>NW_027362932.1:2940000-3672500 GCF_046119375.1 Phyllobates terribilis
TTCAGTGAACATTGTAAAAAAAAAACTATTCTTTTTCATCTTACCACCAAACAAAGAGTGGAATAAAACACGATGAAAAAGTCTAATGGAAATAAAAATGGTATAGCTGAAAACTAGTGACGAGCGAGCACTAAAATGCTCGGGTGCTCGCTGCTCGAGTCAAGCAAATTGGAATACTCGGCTGCTCGGTCCAAGTAACGAGCCCAATGTAAGTCTATGGGAAATTCCAGCATTCTTTCGGCGCCCCCCCCCCCTGGCGGTCTGCAGAGGGCCTAAAAATTGCCCAAATCGATGGGAACAGTACTCAAATGACATGGGAACAGCATGGGGAAGACTCCTGGAAGCATTTCTGACTCCCAGGTCAATGATGTCAACAATGTTGTCAGAGGTATTACGCTACTTTTACGGACTCACAATAAAACATACAAAAACTAAACCAAAATGGATTTTCCTGGGAAATATGTTAACCACTTCGCACCAGAGCCTGTTTTTGCCTTCGTGACCGGGCCAATTTTTTCAATTCTGACCACTGTCACTTTATGAAGCAATTACTCTGGAACGCTTCAACGGATCCCCCTGATTCTGAGATTGTTTTTTCGTGACATATTGTACTTCATGATAGTGGTAAAATTTCTTTGATATCACATGCGTTTATTTGTGAAAAAATCGGAAATTTGGCGAAAATTTTGAAAATTTTGCAATTTTCAAACTTTGAATTTTTAAGCCCTTAAATCAGAGAAATATGTCACACAAAATACTTAATAAATAACATTTCCCACATGTCTACTTTACATCAGCACAATTTTGGAACCAAAATTTTTTTTTGTTAGGGAGCTATAAGGGTTAAAAGTTGACCAGCGATTTCTCATTTTTCCAACAAAATTTACAAAAACATTTTTTTACGGACCACATCATATTTGAAGTCACTTTGAGGGGTCTTTATGACAGAAAATACCCAAAAGTGACACCGTTCTAAAAACTGCACCCCTCAAGGTGCTCAAAACCACATTCAAGAACTTTATTAACCCTTCAGGTGCTTCACAGAAATTTTTGGAATGTGGAAGAAAAAAATTAACATTTAACTTTTTTCACAAAAATGTTACTTTAGACCCAATTTTTTTTATTTTCACAGGGGTAACAGGAAAAAAATGGACCCCAAAATTTTTTGTGCAATTTCTCTTGAGCGTGCTGATACCCCATATGTGAGGGAAAACCACTGTTTGGGCGCACGGCAGGGCTCGGAAAGGAAGGAGCGCCATTAGACTTTTTGAATGTAAAATTTGTCTGAATAATTAGCAGACGCCATGTTGCGTTTGGAGAGCTCCTGATGTGCCTAAACAGTGGAAACCCCCCACAAGTGACACCATTTTGGAAACTAGACCCCTTAGGGAACTTATCTAGATGTGTGGTGAGCACCTTGAACCCCAAGGTGCTTCACAGAAGTTTATAATATTGAGCTGTAAAAATAAAATTTTCACATTTTTCCCACAAAACCGTTTTTCATCCCTTAATTTTGCATTATCATAAGGGTAATAGGATAAATTGCACCATGAAATTTGTTGTGCAATTTCTCCTGAACACGCTGATACCCCATATGTGGAGGCAAATTACTGTTTGGGCGCATGGCAGGGTTTGAAAGGGAAGGAGCGCCATTTGACTTTTTGAATGTAAAATTTGTTTGAATAATTAGCAGACGCCATGTCGCATTTGGGGAGCCCCTAATGTGACTAAACAGTGGAAACCCCCCACAAGTGCCACCATTTTGGAAACTAGACCCCTTAGGGAACTTATCTAGATGTGTGGTGAGCACCTCGCACCCCCAGCTGCTTCACAGAAGTTTATAATATTGAGCCGTAAAAATAAAATTTTCACATTTTTCCCACAAAAAATCTTTTTCATTCTCTAATTTTGTATTATCATAAGGGTAACAGGATAAATTGCACCATGAAGTTTGTTGTGCAATTTCTCCTGAACACGCCGATACCCCATATGTGAGGGAAAACCACTGTTTGGGCGCATGGCAGGGTTTGAAAGGGAAGGAGCGCCATTTGACTTTTTGAATGTAAAATTTATTTGAATAATTAGCGGACGCCATGTCACATTTGTGGAGCCCCTAATGTGTCTAAACAGCGGAAACCCCCCACAAGTGCCACCATTTTGGAAACTAGACCCCTTAGGGAACTTATCTAGATGTGTGGTGAGCACCTCGCACCCCCAGCTGCTTCACAGAAGTTTATAATATTGAGCCGTGAAAATAAAATTTTCACATTTTTCCCATAAAAAATGTTTTTCATCCCCTAATTTTGCATTATCATAAGGATAACCGGAGAAATTGCACCATGAAATTTGTTGTACAATTTCTCCTGAGTACGCCGATACCCCATATGTGGGGGAAAACCACTGCTTTGGTGTACGGCAGGGTTCGGAAGAGAAAGGAGCGCTATGTTGGCTGGGATAGGCAGCAGACACCATGTCACATTTGAAGAGTCGCTGACATGCCAAAACAGCAGAAACCTCCACAAATGACCCCATTTTGTAAACTACACCTCTCAAGGAATTCATCTAGGGAAGTAGTGAGTATTTTTTAATTTTTAAATTTATACCATTGGGCAGTGAAGAAAACATAATTGTATTTTTACCACAAAAAAATGTTTTACCCTCAGATTTTACATTTTCACACAGGGCAATGGGTAAAAATGGTGCCGAAATGCGTCACACAATTTCTTCTAAAAGTGTCAATACCCCATATGTGGCTGTATCGTACCGCTTAGCCATACGGTGAGATCTGGGGGGGACGGAGTGCTATTTGACAATTGGAGAACAAATTATTGTAGAATAGGCATTTGGATTTGGGAGCACAAAATTTTCTGAATTTCTTTTGGGGGGCAAGGGTCATTTTGCTTTTCCAGAGCCTTTCTACTACCAGTAACTTGGAAGTCCCTTATATTTTTAACAGATGACGGACCTGAGTGGGGACTAGCTTTTTTTGAGGACTGAGTTGAAGCTTTTATTGGGAACATTTTACGTAACATTTATCCGGCGCTCTAGGCTGAGCACTTACATCGGGGTTTCCATCTAAATTTCCAAGTGATGTAATTCAGATGAAACCCCTGCAGGATCCATTCACTGTAATGAGGCAGCAGAGTTACTCTGGACACCGTCTGGCCTCTGTGTAGCGGTGTCCTTTTTTTCAGAAGTGCACAAAACTGTGGCCAACCGCACTTTTATGCACGCCTAAAACAAATGACACCGTGGGATCCCAGGCTAGACGGCGTCCACAGTGGCCTATATCTGTCTCATTACAGGGAATCTTCCGTCATGGGTCCCGGCTGAATCATGTATTTCAGAGATTTACACGGAAACCCTGGTGTAAGTGCTCAGCGCAGAGCACAGGATAAATGTGGGCAGAGCCTTACTGGGATCTTTGGGGACATAATAAACAAATCAGTAGCAGGTGAAGAATTGGTTTTATTTATTTTTTACGCCGTTCCTAGTGTGATATAACTGATTAGATTACTTTATTCTTCGGGTCGGTGTGATTACAGAGATACCAGATTGATATCGGGTTTTTATGATTGACAGCTGTCACACACTAAAAGACGCTTTTTTTGCAAAATCTAGTTTTTGCATCACCATATTTTGAGAGCTATAATTTTTCCATATTTCGGCCGACAGAGTCATGTGACGGCTTGTTTTTTGCGGGACGAGTTGACATTTTTATTGGTACCATTTTTGGGGACGTGACATTTTTTGATCGCTTTCTATTCCGTTTTTTGGGAGGTAAAATTAACAAAAACAAACAATTCAGGAATTGTTTTTTGAGTTTTTTTTTTATGCCGTTCTGCGTGTGGTAAAAGTGATCAGGCAGCGTTATTCTTCGGGTCAGTACGTTTACAGCGATACTACACTTACTGTATTTTTTTTATGTTTTGGCGTTTTTACACAATAAAACTATTTTATAGAAAAAAATATTTTTTTTGCATTGCTTTATTCTGAGCGCTATAACTTTTTTATTTTTCGGCTGATGGAGCTGTTTGGCGGCTTTTTTTTGCGTAACAAGATGACGTTTTCAGTGGTACCATTTTTATTTCTATTTTGTTTTTTGATCGCATTTTTTTCCACTTTTTGTTTGGCAATATGATGAAAAAGCATATTTTTTTGCTCCGTTTTTTATTTATTTTTATTACGGTGTGCACAGAAGGAGTTAATTAGTGTGACAGTTTTATAGCTCGGGTTGTTTCGGACGCGGCGATACCAAATATGTGTACTTTTTTTGGTTTTGTAAAAATATACGGATTTATTGGTTTAATATTTTATTTATTTATTTTTATTTATTTTGTGATTTTTTTATTAATAGTTTAAAAACTTTTTTTTTACTTTTTTTCACATTTTTTCTTAGTCCCTGTATGGGACATTAATTTTTATTTTTCTGATCTCTGATCTCATGTAATGTAATAGACATATATTACATTACATGAGATCTTCCCTGACTGTTTCAGTCAGAGTCTCCTGTCTGGCTACAGCTGCAGCTGAGCCAGACAGGACACCATATATGGCAGAGCTGGAGGCGGTCATGTGACCTCCAGCTGCCATAGCAACCCCAGGTCCTGGAAGGACACGGAGGTCTTCGGAGAGGTAAGTTGACGACCCCCTCTCCTCCTGCTGTCTCCTATATGCCGTGATCACTATAGATCACAGCATATAGAAGACAGCTAAGGGTTAACATCACTGGGACCTGATCTAATCAGGTCCCGATGATGTTCCCTGTCAGAGCTAACGCTCTGCACCGGAATCGCAGCGCTTGCAGGACCCTAGGGGTCCTGAGCGCTGCGAGACCACCCACCGTTTTTAAACGTCGGCGCTGCACAGAGCCCAGCAAGCGCCGACGTTTATCTACAGTGGGCGGTCGGGAACCGGTTAAGGAACATCCTTTCCAGGGTAATGACTTGTATATAAGGCAAAATCAATAACCAAAAACAAAAATCCTCCTTCACACCTTGGGCTATGTTCACACACAGCGTTTTTGATGCATTTTTGCATTTCTTTCAACCGTGACAAATGCATTCAGCAGGAAATGGCATTTTAACATTTTACAACCTTATCTGGCCATGTGGTGTGTGAAACATCATCAGACACATCCTGTTTCATTTATGAAGGAGGGATTGTGAAAGTCACAAACACTATTTTTACTGCCTTACTATTCTTAAAGGGCCAGCAGTCGGCTATGCTTTGTTGTTCCCATTATTAAAGAGTGGGTCTCCTATACTGTTATTGCGTATGCAGTGACTGCAAGGGCTGCCAAAAATTTGGACGTAACCCAATACCCCTTTGAAGAGACATAGAGGAGGGTCTCAGTAAAAAAAATATTCCCATTATAAAGGAGTGGGTCTCCTATAGTGGTAATGCCCATGCTGTGACTGCAAGGGCTGCCAAAATTTGGGAAAAACCCCACTAACAATTTAAAGACACATAGAGCTGGGCCACAGTAATGACATGTTCCCATTAGAAAGGATAAGGATCTGCTATACAGTTATAGGGTATGCAGTGAGTCCAACAGCTGCCAAAATTTAGGAAAAACCCCACTAACAATTTAAAGACACATAGAGCTGGGCACAGTAACGATGTTACACTCGCGGCCTGACTGTCTGGCGTGAGTGTGATTAGTGGTCCCACTGTACCATGAACCGAGGAGTGCCTGGAGGGGCGCAACTAAGTATCTACCCGATCCGACCAAGGTCGCACGGCGGCTAACGACTCCGTGAACCAAGGAGGAACCGAGCAGAGGGACCAGGTGCTACACCAGGTTAGACCCCGGTCACAGCTGTTGACCCACACCGGGGAATGCAGGAACAGGCAGGCCAGGCTGGCATACAGACAGGTGGGTATAGGCAAGCACGGCTGGTATGCAGACAGGGGGGGTACTGGCAAGCACGGTTGGTGTACAGACAGGGAAATACTGGCAAGCACAGCTGGAGTGCAAACAGGCAGGTACTAGCAGGTTGGAGCGCAAGCAGGATAGACTCCAATACAGACTGGGAGACAGAGACAAAGCAGCAGATGCGGTAGACAAGCTGGGCAGAGCAAAACCCGCAGATGCGGTAGACAAGCCGAGCAGAGCAAAAAAACGCAGAAGCGGTAGACAAGCAAAGCAGAGCAGAAACCAGCAACCGCGGTGAACAAGCAGAGCAGAGCTAAAACCGCTGGTGCGGTATGCAAGACAGAGCAGAAAGGAACCGCTGGAGCGGTGAACAAGGCAGAGCAGAGGGGAACCGCCGGAGCGGTGGGCAAGGCAGAGCAGAGGGGAACCGCCGGAGCGGTGGGCAATTAAGAGCAGAGCGAAACCGCACGTACAGTGAACAAGACAGAAAGGACAGAGCCCTGTTCCCATGGAACAGACTGGAAAATACAGAAAGATACCAAAGAAGGCAAAGGGAACAAGCAGAACCAGATACACACAAGGTACTTCCTATGAAGTAGCGAGTGGACACAAAACTCACAAACAGAAGTACAGAGACAACGAGTTGGAGCTAGGTGCTGGTTCAGACACTGCAGAAAAAGGGAGGAAACGGACAGAGACAAAACAGGTAACAGGTTAGGAGACAGTTCAGACAGGAACTGTTACTGCAACGAAATACAGAAACGAGCCTAGGTATAGCCAAGTGCTGGTTCAGACACTGCAGAAAAAGGGAGGAAATGGACATAGAGACAAAACAGATAAGAGGCTAGGAGACAGTTCAGACAGGAACTGTTACTGCAGCGAATTACAGGAATGAGCCTGGGTATAAGGCCCCCAGAGGCAGAAACAGACTAGAAGTCACAGATAACAGGTCTGGGAATGCAGCCCCCAGAGTGGCGAGACAGACAGAAATAGAACTGGACCTGGCAACTTCAGAGAAAAGCACACACTGAATGTTAGTGTTGCTCAGGCACCTCCTACTGGGTGGAGGGGGTTTAAATATCCAGAGACTCACAGCAAAAGGCTAGAGACGCAATAGAGGTGCACCACAGCAGCTATAAGAATCAGGAAGTAACCGGGCCGCCACCCTAAGCAGTCAGTCAAGAGACATGCACACAGCAAGAATCTGGAGCACGGTTTACAGGCTGGACTGACAGGTAAGATTGTGGTCTTGCATAGTGGGAGGTGGTGCACTATGCAAGCACGCCGCCAGAGAGGTTACAAACGACATGTACCCAGTTATAGGGTATGCAGTGAGTCCAACGGCTGCCAAAATTTAGAAAAAACACAATTAACAATTTAAAGACACATGGAGCTGGGCTACAGTAATGAGTACGACATGTTCCCATTAAAAAAGAGTTGGTCTCCCATACTATTTGCCTATGCAGTGAATGCAACGGCTGCCAAAAATTACGAGGCACTCCAATGACCTTGCAAGAGATGTAGAGGTTGGAGGGCCTCCTGATAACAATTTTCCCATTATTAGGAAGTGGGTCTCCCATACTGTTTGCCTATGCAGTGAATGCAACGGCTGTCAAAAATTTGGAGGAACTCCACTGCCCCTTGCAAGAGACGTAGATATGGTGATATGGTAGATATGGTAGTGATATGGAGGAGGATGTGAAGGATGAGGAGAAGGTGGAGGACAAGAACAAATAGACAAAATCAGGAAGCTTATACCCATGTCTGGGTGTGAAGACAGAGGTGCATGGGAATACAGTTAGACCTCCCAAAAATAAGACACTGTATTTGAGTTTATGTTACGCTGCTATCATTCAGTGGTAGAGAGAAAGAAATTAGAATCAGACTTAGAATTGCCACTATTATGTAACTAAGTAATATATGGTATATCCACATTTATCATTATTGCAATCTTCTAGTCGGATTATATAGGGGCCATCGTTAACATATAGCAAAAAGAAGGAGTGCAAAGCACAAACAACGATAATAGCCCAATTGTTAGAAAAATACAAAAATACTTTATTGAATATTAAACATCAGAGAATCTGGGGAGACGATAAATACACATAAATCCACATATAGTTGCATAGATCAATACACAATTGCATAAAAGCATTAAAATCAAGCACTACATCACACGAAGTGTGGCTATTACATGGAAGGTGTCCGTTATTTAAAGTAAATTGAAATGGACAAAATGCTGCGCTATATGAATCAAATATACATACGAACATTTATGTTCAGTCAGGAAGAGCAGCATCATCACCATGAACCGATGGTCACATTCCCTATCACCACAATATATAGATGGATACAAGTCAAAAAAGTTTTTTTTACCTCTGTAGGGGGAAAAGAGCACACTCCATGTGTGTATCCCCAACGCGCGTTTCGGCGCTATGTGCCTTTCTCAAGGGGACTGCTCAAGTATCACAGATGGTCATTTAAATAGTGTCTTGTGTAAACACCGCGAGACGCTGGGGGTGGATGATACTAATCATGTGACTTGTCACCATGTGAACCACAACGCTACCCAGAGATGCCTCGCAACGGACCAGAAGTGACGCAGAGAGCATCGCCGTTACCCAGACACCGGACTCCGACGGCATCGCGGCTGATAGCCCATGGATGCCGAAGGGAAAACAGCGTGTGGGGACGACGATGCCCCTGCGTGCATGGTCCAGGTATACATAACACATATGTATGCAACGTCACCCGTTTGAACAGAGGCGGGACCACCCCCATGCAGACTAGGACTAAACTACGACAAGGGAAACATAACATTAACGCACACACTGCATATAATTGCCAAAAATCAATACACTTATAATGGAGAACACATAGATGATGAAGAACAAAAAAATGCATCTTTAACCCCTTTAAAGCCCATGACGTACTAATACGCGTCTGTGCCCTGGGATTTAAGAGCCTGACCCATATTAGTACGTCATAGCGATAGCGCGCGCACAGAGGTTGTGCGGGCGTGATCGCCGCCGGGTGTCAGCTGATTGTCACAGCTGACACCCGGTACTATGTGCAGGGAGCGGTCCCGCACCGCCCCCAGCACATTAACCCCTGCAATGCTGCGATCGAAGTCGATCACAGCATTGCGGAGGCAAGGGGAGGTGATCGGTATACTCACCTCCTCTTCCGGCCTCCAGCACTGTCTGCCGCGGCTTCCCGGGTGTTGCCATGACGACCCGATGTCGTCATGACAACATCCGGGTCACCAGACAGCAGGAAGATTGTTTGGACATGCGCAGTGCATCATCAAACTATCTTCTCCCTGTCCAGCGCTGACTGCCTGCACGGCACAGGGATGGTGCTCCATCCCTATGCTGTGCAGGCGATCAGAATAAAAAAAGTGAAAGTCCCACAGTGGGACAAAGTAAAAAAGTGTAAAAACTCCCAGAAAGTGAAAAAAAAAGAAAAAAATAATAATCCACTAAAAATAAAAATATAATGTACCCATCAATAAATATTATTATGAAAAAAAACAAAAAAAAAACAATAAAAGTACACATATTTGGTATCGCCGCGTCTGTAACGACCAGGCCTATAAAACTGTTCCACTAGTTAACCCCTTCAGTGAACACGGTAAAAAAATAAAAATAAAAAACAAAGCAAAAAACAATGCTTTATCATCATACCGCCAAACAAAAAATGGAATAACACGCGATCAAAAAGACGAATATAAATAAAAATGGTACCGCTAAAAACGTCATCTTGTCCCGCAAAAAACAAGCCGCCATACAGCTCCATCATCCGAAAATTCAAAAAGCTACAGCTCTCAGAATAAAGCGATGCAAAAAAATAATTTTTTCTATAAAATAGCTTTTATTGTGTAAAAACGCCAAAACATAAAAAACAATATAAATGTGGTACCGCTGTAAACCTACTGACCCGAAGAATAAAGCTACCTTATCAATTTTACCACACCCGGAGCAGAATAAAAAAAAACAAAAAAAACAAATCCTGAATTGTTGGTTTTTGTTCATTCTGCCTCCCAAAAGCTGGAATAGAAAGCAATCAAAAAATGTCACATGCCTGAAAATGGCACCAATAACAACGTCAACTCATCCCGCAAAAAACAAGCCGTCACATGACTCTGTCGGCCAAAATATGGCGATGCAAAAACTAGATTTTACAAAATATGTGTTTTTTAGTGTGTGACAGCTGTCAATCATAAAAACCCGATATGATTCTGGTATTGCTGTAATCGCACCGACCCGAAGAATAAAGTAATCTCATCACTTATACCGCACGAGGAACGGCGTAAAAAATAAACGCTAGGGCTGGGGATGTTTTTTTTTTTTTCAAAAGTAAAAAAAAAAAAACAAAAAAAAAAAAAAGAAGATGACGATATGGCGACTAGTGTTGAACGCAAGTGCTCGCTACTTGAGTTTGCATCGGTTGCTCGGGTATGCACTGAGTATTGCGGGTGCTCGAGTCTCCGTCCAATATGCTTCACGGCCAAAAAAACCTCGCGGGGATGGCCTGCCATGCACGAGCGATCCCCGCATGGTTTTTTGGGGTGTCTAATAACCGTGAAACATGCGGGCGGGGACTCGAGCATTTCACTTGAGCACCCGTGATACATGGTGCATACCTGAGTACCCGATGCAAACTCAAGTAGCGAGCACTTGCGCTCAAGAGTAATGACAACTTATTCAATATGATGACCTAATGTTATCAAATTCTGTGTCGTACCTCTGGGTTCCAAATGTTCACTATACCCCTTAATAAAATCCTTGAGGGGTATAGTTTCCAAAATGGCGTCACTTGTGGGGGAGCTTCACAGTTTAGGCACATCAGGGGCTCTCCAAACGCGACATGGTGTCCGCTAACAAATTGAATGGAAAATCAGCTCAAATTGTTAGCGGACACCATGTTGCGTTTGGAGAGCCCGTGTGCCTAAACATTGGAGCTCCCCCACAAGTGACTCCATTTTGGAAACTAGACCACCCAAGGCACCTATCTAGATGCATAGTGAGCACTTGGAACCCCCAGGTGCTTCACAAATTGATTCGTAAAAATTAGAAAGTGGAGAAAAAAAAACCTTTTTCATTTTTACGAATCAATTTGTGAAGCACCTAGGGGTTCCAAGTGCTCACTATGCATCTAGATAGGTGCCTTGGGGGGTCTAGTTTCCAAAATGGGGTCACTTGTGGGGGGTTTCCACTGTTTAGGCACATCAGGGGCTCTCCAAACGCAACATGGCATCCGCTAATTATTCAAGCAAATTTTACAATCAAAAAGTTAAATGGCGCTCCTTCACTTCCGAGCCCTGCCGTGCGCCCAAACAGTGGTTTTTCCCCACATATGGGGTATCTGCGTGCCCAGAGGAAATTGCACAACAAATTTTGGGGTCCTTTTTTTCCTGTTACCCCTGCGAAAATAAAAAAAATTGGGTCTAAAGTAACATTTTTGCGAAAAAAGTTAAATGTTCATTTTTTTTCTTCCACATTCCAAAAATTCATGTGAAGCACCTGAAGGGTTAATAAAGTTCTTGAATGTGGTTTTGAGCACCTTGAGGGGTGCAGTTTTTAGAATGGTGTCACTTTTGGGTATTTTCTGTCATAAAGACCTCTCAAAGTGACTTCAAATGTGATGTGGTCCCTAAAAAAATGGTTTTGTAAATTTTGTTGGAAAAATGAGAAATTGCTGGTCAACTTTTAACCCTTATAGCTCCCTAACAAAAAAAAATTTTGGTTCCAAAATTGTGCTGATGTATAGCAGACATGTGGGAAATGTTATTCATTAACTCTTTTGTGTGACATATCTCTCTGATTTAAGGGCATAAAAATTCAAATTTTGAAAATTGCTAAATTTTCAAAATTTGCCAAATTTCCGTTTTTTTCACAAATAAATGCAAGTGATATCGAAGAAATTTTAACACAATCATGAAGTACAATATGTCACGAAAAAACAATCTCAGAATCAGGGGGATCCGTGGAAGCGTTCCAGAGTAATTACTTCATAAAGTGACAGTGGTCAGAATTGTAAAAATTGACCGGGTCATTAACGTGCAAACCACCCGCGGGGCTTAAGGGGTTAAGTGAAAGAAGAATACAACTTCCCTTTGCCTGTGGGAGAGGTTGGGGTTCTTCTGGCTCAAAAAATAGATTCTCTTTAAAAAACTGTCCGTCCTGCAAGAATGGAGACAGCGGATATAATACAGGACAGGAAAGGTGACTGGTATGATGGAAGGCTCACAGGGGGAAAGTTATAAAGCTGGGGTACATGGGGTAGCGCACCATGCAGCAGATTGAACTATCCTTTTAAAGGCAAAGATACAGCCTATTTCCAAGATCCTACCGCAATATGTAGTAGATCTAATAATAGTAATATTCGAAAATACCTCCAATTAGAAAACAGTATAGTTCTTCTGATTCACTATGTCACTTACCCTATGTGCAGGGCATTGTAGTAGCTTAGGTATCTATGGTCACGACCACTCATAGCGACAGTTGTTAGTGGTCGTAATCATGGATACCTAAACTACTACAATGCAGTGCACATGGGGTAAGCGACATAGCTAATCAGAAGAACAATACTACAATTTTAATTGGAGGTATTTGCTAATATTATTATTACACCTACTACATAGTGGGATAGGATCTTGGAGATGGGAATACCCCTTTTTTTAGGATACAGTTGATGCTTTACAGTCTTCCTAGGTGTATACTTACTAGTTTATCAATGGTGGGAAAATAAGTTACCAATCTGTGCAACACAAAAAAAGAAAAAAAAAAAGCATTGAATCGGTGATTTGCATTTGTATAATAATGTGATAGCAGAGAGGTGCGGGCACCTGTAGCAGGCGGAGAAGCTTTCCACCGCCCCGTGCAGAGGGTTTCCCTCCAGCCACAGCTCTCTCAGCTCCAGGTTGTGGATCAGATCCAGCTCTTCAACTCTGCAAAGCTAAAAAAGAACATGTTCCCGTGACCAGCTACCACCAGAAAACACAGAGATTTGTTTGTTTCTCGCCTTCTTCCAAGAGCCACAAACCATTTTATTGTTCCGTCTATATGGCCTGGGTTTTTTTTCCCCAGGATGAGTATGGGCTTTCTATTCCTCCATTTTTGGGACTTGTAACTTTTTCTGTTGCGGGGGCTGGGTGAGGGTCTTTTTGTATTTTTATTCATACCATTTTGATCGATTGTTTTTTATTCCATTTTTGAGAAGTGCAGCGATCGAAAATTCAATTATTTTGATTTAATTTTTTTTAAACTGTTTACAATTTGGGTTCTTTATATTTTCATAGGATGGAGTTTTACGGATTCGATTTACCAATTTTTCTTTTTTTTTTTTTTTGAATTTCATTATTTTTTAATTGGGAAAAGCGAGACAAATGAAAATTATGGGTTTTAGTTTATTTATTCATTTTTAAATACATTTTTACTTATTTTTGCCCTGGACTCTGCGACTGTTTGATCGCTTGTACTATACTGGGAACACAGATGTACAGAGATGGCAGGACGGGGGTCTTCAGGAGGCCACTGACTGCCACTATTACCCACCGGTACCCCACGATCGATGGCATATACGGGGTAATCGGAAAAGACGTCACGACGGCAGCAGACCCGATCCCTGCGCAAGGAGGCGACGTACCTCGTTATAGGAGAGGTTCAGACTCTGCAGGTGCCGGGTCAGGTAGAAGAGATGAGCAAAACCAGACAGCTTGGAGAGACGACGACAACTCAGGTCCAAAGACTGAAGCTACAAAAATATATATAGAGAATTTCACAAACACCCTATGGACAGGGGGGCGCTGGTTCTTACCCCATGTATCATTAGCCCAAGAGTGACAAAAAAGATTGTGGGGGTCCCAGCGGGGTCCCCAAGGATCTCTAGTGGCATAGCCTAGTGTGGACCTGCTCAGGTCACAGATGGGGCTGTAATTAATAGTATTTATTATTACCTGGGGGCAACACTCCGAGATCATCTGCAGGACGACCTCTGCGGCTGCAGCGTGGGTCAGCGAAAGCACAATGTTGTCAGAAAGCAAATCTAAGGAAAGCAAATAACATTAGTGAGGAAGGGGCACGGCGCAGGCAGAGGAGAGAAGGCGAAGGGGCGCGGCCGGAGGAGAGGAGGCGACGGGGCGCCGGCAGAGGAGAGGAGGCGACGGGGCGCGGGCAGAAGAGAGGAGGCGACGGGGCGCAGGCAGAGGAGAGAAGGCGACGGGGCGCGGCCGGAGGAGAGAAGGCGACGGGGCGCGGCCGGAGGAGAGACGGCGACGGGGCGCCGGCCGAGGAGAGAAGGCGACGGGGCGCCGGCCGAGGAAAGAAGGCGACGGGGCCGTGAGCAAAAATCAAAGCATACCCACACATAACCGCTATACATTACCTACAACACACACCATATAGTGCCCACACATAACCGCTATACAGTACCTACAACACACACCATATAGTGCCCACACATAACCGCTATACAGTACCTACAACACACACCATATAGTGCCCACACATAACCGCTATACAGTACCTACAACACACACCATATAGTGCCCACATAACCGCTATACAGTACCTACAGCACACACCATATAGTGCCCACACATAACCGCTATACAGTACCTACAGCACACACCATATAGTGCCCGCGCATAACCACTATACAGTACCTACAGCACACACCATATAGTGCCCGCACATAACCGCTGTACAGCACCTACAGCACACACCATATAGTGCCCGCGCATAACCGCTATACAGCACACGCCATATCGTGCCCGCGCATAACCGCTATACAGCACACGCCATATCGTGCCCACGCATAACCGCTATACAGCACACGCCATATCATGCCCACGCATTACCGCTATACAGCACCTACAGCACACGCCATATAGTACCCACGCATTACCGCTATACAGCAAACGCCATATAGTGCCCACGCATAACCGCTATACAGCACCTACAACACACGCCATATAGTGCCCACACATAACCACTATACAGCACCTACAACACACGCCATATAGTGCCCACGCATAACCGCTATACAGCACACGCCATATAGTGCCCACGCATAACCGCTATACAGCACCTACAGCACACGCCATATAGTGCCCACGCATAACCGCTATACAGCACACACCATATAGTGCCCACGCATAACCACTATACAGCACCTACAGCACACACCATATAGTGCCCAGGCATTACCGCTATACAGTACCTACAGCACACACCATATAGTGCCCACGCATAACCGCTATACAGCACACACCATATAGTGCCCACACATAACCGCTATACAGCACACACCATATAGTGCCCACGCATAACCGCTATACAGCACCTATAGCACACACCATATAGTGCCCACGCATAACCGCTATACAGCACCTAGAGCGCACACCATATAGTGCCCACGCATAACCGCTATACAGCACCTACAGCACACACCATATAGTGCCCACGCATAACCGCTATACAGCACCTACAGCACACACCATATAGTGCCCACGCATAACCGCTATACAGCACACATCATATAGTGCCCACGCATAACCGCTATACAGCACACACCATATAGTGCCCACGCATAACCGCTATACAGCACACACCATATAGTGCCCACGCATAACCGCTATACAGCACACACCATATAGTGCCCACGCATAACCGCTATACAGCACACACCATATAGTGCCCACGCATAACCGCTATACAGCACACACCATATAGTGCCCACGCATAACCGCTATACAGCACACACCATATAGTGCCCACACATAACCGCTATACAGCACACACCATATAGTGCCCACGCATAACCGCTGTATAGCACACACCATATCGTGCCCACGCATAACCGCTATACAGCACCTACAGCACACACCATATCGTGCCCACGCATAACCGCTATACAGCACACACCATATCGTGCCCACGCATAACCGCTATACAGCACACACCATATAGTGCCCACGCATAACCGCTATACAGCACACACCATATAGTGCCCACACATTACCGCTATACAGTGCCTACAACACACACCATATAGTGCCCACACATTACCGCTATACAGTGCCTACAGCACACACCATATAGCGCCCACGCATAACCGCTATACAGCACACGCCATATAGTGCCCACACATAACGGCTATACAGCACCTACAGCACACACCATATAGTGCCCACGCATAACCGCTATACAGCACCTACAACACACACCATATAGTGCCCACGCATAACCGCTATACAGCACACACCATATAGTGCCCACGCATAACCGCTATACAGCACACACCATATAGTGCTCACACATAACCGCTATACAGCACCTACAGCACACACCATATAGTGCTCACACATAACCGCTATACAGCACCTACAGCACACATCATATAGTGCCCACACATTACCGCTATACAGTACCTACAACACACATCATATAGTGCCCACACATTACCGCTATACAGCACCTACAACACACACCATATAGTGCCCACGCATAACCGCTATACAGCACACACCATATAGTGCCCACGCATAACCGCTATACAGCACCTACAGCACACACCATATAGTGCTCACACATAACCGCTATACAGCACCTACAGCACACACCATATAGTGCTCACACATAACCGCTATACAGCACACATCATATAGTGCCCTCACATTACCGCTATACAGTACCTACAACACACATCATATAGTGCCCACACATTACCGCTATACAGCACCTACAACATGCATCATATAGCGCCCACACATTACCGCTATACAGTACCTACAACATGCATCATATAGCGCCCACACATTACCGCTATACAGTACCTACAACATGCATCATATAGTGCCCACACATTACCGCTATACAGCACCTACAACATGCATCATATAGTGCCCACACATTACCGCTATACAGCACCTACAACATGCATCATATAGCGCCCACACATTACCGCTATACAGCACCTACAACACACATCATATAGCGCCCACACAAGTTCTCAGTGTGGATTGTCACTGCTAATTTCACTTAATGGTTTGCAAAGAGTGAAATCTGTGGCCAAATCTGCAGTTAAGTTTTGCACAGATTTTGGTGCAGATTTTCTGTCCCATTTACAGAGGCTTTATGACAGTTATTGCTTCTGTTATAAACTGTGGACACAGCTCAGGTGTGAACAGAGGGCAATGTGATGAGAGCTGCTGGGCGGTGATGTCATTCCTGTCCTGCAGCCAGATATTATCCGCCTCTGATTGGTAGAATTAGAAGCCCCCCTCATTCCTTTCCTCTGCTGAATGCGGCCCTTGTCCCCCTCATTACCGCGCTCGTCCCCCCTCATTACCGTGCTCGTCTCCTTGGCCCGTCCCGCTCCTTCGCTTATTGTGCTGATGACTCCCGCGCTCTGGATTTCTGCCAGCACTAATGTTGTATCTCCTCCATCCCCCTCATCGGCAGGTGGAAGACCCCAGCCAGCCCAACGACGAGGGTCTCACAGCCCCCCACACCGCCGTGTGCGCCCCCCACACCGAGATCGTCCAGTTCCTCGTACAGTTCGGAGTGAAGGTAAACGCAGCAGACAGCGCCGGCTGCTGCCCCGAATATCGGCTCGCATTAAAGGGGTCGACAGAACCCCCCATCCCTTGTTAGAGGCCTGAGAGCACTTATTAAGCACTACCCCGCCCCCCCGGCCAGCACGTGACTCAGCCCCCGGCCAGATTGCATCAATGGGAGAAAAAGAAAAAAAATTCTTGGCCCAAGAAATAGAAAAGTTGAGCCCCCGAGGGTCTGGGTGATTTAGGACAGACGGTCTAGTTTTTCAGGGGGTTTTCTGTGGCGGTTTCTGTCGTTTTCTCCGCTTGGTGTCGCTGTCAGAACCCCGCTGCACTGCGCCGTCTCCTGCAACAACGTCCAGGTGTGTAAGTTCCTGGTGGAGTCCGGAGCCGTCGTGTGCGCCATGACCTACAGCGACAGACAGAGGGCGGCAGACAAGTGCGAGGAGATGGAGGAGGCTACAGCCAGTGCTCCCAGCTCCTGTACGGTAAGTACAGACAATCCACCTGGCCACCTACAAGACATCGTTCACACTTACCTGGCATTTTTTACATTTTCTTAAATGCATATATTTTGATTTTATTAAAAATGGGATTTATTAAAATTTTTGCGTCTGATATCTGCAGAATGAGTTAACTGAGAATTCATCAGTGAGCTTGCAGCTTTTTTTTTTAAGCTGTCATTTTACTGAGCCTACATGAAAGCTGAGCAGAACTTTGTGTCAGTGAGAGGAGCTCACTGACAGGTCCTCAGTTGACTCATTCCAGTCACTTAAAAGGCCTGTAAAAGCCAAACTGTGAAAAAATTTGAATGGAACCAAATTGCAAAAAATATTTGGCTCAAAAATAAATGTATTTAAATACAAAAGAAAGTCCCCAAAGGTGACCATAACATTTAAAGGGGAAATGCCCGCTCCAACCAGATCCCTATGGTTAGAGATTTCCTGGACACAGCCCTGCTCAGAGTGGAAAAACATGGCTGCTCTGGTACAGAAACAGCGCCACATCTGCTCACAGGCGGTATTGCAGGACCCTGAGCTGTAATACCAAATACAACCCATGGGTCAGGGTGGCGCTCTTTTCCGTAACAATTATTTCTGCAGAATTAAGAAAAAATTAAATGTTTTTATTCCCTGATGAAGTAAATGGTGAAGAATAAAAACGCAAGGTATATAAGAAAGCGCCTCAGTTTATTCCGGCGGGCGGGATGCTGAAGCTTCGATCCCCATGGTGCGAGCCTCCATGTGAGGCCGGTGTGGGGACTCGCCTCCTCTCCTGCCTGGAGGGCGCACATTAGCGGCCGCTGTAGGCGGATTAGGATGAACGGCTGGAATGTGCCGGATTATAGGGCCCCGGCTCTCACCGCTCCGGGCTGAGACAATAATCGTCTGCGCGCTGATTCCATCACTCAGAAGCGAACGCCCAGTAACCCTGTACGGCCGGGTCTGCCAGTCACTATAGCGGCAGGATGGGCCCTGAACACTGTCAGGAGTCAGTCATAGCAGGGGTCCTCCAAGTCACAGCTGCTACCTACAGGGCACCAGGTCCAAGGCCAGAGTCCGGTAACTGACCTCCTCCCAGCGAGTGAGGCGGCACCCAGCGGAGGCCATACAGGAACAGAAGGGAGGCCATTGTAGAGCAAGTGCCCGGAAATGTGGCACCCAGAGAAGTCACCGCATACAAGCGCCCAGAGCTGAGCCCTCATCTAAGCCCAAAACAGGTTTAAGACGAGGAGGGGTTAATGCAGGAGAAAAACAGCGCAAATAATGATGGCAATACCGCCACTCATACCAGTATCATAGCAGTTATATTCTTATACAGGGGCAGTATCATAGCAGTTATATTCTTATACAGGGGCAGTATATAGCAGTTATATTCTTATACAGGGGCAGTATTATAGCAGTTATATTCTTATACAGGGGCAGTATTATAGCAGTTATATTCTTATACAGGGGCAGTATTATAGCAGTTATATTCTTATACAGGGGCAGTATTATAGCAGTTATATTCTTATACAGGGGCAGTATTATAGCAGTTATATTCTTATACAGGGGCAGTATATAGCAGTTATATTCTTATACAGGGGCAATATCATAGCAGTTATATTCTTATACAGGGGCAGTATCATAGCAGTTATATTCTTATACAGGGGCAGTATCATAGCAGTTATATTCTTATACAGGGGCAGTATCATAGCAGTTATATTCTTATACAGGGGCAGTATCATAGCAGTTATATTCTTATACAGGGGCAGTATTATAGCAGTTATATTCTTATACAGGGGCAGTATTATAGCAGTTATATTCTTATACAGGGGCAGTATCATAGCAGTTATATTCTTATACAGGGGCAGTATCATAGCAGTTATATTCTTATACATGGGCAGTATTACAGCAGTTATATTCTTATACAGGGGCAGTATCATAGCAGTTATATTCTTATACAGGGGCAGTATCATAGCAGTTATATTCTTATACAGGGGCAGTATCATAGCAGTTATATTCTTATACAGGGGCAGTATCATAGCAGTTATATTCTTATACAGGGGCAGTATTATAGTAGTTATATTCTTATACAGGGGCAGTATCATAGCAGTTATATTCTTATACAGGGGCAGTATTATAGCAGTTATATTCTTATACAGGGGCAGTATCATAGCAGTTATATTCTTATACATAGGAGCAGTATCATAGTAGTTATATTCTTGTACATAGGAGCAGTATTATAGTAGTTATATTCTTGTACATAGGAGCAGTATTATAGTAGTTATATTCTTGTACATAGGAGCCGTATTATAGTAGTTATATTCTTGTACATAGGAGCAGTATTATAGTAGTTATATTCTTGTACATAGGAGCCGTATTATAGTAGTTGTATTCTTGTGCATAGGGGCAGTATTATAGTAGTTATACTCTTGTACATAGGAGCCGTATTATAGTAGTTATATTCTTGTACATAAGAGCCGTATTATAGTAGTTATATTCTTGTACATAGGAGCAGTATTATAGTAGTTATATTCTTGTACATAGGAGCTGTATTATAGTATTTGTATTCTTGTACATAGGGGGCAGTATTATAGTAGTTATATTCTTGTACATAGGAGCTGTATTATAGTATTTGTATTCTTGTACATAGGGGGCAGTATTATAGTAGTTATATTCTTGTACATAGGGGGCCGTATTATAGTAGTTATATTCTTGTACATAGGAGCCGTATTATAGTAGTTGTATTCTTGTACATAGCGGCAGTATTATAGTAGTTGTCTTCTTTTACATATGAATTTTCGTGTGTTGGGCAAATTGTATGAAATTCTGATAAACCCTTTTAATGTGGCAGTAGAAGATGTATTTTGTGCACCATGTATGTGGTTGTATATATTTCCTGAGGTTGGTTGGGAAGGTTTAGTCCATCCCAGAGACAGAAGGAATTAATGTGGGAATATTCGGATGTGATAATAGTTTGTAGCTTTTTGTTTTTTTGCCGAGATCCAATTAAAGTTGTATTTACACTGAAAGATAATCGCTCCTCTGCTCGTTTTCTGGATTTAGGCCATAATAAAGAGCAAATTAGTCAGAAATGGTTTTAACAATTATTTTTTTTTTATTCAAAATCTGTATTTTACATTTTGTGATCTCTAAATTCTTTATCAATGTGAAACATTTTGTACATTTTTTTTTATATAGAGTCGAGCTAACTAGCTAATACACAAAATTCCTTTTTATTCCCTTTTTTATTTTGGAGAGGACACAAAAAATTGGAGGCAATAACTCTAGTTCTATTTTCTGCAGGTTGACTTTTACGCTGACTTTGTCCTTCTCATAGATCAAGAGAGCCAGGTCTGGCATAGACAAAGGGTCGCTTTTTAAGGGGCTAGAAATTAAATAGGCCTGAAATGGGCCAGAAGTGACCAGAAGGTACAAAGAACTATTTACTACTTGTACTTAGATTCTCTTTCTCATTCTCCCTTACACTTTCAACATGCTTACATATGCTTTTACTGTTTTTGCCCCCCTAATCCTCACTCTCCTTCGCTATCCCCTCACCCCAGCACCCTCTAACCAAATCATCATCTCTCCTTTCCTCCTTCCTCCCCACCTAACCTCATCCGCAGACCTGCTCCTCAACCTCAGATCAATCCTCCCAAAACATAAAACAAGCCGGACACTCTCTTTCTCCCACCTGCTCTCCCTCTCTCTGCTTCTCCTCACTGCTGGCGACATATCTCCCAATTCTGGACCCCCACAGCTTGCACCCTCCACCAACTCCCCCACCTGTCACACCAAACCAACTGCAAACTACCGCAACCCCTCCTATGCAAAACCGGTCCCCCTGACGCCCACCCCGCTGCTCCCTCTCTCTGGAGCACTGTGGAATGCACGCTCTGTCTGCAACAAGCTCCATTTTGTCCACGACCTCTTTACCTCTCGTCATCTCTCCTTCCTGGCCATCACAGAGACATGGCTAACACCCTCTGACACTGCCTCCCCTGCTGCGCTGTGTTACGGTGGCCTCCACTTCACCCACATTCCTCGCCCTGGAAACAGACATGGTGAAGGAGTGGGTCTTCTCCTCTCTAACAATTGCACCTTTAGCCCTACTCCTCCTCTTCCCTCCCTTATTCTCCCTTCTTTTGAAGTCCACTCTGTCCGCATTTACTCTGCCTCCAACCTCCAAGTGGCTGTCATATACCGACCCCCGGGCCCGATCACTGCCTTTATCGACCAATTCTCCACCTGGCTTCTTTACTTTCTCTCTGATGACATTCCCACAATCATCATGGGCGATTTCAACATCCCCACTGACACTCGCCAGTCAGCAGCATCAAAACTCTTGTCGTCGCTTACTTCATCCTTTGGACTTACTCAGTGGTCCTCCTCAGCCACCCACACAGACGGACACACACTAGACCTCATCTTCATCCGACTCTGCTCCCTATCTAACCTCAAAACCTCCCCCTACCCCTATCTGACCACGATCTACTCGCCTTCTGATCCCTGTCCTCCTCACCTGTCACCCATGTCCGGCAGCTAGCACACGCCCGCAGAAACCTTGCACATCTAGACACTCACACACTCTCTGACTCTGTTCTACCACTGACATCCATATCCTCACTCCATGACACAGACAGCGCCACTGCTTTCTACAATGCCACTCTCGCATCAACTATTGACTCGGTCGCCCCTCTTATGCATGGCAGAGCGCGACGAGCCAACAGGCAACCCTGGCACAACAACCTCACTAAACAGCTTCGACAAGCGTCCAGGGTTGCGGAGCGGCGTTGGAAGAAAACACATACTCAAGAAGACTTCACTGCATTCAAACAAGCAACGCTCGCATTCAACTCAGCACTCACCTCTGCTAAACAGGCCTACTTCACAACCCTCATATCCTCCCTATCCTACAACCCCAAACAGCTATTCAACACTTTTAACTCTCTCCTCCACCCTTCACTGCCCCCTCCGACCTCCCTCATCTCCGCCGAGGAGTTTGCCACACACTTCAAAAACAAGATTGACCAAACACGACAAGTCTTCACTGTCCGACCACCACAACCCCTTTGTTTTCCACACCATTTCCCTAACTCCATAACCTCCCTTCCCAACATCACGGAAAGAGACCTTACTCATCTCCTCTCCAAATCACACCTCACCACATGTGCACTCGACCACATCCCATCCCACCTCCTCCCCAATCTCACCCCCACACTCGTCTCATCCCTAACCAATCTCTTCAACCTATCACTATCCTCTGGTACTTTCCCTGCTGCCTTCAAACATGCCACAATCACGCCCATCCTCAAAAAGCCATCCCTCAACCCATCCGCCCTGTCCAGCAATCGCCCCATATCGCTGCTCCCATTTGCCTCCAAACTCCTTGAGCAACACGTTCACGCCAAACTTTCCTCCCACTTTTCATCTAACTCTCTCTTCGACAACCGACAATCCGGCTTCCGCCCCCACCATTCCACCGAAACTGCCCTTACCAAAATTACTAATGACCTGCTCACAGCCAAAGCTAACAGACAATTCTCTGTACTCCTTCTTCTTGACCTGTCCTCTGCTTTCGATACACCACTGCCTCCTACTACAGATCCTCTCTTCCTTTGGCGTCAAAGACCTTGCCCTATCCTGGATCTCCTCATACCTTTCTAACCGCACATTTAGCGTCTCCCACTCCCACGCTACCTCCTCACCCTGCCCCCTCTCTGTTGGAGTCCCTCAAGGCTCTGTCCTAGGACTCCCTACTCTTCTCAATCTATACCCTTGGCCTGGGACAGCTGATAAAATCCTATGGCTTCCAGTACCATCTGTACGCTGACGACACCCAGATCTACCTCTCTGGCCCAGACGTCACCTCTCTGCTGTCCAGAATCCCAGCATGTCTATCAGCCATATCCTCCTTCTTCTCCTCCCGCTACCTCAAGCTCAATGTGGACAAAACTGAACTCATTATCTTTCCACCACCTTGCATATCCTTCCCACCTGATCATTCTATCACAATAAATGACATCACTCTTTCCGCTGTACCGACATTCTGCTGCCTCGGAGTAACCCTTGACTCCGCCCTGTCCTTCAAACCCCACATCCAAGCTCTCGCCACCACTTGTCGCCTCCAGCTCAAAAATATTTCCAGAATCCGTCCTTTCCTCAACCCTAACTCTACTAAACTGCTTGTGCACGCCCTCATCATCTCCCGCCTCGACTATTGCAACATCCTCCTCTGTGGCCTCCCTGCTAACACTCTCGCACTCCTCCAGTCTATCCTCAACTCTGCTGCACGACTTGTTCATCTCTCGCCTCGCTACTCCTCTGCTAAGCCCCTTTGCAAATTGCTTCACTGGCTCCCATTCCCCCAGCATATCCAGTTCAAACTACTAACACTGACCTACAAAGCCATCCATAACCTCTCTCCTCCGTATATCTCTGAACTAATCTCCCGATATATTCCCTCACGTAACCTCCAGTCCTCCCAAGACCTCCTTCTCTCCTCCACACTTATCCGTTCCTCACGCAATCACCTCCAAGATTCCTCCCGAATATCCCCCATCCTCTGGAATTCTGTGCCTCAACACGTCCGATTATCCTCCACATCCGGATCCTTCAGACGGAACCTGAAAACCCATCTCTTCAAGAAAGCTTACAGCCTGCAATGACCCCGCTGCCTCCTCAACAACACCGGAGCTACTGCAACCCCCAACCTATTGTCTCCTCCCCACTCCTGTAGAATGTAAGCCCGCAAGGGCAGGGTCCTCCTCCCTCTCTACCAGTCTATCATTGTTAGTTTGTTTACTGTAAGTGATATTTTTACTTGGTATGTAACCCCTTATGTACAGCGCCATGGAATCAACGGCGCTATATAAATAAATAATAATAATAGCTGGGAGTTTGCTACAGTTGTATCTGTTCTAAACCATCAGACTGAACCTCTTCCTTCTGTATTGATATATTGTACCAGGATAAGATCTGTAAGAATGTACCAGTGTGAAAAGTATTTGGTCAGAACGAGTCTTCATTCACTGCCGGAAAGCAGAGATCTAGAAATGTGAAGCATTTGAAACAGTGTTAGAAAGTTCAGAAAATTCCATTATGCAATGATTAAAGTTCCGTTGTGAATTTTAGCGTGACTGGACCGTTCTTGCGGAAATGTTTCCTGCCTCCTTCACTTAGATTCAGATCATACAGATAGTCAGACACCGCATTATCTCTGATACTATGGCCGATACAGCGCACATATAGATTATACAATAGAGTCCAAAAGTTTTGCTTTTTTTTTTTTTAAAAATGTGATGACTTCTGTCTGGTTGTTGTGATGCCATTTCCCTGGTGAGGAATTGAAAGTGCATGAAGTTGTCATCATACAAGACCTTAATTGTAACCAAAATGCTTTTGAATATAGGAATGGTCTTTTAATTAAAGAAAACTGACGGCCAAAAGTTTTGCATCTACTATTTATTGATCACAACATAGAGAGTAATTCATTCTTTACAATGCCATAACTTAGTATTTTGTAACATAACCTCTTGCTTTAGTTCCTGCCGCACCGCATTGAAGCCACTCGGGTATTCAAGACATCTTGAGGGATCTTGCTTCGTTCCATTTGCTGACGCCGGCCCTGATTCAATCCCATTTGTGTCAAATTCTGTGCATGTTATCAGGCCAAAATCACCAGGGTATGTGAACTTTTGATCAGGGTCATTTGGATGTTTTTGGTTGCCATTAAGATTTAAAAAGAGAAAACACAGTAGTTTGACAATAAATGGCTTCACCCAACCAATAACCATGAGTGGAGAAAAAGTTTTTTTGTTCTCATTCATATTCTCTGAAACAAGACCAAGAAAGGAAAAATTCTGCCGGGGTATGTAAACTTTTGAGCACAACTGTATCCTTGTTCATGGTAGCATTCATATTTCCATCAATTCTATGCCAATGGCCGATGCAGAAAAGCAGCCCAAAACCATGAGATTGCCACCACCATGTTTCACTGTAGGCGTTTGGTACCTTACATCATTACGTTTTCCAATTCTGCAGTATATACAGTGCTGCCATCACTACCAAACAGATTGAACTTGGATTCATCCGACCCCAACACCTTAGACCAATCTGTCTCTTTCCGTTGGCTGTGTTCTTTGGCAAACACAAGTCGGACCTTCCGGTTCTTTGCAGAGATGAAAGGCTTCTTGACTGGAACTCGTGCATTCAGCCCTACTGCTTAGTCGTCGCGACTCACTTTGACCCCATATTCTTTGTTCATTTTGTGGACATCAGATACTGACTTTTTCTTTATAATGTGATCAACTCTGGAGGAAGTTCTCCTTGGTCATCCACTTCTAGGTTTGCCGGCTGTTCCAGAACCTTCTTTTTCTTTCTTTAATATATCTGACACTTGACTCTGAGAACAGGTGAATTCCATAGCTGCCTCTTTATGGCTTTTCCCTGACTTCACTCCCAGAATAATAAGCTTCCTGACATCTGGTGATAAATTTGGCTTTGTCTCTGCCATGTTTTTAACCTAAAAACGCAAAAAAAAAAAATTTAGGCAAAATTCGACTGCCCATAACAAAATATGCAAAACATTTGTTCCAGCAAATGTTGAAAACTAACACATAAAGGGATAAAACAATGTCCAACACAATTTTTGTCCTGATAGCTGACAATCATTTGCTTCCAGTTAACTAAAATCACCAGAAAAATGGCCTCACAACAACCAAACAGAAGCAATCACAATTTAAAAAAAAAATGCAAAACTTTTGGTGGCTACTGTATTCATACAGTCAGGTTTAGCAGAGCTGCCTTTATCATTTGGCACACAGTACAGTATCACAACATTTAATGTGGCTGCAGGGAAACTAGGCTGTACTTTTGGAGATGCATATAAAAATATTTTTGGTTTTGTCACTCGGCCTCAAAAAATTTAGTTACATATCTGGTAAAAACCCCTGAGCCCTCCTGAACCCTGCTGCTTTTCTGCCGTTTTGCACTGCGTCGCTCCATTGCAGAGATACTGCACTCCGAAAGCAACAAATGTGAGTATGTGAAATCTCTGCTTTGCAGTACAACTTTGCATTTTTTTAGTCTTATTTGGGAGTACGCACTTTCACCCCTCCCTCCAAGACGCTGCCAATGATCACATGCTCGACTACTAGATCTTCTCCTGATCTGTGGAAGCAGAGAAGAAACAGCCCGTTGCACTACAAGCAGAGATTTCACATGCAGCGCTCCAAAAAACGCAAATGTGAATATCTCTGCAATGGAGCGACGCAGCAAAAAACGGAAAAGAGCTGCAGAATCGGGGGAGCTCAGGGACTTTTACAAGGTATTTAAGGAATCACCCTGTAAGAATTTAATTTTATCGTTCTGGGTCCAATTACTGGAAAGTGGATTGTATTATGTGTTGTGCACAGATATTACTCAGTATTGCAGGGTCTGATTACTGCACACTGGGGTCAGGTGGCTTTAGTGGTCCTATCACTGTCTTATTACAGTTTTTGTGGAGCATTATATGGCGGCACACGCAGTTTGGTACATGTGATGGGTCTCCTAACCATTTTCCTTCTGTATTTTTTTACAGAGAAGGACGGGAAGGCTTTCCATCCAACCTACGAGGAGAAGCTGAGGCTGGTGGCTCTGCACAAACAAGTCCTCCTGGAACTGTACAACCCCGACACGTGCCCCGAAGTCGGCTTCTTCGATGTCCTGGGCAACGATAGGAGGTAACGAACGTCGTGTGCTTTGTTTGTGTATCACATTCCTATAAAAAAAGTAGCCACTTTGTAAATAGCCTAACGCTTTCTTATCGTTTTGTATACACAGCACTGATGCAGATCTGTGTGTCTCCATGGTTACAGACTACACTACATATGTAGTCTGATCCTGCCATTGTATATTTTTCCCCACTAAAGAAGCAGTCAGGGACTGCAGGGTGAACCTCATTACCATGAGCATTTATGGGAGCTGTGTACGCAAAACGGCAACAGATTTTCCATCATGGGCATGCATCGATCTGATGTGTCCAAAAAAAAAATAGGAATTGAAATGCAAAGTTTAATAGAAAACTGCAGACTGTTTCTTGCATAAAACTGAGCGACGATGCGTTTCTAACCTCTTCATAGAAGCCTTTGCTCCCTCTGAGCGTCGTTCACACACTGTCGTCTTTCTCACAGGAAAGAATGGACGGCCCTGGGCAACCTAAGCAAGCAGGAAGCCATGACGGAGTTTGTCACCCTCCTGAACAGATGCTGCCACCTCTTCTCCACATACGTCACATCCCATAAAATAGAGAAAGAAGAGCAGGAGAGAAAAAGGTACTAATCCCTACAATCCGTACATCCGGCATCGGTGCTGCACGGTAACTGCTGGTTTCCTCCCGAAACAGCGCCACACGTGTCCACAGGCTGTGCCTGGTATTGCAGCTCAGTTCTATTAAAGTGAATAGGGCTGAGCAGCAAGGTGACGCACAACCTGCAGACAGGTACCTGAAGACAACTCCAGCACTAATAGTTACTGGAGACGTTCTTAAAGGGACCGCTCTGCAGATTGTGCAGTGAACCCACCCAACTCTACCAGAAGAGGCGCTGGTGATGCTGATAGATAGGAGATGGTTTGCAGCGGTTTTCTATGGATGCCGGACCAGGGTCCTGCAAATCTTTCCGCTCCAGTCTATAGCAGAGGTTAACAGCAGTCGCTATCTCACAAGATAGATGATGATCGACATCTGGGTCACGTTTTTCCACACTTAAAGGGGTTGTCTGTTAGTTTAAAGGAGCTTTCTGTTTCCTGCAGCCAATCACTGGCAAGTACAGCATGAGACCGTAGAAACCAGTGATCGACTGCAGCAGTCACATGGATTATATACAACATCATCGCTGCAGGAAAAAAAGTGATGGCCGCCAGAGTGTGAGCACGGGAGAAGTGAAGGAGTCATCAGGCGAGAAATATTTGTTTTTTATGGGTCAATTTTGTAAAATTTCCAACTGCCTTAAGTGGTATCAAATCCCTATCATATCACTAACTTAAAGCCGCAGGAGTTCTTAAACTTTGACTAAGTTCAATACATAGAATCCAACCTGCAGTGTAAAGCATGGGGGACAAAACAGCAGTATGAGACTGATAGGACATGAGGCATCTTTCAGGTTACCTTCTACTCCAGTACAAATTGCAGTATACAGTGGTGGCCAAAAGTATTGGCACCCCTGCAATTCTGTCAGAGTGCCATGGGCTTTAAACTTCTTGATGACACTGCGCACGGAAGACACAGGAACATTCAGGTCTTTGGAGATGGACTTGTAGCCTTGAGATTGCTCATGCTTCCTCACAACTTGGTTTCTCAAGTCCTCAGACAGTTCTTTGGTCTTCTTTCTTTTCGCCATGCTCAATGTGGTACACACAAGGACACAGGACAGAGGTTGAGTCAACTTTAATCCATGTTAACTGGCTGCAAGTGTGATTTAGTTATTGCCAACACCTGTTAGGTGCCACAGGTAAGTTACAGGTGCTGTTAATTACACGTATTAGAGAAGAATCACATGATTTTTCAAACAGTGCCAATACTTTTGTCCACCCCGTTTTTTAGGTTGGGTGTGGAATTGTATCCAATTTGGCTTTAGGACAATTCTTTTTGTGTTTTTTCATTGAAGACAAATTAAATGAAGATAATAATACCAAAGAATTTGTGATTGCAATCATTTTCAGGAAGAAACGGAGTATTATCTGACAGAATTGCAGGGGTGCCAATACTTTTGGCCACCACTGTAGCTGGAGTCGGTGATTATGGATTTACGGAGCAGTCGGTATGTAAGACCGGAGGGATCATGGACCGGACTTCTGCTTTAAGTCCCAGGAAGTGAGAACGGTTGACGCTGCTGCAAAAATCATGTCCGACATAGTTCAGTGTAAAGCGTCATCTGCTGACTTTACAGGAGAGAAGAGGAGGAGCGGAGACGGCGGGAAGAGGAGGAGCGGCAGCGGCTGCAGCGAGAGGAGGAGAAGTGGAGGAAAGAAGAGGAGCAGAGGCTGCGGAGAGAGGAGGAAGAGAGGATGCGAGCGGAGGATGAACGGTGTAGAATGGAACAGCAGAAGTAAGTACTCCCATCGGAAGTCACTCATCTTTCTTAAAGGATATTTTTGGGTGGGTCACTCATTCAGGACCCTCGTAGTATGAGCCATAGTGCAAGGAGCAGTCTGTTGTATGCAATGCTGGTGACCGGTTGGAGGGTACATGCGCTGGGGTCACCAACAATGGGGTCCACGGAGCCCTGTCACATTCATTTTAATGGAAAATTACTAAAGCTCTGCCGGCCACAGGCAATGGCGGGTGCAGCAGTCATTAGGGCAGGACCGTGCATTTGTGTTTCAAATCTTAATTCTATTTTTTTTTTGCAGGCAGCAGATCATGGCCGCCCTGAACTCGCAGACAGCGGTGCAGTTTCAGCAGTACGCAGCGCAGCAGTACCCGGGGAACTTCGAGCAACAGCAGCTCCTGATCCGGCAGCTGCAGGAACAGCACTACCAGCAGTACATGCAGCAGCTGTACCAAGTGCAGCTCGCTCAGCAACAGGTAGACGCAGCGCACAGACCCCCGAGCCTCGCTGCTCTGAGCTGCATTTACCTGTCGGACCATGTTCCCACGTAGCATAAATGCTGCAGGGTTTGTTTTTTTTTGCAGAAAATCCCCTGTGTTTAAAACGGTGTTTCCCAAACTCCAGTCCTCACGGCCCCCATAGGTCATGTTTTCAGGATTTCCTTAGTATTTCCATCACCTGTGTAATACTATCAAGGCATCAGGAATTCTCTCACCTGTGTAATATGAAGGAGATCCTGAAACATGACCTGTGGGGGCCGTGAGGACTGGAGTTTTGGAAACACTGTTTTAAAAGTTAGAGCAAACTTCTTGTGCTTCCCGGAAAACTCCTGACCGCTGTGCATCTAAAGACGTTGCTGAAATTTGTGTTTTTTTGGTTTGTTTATTTTTTCCTGTGGAGTCGAAAAAATGCATGAAAAAATGCCCTCGCTTCTTGTACAGAATTAATAAAACCTTCAGATCTTCAACAATAAATGGGGTAAAAACAGCTGTAAAAATACGATAATCAGAGTAGATTGCTATTGCGGGTTTTGATGTAGAAAATAAACCCTGCACTTTACGCTCCCTGGAACCTGAACTAATTAACTAATTGTTTTTAGTAAGAAAAAAATTGCGCGGCTGAGTTTTGCTCTTGATGATGGTGGTGCGCTGAGTAGCTGGTTGATTAGATGCAGCGTTTATAAGTGGAAGACAGTGGGATTTGTGTGCAGCGTCTATTGGAGCCTGTGGTTGTCTGAAACGCTGCCTCATTAGAAGTTAAGCTTCTTTGTTCTTCCCCTCATGCTTTACACTGCAGTTTTGCTTTGCAGCATACAAGAAATGAAGAATGCTCATAAATGACGTGGTGTTACCCTCTCCTTACCCTCTCGGCCTTACAGAAACAGCAGGAGGCACTTTCGGCTGGAACCAGCTCCCCTGTCAGTTCTCCATCCAAGATGAACATGGGAAGCATCACCGGCTCCGGAGAAGCCCCCTCGGTCAACGGACAAACCCACCCACAAATAGACAATGCTGAGACAGAACTGGAGGCCGACCCCGCTGGAAGACCTGCTGGAGAACGGGCCTAAAGGTGCGTCCTATTGACCTCAGTGGGGTTGGGGTCTGTTGGGTGGACAATCAGACGATACCTGGACATTGGCTAATGGTTTATGTTTGCTCATTATTTTTCCACTTCCTTCTCTCTACAGAGTCCACGCCGGTCATTGCTGCCCCATCCATGTGGACAAGACCCCAAATTAAAGACTTCAAAGAGAAGATCCGGCAGGACGCGGATTCAGTCATCACCGTCGGAAGAGGAGAGATGGTCACAGTCCGGGTCCCCACACACGAGGAGGGCTCCTATCTTTTCTGGGAGTTTGCCACAGATAACTTTGACATTGGTTTTGGGGTTTACTTTGAATGGACAGACTCCCCAAACACGGCTGTGAGCGTGCACGTCAGCGAGTCCAGCGAGGACGAGGACGAAGGTACTTTGTACAATTTTCATACTTCATTCTTGTACAATAAATACTGTAGCAGGTCTTCACTGCGTCTCACCCCCTCTTCCTGAAGTGGTCGGGGGTCTCTCGAGAAGCAGCATCTTACCCCCTCGTTTTAAGGAGGTTGGGGCTCGAGAAGCAGTGTCTTACCCCCTCGTCTTAAGGAGGATGGGGCTCGAGAAGCAGTGTCTTACCCCCTCGTCTTAAGGAGGTTGGGGCCTCTCACCCCCTCTTCTTGAGGAGGTTGGGGCCTCTCGAGAAGCAGCGTCTCACCCCCTCGTCTTGAGGAGGTCAGGGCCTCTCGAGAAGCAGCATCTCACCCCTTGGTCCTGAGGAGGCCCCCTTATCCCCAATCCTGGTACGCATGGCCCCCTCATCCCCAATCCTGGTACGCATGGCACCCCTCATCCCCCAATTCTGGTATGTATGGCACCCCTCATCCCCCAATTCTGGTATGTATGGCACCCCTCATCCCCCAATTCTGGTATGTATGGCACCCCTCATCCCCCAATTCTGGTATGTATGGCACCCCTCATCCCCCAATTCTGGTATGTATGGCACCCCTCATCCCCCAATTCTGGTATGTATGGCACCCCTCATCCCCCAATTCTGGTATGTATGGCACTCCTCATCCCCCAATTCTGGTATGCATGCCCCCTCATCCCCAATCCCCAATAAAGTACACAGCGTTCAAAGCGCTGCCAATAACGCCCATGTGCACATACCCTTATACTCACCTTCCTTCCTCACTTCTGCTCTGCTTCGTTTTCTGCTGCAGCAGCTCATGTCAGCATCTGAGCAGCGCATGACGTCACTGCCATGCGCTCTCAGACGCTGAGCTGCTGGCACATTCACTCCTCTCCACGCCGGGACTATGGGCGTGGAGAAGAGTGAATATGCACTCTCTTTAGTAGCGGGCACTGTCAGCAGGAACTGCGGCTCAACGCTTCTCTGTGCCCGCTACTAAAGAGAATGAATATTCATCCTTCTCCATGGGAGTGGAGAAGAGGGAATATTAATTTCTCTTTAGCAGCGGGCACACGTGGTAGCTGCAGCAGCGGCTACAGCGTGTGCCCCGCTCCTCCACCGTCACAACCTGCCCCACCACTACACACCACCAGAATTTCTATATACTCGAGTATATACCAGAGTATAAGCAGAGAGGGGCTTTATCAGAACAAAAAATGTGCTGAAAAACTCGGCTTATACTCGAGTATATACGGTATATTAAAAATCTGGTGAATTAGATGATGATTGGAAGAGACGAGATCAATCATAACGTATGCAGCGGATACCACCACTGGCGGCCTCAGTATTCCTGTAGCCAGAAGACCACCACCAGGAGGAGTTAACAGAGCGGCCGGTCATACATGCACCCTGCCTCTGCCAGGAGGAGTTAACAGAGGGGCCGGTCACATATGCCCCCAGCCTAAGTCAGGAGGAGTTAACAGAGCAGTCAGCCACACATGCACCCTGCCTCCGTCAGGAGGAGTTAACAGAGGGGCCAGTCGCACATGCCCTTTGCCCTTCAATGGCTGCAAGACCACCGCCAGGAGGAGCATACTGGTCACACATGCACTCCGACACTACATACCAAGTCCACGGCACGGACGAAGATCGCCGATCCATAGATTCAGAAAGGAGCAGCAGGGTGCACTCGTGATCGTTGAGCTCCTCCTGGCGGTGGGGAAAACATAAGAATGGATCCTGCACCGAGACGGACTTACCCATACCAGACATACTCACTGGGCCAGAGTTTGTGCTGGGCTCTGCAGATGCAGCTTTAGGGGCAGACACATCCATCTTTAGAACCTCAGTCCTTCCTTATGGTGTCTTCCATCAGGGTCCTTTTATACAGGAACTGAGATCCAGCGCTGTCCTCATCCAATAGGATGAGGCCCCCCCCTCTCCTGATATCAGGTCCACCAATCCTGATTATTGCACTTTTTTAATTGAAATTTCAAATTTCCAAAATGGCAGTGCATTCCACCCTGGAACGCAACCAGAAGTGACGACGCGGCCATTGAATGGACCGGCGCGCGTCACTTCCTATGAGCTCTCCATGCGGCCAGCTATACACCGGAGGAGAGCGTTGCGCTCAGGGAGAGGGGGAGACATCGCAACTGGCTGGGGAGCTACAGGAGGCCCCCAGCCAATATCTTCTCACCATCCAGCATTGAATGAGCTCTGGAGGAAGGTGCTGTCCCGCCGGGAGGAAAGAGCAGCGGACATGGAAGGAAGGCACAGGGCGATCGATCCACGGCTACCCGGCTGAAAGGTACTGATTTTTGGGGAAGTAGATTGCCGGCCACAGCCGCACCAGAAGGAAACCTCTTCATCCCTTAGGGACAAGAAAAACACTGAGGTTAGAGGGAAGGGAAGGGCTATTTAACCTCTTGGTTCCTGTCCCTAATTAGGATGGGGAGGCAACCTCCTGTTGGTGCTGTCCTGGAGGGGATTAGAGAAAGCAGCATGTGAGTGCAGCCTAAGGCTATGTTCACACATTGTGTTTTTATGCAAATTAAAAGCTGCTTTTTACAATGTCGGCAAAAGCTAGGAGATTTCAGAAATCTCAGGTTCACGCTTATTTTTTGTTTTACTCTTCCTGACTGAATTGGAAAACTGATGCATGTTAATTCTTTCACTCATAGAAAGTTACAAGTAAGTGCAAAAAAGCAGCAGAAATGCAGCAGAAAACGTTGCCAACAGTTCTTGCAGCGCTTTTAGTGAAAAAAAAAACAAAAAACAAAAAAAACACAGGTATGGCTGGACGTGAAACCCATTTATTTCTGTGATTTTCCCGCATTTAAACCTAAATGTCTTGGTTTCATCACCCGAGATGGCAGATAGGATTAGTACATTTTAATTAAATTAGTGATATGTGTAAAAGGAAACAATACCTGATATCTCAATGCACCGCCAAGTCTTGGGTAAACTATGACTGACCAATTCCCCTAGCTGTTTTTACACTTCCAATTGTGTATTTTTTCATGAATAGTCACTAGTTTTTCAGACATAAAAATCTTGTTCCACTAAATAATTGTATCAAATTGCCCCTTTTCCCCAAAATGTTTTCTGGTGTCACATCCGTCTGTTGTTGGTGGCCTAACACCTTGCATTGCTCATGCTTGTATGGTGGAAGCAAAGCTGAACTTTGGGATCCTGAAGAACGCAGCAAAAAGACGCAATAAAAAACTGTTTTTTGTCTGCAGCTTTTTTACTATCAAGACATCAAGTTTTGGCTGCAGAAAAAAACAGCAGCAAAAACGCAACGTGTGAACATACTGTAAAAACATGACGCCTTTAACAAGTTCAATTGCAAACCTTTCTGGTAAAACTACATGTAACATGGGTCATATTGTGCACTTACTCTTTACAGCAAGTGCCATAAACCACCAATACCCCCCTATTGCAATCTCTATATACGTCGGTGGAGATTTGGCTACACACAGACGCACCTCCTCATTCCAATATATGGAGAATGCGGCTGAAAATGTGTGAACAAGGGTTAGAAAATAACTGCATGTAGCTGTAGAGTCACCATCAATCTTACTGGGGAGCCCTTAGCAGCTGGGCCTGGAGCTGTGAGGTCATCATCTACATGGCGGTGATGTCACGATCTACATGGAACTCTGGTGTCATCATCGGCTCTGTGACATCACAATGGGAGTAAAGTGTATAGAATGCCTGAGCGCAGAGCCGGGGCTGTCTTTTGTGTGACTCTTTATTGGATACACAAAGCTAAAGGAATAAAAGGAGAAAGAAGGAGAAAGAAAGCGACGCCATCATGAGGATTCATGGACGTCCCCGTTATGGCCAGCGGCTGCTGGTCAAGGCTCTCTCTTCCTGCAAGTCAATTGGCTTTAGCCTTCTGACCCGATTCAGGAAATCCCATCGCAATTGGAGAACACTGCTGAAGGATTCCTTCCTGGCCACGAAATCTGCCACCATTACAGCAGTCAGGCGCTTCAGGTCAGTTGCTATAACCAGACGTAAAGACCAAGTCATCAGCCAAGACAGCGGTGAGAAGAGTCCAACCTACATAGTAGGTGATACTGAATCCACTGCCAGCATTGCAGAAAGTGGAGAGGATCTTGCCGATCCAGAATGTGCACAAGGTGCACACGAGGGGCTGCTACAAACAAGACCCCGGGACAATCTAAAAAGAAAAGCACCAACCTCCGAGGACAGTCAGCCCAAGATGCTGCCACCGGCCAAGAGAGCTGCTACAGAAAACTTTTCTGATCTACTGAGAGAGGTAACCCCGGAGATGGAGACCCCACAAGTGGAGATGCCCGATATCGGGAAACAGGAGGACATCCTGTCTCCAGAGCAGTTAACCATCCTGCTGAGCAAAGGGGAGGAAGGCTTCCTGGATGATGAGATCGTCATGATGGCCCAGGACCTGCTGCAGAGTCAGTTTGAGGGTTTTGATGGCCTGCAGCCCCCCTGCGCTCTTCTAGTGCCAGGGTACAGTGTACTGAAGAATGCTGTACAAATCCACTATGATGAGGAGAGGGTGCACTGGCTGACCACCTGCTACAAAAATGGCCAAATCTTTGTGGCCGACAGCATCAACTCCGGAAATCTGACTCCGTCCATCTGTGAGCAGATTATCAACCTGTACAGTGAAGTGGTCGAAGAGCCCCTGAAACATCTGACATTTATCGATGTGGATCAGCAGAGGAACAGCTATGACTGTGGCTTATTCGCCATAGCGTTTGCCTACGAGCTTATAGCAGATGGCGGTGAACCCAGAGCAGAGTTCCGGCATCGGTTGATGAGGACTCATCTGATATCCTGCCTGCAGACCGGCAGGATCAGCGCATTTCCCAAAAAGGTCAGGAAGTGACTCCATGCCTATAAACGGCATGTAGAGTCAATGACCGTCCACAAGATCGCCCTGACCTTCAACCGGACACGACCCGGGACCACAGACCAGCCTGCACCAGTAAGTAACCATGGACTTTCCATAATACCCTCAATATAGTGAATGTATAAATATGATGGGGGGGGGGGGGGCGCTGCAATTATTGGAGCCGTTTATCAGTAAAGCTTAGCTCCAGCCCCTATAAAGATGTATTAAGAGATTAATTATAGCAGGATTATAAGGGGTTTTCTGTTATTTTGTACACAGAGGTGTGAACCAGAACAAGAATGACCCCCGCAGCTATAACAAGTGTCGGTGTTTCTGTCATCACCATGGACCAAATATAATCCAGGTAAGAGGAGTGTACTAAGCAGCAGTGACCGGGAGTAAATCGTGTGAACGTCTCGGATATTAAATATTCGGCTGCTCCATGATCAGTTCTGTTCCCTGTTTCTACAGATCACTGTAAGCGAGCTGGGGTCCCACTAAGAAGACGGGGTACAGCTGGAGGTGACGGCTATAAGAAGTCAATGATGTGGCGGCCGCCATGTCAGGAGCAGAGGAGCCGCACTTCAGGACGAGGCAGATTCCGGGCTCGGTCTCTGTTCTCATTACTTTCTGCAGTCAGATGTAATCACTGAATAAGTGAATTTTCTGCTGCATCAACCCCGATCTACAACACAAGCTGCCATCATCCAGCACCGCCCAAGGGAAGGGCAGGCCCTCAGACATGGTTCCCTAGAGGTTTCCTCCACCGGGGGTTTTTCCTCTCCTGAGTTCTGACGGACGACTCTCCGTGAGCCCATCATCATCAGGGCCACATGACTATTGCCCCACACGACTGGTGGGAAATTCTACATTTGATATCTTGTATGAAGCCAATAAAGAATTCAATTAATATCTAGCAGCCGTGTATCTGAATTTATTATGTTTCGTCTACTATGTATAGTACAGAATTTGGTGAACTCCAGGGGGAATATACAGGGGTGCAGTATTGCAATAGTGTTATAATACTCGCATTTACAGGTGCTTCTCACACAATTAGAATATCATCAAAAAGTTAATTTATTTCAATTCTTCAATACAAAAAGTGAAACTCATATTATATAGAGTCATTACAGAGTGATCTATTTCAAGCGTTTATTCCTGTTAATGTTGATGATTATGGGTTACATCCAATGAAAACACAAAAATCATTATCTCAGTAAATTAGAATAATTAACAAAAAACACCTGCAAAGGCTTCCGAAGCATTTAAAAAGGCACCTTAGTCTGTTTCAGTAGGCTCCAGAATCATAGGGAAGACTGCTGACTTGACAGATGTCCAGAAGGCAGTCATCTGAGCCTAAACCACATTTAGCGTCCACATGTTTGGCCTTTCTGTAGTGATGACAGCCGGCCTAAATTACAGGTGTGTGTCTCCAGAAGCATGGGCTGGACACAATGTACTGGTCACTACAATGTATTGGGGGCTACAGCGTACTGAGGACTACAACGTACTGGTCACTACAATGCAGATTTGCAATTTTCACTCAGCAACATCCACTGCTGCTTGTATCTGGAAAACTCACTACACTTGCAGATAAATTCCCAAAGGGGTATAATTTCTAAAATGGTGTCACTTCTGAGGGGGTTTCCACTGTTTAGGCACATCAGGGGCTCTCCAAACCCAACATGGCGTCGGCTAATGATCCAGCTAATTTTGCATTTAAAAAGTCAAATGGCACTCCTTTTCTACCGAGCCTTGCCGTGCGCCCAAACAGTAGTTTTCATCCACATATGGGGTATTGGCGTACTCAGGAGAAATTGCACAATACATTTTACAGTGCATTTTCTCCTGTTACCATTGTGAAAATGCAAAATTTGGGGCTAAATGAACATTTTTGTGGGAAAAATGTAACTTTTTATTTTCACGGCTCTACATTATAAGCTTCTGTGAAGCACCTGGGAGCACAAGGTGCACCCCGCACAGCTAACATTCCTTGGGGGATCTAGTTTCCAAAACGGCGTCACTTGTGGAAGGTTTCCACTGTTTACGCACATCGGGGATCTCCAAAAGCGACATGGCGGCAGCTCTCGATTCCAGCCATTTTTGTGTTTGAAAAGTCAAACTGTGCTCCTTCCCTTCCGAGCCCTGCCGTGCGCCCAAACAGTGGTTTTCTTCCACAAATGGGGTAGCGGTGTACTGAGGAGAAATTGCGCAACACAATTTAAGGTCCATTTTCTCCTGTAACCCTTGTGAAAATAAAACAAATTGGGGATAAAGTAAAATTTTTGTGAAAAAAAAAAGTAAAATGTTCATTTTTTCCTTCCACGTTCCATTAATTCCTGTGAAGCACCTGAAGGGTTAATAAACTTCTTGAATGTGGTTTTAAGCACCTTGAGGGGTGCAGTTTTTAGAACTGTGTCACTTTTGGGCATTTTCTGTCATATAGGCCCCCCAAAGTCACTTCAAATGTGATGTGTTCCCTAAAAAAAATGGTTTTGTAAATTTTGTTGGAAAAATGAGAAATTGCTGGTCAACTTTTAATCCTTATAACTTCCTAACAAAAATAAAATTATGTTTCCAAAATGATGCAGATGTAAAGTAGACATGTGGGAAATGTTATTAACTATTTTGTGTGACATCTCTCTGATTTAAGGTCATAAGAATTAAAACTTTGAAAATTGCAAAATTTTCACCAAATTTCCGTTTTTTTCACAAATAAATGCAAGTCATATTGAACAACTTTTATCACTATCATGAAGTACAATATGTCAGGAAAAAACAGTCTCAGAATCAGGGGGATATGTGGAAGCGTTCCAGAGTTATTACCTCAGAGGGACACTGGGCAGAAGTGTAAAAATTGGCCGGGTCATGAAGGTGAAAACAGGTTTGGAGGGTGAAGGCGTTAGCACTTCTCTTTCTGAAAGCATTCTTTACTCTACAGCATTTATTCCAACTAAAACTTTTGCCCTGTGCCGTAGAGAAAAATATCTTTATTTATATACACAAACATACATATTGAGGCAACTAAAGATGGCACCCCACCACCTTACTACTTTAGATCTAACCTATAATATAAGGGACAATAAAAGGGTTAGTCCATCTCAGATATTTAAATAGATTTCTAGCTTTGGAAAACTCCTGTTCCCCCTCTGCAATTTTTTTTTTTTAAAGAAACTGTGCCTTACTCATCCTCACTGGGTCCGGTACTGAGTCTCCGCTGCGCCTTTTAGTGTGTCATTATCAGTAGTGCTGCCATCACAGCCAGTAGCGGCACAATACGCTAAGGGCCAAGCACTATTGACGTGACGTCAGAGCTGCAGGCAATAACAGACATCTGGAGCAGCGGCGGAGACTCAGTGCTGGACCTGGGGCTGGCGAGTAAAGCGCTTTTTTTTTTTTTTTTAACAAACTGCAACCAAAAGAAAAGGGAGTTTCCAAAACTGGAAAACCCCTTTAAGGTATATCCATAGAATATCCCATTGGGAGAACACCTTTTAAAGGGCTTATTAAAAGAACTTCAGCATTGCTTACCAACGCCCTGGAAGTGAGCGGTGCTGCTGACGTTATGACCCGTGTGTTCAGATATTGGGCACATGTCCTATTCTAATGAACTGGACGGGTGCACGATACCTGCCCATCATGCTAGCGTCTCGGTAGGTCTGCGGATCGCAATGTCATCAGCACCGCTAGTATCCGATGTGGAAGTGAACGGCTCTGGACAACCCCTTTAAGTGAAAGAAGAATACAACTTACCTTTGCCTGTGGGAGAGGTTGGGGTTCTTCTGGCTCAAAAAATAGATTCTCTTTAAAAAACTGTCCGTCCTGCAAGAATGGAGACAGCGGATATAATACAGGACAGGAAAGGTGACTGGTATGATGGAAGGCTCACAGGGGGAAAGGTATAAAGCTGGGGTACACGGGGTAGCGCACCATGCAGCAGATTGAACTATCCTTTTAAAGGCAAAGATACAGCCTATTTCCAAGATCCTACCGCAATATGTAGTAGATCTAATAATAGTAATATTCGAAAATACCTCCAATTAGAAAACAGTATAGTTCTTCTGATTCACTATGTCACTTACCCTTTGTGCAGGGCATTGTAGTAGCTTGGGTATCTATGGTCACGACCACTCATAGCGACAGTTGTTAGTGGTCATAATCATGGATACCTAAACTACTACAATGCAGTGCACATGGGGTAAGCGACATAGCTAATCAGAAGAACAATACTACAATTTTAATTGGAGGTATTTGCTAATATTATTATTACACCTACTACATAGTGGGATAGGATCTTGGAGATGGGAATACCCCTTTTTTTTAGGATACAGTTGATGCTTTACAGTCTTCCTAGGTGTATACTTACTAGTTTTTCAATGGTGGGAAAATAAGTTACCAATCTGTGCAACACAAAAAAAGAAAAATAAAAGCATTGAATCGGTGATTTGCATTTGTATAATAATGTGATAGCAGAGAGGTGCGGGCACCTGTAGTAGGCGGAGAAGCTTTCCACCGCCCCGTGCAGAGGGTTTCCCTCCAGCCACAGCTCTCTCAGCTCCAGGTTGTGGATCAGATCCAGCTCTTCAACTCTGCAAAGCTAAAAAAGAACATGTTCCCGTCACCAGCTACCACCAGAAAACAGAGAGATTTGTTTGTTTCTCGCCTTCTTCCAAGAGCCACAAACCATTTTATTGTTCCGTCTATATGGCCTGGGGTTTTTTTTTTCCCAGGATGAGTATGGGCTTTCTATTCCTCCATTTTTGGGACTTGTAACTTTTTCTGTTGCTGGGGCTGGGTGAGGGTCTTTTTGTATTTTTATTCATACCATTTTGATCGATTGCTTTTTATTCCATTTTTGAGAAGTGCAGCGATCGAAAAATCAATTATTTTGATTTTAATTTTTTTAAAAGGTTTACAATTTGGGTTCTTTATATTTTCATAGGATGGAGTTTTACGGCTTCGATTTACCAATTTTTCTGTTTATTTATTTTTTTTTATTTCTTTAGTTTTTAATTGGGAAAAGCGAGACAAATGAAAATTATGGGTTTTAGTTTATTTATTCATTTTTAAATAAATTTTTACTTATTTTTGCCCTGGACTCTGCGACTGTTTGATTTCTTGTACTATACTGGGAACACAGATGTACAGAGATGGCAGGACTGGGGTCTTCAGGAGGCCACTGACTGCCACTGTTACCCACCGGTACCCCACGATCGATGGCATATACGGGGTAATCGGAAAAGACGTCACGACGGCAGCAGACCCGATCCCTGCGTAATGAGGCGACGTACCTCGTTATAGGAGAGGTTCAGACTCTGCAGGTGCCGGGTCAGGTAGAAGAGATGAGCAAAACCAGTCAGCTTGGAGAGACGACGACAACTCAGGTCCAAAGACTGAAGCTACAAAAATATATATAGAGAATTTCACAAGCAGCCTATGGACAGGGGGGCGCTGGTTCTTACCCCATGTATCATTAGCCCAAGAGTGACAAAAAAGATTGTGGGGGTCCCAGCAGGGTCCCCAAGGATCTCCAGTGGCATAGCCTAGTGTGGATCTGCTCAGGTCACAGATGGGGCTGTAATTAATAGTATTTATTATTACCTGGGGGTAACACTCCGAGATGATCTGCAGGACGACCTCTGCGGCTGCAGCGTGGGTCAGCGAAAGCACAATGTTGTCAGAAAGCAAATCTAAGGAAAGCAAATAACATTAGTGAGGAAGGGGCACGGCGCCGGCAGAGGAGAGAAGGCGACGGGGCGCCGGCAGAGGAGAGAAGGCGACGGGGCGCCGGCAGAGGAGAGAAGGCGACGGGGCGCCGGCAGAGGAGAGAAGGCGACGGGGCGCCGGCAGAGGAGAGAAGGCGACGGGGCGCCGGCAGAGGAGAAAAGGCGACGGGGCCGTGAGCAAAAAGCAAAGCAGGATGCCAATATTTATTTGTATAAGTATACAAAATGCCGTCATATAGTGCCCACACATTACCGCTATACAGTACAACATATATAATATAGTGCCGACACATTACCGCTATACAGTACCTACAACACGCATCATATAGCGCCCACACATTATCGCTATACAGTACCTACAACACGCATCATATAGCGCCCACATATTACCGCTATACAGTACCTACAACACGCATCATATAGAACCCACATTACCGCTATACAGTACCTACAACACGCATCATATAGCGCCCACACATTACCGCTATACAGTACCTACAACACACATCATAAAGCGCCCACACATTACCGCTATACAGTACCTACAACACGCATCATATAGATCCCACACATTACCGCTATACAGTACCTACAACACGCATCATATAGTGCCCACGCATTACCGCTATACAGTGCCTACAGCACGCATCACACAGTGCCCACACATTACCGCTATACAGTGCCTACAGCACGCATCACAGTGCCCACGCATTACCGCTATACAGTGCCTACAACACGCATCACAGTGCCCACGCATTACCGCTATACAGTGCCTACAGCACGCATCACAGTGCCCACGCATTACCGCTATACAGTGCCTACAGCACGCATCACACAGTGCCCACAGCACGCATCACAGTGCCCACGCATTACCGCTATACAGTGCCTACAGCATGCATCACACAGTGCCCATGCATTACCGCTATAGTGCCCACACATTACCGCTATACAGTGCCTACAGCACGCATCACAGTGCCCACGCATTACCGCTATACAGTGCCTACAACACGCATCACAGTGCCCACGCATTACCGCTATACAGTGCCTACAGCACGCATCACAGTGCCCACGCATTACCGCTATACAGTGCCTACAGCACGCATCACACAGTGCCCACAGCACGCATCACAGTGCCCACGCATTACCGCTATACAGTGCCTACAGCATGCATCACACAGTGCCCACGCATTACCGCTATAGTGCCCACACATTACCGCTATACAGTGCCTACAGCACGCATCACACAGAGCCCACACATTACCGCTATACAGTGCCTACAGCACGCATCACACAGTGCCCACGCATTACCGCTATACAGTGCCTACAGCACGCATCACACAGAGCCCACGCATTACCGCTATACAGTGCCTACAACACACATCATATAGCGTCCACACATTACCGCTATACAGTGCCTACAACACGCATCACACAGTGCCCACACATTACCGCTATACAGCGCCTACAACACACATCATATAGCGCCCACACATTACCGCTATACAGCACCTACAACACACATCATATAGCGCCCACACATTACCGCTATACAGTACCTACAACACACATCATATAGCGCCCACACATTACCGCTATACAGTACCTACAACACACATCATATAGCGCCCACACATTACCGCTATACAGTACCTACAACACGCATCATATAGCGCCCACACATTACCGCTATACAGTACCTACAACACGCATCATATAGCGCCGACACATTACCGCTATACAGTACCTACAACACGCATCATATAGTGCGCACACATTACCGCTATACAGTACGTACAACACGCATCATACAGTGCCCACGCATTACCGCTATACAGTGCCTACAGCACGCATCACACAGTGCCCACGCATTACCGCTATACAGTGCCTACAGCACGCATCACAGTGCCCACGCATTACCGCTATACAGTGCCTACAGCACGCATCACAGTGCCCACGCATTACCGCTATACAGTGCCTACAGCACGCATCACAGTGCCCACGCATTACCGCTATACAGTGCCTACAGCACGCATCACAGTGCCCACGCATTACCGCTATACAGTGCCTACAGCATGCATCACACAGAGCCCACGCATTACCGCTATACAGTGCCTACAGCACGCATCACACAGTGCCCACGCATTACCGCTATACAGTGCCTACAGCACGCATCACACAGAGCCCATGCATTACCGCTATACAGTGCCTACAACACACATCATATAGCGTCCACACATTTCCGCTATAGTGCCTACAACACGCATCATATAGCGCCCACACATTACCGCTATACAGTACCTACAACATACCTCATATAGCGCCCACACATTACTGCTATACAGTACCTACAACATGCATCACACAGTGCCCAAGCATTACCGCTATACAGTACCTACAACATACATCATATAGCGACCACACATTACCGCTATACAGTGCCTACAACACACATCATATAGCGCCCACACATTACCGCTATACAGCACCTACAACACACATCATATAGCGCCCACACATTACCGCTATACAGTACCTACAACACACATCATATAGCGCCCACACATTACCGCTATACAGTACCTACAACACACATCATATAGCGCCCACACATTACCGCTATACAGTGCCTACAACACACATCATATAGCGCCCACACAATACCGCTATACAATGCCTACAACACGCATCATATAGCGCCCACACATTACCGCTATACAGCCCCGACAACACGCATCATATAGCGCCCACACATTACCGCTATACAACACGCATCATATAGTGCCCACGCATAACCGCTATACAGCGCCTACAACACACATCATATAGCGCCCACACATTACCGCTATACAGTACCTACAACACACATCATATAGCGCCCACACATTACCTCTATACAGTACCTACAACACACATCATATAGCGCCCACACATTAACGCTATACAGTACCTACAACACACATCATATAGCGCCCACACATTACCTCTATACAGTACCTACAACACACATCATATAGCGCCCACACATAACCGCTATACAGTGCCTACAACACACATCATATAGCGCCCACACATAACCGCTATACAGTGCCTACAACACACATCATATAGCGTCCACACATTACCGCTATACAGTGCCTACAACACACATCATATAGCGCCCACACATTACCACTATACAGCACCTACAACACGCATCATATAGCGCCCACACATTACCGCTATACAGTGCCTACAACACACATCATATAGTGCCCACACATTACCGCTATACAGTACCTACAACACACATCATATAGTGCCCACACATTACCGCTATACAGTACCTACAACACACATCATATAGCGCCCACACATTACCGCTATACAGTACGTACAACACGCATCATATAGCGCCCACACATTACCGCTATACAGTACCTACAACACACATCATATAGCGTCCACACATTACCGCTATACAGTACCTACAATTAACATCATATAGCGTCCACACATTACAGCTATACAGTACCTACAACACACATCATATAGCGCCCACACATTACCGCTATACAGTACCTACAACATACATCATATAGCGCCCACACATTACCTCTATACAGTACCTACAACACACATCATATAGCGCCCACACATTACCTCTATACAGTACCTACAACACACATCATATAGCGTCCACACATTACCGCTATACAGTACCTACAACACACATCATATAGCGCCCACACATTACCGCTATACAGTGCCTACAACACACATCATATAGCGCCCACACATTACCGCTATACAGTACCTACAACACACATCATATAGCGCCCACACATTACCGCTATACAGTACCTACAACATACATCATATAGCGCCCACACATTACCGCTATACAGTACCTACAGCACGCATCATATAGCGCCCACACATTACCGCTATACAGCGCCTACAACACACATCATATAGTGCCCACACATTACCGCTATACAGTACCTACAACACACATCATATAGCGCCCACACATTACTGCTATACAGTACCTACAACACACATCATATAGTGCCCACACATTACCGCTATACAGTGCCTACAACACACACCATATAGCGCCCACACAAGTTCTCAGTGTGGATTGTCACTGCTAATTTCACTTAATGGTTTGCAAAGAGTGAAATCTGTGGCCAAATCTGCACTAAAATCTGCAGTTAAGTTTTGCACAGATTTTGGTGCAGATTTTCTGTCCCATTTACAGCGGCTTTATGACAGTTATTGCTTCAGTTATAAACTGTGGACACAGCTCAGGTGTGAACAGAGGGCAATGTGATGAGAGCTGATGGGCGGTGATGTCCTTCCTGTCCTGCAGCCAGATATTATCCGCCTCTGATTGGTAGAATTAGAAGCCCCCCTCATTCCTTTCCTCTGCTGAATGCGGCCCTTGTCCCCCTCATTACCGCGCTCGTCCCCCCTCATTACCGCGCTCGTCTCCCCGGCCTGTCCCGCTCCTTCGCTTATTGTGCTGATGACTCCCGCGCTCTGGATTTCTGCCAGCACTAATGTTGTATCTTCTCCATCCCCCTCATCTGCAGGTGGAAGACCCCAGCCAGCCCAACGACGAGGGTCTCACAGCCCCCCACACCGCCGTGTGCGCCCCCCACACCGAGATCGTCCAGTTCCTTGTACAGTGCGGAGTGAAGGTAAACGCAGCAGACAGTGCCGGCTGCTGCCCCGAATATCGGCTCGCATTAAAGGGGTCGGCAGAAAACCCCCCATCCCTTGTTAGAGGCCTGAGAGCACTTATTAAGCACTACCCCGCCCCCCCGGCCAGCACGTGACTCAGCCCCCGGCCAGATTGCATCAATGGGAGAAAAAGAAAAAAAAATCTTGGCCCAAGAAATAGAAAAGTTGAGCCCCCGAGGGTCTGGGTGATTGAGGACAGACGGTCTAGTTTTTCAGGGGGTTTTCTGTGGCGGTTTCTGTCGTTTTCTCCGCTTGGTGTCGCTGTCAGGACCCCGCTGCACTGCGCCGCCTCCTGCAACAACGTCCAGGTGTGTAAGTTCCTGGTGGAGTCCGGAGCCGCCGTGTGCGCCATGACCTACAGCGACCGCCAGAGGGCGGCAGACAAGTGCGAGGAGATGGAGGAGGCTACAGCCAGTGCTCCCAGCTCCTGTACGCAGTGGCGTACCGCCAATGGCGGCAGACCACGCGACTGCTATGGGGCCCGTGAGCCGGGGGGACCCCATAGCAGTCCAGGGGTGGACATACCGCCGCCGGTGCAGCAGCGCCGGGTCTCCACCATGCAGCTGCTCCCTGCACGCGGCGGTCAGGGAGCGATCCCTGCAGCTCCGCTGCTGTCAGGAGGAGAATAGCCGCGGAGCTGGAGGGTTCGTCCTCTGCTTCCTCCCTGACCCAGGCGCGCGCAGCTTGATGACGTCATCATGCAGCGCGCGCCTGGGTCTGGAAGAAAGCTGCCGGCAACCAGGAGGATGCTGCAGGCGAGCGAGCTGAGGTAAGTTGTTCTTTTTTTGTTTTGTTTTTTTTTTTACTGAAATGCTGGGGAGGGGAGGTGGGGGGAGGAATGATGGGTCTGGGAAGAGCAATAATGGGGCTGATGGGACTGGGGAGAGAAATATTGGGGCTGGGGAGAGGGCTGATGGGGCTGGGGAGAGGAATAATGGGGTTGATGGGGCTGGGGAGAGGAATAATAGGGTTGATGGGGCTGGGGAGAGCAATAATGGGGCTGGGGAGAGGAATAATGGGGTTGATGGGGCTGGGGAGAGCAATAATGGGGATGGGAAGAGGAATGATGGGATTGATGGGGCTGGGGAGAGCAATAATGGGGTTGATGGGGCTGGGGAGAGGAATAATAGGGTTGATGGGGCTGGGGAGAGCAATAATGGGGCTGGGGAGAGGAATAATGGGGTTGATGGGGCTTGGGAGAGCAATAATGGGGATGGGAAGAGGAATGATGGGATTGATGGGGCTGGGGATGGCTACGGAGAGCAATGATGGGGCTGGAGAGAGGAATGATGGGGCTTTGGGGAGCAATGATGGGGATGGTGGGGCTGGGGAGAGCAATGATGGGATGGTGGGGCTGGGGTGAGCAATAATGGAGTTGATGGGGCTGGGGAGAGGAATAATGGAGTTGATGGAGCTGGGGAGAGGAATGATGGGATGATGGGGCTGGGGAGAGCAATGATGGGGCTAGGGAGAGGAATGATGGGGCTGGGAAGAGCAATAATGGGGCTGATGGGGCTGGGAAGAGCAATAATAGGGCTGGGGAGAGGAATGATGCGGCTGGGAAGAGCAATAATGGGGCTGATAGGGCTGGGGAGAGCAATGATGGGGATGGTAGGGAAGGGGAGAGCAATGACGTGTTGCTGGGAGCAAGCAATGATGAGGGTGCTGGGACAAAGCAATGGTGGGGGGCTGGGAGAGAGCAATGATAGGGGTGCTGGGAGAGCGCAATGATGGGGGTGCTGGGAGAGCGCAATGATGGGGGTGCTGGGAGAGAGCAATGATGGGGGGGCTGGGAGAGAGCATTGATGGAGGTGCTGGGACAGAGCAATGATGGGGTGCTGGGACAGAGCAATGATGGGAGTGCTGGGACAGAGCAATGATGGGGGCTGGGAGAGAGCAATGATGGGGGTGGTGGGACAGAGCAATGATGCGGGTGCTGGGAGAGCGAATTGATGGGGGTGCTGGAAGAGCGCAACGATGAGGGTGCTGGGACAGAGCAATGACGGGGGTGCTGGGAGACAGTAATGATGGGGGTGCTGAGAGAGAGCAATGATGGGGGCTGGGACAGAGCAATGATGGGGGTGCTGGAAGAGCGCAACGATGAGGGTGCTGGGACAGAGCAATGACGGGGGTGCTGGGAGACAGTAATGATGGGGGTGCTGAGAGAGAGCAATGATGGAGGTGGTGGGAGAGAGCAATGATGGGGGTGCTGGGAGACAGTAATGATGGGGGTGCTGAGAGAGAGCAATGATGGAGGTGGTGGGAGAGAGCAATGATGGGGGTGCTGGGAGACAGTAATGATGGGGGTGCTGGGAGAGAGCAATGATGGGGGTGCTGGGAGACAGTAATGATGGGGGTGCTGGGAGAGAGCAATGACGGGGGTGCTGGGAGAGAGCAATTGCGAGGGTGCTGGGAGAGAGCAATGATGGGGTGCTGGTAGAGAGCAATGATGGGGGTTTCACTTTGCTTGTACTGTAAAGCCTTGTATATTTTCCGTGTGCACATAGCCTTACAGTTAATTGGGGAGAGTCACAGAGACTGAATGATTTATTTTATTGGCCGGTGCAGATTATAGTTAATGGGGGGCACAGTGCTGCTTATCACTTTATATTTTGATTACTAAGTGGCTAATAGTATATTAATGGGGGGGTGTTACATATCTGTATTCGAGGACGCAGAGCGGGGGAGACACATGTATGCAGACAATATCTGACCTTGTTATTTTTAGGGCTGTACTGATCATCGTGGCTGGGAGATGTCGACATGAAGGTCTGACCAGATGGAGAAGAAGCAGCAGAAACCGGCTCTGATCAGATGAGACGTCAGCGGTAAGTGCCTGGATGTAAATATTATTCTGTATCTGCACTGTGTGACTTGCAGTGATGATGTTATCTGTAAAATCCCTTAGGCTGCATTCTCACATTTGTGTGAAATGTCCGTGTGCTGCCAGATCTTTTTATCGGATGGTCCACGGACTCGTACAGTTTTATAGATCCATTCACACATCCATGAAAATCACGGATCTGAGAATGAGATCTAAGAGGGCAGAGAATGTCCTGTTCTGATCCGATTTTGAGGATTAGAATAGGACATGCTCAATGCGTCAGTAAAACAGGGCAGCACACCGACACTGCACACAGATGCAGGAATGTAGCCTTATTATGTATAGCACAGTCCCTTAGTATATAGTGTACTCATTATGTATAGAGCCGTCCCTTATTATGTACCATCCTCTCTAGCGGCTCACAGTTGGGGGATCATACTGTGTTGGGGTCAGCATACTTTACCCTGGGAGTTGAGTTGGGGTACAGTAGGGTCATTATACTGTGCATATGGAGGAATTCACCATGGGGGTTTCATACTGTGTTTGGGGGGCCCTTTTTTTGGCATCACACTTTATGGGGCAATGAAAGAGAGATCTAGGACGTCAGCAGGAGGAAAATTACTATGTAAAGGATAGAAAGTTGTGAGATCTGATCTTTGGTGACCCCGACAATTATTTACATTTTTTTTTGGGGGGGGGGGGCCCAATTAGAGCTTCTGCTATGGGGCCCCATGATTCCTATGTACGCCCCTGCCTGTACAGTAAGTACAGACAATCCACCTAGCCACGTACAAGACATCGTTCACACTTACCTGGCATTTTTTACATTTTCTTAAATGCATATATTTTGATTTTATTAAAAATGGGATTTATTAAAATTTTTGCATCTGACATCTGCGGAATGAGTTAACTGAGAATTTATCAGTGAGCTTGCAGCTTTTTTTTTTAAGCTGTCATTTTACTGAGCCTACATGAAAGCTGAGCAGAACTTTGTGTCAGTGAGAGGAGCTCACTGACAGGTCCTCAGTTGACTCATTCCACAGCCACTTAAAAGGCCTGTAAAAGCCAAACGGTGAAAAATTTTAATGGAACCAATTTGCAAAAAATATTTGGCTCAAAAATAAATGCATTTAAATACAAAAGAAAGTCCCCAAAGGTGACCATAACATTTAAAGGGGAAATGCCCACTCAAACCAGATCCCTATGGTTAGAGATTTCCTGGACACAGCCCTGCTCAGAGTGGAAAAACATGGCTGCTCTGGTACAGAAACAGCGCCACATCTGCTCACAGCCGGTATTGCAGGACCCTGAGCTGTAATACCAAATACAACCCATGGGTCAGGGTGGCGCTGTTTTCCGTAACAATTATTTTAAATGTTTTTATTCCCTGACGAAGTAAATGGTGAAGAATAAAAACGCAAGGTATATAAGAAAGCGAGTGCAGTTTATTCCGGCGGGCGGGATGCTGAAGCTTCGATCCCCATGGTGCGAGCCTCCATGTGAGGCCGGTGTGGGGACTCGCCTCCTCTCCTGCCTGGAGGGCGCACATTAGCGGCCGCTGTAGGCGGATTAGGATGAACGGCTGGAATGTGCCGGATTATAGGGCCCCGGCTCTCACCGCTCCGGGCTGAGACAATAATCGTCTGCGCGCTGATTCCATCACTCAGAGGCGAACGCCCAGTAACCCTGTACGGCCGGGTCTGCGAGTCACTATAGCGGCAGGATGGGCCCTGAACACTGTCAGGAGTCAGTCATAGCAGGGGTCCTCCAAGTCACAGCTGCTACCTACAGGGCACCAGGTCCAAGCCCAGAGGCCGGTAACTGACCTCCTCCCAGCGAGTGAGGCCGCACCCAGCGGAGGCCATACAGGAACAGAAGTGAGGCCATTGTAGAGCACGTGCCCGGAAATGTGGCATCCAGAGAAGTCACCGCATACAAGCGCCCAGAGCTGAGCCCTCCTCTAAGCCCAAAACAGGTTTAAGACGAGGAGGGGTTAATGCAGGAGAAAAACAGCTCAAATAATGATGGCAATACCGCCACTCATACCAGTATCATAGCAGTTATATTCTTATACAGGGGCAGTATCATAGCAGTTATATTCTTATACAGGGGCAGTATCATAGCAGTTTTATTCTTATACAGGGGCAGTATATAGCAGTTATATTCTTATACAGGGGCAGTATCATAGCAGTTTTATTCTTATACATAGTAGCAGTATTATAGCAGTTATATTCTTATACTGGAGCAGTATTATAGCAGTTATATTCTTATACATAGTAGCAGTATTATAGTAGTTGTATTCTTATACAGGGGCAGTATTATACCAGTTATATTCTTGTACATAGTAGCAGTATTATAGTAGTTATATTCTTGTACATAAGAGCTGTATTATAGTAGTTATATTCTTATACAGGGGCAATATCATAGCAGTTATATTCTTGTACATAGGAGCAGTATTATAGTAGTTATATTCTTGTATATAGGGGCAGTATTATAGTAGTTGTATTCTTGTACATACGGAGCAGTATTATAGCAGTTATATTCTTGTACATAGGGGGCAGTATTATAGTAGTTATATTCTTGTACATAGGAACAGTATTATAGTAGTTGTATTCTTGTACATAGGGGGCTGTATTATAGTAGTTATATTCTTGTACATAGGAGCAGTATTATAGTATTTATATTCTTGTACATAGGAGCTGTATTATAGTAGTTGTATTCTTGTACATAGAGGGCAGTATTATAGTAGTTATATTCTTGTACATAGGGAGCAGTATTATCGCAGTTATATTCTTGTACATAGGGAGCAGTATTATAGTCGTTGTATTCTTTTACATATGAATTTTCTTCTGTTGGGCAAATTGTATGAAATTCTGCTAAGTAGTCCTCGGTATTCATGTTGTCTGTATAACCCCATCCCCACCACTGACTGGAGGAAAGCTGCCGATCAGTGGTGTGGGTGAGGTTATACAAAGCTCAGCATTCAGAGAACTACTAGAGCTGCAGCAGATAAAACACTGATTTTATCAAAATAGCAGTAAGCAGCAAAAAGCGTGAGATATCACTGTAATCAGGGTCTCACCCCTTATATCATGCTGCTCTCAGATGGGGCATCTAAAACCGGGTGGCAGATTCCCTTACGATTTAACAGCACTTTCTGATGACTTTTTAGAATAAGGAGTACTATATAAGGAATAATTGCCACTCATTATACACTCCTGAGTGTACATGAATGTATGGGGAGTGTACATTATATGATGGGTATCCTGCATTTTTTCTCTACATTATAAGCCTCAGCATTTACCTTTTCTGTGCTCTGCTTTCTCTCCCTCCAGCTCCCTCTTCCATAGGTTTATAGGGGCATCACAGACATTTTTGTTGAAATGAACCTGTCGCGTTCCTCCCGGTAGCGTTCGACTTCCAGTCACCGGGGTGGCACTGCTCTGTGTATAGAAAGTGGCGCCTGTAACTGCGACCCCTGTAGTGACTGGCGGCAGCTCAGCATTAGGGCCGGCTGTCAATCAGGGCTGAGGGCACGGTGACAGCCGTCACTCTCTATACACAGAGCGGTGACTGAACCAGTGCCGCCCCCATGACTGATACCCAAACGCTACCAGGTACGATAAAGTTCATTTCCTCCAGGCAGAGGGAGTCTAAATGCCGGCACCGGGCAGGTTCAGAATGCTATTAACCTGCAGAGTAACCCCATATCTACAGGTTGATAGCGTTTTTTCATGTGACAGGTTCCCTTCCCTTCTCCCACAGATTTAGCCGATATTGAGAGTGAATGATTAGTGCAGGAGACCAAAAAATGTGTTTTAAGTGACAAAAGAAGAAGGTTTATCTGATAATGTATATTACAAAGTGTCTTATCTTTACTTGCACTATTGATGAATGAAATTAGGTTAGGCTGGAGCAGGAGCACAGTGATAGGACAATCAGAGGGAGACACGGGCAGATCGTGCTGCAGCTTATTCTAGTAAGGAGTTTATCTCACTTCAGTGCTGAGCACTTCTACACAACCATATCACTGCCACTGCTTCTGAACATGTGCTGAATGGAAAGCGGGAATCCCTCCCGCCTGTGTGCGATGTGTACGTGAGCAGACAGTGCAGCATTCTCTACCCACTAGCTGAGAGATAACTGAAGCTTAGCGCTAGAGCCTGCAGAGGGGAGAACTGGTGACAATTGCAGGACACACAGGGGCCAGAATAGAATATACACATAGCAGTAGCCACCTGACATGACTGTTATACCCTCAATATAACATTCATTGTGTACGCTGTCCATCAGTGTACAAGCTGTGGGGATCTCGCCGAGGCCGGCAGTACCAGGCGCACACACTTATATGGATCTTGCTGTGAAAGGGCGTCAGCGCCCCAGTGAGCACCATGGACCATTTGTTCTGTTAATTGGGAGGACCAATAACGTAATGCAGTAAAGTACCTGTACATTATCTGATAATGCCCTGTATATTATGTACTTACATTATTATTGCTATTATTACATACAGTTTTTACAGTACAGACTCATTTCTTGTTACATCATTTAGATGAAAAAGCGAGGTCTGGTTCCCACAGATGCCACATATACTGCCCTGTTCAACGCCTGCGCGGAGTCGCCATGGAAAGACTCGGGTCTGCAGCACGCACTGAAGCTGCGGAAAGAATTGATGGACAAGAACATTGCGCTTAATGCCATCACTTACCGGAGCTCGCTGAAGGTCTGCACGCTGAGCTCAGGACTGCAGGGGAGCTGTGAGCTATTTAAGGTAAGTCAAGGTCACAGTCCTGGTCACCCACAATGGAGTCCTTATAAGATGCCCCTATCGTAGATTAACCGGGAGGGAACAGCATCATTGTAATCATTCCACGGGGAATCACCAGTGCACCATGTCTGGCCGGGGACTTAGCCGCCATCAGAAGGCACCACCAGAGTTCAGTTCTTCTGTGGGGACCAGGGGGTCACTTACTAAATTCGAGAAAGGTGGACAGCTTTGAACTATCTGCTACTGCGACGCCCTCCCTGAGCGGTGGGGTTACTCGGTGCCGGACAATATATGGTGGGGGTATGTGGGTGTCGTCGTGGCCGCGACCCAGTCCGTGCCCAGGGCTGTCACATAAAAAGAATGGGCTATTGGATGAGTGGATGTTCGACTACGCCACCTGTGGTTTCTGGTGATGGCCACCAGCGCTGCAGCAGTCCTCTGAGGCTGATGTTCTGACAGCTTGGTTGGTACTACTCCCCACAGGTGGAGTAGGCCTCAGGGCAGTTTGGAGGATCTGGGGAGTTGTGGTGGGTGCAGTGCCGCGCAGGAATGATCAAACGGAGGCAGTATGTGAAGTCATCCAAGATTTACTCACTTTGATGAAGTAGCAGCTGCAAAGCTTCTCTCTGCTTCTCGTGGCGCGCTGCGGCCACCAGGAAGGGGTTCAGCACTTCCTAGGTAGATCAGGAGCACCTGTCAAGACCCCGCTGGGGTGTTCCTTTCTTTCCTAGATTCTCCCACTGAGTCCTCTCCTGACTGTATGTGATGTGAACGTGGAGTAAGGCCGGGTCCCACTAGATATACACAGGTTGAGAGATACAGGTGGCGACTCCGCTGCGTCCGTGTCCCCCTGGGATCCACTAAGCCTCCGGGCTTTTCTAACGATGACGTGAAGTACACTGTCAGATATCGGGGGCCGGTCCCCTCTTGCGGCAGGAGTCCCTCAGGCTAGGCCAGAGTGAAGAATACAGGTGGCGACTCCGCTCCGTCCGTACCCTCCTGGGATCCTTTCGTCTGTGGAGCCTATCTCCTCTGCTCCCCTCCTGGGCCTTCTTGATTGGACTCTGACCGGGGACAGAGCTAGCTATAACTCAACTCTGCCCCAACCCCCCGTCTCGAGGCCTGAGACCGGGAACCGTGACCCCTGAGCCGGCCGCAGCTTTGTGCTGACTGACCTTCCCAAGGAACCACGACAAAAGACTAGGTTATAAAGATGGCCGCTGTATATATATGATGCTAAAGTAAAGTGCTTACTCCACCCTCACCCACTACATGGTTCCCAACAACTTTGGTTCCTCCCCATCTCCTCTATCGCGGGCCGGGGCAGCACCCTGGTGCATTTAGGCCCCCTACAGGACAGGAGTGGTGTAGTGTTGAGTGTGAAGTAGGGTCTTGTGTGATGCTCCATCATTACCTGAGAGAGGAGATACCACACCTCTTTCTGAGGTGCAGTACCCCTGTGGCAACTGAACCCTCAGGGGCGCCACACTACCAACACATTCACTGTCAGCTTAAGAGATAGAAAGATGGTGCTGGGGTGTAAATTTTCAGCTAGTTAGTATGTCACCTGTTAGGGGGGCACAGGGACCCCACCAGGGGCGTTCTGGCCCACCGGAGGATCAGGAAATCCCCCGGTAGGCCCTGGGTCCCATTGGCCACGCCCCCAAGCCCCGCCCCCTACCCCCCCTGGGCCCTGTACAGAGAACAGAGGGCCCCCCTGGTTCGCTAATCATATTGGCAGCACTGTATGGGCCCTTTCAGGTATATATTATTGGAGGCAGCAGAATGTATGGGCTCCTGTCAGGTATATATTATTGGAGGCAGGAAAATGTATGGGCTCCTGTCAGGTATATATTATTGGAGGCAGGAGAATGTATGGGCTCCTGTCAGGTATATATTATTGGAGGCAGCAGAATGTATGGGCTCCTGTCAGGTATATATTATTGGAGGCAGCAGAATGTATGGGCTCCTGTCAGGTATATATTATTGGAGGCAGCAGAATGTATGGGCTCCTGTCAGGTATATATTATTGGAGGCAGCAGAATGTATGGACTCCTGTCAGGTATATATTATTGGAGGCAGCAGAATGTATGGGCTCCTGACAGGTATATATTATTGGAGGCAGGAGAATGTATGGGCTCCTGTCAGGTATATATTATTGGAGGCAGGAGAATGTATGGGCTCCTGTCAGGTATATATTATTGGAGGCAGGAAAATGTATGGGCTCCTGTCAGGTATATATTATTGAAGGCAGGAGAATGTATGGGCTCCTGTCAGGTATATATTATTGGAGGCAGGAGAATGTATGGGCTCCTGTCAGGTATATATTATTGGAGGCAGCAGAATGTATGGGCTCCTGTCAGGTATATATTATTGGAGGCAGCAGAATGTATGGGCTCCTGTCAGGTATATATTATTGGAGGCAGCAGAATGTATGGGCTCCTGTCAGGTATATATTATTGGAGGCAGCAGAATGTATGGGCTCCTGTCAGGTATATATTATTGGAGGCAGGAGAATCTATGGGCTTCTGTCAGGTATATATTATTGGAGCCAGCAGAATGTATGGGCTCCTGTCAGGTATATATTATTGGAGGCAGGAGAATGTATGGGCTCCTGTCAGGTATATATTATTGGAGGCAGCAGAATGTATGGGCTCCTGTCAGGTATATATTATTGGAGGCAGGAAAATGTATGGGCTCCTGTCAGGTATATATTATTGAAGGCAGGAGAATGTATGGGCTCCTGTCAGGTATATATTATTGGAGGCAGCAGAATGTATGGGCTCCTGTCAGGTATATATTATTGGAGGCAGCAGAATGTATGGGCTCCTGTCAGGTATATATTATTGGAGGCAGCAGAATGTATGGGCTCCTGTCAGGTATATATTATTGGAGGCAGCAGAATGTATGGGCTCCTGTCAGGTATATATTATTGGAGGCAGCAGAATGTATGGGCTCCTGTCAGGTATATATTATTGGATGCAGCAGAATGTATGGGCTCCTGTCAGGTATATATTATTGGAGGCAGGAAAATGTATGGGCTCCTGTCAGGTATATATTATTGAAGGCAGGAGAATGTATGGGCTCCTGTCAGGTATATATTATTGGAGGCAGGAGAATGTATGGGCTCCTGTCAGGTATATATTATTGGAGGCAGCAGAATCTATGGGCTCCTGTCAGGTATATATTATTGGAGGCAGCAGAATGTATGGGCTCCTGTCAGGTATATATTATTGAAGGCAGCAGAATGTATGGGCTCCTGTCAGGTATATATTATTGGAGGCAGCAGAATGTATGGGCTCCTGTCAGGTATATATTATTGGATGCAGCAGAATGTATGGGCTCCTGTCAGGTATATATTATTGGAGGCAGGAAAATGTATGGGCTCCTGTCAGGTATATATTATTGAAGGCAGGAGAATGTATGGGCTCCTGTCAGGTATATATTATTGGAGGCAGGAGAATGTATGGGCTCCTGTCAGGTATATATTATTGGAGGCAGCAGAATGTATGGGCTCCTGTCAGGTATATATTATTGAAGGCAGGAGAATGTATGGGCTCCTGTCAGGTATATATTATTGGAGGCAGCAGAATGTATGGGCTCCTGTCAGGTATATATTATTGGAGGCAGCAGAATGTATGGGCTCCTGTCAGGTATATATTATTGGAGGCAGCAGAATCTATGGGCTCCTGTCAGATATATATTATTGGAGGCAGCAGAATGTATGGGCTCCTGTCAGATATATATTATTGGAGGCAGCAGAATGTATGGGCTCCTGTCAGGTATATATTATTGGAGGCAGCAGAATGTATGGGCTCCTGTCAGGTATATATTATTGGAGGCAGCAGAATGTATGGGCTCCTGTCAGGTATATATTATTGGAGGCAGCAGAATCTATGGGCTCCTGTCAGGTATATATTATTGGAGGCCACAGAATGTATGGGCTCCTGTCAGATATATATTATTGAAGACAGCAGAATGTATGGACTTCTGTCAGGTATATATTATTGGAGGCAGCAGAATCTATGGGCTCCTGTCAGGTATATATTATTGGAGGCCACAGAATGTATGGGCTCCTGTCAGATATATATTATTGGAGGCAGGAGAATGTATGGGCTCCTGACAGGTATACATTATTGGAGGCAGGAGAATGTATGGGCTCCTGACAGGTATACATTATTGGAGGCAACAGAATCTATGGGCTCCTGTCAGGTATATATTATTGAAGGCAGCAGAATGTATGGGCTCCTGTCAGGTATATATTATTGGAGGCAGGAGAATGTATGGGCTCCTGTCAGGTATATATTATTGGAGGCAGGAGAATGTATGGGCTCCTGTCAGGTATATGTTATTGGAGGCAGGAGAATGTATGGGCTCCTGTCAGGTATATACTATTGGAGGCAGGAGAATGTATGGGCTCCTGTCAGGTATATATTATTGGAGGCAGGAGAATGTATGGGCTCCTGTCAGGTATATATTATTGGAGGCAGCAGAATCTATGGGCTCCTGTCAGGTATATATTATTGGAGGCCACAGAATCTATGGGCTCCTGTCAGGTATATATTATTGGAGGCAGGAGAATGTATGGGCTCCTGTCAGGTATATATTATTGGAGGCAGCAGAATGTATGGGCTCCTGTCAGGTATATATTATTGGAGGCAGCAGAATCTATGGGCTCCTGTCAGGTATATATTATTGGAGGCCACAGAATCTATGGGCTCCTGTCAGGTATATATTATTGGAGGCCACAGAATGTATGGTCTCCTGTCAGGTATATATTATTGGAGGCCACAGAATGTATGGGCTACTGTCAGGTATATATTATTGGAGGCAGGAGAATGTATGGGCTCCTGACAGGTATACATTATTGGAGCCAGCAGAATCTATGGGCTCCTGTCAGGTATATATTATTGGAGGCCACAGAATGTATGGGCTCCTGTCAGATATATATTATTGGAGGCAGGAGAATGTATGGGCTCCTGTCTGGTGTATATTATTGGAGGCAGGAGAATGTATGGGCTCCTGTCAGGTATATATTATTGGAGGCAGGAGAATGTATGGGCTCCTGTCAGGTGTATATTATTGGAGGCAGGAGAATGTATGGGCTCCTGTCAGGTATATATTATTGGAGGCGGGAGAATGTATGGGCTCCTGTCAGGTATATATTATTGGAGGCAGGAGAATGTATGGGCTCCTGTCAGGTATATATTATTGGAGGCAGGAGAATGTATGGGCTCCTGTCAGGTATATATTATTGGAGGCAGCAGAATCTATGGGCTCCTGTCAGGTATATATTATTGGAGGCAGCAGAATGTATGGGCTCCTGTCAGGTATATATTATTGAAGGCAGCAGAATGTATGGGCTCCTGTCAGGTATATATTATTGGAGGCAGCAGAATGTATGGGCTCCTGTCAGGTATATATTATTGGATGCAGCAGAATGTATGGGCTCCTGTCAGGTATATATTATTGGAGGCAGGAAAATGTATGGGCTCCTGTCAGGTATATATTATTGAAGGCAGGAGAATGTATGGGCTCCTGTCAGGTATATATTATTGGAGGCAGGAGAATGTATGGGCTCCTGTCAGGTATATATTATTGGAGGCAGCAGAATGTATGGGCTCCTGTCAGGTATATATTATTGAAGGCAGGAGAATGTATGGGCTCCTGTCAGGTATATATTATTGGAGGCAGCAGAATGTATGGGCTCCTGTCAGGTATATATTATTGGAGGCAGCAGAATGTATGGGCTCCTGTCAGGTATATATTATTGGAGGCAGCAGAATCTATGGGCTCCTGTCAGATATATATTATTGGAGGCAGCAGAATGTATGGGCTCCTGTCAGATATATATTATTGGAGGCAGCAGAATGTATGGGCTCCTGTCAGGTATATATTATTGGAGGCAGCAGAATGTATGGGCTCCTGTCAGGTATATATTATTGGAGGCAGCAGAATGTATGGGCTCCTGTCAGGTATATATTATTGGAGGCAGCAGAATCTATGGGCTCCTGTCAGGTATATATTATTGGAGGCCACAGAATGTATGGGCTCCTGTCAGATATATATTATTGAAGACAGCAGAATGTATGGACTTCTGTCAGGTATATATTATTGGAGGCAGCAGAATCTATGGGCTCCTGTCAGGTATATATTATTGGAGGCCACAGAATGTATGGGCTCCTGTCAGATATATATTATTGGAGGCAGGAGAATGTATGGGCTCCTGACAGGTATACATTATTGGAGGCAGGAGAATGTATGGGCTCCTGACAGGTATACATTATTGGAGGCAACAGAATCTATGGGCTCCTGTCAGGTATACATTATTGAAGGCAGCAGAATGTATGGGCTCCTGTCAGGTATATATTATTGGAGGCAGGAGAATGTATGGGCTCCTGTCAGGTATATATTATTGGAGGCAGGAGAATGTATGGGCTCCTGTCAGGTATATGTTATTGGAGGCAGGAGAATGTATGGGCTCCTGTCAGGTATATACTATTGGAGGCAGGAGAATGTATGGGCTCCTGTCAGGTATATATTATTGGAGGCAGGAGAATGTATGGGCTCCTGTCAGGTATATATTATTGGAGGCAGCAGAATCTATGGGCTCCTGTCAGGTATATATTATTGGAGGCCACAGAATCTATGGGCTCCTGTCAGGTATATATTATTGGAGGCAGGAGAATGTATGGGCTCCTGTCAGGTATATATTATTGGAGGCAGCAGAATGTATGGGCTCCTGTCAGGTATATATTATTGGAGGCAGCAGAATCTATGGGCTCCTGTCAGGTATATATTATTGGAGGCCACAGAATCTATGGGCTCCTGTCAGGTATATATTATTGGAGGCCACAGAATGTATGGTCTCCTGTCAGGTATATATTATTGGAGGCCACAGAATGTATGGGCTACTGTCAGGTATATATTATTGGAGGCAGGAGAATGTATGGGCTCCTGACAGGTATACATTATTGGAGCCAGCAGAATCTATGGGCTCCTGTCAGGTATATATTATTGGAGGCCACAGAATGTATGGGCTCCTGTCAGATATATATTATTGGAGGCAGGAGAATGTATGGGCTCCTGTCAGGTGTATATTATTGGAGGCAGGAGAATGTATGGGCTCCTGTCAGGTATATATTATTGGAGGCAGGAGAATGTATGGGCTCCTGTCAGGTGTATATTATTGGAGGCAGGAGAATGTATGGGCTCCTGTCAGGTATATATTATTGGAGGCGGGAGAATGTATGGGCTCCTGTCAGGTATATATTATTGGAGGCAGGAGAATGTATGGGCTCCTGTCAGGTATATATTATTGGAGGCAGGAGAATGTATGGGCTCCTGTCAGGTATATATTATTGGAGGCAGCAGAATCTATGGGCTCCTGTCGGGTATATATTATTGGAGGCAGCAGAATGTATGGGCTCCTGTCGGGTATATATTATTGGAGGCAGCAGAATGTATGGGCTCCTGTCAGGTATATATTATTGGAGGCCACAGAATGTATGGGCTACTGTCAGGTATATATTATTGGAGGCCACAGAATGTATGGGCTACTGACAGGTATACATTATTGGAGCCAGCAGAATCTATGGGCTCCTGTCAGGTATATATTATTGGAGGCCACAGAATGTATGGGCTCCTGTCAGATATATATTATTGGAGGCAGGAGAATGTATGGGCTCCTGTCAGATATATATTATTGGAGGCCACAGAATGTATGGGCTACTGTCAGGTATATATTATTGGAGGCAGGAGAATGTATGGGCTCCTGACAGGTATACATTATTGGAGCCAGCAGAATCTATGGGCTCCTGTCAGGTATATATTATTGGAGGCCACAGAATGTATGGGCTCCTGTCAGATATATATTATTGGAGGCAGGAGAATGTATGGGCTCCTGTCAGGTATATATTATTGGAGGCAGGAGAATGTATGGGCTCCTGTCAGGTATATATTATTGGAGGCAGCAGAATGTATGGGCTCCTGTCAGGTATATATTATTGGAGCCAGCAGAATCTATGGGCTCCTGTCAGGTATATATTATTGGAGGCAGGAGAATGTATGGGCTCCTGTCAGGTATATATTATTGGAGGCAGGAGAATGTATGGGCTCCTGTCAGGTATATATTATTGGAGGCAGGAGAATGTATGGGCTCCTGTCAGGTATATATTATTGGAGGCGGGAGAATGTATGGGCTCCTGTCAGGTATATATTATTGGAGGCAGGAGAATGTATGGGCTCCTGTCAGGTATATATTATTGGAGGCAGGAGAATGTATGGGCTCCTGTCAGGTATATATTATTGGAGGCAGCAGAATCTATGGGCTCCTGTCGGGTATATATTATTGGAGGCAGCAGAATGTATGGGCTCCTGTCAGGTATATATTATTGGAGGCAGGAGAATGTATGGGCTCCTGTCAGGTATATATTATTGGAGCCAGCAGAATCTATGGGCTCCTGTCAGGTATATATTATTGGAGGCAGGGGAATGTATGGGCTCCTGTCAGGTATATATTATTGGAGGCAGGAGAATGTATGGGCTCCTGTCAGGTATATATTATTGGAGGCAGGAGAGTGTATGGGCTCCTGTCAGGTATATGTTATTGGAGCCAGCAGAATGTATGGGCTCCTGTCAGGTATATATTATTGGAGGCAGGGGAATGTATGGGTTCCTGTCAGGTATATATTATTGGAGGCAGGAGAATGTATGGGCTCCTGTCAGGTATATAGTATTGGAGGCAGGAGAATGTATGGGCTCCTGTCAGGTATATAGTATTGGAGGCAGGAGAATGTATGGGCTCCTGTCAGGTATATATTATTGGAGGCAGGAGAAAGTTTGGGCTCCTGTCAGGTATATATTATTGGAGGCAGGAGAATGTATGGGCTCCTGTCAGGTATATATTATTGGAGGCGGCAGAATCTATGGGATCCTGTCAGGTATATATTATTGGAGGCATGAGAATGTATGGGCTCCTGTCAGGTATATATTATTGGAAGCAAAGAGAATGTATGGGCTCCTGTCAGGTATATATTATTGGAGGCAGGAGAATGTATGGGCTCCTATCGGGTATATATTATTGGAGCCAGCAGAATGTATGGGCTCCTGTCAGGTATATGTTATTGGAGGCTGCAGAATGTATGGGCTCCTGTCGGGTATATATTATTGGAGGCAGGAGAATGTATGGGCTCCTGTCAGGTATATATTATTGGAGGCAGGAGAATGTATGGGCTCCTGTCAGGTATATATTATTGGAGGCAGGAGAATGTATGGGCTCCTGTCATGTATATATTATTGGAGGCAGGAGAATGTATGGGCTCCTGTCAGGTATATATTATTGGAGGCTGCAGAATGTATGGGCTCCTGTCGGGTATATATCATTGGAGCCATCAGAATGTATGGGCTCCTGTCAGGTATATATTATTGGACGCAGGAGAATGTATGGGCTCCTGTCAGGTATATATTATTGGAGGCAGCAGAATCTATGGGCTCCTGTCAGGTATATATTATTGGAGCCAGCAGAATGTATGGGCCCCTGTCAGGTATATATTATTGGAGGCAAGAGAATGTATGGGCTCCTGTCAGGTATATATTATTGGAGGCCACAGAATGTATGGGCTACTGACAGGTATACATTATTGGAGCCAGCAGAATGTATGGGCCCCTGTCAGGTATATATTATTGGAGGCCACAGAATGTATGGGCTACTGTCAGGTATATATTATTGGAGGCCACAGAATGTATGGGCTACTGACAGGTATACATTATTGGAGCCAGCAGAATCTATGGGCTCCTGTCAGGTATATATTATTGGAGGCCACAGAATGTATGGGCTCCTGTCAGATATATATTATTGGAGGCAGGAGAATGTATGGGCTCCTGTCAGATATATATTATTGGAGGCCACAGAATGTATGGGCTACTGTCAGGTATATATTATTGGAGGCAGGAGAATGTATGGGCTCCTGACAGGTATACATTATTGGAGCCAGCAGAATCTATGGGCTCCTGTCAGGTATATATTATTGGAGGCCACAGAATGTATGGGCTCCTGTCAGATATATATTATTGGAGGCAGGAGAATGTATTGGCTCCTGTCAGGTATATATTATTGGAGGCAGGAGAATGTATGGGCTCCTGTCAGGTATATATTATTGGAGGCAGCAGAATGTATGGGCTCCTGTCAGGTATATATTATTGGAGCCAGCAGAATCTATGGGCTCCTGTCAGGTATATATTATTGGAGGCAGGAGAATGTATGGGCTCCTGTCAGGTATATATTATTGGAGGCAGGAGAATGTATGGGCTCCTGTCAGGTATATATTATTGGAGGCAGGAGAATGTATGGGCTCCTGTCAGGTATATATTATTGGAGGCGGGAGAATGTATGGGCTCCTGTCAGGTATATATTATTGGAGGCAGGAGAATGTATGGGCTCCTGTCAGGTATATATTATTGGAGGCAGGAGAATGTATGGGCTCCTGTCAGGTATATATTATTGGAGGCAGCAGAATCTATGGGCTCCTGTCGGGTATATATTATTGGAGGCAGCAGAATGTATGGGCTCCTGTCAGGTATATATTATTGGAGGCAGGAGAATGTATGGGCTCCTGTCAGGTATATATTATTGGAGCCAGCAGAATCTATGGGCTCCTGTCAGGTATATATTATTGGAGGCAGGGGAATGTATGGGCTCCTGTCAGGTATATATTATTGGAGGCAGGAGAATGTATGGGCTCCTGTCAGGTATATATTATTGGAGGCAGGAGAGTGTATGGGCTCCTGTCAGGTATATGTTATTGGAGCCAGCAGAATGTATGGGCTCCTGTCAGGTATATATTATTGGAGGCAGGGGAATGTATGGGTTCCTGTCAGGTATATATTATTGGAGGCAGGAGAATGTATGGGCTCCTGTCAGGTATATAGTATTGGAGGCAGGAGAATGTATGGGCTCCTGTCAGGTATATAGTATTGGAGGCAGGAGAATGTATGGGCTCCTGTCAGGTATATATTATTGGAGGCAGGAGAAAGTTTGGGCTCCTGTCAGGTATATATTATTGGAGGCAGGAGAATGTATGGGCTCCTGTCAGGTATATATTATTGGAGGCGGCAGAATCTATGGGATCCTGTCAGGTATATATTATTGGAGGCATGAGAATGTATGGGCTCCTGTCAGGTATATATTATTGGAAGCAAAGAGAATGTATGGGCTCCTGTCAGGTATATATTATTGGAGGCAGGAGAATGTATGGGCTCCTATCGGGTATATATTATTGGAGCCAGCAGAATGTATGGGCTCCTGTCAGGTATATGTTATTGGAGGCTGCAGAATGTATGGGCTCCTGTCGGGTATATATTATTGGAGGCAGGAGAATGTATGGGCTCCTGTCAGGTATATATTATTGGAGGCAGGAGAATGTATGGGCTCCTGTCAGGTATATATTATTGGAGGCAGGAGAATGTATGGGCTCCTGTCATGTATATATTATTGGAGGCAGGAGAATGTATGGGCTCCTGTCAGGTATATATTATTGGAGGCTGCAGAATGTATGGGCTCCTGTCGGGTATATATCATTGGAGCCATCAGAATGTATGGGCTCCTGTCAGGTATATATTATTGGACGCAGGAGAATGTATGGGCTCCTGTCAGGTATATATTATTGGAGGCAGCAGAATCTATGGGCTCCTGTCAGGTATATATTATTGGAGGCAAGAGAATGTATGGGCTCCTGTCAGGTATATATTATTGGAGTCAGGAGTATGTATGGGCTCCTGTCTGGTATATATTATTGGAGGCAGGAGAATGTATGGGTTCCTGTCAGGTATATATTATTGGAGGCAGCAGAATGTATGGGCTCCTGTCAGGTATATATTATTGGAGGCCACAGAATCTATGGGCCCCTGTCAGGTATATATTATTGGAGGCAGGAGAATGTATGGGCTCGTGTCAGGTATATATTATTGGAGGCAGGAGAATGTATGGGCTCCTGTCAGGTATATATTATTGGAGCCAGCAGAATCTATGGGCCCCTGTCAGGTATATATTATTGGAGGCAGGAGAATGTATGGGCTCCTGTCAGGTATATATTATTGGAGGCAAGAGAATGTATGGGCTCCTGTCAGGTATATGTTATTGGAGTCAGGAGAGTGTATGGGCTCCTGTCAGGTATATATTATTGGAGGCAGGAGAATGTATGGGCTCCTGTCAGGTATATATTATTGGAGGCAGGAGAATGTATGGGCTCCTGTCAGGTATATATTATTGGAGCCAGCAGAATGTATGGGCTCCTGTCAGGTATATATTATTGGAGGCAGCAGAATGTATGGGCTCGTGTCAGGTATATATTATTGGAGGCAGGAGAATGTATGGGCTCGTGTCAGGTATATATTATTGGAGGCAGGAGAATGTATGGGCTCCTGTCAGGTATATATTATTGGAGCCAGCAGAATCTATGGGCCCCTGTCAGGTATATATTATTGGAGGCAGGAGAATGTATGGGCTCCTGTCAGGTATATATTATTGGAGGCAAGAGAATGTATGGGCTCCTGTCAGGTATATGTTATTGGAGTCAGGAGAGTGTATGGGCTCCTGTCAGGTATATATTATTGGAGGCAGGAGAATGTATGGGCTCCTGTCAGGTATATATTATTGGAGGCAGGAGAATGTATGGGCTCCTGTCAGGTATATATTATTGGAGCCAGCAGAATGTATGGGCTCCTGTCAGGTATATATTATTGGAGGCAGCAGAATGTATGGGCTCGTGTCAGGTATATATTATTGGAGGCAGGAGAATGTATGGGCTTCTGTCAGGTATATATTATTGGAGGCAGGAGAATGTATGCGCTCCTGTCAGGTATATATTATTGAAGGCCGGGGAATGTATGCGCTCCTGTCAGGTATATATTATTGGAGGCAGGAGAATGTATGGGCTCCTGTCAGGTATATATTATTGGAGGCAGGAGAATTTATGGGCTCCTGTCATGTATATATTATTGGAGGCAGCAGAATGTATGGGCTCCTGTCAGGTATATATTATTGGAGGCCGGAGAATGTATGCGCTCCTGTCAGGTATATATTATTGGAGGCAGGAGAATGTATGGGCTCGTGTCAGGTATATATTATTGGAGGCAGGAGAATGTATGGGCTCCTGTCAGGTATATATTATTGGAGGCAGCAGAATCTATGGGCTCCTGTCAGGTATATATTATTGGAGGCAGCAGAATCTATGGGCTCCTGTCAGGTATATATTATTGGAGGCAGCAGAATCTATGGGCTCCTGTCAGGTATATATTATTGGAGGCAGGAGAATGTATGGGCTCTTGTCAGGTATATATTATTGGAGGCAGCAGAATCTATGGGCTCCTGTCAGGTATATATTATTGGAGGCAGCAGAATCTATGGGCTCCTGTCAGGTATATATTATTGGAGGCAGGAGAATGTATGGGCTCCTGTCAGGTATATATTATTGGAGGCAGGAGAATGTATGGGCCCCTGTCAGGTATATATTATTGGAGGCAGCAGAATGTATGGGCTCCTGTCAGGTATATATTATTGGAGGCAGGAGAATTTATGGGCTCCTGTCATGTATATATTATTGGAGGCAGCAGAATCTATGGGCTCCTGTCAGGTATATATTATTGGAGGCAGCAGAATCTATGGGCTCCTGTCAGGTATATATTATTGGAGGCAGGAGAATGTATGGGCTCTTGTCAGGTATATATTATTGGAGGCAGCAGAATCTATGGGCTCCTGTCAGGTATATATTATTGGAGGCAGCAGAATCTATGGGCTCCTGTCAGGTATATATTATTGGAGGCAGGAGAATGTATGGGCTCCTGTCAGGTATATATTATTGGAGGCAGGAGAATGTATGGGCCCCTGTCAGGTATATATTATTGGAGGCAGCAGAATGTATGGGCTCCTGTCAGGTATATATTATTGGAGGCAGGAGAATCTATGGGCTCCTGTCAGGTATGTATTATTGGAGCCAGCAGAATCTATGGTCTCCTGTCTGGTATATATTATTTGATAATCATGCCCATTGCCCAGCTCCCGCCATATGTTGATCGCCAGCCAGATAAAACAAGGCAGCTGGGGGCTGGGATTCGCAGCATGGTAAGGCCCAAGCGTTCTTGGCCCCCCACGCTGAAAATCTCAGCCCGCAGCCACCCCTGAAAGTGGCGCATTCCTCATAGCACCATTTCCAGGTGCTTTACCCGGCTCTTCCAGCGGCCCTGGTGGTGAGTGGCACCCTGGGTAATAATAGGGTTAGTACCAGGCCAGCTTTGTATTATCAGCTGGTACTAAGCCCGAAATTCATGGTGTCACGCCAAATTAGACATAGCCACCATGAATTTCTAGTAAACCGAAAAAAAAGACAGAAATTTTTTTTTTTATTAAAAATAAAACACATTTAGGGACTCCATCTTTAATAAAGAAAAATCCTCACTCCAACGTAATCCATAGGTCTTCTGTCTTCAGCTCTGCTACATCTTTGCCATCTGACAATATGTCTGCTGACAGAGATGAGCCGGCACAGAATGACACTGGGGCAATGTTACTGTGTAGTGCGGCGCTAGATTTCTTTTTTTGTCATTTCATGCAGTGTAGAAATCTTGAGAAAAGTGTAGATTGTGCTCTGGAAGTGATCAGTTATAGCTAACTATGTTATTTTCTGCAGAGATAAGTCCTGCATAGAAGATGTGATATATCGGTCTGCGGCAGATAAAGAACTTCACCTAGAGACATCACTGGTGAGTATGTGTGTTACCTATACACACACACTGACACTATATACAGAGCTCCTGTGTGTAATGTCACTGGTGATCACTGTATTACCTATACACACACACTGACACTATATACAGAGCTCCTGTGTGTAATGTCACTGGTGATCTCTGTACTACCTATACACACACACTGACACTATATACAGAGCTCCTGTGTGTAATGTCACTGGTGAGTATGTGTGTTACCTATACACACACACTGACACTATATACAGAGCTCCTGTGTGTAATGTCACTGATGATCACTGTATTACCTATACACACACACACTGACACTATATACAGAGCTCCTGTGTGTAATGTCACTGGTGATCACTGTATTACCTGTACACTGACACTATATACAGAGCTCCTGTGTGTAATATCACTGGTGATCTATGTACTACCTATACACACACACACTGACACTATATACAGAGCTCCTGTGTGTAATGTCACTGGTAATCACTGTATTACCTATACACACACACTGACACTATACACAGAGCTCCTGTGTGTAATGTCACTGGTGATCACTGTATTACCTATACACACACACTGACACTATATACAGAGCTCCAATGTGTAATGTCACTGGTAATCTCTGTACAACCTATACACACACACTGACACTATAAACGGAGCTCCTGTGTGTAATGTCACTGGTGATCACTGTATTACCTGTACTCTGTCACTGTATACAGAGCTCCTGTGCATAATGTCACTGGTGATCACTGTGTTACCTATACACACACACTGACACTATATACTGAGCTCCTGTGTGTAATGTCGCTGGTGATCACTGTATTACCTATACACACACACTGACACTATATACAAAGTTCCTGTGTGTAATGTCACTGGTGATCTCTGTACATCCTATACACACACACTGACACTATATACGGAGCTGCCTTGTGTAATGTCACTGGTGATCACTGTATTACCTGTACTCTGACACTGTATACAGAGCTCCTGTGCATAATGTCACTGGTGATCACTGTATTACCTATACACACACACTGACACTATATACAGAGCTCCTGTGTGTAATGTCACTGGTGATCTCTGTACATCCTATACACACACACTGACACTATATACGGAGCTGCCTTGTGTAATGTCACTGGTGATCACTGTATTACCTGTACTCTGACACTGTATACAGATCTCCTGTGTGTAATGTCACTTGTGATCACTGTATTACCTGTACACACACACTGACACTATATACAGAGCTCCTGTGTGTAATGTCACTGGTGATTGCTGTATTACCTATACACACATACTGACGCTATATACAGAGCTCCTGTGTGTAATGTCACTGGTGATCACTGTATTACCTATACACACACACTGACACTATACACAGAGATCCTGTGTGTAATGTCACTGGTGATCACTATATTACCTATACACACACACACTGACACTATATACAGAGCTCCTGTGTGTAATGTCACTGGTGATCACTGTATTACCTATACACACACACTGACACTATATACAGAGCTCCTGTGTGTAATGTCACTGGTGATCACTGTATTACCTATACACACACACACTGACACTGTATACAGAGCTCCTGTGTGTAATGTCACTGGTGATCACTGTATTACCTGTACACACACACTGACATTGTATACAGATCTCCTGTGTGTAATGTCACTGGTGATCACTGTATTACCTGTACACACACACTGACACTATATACAGAGCTCCTGTGTGTAATGTCACTTGTGATCACTGTATTACCTATACACACACACTGACACTATACACAGAGATCCTGTGTGTAATGTCACTGGTGATCACTATATTACCTATACACACACACTGACACTATATACAGAGCTCTTGTGTGTAATGTCACTGGTTATCACTGTATTACCTATACACACACACTGACACTATATACTGAGCTCCTGTGTGTAATGTCGCTGGTGATCACTGTATTACCTATACACACACACTGACACTATATACAAAGTTCCTGTGTGTAATGTCACTGGTGATCTCTGTACATCCTATACACACACACTGACACTATATACGGAGCTGCCTTGTGTAATGTCACTGGTGATCACTGTATTACCTGTACTCTGACACTGTATACAGAGCTCCTGTGCATAATGTCACTGGTGATCACTGTATTACCTATACACACACACTGACACTATATACAGAGCTCCTGTGTGTAATGTCACTGGTGATCTCTGTACATCCTATACACACACACTGACACTATATACGGAGCTGCCTTGTGTAATGTCACTGGTGATCACTGTATTACCTGTACTCTGACACTGTATACAGATCTCCTGTGTGTAATGTCACTTGTGATCACTGTATTACCTGTACACACACACTGACACTATATACAGAGCTCCTGTGTGTAATGTCACTGGTGATTGCTGTATTACCTATACACACATACTGACGCTATATACAGAGCTCCTGTGTGTAATGTCACTGGTGATCACTGTATTACCTATACACACACACTGACACTATACACAGAGATCCTGTGTGTAATGTCACTGGTGATCACTATATTACCTATACACACACACACTGACACTATATACAGAGCTCCTGTGTGTAATGTCACTGGTGATCACTGTATTACCTATACACACACACTGACACTATATACAGAGCTCCTGTGTGTAATGTCACTGGTGATCACTGTATTACCTATACACACACACACTGACACTGTATACAGAGCTCCTGTGTGTAATGTCACTGGTGATCACTGTATTACCTGTACACACACACTGACATTGTATACAGATCTCCTGTGTGTAATGTCACTGGTGATCACTGTATTACCTGTACACACACACTGACACTATATACAGAGCTCCTGTGTGTAATGTCACTTGTGATCACTGTATTACCTATACACACACACTGACACTATACACAGAGATCCTGTGTGTAATGTCACTGGTGATCACTATATTACCTATACACACACACTGACACTATATACAGAGCTCTTGTGTGTAATGTCACTGGTTATCACTGTATTACCTATACACACACACTGACACTATATACAGAGCTCCTGTGTGTAATGTCACTGGTGATCACTGTATTACCTATACACACACACTGACACTATATACAGAGCTCCAATGTGTAATGTCACTGGTGATCACTATATTACCTATACACACACACTGACACTGTATACAGAGCTCCTGTGTGTAATGTCACTGGTGATCACTGTATTACCTCTACACTGACCCTATACACAGGAGTCCTGTGCATAATGTCACTGATAATCTCTACATTATCTGTACACTGACTCTATATACAGAGCTTTTTTACATTTTCATTATCAGTCACTATCTGGTGCCATTATGTGCCATGGTCATGGCGTGGCGGAATTTGTCCCTTGTATGTGGTATTATTCGGACAGTCACTATGTGGTGGTAATATGTGGTCTTCTCATGGTGTGGCAGTATATATACCTTGTACTTGGTAGTATTTCATCACTATGTGGTGGTATGTGTTCTGGTCATGGTGTGGCGGTATTTCTCTCTTCTATATGGTATTATTAGTCTAGGGATAGTTGTCAGTCATTTGTTTTTTCGGATATTAAGAATGGGAACATTCTTTATTTGCAATACATATTAAATACTTGGATGGTTAACCTCTCCCTGTGTTGTGACTACTACAGAGCAGCAGAGATGCACGTCAGCTCAAGACGCAAAAAATAAGCCGTCACAAAGCCCCAGACCCAAAAAAATGAGAACACTACGGTGCGCAGAACATGGCGTGAAAAGTGTGATTTTTCAAACTTATGAATTTGTTTTCACCACTTAGATACCAGTAAAGGTATACATGTTTGGTATCTACAAACTCGTACTGACCCGAGGCATCACCCTGTCACGTCGGTTTTTCCATATAGTGAACATGGTGACTAAAAAACCCATTAAACAAACGTGCAATTGCACTTTTTTTGCAATTTTACTGCACTTGGAATTTTTGTTGCCATTTCCCTGTACACTATATGGTAAAATAAATGATTGCATCTGAAAGTACAACTCGTCCCGCAAAAAAACTGTCTTTCCTGCTGCTACAGACTTTTATATGACTACAATTTACATTCTGCTGCTTATGGAAACATTTTTGCAGTTTACAAGACCCTTCTTACACTTGCTTGCACCCAGGTTTCATGTGAAAGAGTGTTCTCAAAGCTGAAAATTGTAAAAAATCGTCTGAGGGCTTCGATTGGACAGGAGCTTTTAGAGTCCCTCCTTCTGTTGAACATTGAGTGTGACATTTCAAGGAACTTAGACTATGATGACATTATTAATACGTATGCAATGTCATCTTCTGTTCTGAAAAAAAACGTTTGTAATTTTGCTGCTGATTGACTGTTAGTGTGAGTTTATTTGTTGCTTTGGGCCTTTCACTAACAATTGAATGGTATTGTATTATAGAGGAGAGGAAATCGTGCAATACAAACTTCCAAAATGCTTACAGAATTCTTTTACTTTTCCCAGCGGCCAAGTTTGGTGCTGCTACAATGATGCCGGCTGCTGGGATGCCAGATGGATGCAGGTTCAATTTGTGGCACTTATACTTTAAGAGAATGTACCTTGAAAGTATTTCTTGTTATTGTTCTGTTATGGCACTTTATCACACACTGGTGTGAATAAGATAACAGTGTTCCTCTTTCGCCAGGAGTGTTTCTTTAGTTTGTAATTTATTCGTTATATTGGTTATTTATTGGTTAATAAAGTTGATTCATTTTGAAAGAGTTTGTGGACTTATGTTATTCCTATATACGGTAACTGCATGGTGCTGGTGGGCCCCAAGATTGATTGTTTCCTGGTGGGCCCCAGGTACTCCAGTCCGGCGCTGGACCCCACTGATCCTGGGCACTGGTGCAGCACTGCGCCCCCTTCACTGTTTTTTTCACTGGCCACCCGGCTGTTCTGGGAACGGCAAAGTGACGCTTTTCCTGAGATTTTGATTTTGGTTAGATTTCTCTTGCAATACTCAAGCAGTGATGTCGCGAGCTGGATAATAACAAGCTAATATGGTCTTCTTGGGTTTATAGGAAATTGCACAAAAATTCCGTGTCGTTGGCCCTGAAACATTCACCGTCCTGTTTATGGGATGCATAAAGGATGAAGAGCTGGGCTTCCTACAAGCTCTGCAGGTATGGCTTGCTGCACACATCCTACATCCTATATCCGTACAGTGCACACTTACCTGGGAATTATGTCTCACACTTCCGACATGATGAGAGACGCAAAAACATTGAGGAATCATGGAGCAACTGTTCATTTTACTAATACAGATATTTCTTGCTGCAGTATTTCTGCTGAAGTGACGATGGGGCATGCCGGCTGAGGGTGGGACTCTTGGATTCTCTGATGACTCTGTTGGGCTCGGTGCACATTACGTTTGTGGCCATTGTTGGGCGCATACACATAGAAGGTGTGTGCCCCCTAGTGGCCACTGTCAGGATGGATGATGAGGCATCCGTCCACTATTGGGACCCATTGTAAAGAAATGTATACCGCATTGCAGAGGTCGCTCTACATTTTTTACAGAAGAGTAAAAATCCTCCTCATAGTATTTTTCAGGAGTATTTTTAGCCAGTCTTTGAATATTAGAGAAGAGGCTGCAACCTGTGCTTTGCTCTACAGCTTCACCATCTTTGACGTATATTTACGTCAAAGGTCGTGTCCCTGCCTTTGATGTGATCTCGCACACCGAGCCCACATATTTCCCTGCACATGATGACTGATTTAATCAACCATCATCTGCCTTTAATAGCTGCTGATGTAGTGTTGCTCCGCCTGCTGCTATTAACCCGTTAAATCCAGCTGTCAATCGCTGACAGCGGGATATAGCGCACGTCGGCTGGAAGCGCGTCATACATCCTGCCACGTGATTGTGGGGCGCCGATGGGTTGTCATGACAGCTGGGGGTCTGCTGATGACCTCCCATACATGTCATTATGACCCTCCTATGGGCCGGCGTTCATAGAAGATGGTGATTTCTGCTATAGATTGCAGTGTATGTACAGCACAAGCGAGCAGACGATCGCCGCTCCAAGTCTCCTAATTAATCTGATCAGTAAACATTGTAATGGGGAAAAAATCAAAATGCCAGAATGACGTTTTTTTTGGCTGCCACAGCATTGCAGTAAAGTGCAACATCAAAGTGGTTGCAGGGAGTATATAAGGATATGTAGCTCACAAACTCCTAAATATATGATGTTTTCATTTACAATGTATCTAATTTATACATGTATATAGAGAGTACTGAGCATGGATTTGTAAGGTTTCATAACTTCCATGCTAGACAAAATTCTATAAAATAAATAATGTGACAATTCTTTCATGGCCGGAGGTGATAATAAACTGATATAACAGTGTACACTAGTAATTAGAATTCCCTGGGCTCGGGTGTAAGAGGCAATATTCCTGATGATCAGGGTCCCGTGTAGGGACGGTCACTGCTGTATACCATCTAGTACAGAGGTACAGAAGCTGGCGGCGCTCCCATAACCTCCGGGCTGCTGGATTCTATCAAACATCTCCATGTTATTCTGTATACAGTTATATTCTTCTTTCCATCACAATGCGGTGGGATATCACTACAATATGCCAACATGGTGTGATTAGTGGAGGGCGGCTGTCAGTATCCCCCGACTTTAGAATTAGACTGAATAATCCTTCAAAGGGGGTGTACAAAGTTTAAAAGATATCTCCTATCCATAGGATAACTTCCCGATGGATGGGGTCTGACTGCTGGGAGCCTCACCAATCCTGAAAACTGGGGATTTGAAGAGTCCTTTGTGACTGATGTGATGGTCGATCATTGCTGCACCATACATTCTCTATGGGACGACTGAAGCTCTGTGCTCGGCTGGTCTTCAGCACTCCCATTAAGAATGAACGGAGCAGTGCGTATACTCAACCACCACTCCATTTGCGGCACCCTGCTACAACAGGTACCACAGGACCCAGGGTGCATGGATGGACTTCTCCACAAGAGGCCCTCACTACATACAAACACCTCCACCCTTCCTCCTCATACCACCAGAGGGAGCCCGTTAGGGATATATATATATGGAGGGTGGAGCCAGGCAGTTCAGTCAGAGTTAGTAGTCAGACAGAGAGAGTCTGAGAGTGTGCTGACGCTGAGAGCAGCGAAGACGCAGCGCGTCTGCTGCTGGGTTCTGAGGGCCACGAGTGTGGCCGACGGTAAGGAGGAGAGATGAGAGGAGTTGAGGGGGCAGAGGAGCATCACAAGGCTCACACCGAAGATACAAACCGGACACCGGGTCCGCGCCTACAGGGTCCTTTATACCCAGTAGGGACAACCGGCATTCCAGGAGGACTACAAGTCCCTGGCAGACCTGAAGCTAGACCCATTACAGGACCAGGAACCACGATGGCCCCGACTACCAGGGATAGTGGTTGCCAGCAGAAGGTTCTACTACCGAGCGACAGGTGAAGGAACAGCACGACACATAAGCTAGGCCCAGTTGCAGGCTGGCCAGGAGCATCCAGAGAGGCAGACACGGACCAGGAGGCCTTATACCCGCTCACTGGGGAGAAGTCCTGAAGTGCACCCATCCTACTGAGTACCCTGGACCGTACCTGACATCCGCACCAGTAAAGATATTGAAGCGAATCCCCTGTCTCTGTCAGTTACTCCTGCTGCACCATCCCGCCTGCACTACAAGTCCCAGCATCACCTCCCACCAAATTCCACACTGCCCCGGGGGCCCGCTCCACCTGTGGGGAGCAGAAACACCTCAGCTGCCATCCCATCACCCCCCCGGAGGTCTGAAGCAGCGCTGGTAATCATTACCAAGTACCACAGGTGGCGTCACAAACTGTTTATTTATTTTATCCAAGTTTCAATCCCCTTTTTCAAGAGTGACCCCAGTGTACGGGCCCAGGAGCCGACCACCGCGACATCCCCAAAACCAGGCAAAGGCCCGGGTACCGAGTCGTCCCCATCCCCTGGGCGCGTCGTACTCATCGTCTGTGGGACTGCCAGAACTAGTGGAGTGCTGCTCTTGGCTATTTTGGGCAGTCCTATAGACAGTGAATGGAGGGGAGGCTGAGCATGCTGCCTGTTCTTGCCTTTGCTAGGGGTTCCAGCAGTCAGACCCTCAGTGATCAGTAAGTTATCCCCTAACCTTTGGATAAGAGATGATTTTCTATTTTGGCAATAACCCTTTAATTGCATCCATGTGGTTATTTTCCCCCTATCCTGTCCACCTTTATTATGTCCGTTATTCCCTCTGGTGGTCAGTGCAGCCATGTAGTGTATGTCTGTACTACTCAGGCTCTGGGGGGCCGGAGCGTGCAGCTACAGAGCAACCTGCTCCACATCACTGCCAGGAGGGGAGATTTATTGCTGTGTAGTTAGTCCAGGTGGTGCCGACAAGTAGAGGGAACAAGTTCTGGCAATCCTGCCAAAGGAACACAGTTATTCCTGCACCGGACCTGCATCTCTGGTGTGCGGCGGCCGGGAAGGTGCCCGCTCTCCTCAGGGAAGATGCTGACGGCCCGCAGGCACATACCCGTCCTTGTGCCAATGCACAGGAGATAAAGCAGGACATTTATCTAAGTAGAGATGTGGCGTCTCCCACCCGCCTGTCATATTTGTAGATGACGCGTGGCGGAGGGCAGAAGCCGGGGCAGGACTCCTGTCCGGCTGCAGAAGTCTCATGTGTAGTGATACTCATGTGACTTTTCTAAAAGCATAAATCGGCCTGCAGAGGTGTCAGCGACGCTGGCTCAGACGTTACTGTGAGCGGAATAACAAGGCTTTGGTAACAGTTTCACCTCTTTATATTGTATTAGCTCCTTTACTTAGTCCTAGTTCAGACTGGTCTAAGAGATCGCCTGCTGATTCCTTTCTTGCGATTCTGATAGGAGATTTCTGTTAGAAGTTTGGCACAAGGCTAGTGATTAGACTGGCTAGTGATTAGACTGGCTAGTGATTAGACTGTCCAGTGATTAGACTGGCCAGTGATTAGACTGGCCAGTGATTAGACTGGCCAGTGATTAGACTGGCCAGTGATTAGACTGGCCAGTGATTAGACTGGCCAGTGATTAGACTGGCCAGTGATTAGACTGGCTAGTGATTAGACTGGCTAGTGATTAGACTGACTAGTGGTTAGACTGGCCGGTGATTAGACTGGCCAGTAGATAAGGATTTTGTGCCAGATTTTTAGTAACAAAGGGAATACAGCGGTCGGCCACTTTAGGTGGACTGTTACAGTAGGCAGCATGCTGATAAGTTATTTTTTGACGTTTTGCATGATTTTCGCTGTCTTCGGTTGGCATATCCCCCCCCCCAACGGCACTTCCATCTGCAACCTGTAAAGGCCAGTCGGAATACCCGTGCTGGCATCAGGGTCTTATTGCATGGGTAGGCGCTGTGGCATTGGGGTCTTATTACAGGGGTAGGCATGCTGGCATCAGGGTCTTATTACATGGGTAGGCGCACTCTCATCGGGGTCTTATTACACTGGTAGGCGCACTGGCATCGGGGTCTTATTACACGGGTAGGGTTGCTGGCATCGGGGTCTTATTACACGGGTAGGCGCGCTGGCATCGGGGTCTTATTACACGGGTAGGCGCGCTGGCATCGGTTCTTATTACACGGGTAGGCTTGCTGGCATCGGGGTCTTATTACACGGGTAGGCTTGCTGGCATCGGGGTCTTATTACACGGGTAGGCGCGCTGGCATCGGGGTCTTATTACACAGGTAGGCGCGCTGGCATCGGGGTCTTATTACACGGGTAGGTGCGCTGGCATCGGGGCCTTATTACACGGGTAGGTGCGCTGGCATCAGGTCTTATTACACGGGTAGGCGCGCTGGCATCAGGTCTTTATTACACGGGTAGGCGAGCTGGCATCGGGGTCTTATTACACGGGTAGGCGAGCTGGCATCGGGGTCTTATTACACGGGTAGGCGCGCTGGCATCGGGGTCTTATTACACGGGTAGGCGCGCTGGCATCGGGGTCTTATTACACGGGTAGGCGCGCTGTTCGGAGACAATGGGAAAACCAGTGGGCAAGGCTTCACAGATACAGAAAATAGCACAGAATTTACTAGTAGAAGTTGCCTATTTATTATGTAGACACACGTTTGGAAATGACATAAGTAGATGGCCCAAGCCCTCCACAAAGCTTTTCATCCTGGAGGGCACCGGCTTTACCAATGTGACCCTCTGACATATGGGAGCATCATTATAATAGGGTACTGCCATTATATGCCAGCTAGTCCGTATCCAGTTACTGCTTTCTCTGTGACGGGGTGTACATATTTGCGTGAATGTAATGTGGATAATGACTGTATACGCCATCTTGTGCTTCAGGTCTGGAGGCAGATGCGGCACATGGGGGTAAAGCCGCATGTAATCACCTATAACCTGCTTCTTTGTGCCCCCCGAGACTGTGGGATTGGAGACACCGCTGACGCTCTACATTTACTCACGCACTCTAAGGAACTGGCAGCCCTGACTTTAAGTGCAGGCAAAGAGAAGCAAGACAGGAAAAGCCAGCAAGTGAAGAAAGGAAAGGATAGTCCTGAAGAGGTGGGCAGCCCATGCTCCTGGGCCATTCCTCAATTCCAAGTGGCAACTATGGCACAGCTGAGGACGTGGCAGGCTCACAGGCACTGGCCGTGGTGAGTACGGCTGACCATTTTCCCAGCGTGCCCTCTTTTGATGCCAGTAATGTGCCAAACCTCCTGGACCTGTCTGTAAATACGGGAAAAATTGTGTCACTTGAAAATGTCAATACCCCATCTGACCGATTGGCAGTGATTGGCGACTTAGGGGTCGTTCTTCAGAAGATGAAAGAAGACAACGTCTGTCCTACAATAAAGACCTTCACCCTCCTAGCGGCAGTCATGAGAGCAGAAGTGGGGTCAGAATCTGCCGTCCGGGCCACTATGGACGCCTACGGAGTACAGCCAGATCTCACCTTTTTTAACACTTTGGTGTTGAAGAGGAGTAAAACTCTGAAGCTGCAGTCGGCTTTGGTAAGGGAATGGTTTTTATTTTATCATTTAAATGTTAAAAAGCCATCATAAAATAATTAACACGGCTTGTGAGAAGATCCACGCTATCTGACAGTAAAGAGGCTGAGGTACAGTAGGTGAATGATGTTACCGCATTGTGGGATTATATTTGCTGCATGAAATCATTTGTAAAGCGTGTGACAGATCTGCCTGACTTTTCATATATATTTTTTTCTTAAAAGTGAATACCTTTTTTTTTTTTACTATTGCTTAATAACGATCCAAAGCAAATGGTTCTGTGTGACCCACTACTACTCAGGTAGCGTTAGCCCTCCCTGGGAAAGGTGTACTTGGACGATGGGCCGGTGGAAGAGGGGGATGCAGTCGCGGCCTTGACCCGGTCTGTGCCCAGGGCGCACACATTAAAAATATGGGCTAGCAGATGAGTGGTTATTTGTCGACTACGCCACCTGTGGTTCCCGGTGATTACCACCAGCGCTGCGGCAGTCCTCTGAGGCGGGTGTCGTGGCAGCTCAGCTGGTACTACTCCCCACAGGCGGAGCAGGGCCTCAGGGCAGAGAGAGAGGAAAGTCTGGAGGTTGGTGGTGTGTGTGCGGTGCCGCGCAGGACAGGATAACGGAGGCAAGGGGTGAAGTCTTCCAAGCTTTACTCGCGTTGTTTCAGTAGTAAGCACAAAGCTTCTCCTTGTTCCTCACGGCGCGCTGCGACCACCAGGAAGGGGTTCAGCACACTCCGGGTAGTTTAGGTGCACTTAACGAGACCCCTGGACCAGAATGTTCCTCTCCTTGGTGAGTTCTCCCATTAAGTCTCCTCCTGACTGTGTGTGTGGTATGAACTTGGTGAAAGGCCGGTTCCCGCTGCATCAGCGCAGTTTAAGAGATACGGGTGGCCTACGCCGCTCTGTCCATATCCCCCTTAGGGATCCAGAAGGCCTCTGGGCTTTTCCGGCTGAGACGTGAAGTAACAGAGTCAGATATCGGGGGCCGGTACCCCTCTTGCAGCAGGAATCCCTCTGACTAGGCCAGAGTAAGAAATACAGGTGGTGTATGCTGCTCCGTCCGTATCCCCTGGGATCCTTTTGCCTGTGGAGCTTTACTCCTCCGCTCCCCTCCAGGCCTTCTTAGGTAGGGACCTTGACCGGATAGAGACAGCGGTTAACTCTAACCCACTCCTCACCTCAAGCCCAGAGTACGAGGACCGTGTATCTTCAACAAGCTGCAGGTTCCAGCAGAAAGCCACTATCAGCGATAAAGATCACAATCAAAGACTTTGAACCTAAGATGGCCATGTATTAAATATGTATCAGTAAGTGTAACCTAAAAGTGTGTCCTCCACCCTCACCCACTACATGGTTTCCCCTATCTTTGGTCGTCCCCCCATCTCCTCTATCCCGGCTGGTTTTGCACCCTGGTGCATATAAGCCCCCCACAGGACAGGAGTGGTGTAGTGTTGAGTGCTGAGGCTGGGTCCCGTGTGGTGCTCCATCCTTACCTCGGAGAGGAGATACCACACCTCGATCTGAGGTGCAGTACCCCTGTGGCGACTGAACCCTCAGGGACGCCACAGTTCCAACCGATTCATATAGAAACTACACTTTTAGATATCTGCCTAATTGTTTCTAAGCATGGCTTTGAAAGAAGGGGCATGGCTTTGAATTAAGGGGCATGGCTTTGAATTAAGGGGCATGGCTTTGAAAGAAGGGGCATTGCTTTGAAAGAAGGGGCATGGCTTTGAAAGAAGGGGCATGGCTTTGAAGAAGGGGCATGGCTTTGAAAGAAGGGGCATGGCTTTGAAAGAAGGGGCATGGCTGTGAAAGAAGGGGCATGGCTTTGACAGAAGGGACATTGCTTTGACAGAAGGGACATTGCTTTGACAGAAGGGGCATTGCTTTGAAAGAAGGGGCATGGCTTTGAAAGAAGGGGCATGGCTTTGAAAGAAGGGGCATGGCTTTGAAAGCAGGGGCATGGCTTTGAAAGATGGGGCATGGCTTTGACAGAAGGGGCATTTCTTTGAAAGAAGGGGCATGGCTTTGAAAGAAGGGGCATGGCTTTGAAAGAAGGGGCATGGCTTTGAGGAAGGGGCATGGCTTTGAGGAAGGGGCATGGCTTTGAGGAAGGGGCATGGCTTTGAGGAAGGGGCATGGCTTTGAGGAAGGGGCATAGTTTTGAAAGATAGGGCATGGCTTTGACAGAAGGGGCATGGCTTTGACAGAAGGGGCATGGCTTTGAAAGAAGGGGCATGGCTGTGAAAGAAGGGGCATGGCTTTGAAAGAAGGGGCATGGCTGTGAAAGAAGGGGCATGGCTTTGAAAGATGGGGCATGGCTTTGACAGAAGGGACATTGCTTTGAAAGAAGGGGCATGGCTGTGAAAGAAGGGGCATGGCTGTGAAAGAAGGGGCATGGCTTTGAAAGATGGGGCATGGCTTTGACGGAAGGGGCATGGCTCTGAAGGAAGGGGCATGGCTCTGAAGGAAGGGGCATTGCTTTGAAAGAATGGGCATTGCTTTGAAAGAAGGGGCATGGCTTTGAGGAAGGGGCATTTCTTTGAAAGAAGGGGCATAGTTTTGAAAGATAGGGCATGGCTTTGACAGAAGGGGCATGGCTTTGACAGAAGGGGCATGGCTTTAAATACAACAGCATGCACTAAATTGCTTGAAAATTGGGGGGCAAAAAAAGTGATGCAAGGCAAGCCAGCAAAAGAGTCTAAAGTATGACAAATTTTCTCATTTACATGTCCATATTTAACCACTTACATGGAAAAAATGGCCCTGGTGTCAGCAGTGTTTGTTCCGTGTGTCATCAGTGTTCGGTCTGTGTGTCCGTTTTTCCCATCAATGTTTGACGGATGGATAAATAAATCCTTGAATTACAGAGCTTCTCCTATTCTTTGCCATCCGGGTGCTGAATGTTTTTGCACAGACCCATAGACTTGTATCGGCTCTTTTCATCTGTGATATCGGAAAAAGACAGACAGACGGACATGTGAATAGCACCATAGATTATACTGGGTATGTGATGTATCCATGAAAAAAGGGATAAACCTCCACGTGCAACATGATGTGTGAATGAGGCCTTTTGCTTTTTCTGGCCGCACCATCAAGAAAGATTTCCTCCATTTGTGTTTTTGGTCTGTGTGATGTCCATGTCACCCAGTGTAATATTCCACATGAATGGATTGACCACCAGACTGTGGGGGAATAATGGCTACAGGCGCTTATCTCATCCATCCGTTTTTTAAATGAGATATAACCGTAGATTTCAAAGGCTGCACAACAATCAGACACAATCCGTGTGGCAGGTATGTTTTACCGGACGCACTGCATAGATTACATAGGAAAGTGTGTCTGGCCTTCTATTAGGTTTTTTTTTAGTTATGGATGACAAATGGACGCTGTACGGATCAAAAATGGCCTTTTTTTCCCCTGAACACAAAGCATTGTGCTTGTGTGAATTTGCGCTTCGGCAGGGAATTGTGCACTGAGCCTATATGAAGGCGTTTTGTGCGCTGCCGCCAAAATGCAACATTCAGTTGGACGCAGCAATATTTTATGTGTGAATACTGTTTAATACAGATTTTAGCATTTCTCTTTTTCTGAAAATGCGTCGGGCCTCATGCAGAAACAAACTTTTTGTCGAAACGGACAGTGATACCCATAACAACCAATCAGAGCTCTTCTTTTATTGCCCTGGTAAAATGAAACGTGGCATCTGGTTGGCTGTCATGGAGAACACTGACACATTCTGAAACTTAGTGCAGATTCTTCCACACTTCATGCCACACGTACAGTGTAAAAACTGATCGTCTGAATGGTCTCTTTACAGCAGCTGTTGCCTATGATGGCACAGAGAGGCATTGCACCAAACATCCATACCTTTTGCAATCTCGCTAGGGCATGCCTTAAAGAAAAAGATGGTTTACAGCTCCTGGAAGACATGGCGGTAATGACATTGCTACTTTGCATAGTTTATTTAGTGTCTTTTTTTTTTTTACTCTAAGGCTATGTGCACACGATGCAGAAATGAAGCAGAAAATTTCTGCATCATTTCTGCATCTCCCTGGCAGAAAAAATGCATGCAGATTGTGCATGCGTTTTTCCTGCAGAATACATGCGGATCCACATGCAGATTCACATACGTTTCCGCATGCAGATTGACAAGCGCTTTCCAGGCGATTTTAGCATCACCTGGAAAGTGCTTGACAACTAGGTCACAGTATATAAATCCATGCAAACAGCATGGATTTATATAGTGTGACCCGAGAGAGTGTATATACTTACTTCCGATGGCCCGCGCTGTCCTGCTTTACACTCCGTTCTCCCGGCAACTTTGAATTGAAAGACCTGCCGACGTCAGCGTCACGTGACCCGTCACATGACTCTGACGTCACCGCAGGTCCTACAACTCACTGCAAGTGCCGGGAAGCAAGCAGGAGCGCTGCGCGGGCCGACATATGGTAAGTATATATATATTTTTTATTTTATTCTTGTTTTACAGCTTTTTTAATGGTACCTGGGTGTGGAGGAGACTCTCCTCTCCTCCACACCCGGGTACCATCCGCACATTAGAACGCACCAATTACGCAAGTGACGCGCCCCTGGGCCTGTGTCGTGCGGCATCGCGCGCACGGGGGCTTACCCGGAGCCGGATCAGATGGGGGTAGTAGTCTCGTGGCGGTGACCCGGTCCGTGCCCAGGGAGTCAAACTGAGTGGCAGTATTTAGCAGTAGATGTTAGAATGTTCGACTACGCCACCCGTGGATTGCGGTTACGAAACCGCCGCTGCACGGCAGACCGCTGAGGCCGGTGTTGTTTGTGCAGCTGAGAATGAGATGACTCCCCACGGGAGGAGTATGGCCTCAGGGCAGATATGCTAGAGATGATGATGGGAGTGATGGTGCGGGCGTCCCAGTGCCGATGGTGCAGGTGTGACGACGGAACACGGAGGCGGGAAGTGCAGTTTCAAAAGCTTTACTCACAGTTCTTTATCAGGTCCTTGTGCACAGTAGGACCACCCGAGTCATGCTGCGTCCACCAGGTCAGGGACTCGGCCAACTCCCAGGCAATTCCAGAGCGTGGTCCAGAGCTCCCCTCTATTCCTTCCTACTGGCCGTCCCCACCAGGGACCCACCTTTGTCCGGCTTCCTCGGGCCTTATGGGGGTAAAACCTCTCTCCGGTTTCCCTGACCCTATGTGGCGTGCCTTCCTGGTGGATGTGGTGAGGGGTCGTGCCAAAACTTGACCACGACCTCCGGTTCCTGGCTAAGGATAATTGGCCTCCACCAGTTTGGGATCCGGTACCCTTCTCTGCCAACCCTTCACCCGTTTTGGTTCTCTCGTGGGATCTCAGGGTTCCCTCTATGCTTGCGTCTCTGGGCCTTTCTCTGTGTTCCTCTTCTTCCTTCTCTCTCTCTCTCTCGGCTTCAGGCCTGGCTCTGGAGCTGGGCCCAGACGGAGCCACACCTCCCTGTCAGCCCTCTCTGGCTGAGCTCCTCTCACAACTCCTCCAGGCTGAACTGAACCCTGTCTTAAGATGGTGCCCACCTTATATACTCCCTCTGACACCCGAGCCCAGGTGACTAGCACCCAATGGGCTCCTACCTATGCCCAGAGTCCCTCCCCTATCTGCTCCTACACCACTAGGATGTTCCTCCCCACTCCAGCCAGGGACAGACGCTGTCGTACCTGCACATCTACCTGGTGGGAGTACCGTTGTTCTGTCCCCCGGAAATGGGGTGAGTGTAGTGCATGCAGCTATCTGATCTCTGTTCCACACTCCATCCTTACCCGGGAGTGGAATACCACACCTCTGGTTTGAGGTGCAATACCCCTGTAGCAGCCGAGTCCTCGGGGTGCTACACAAGTACAGATGCAGTCTTACGGTATTGGCGCGTTCTAATGCAAGTCAATGGCGGCGAAAACGCTGCGTTTACGCAAGATTAAATGACATGCTGCGGATTTTTGAGCGCAGCGTTTACGCTGCGGAAAAATCCGCATCATGGGCACAGCACATGCGGATTTCCATTGGGGAACATTGCTTCCCTTCTACCATGCGTTTTTCATGCGTTTCCGTGGCGTTTACGCAACTGCAAAAACGCCGCGGAAACGCATGAAATACGCATCGTGTGAACTCAGCCTTACTTGATAAAGTCTAGAAAATAAGTAAATAAAGTAATTTTCAATAAACATTATATTTTATTTTCCATTCACATCTTTTCCTCTTTTCCCTTCCCAGTCTATACTCGATATAATTATGGTGGTGTACACCAGTGAATGGTAGTCTAATGAGATATGATCCTCTTTTCTTTCTCTTTCTCATTCACGCTTAAACCTTCATTATGCTTACATACGCCCTTAGTTTCTTGGCACCACTAAACCTTACTCTCCTTTGCTGTCCTCAAACCCCAGCACCCTCTAACCAAATAATCATCTCTCCTTCCCTCTTACCTCCCCACCTGACCTCATCTGCAGACCTGCTCCTCAAACTCAGAGCTATCCTACCAAAACATAAAACAAGCCGGACACTCTCCTTCTCCCACCTGCTCTCCCTTTCTCTGCTTCTCCTCACTGCTGGCGACAGTCCTATCCAGTCCTATCCTGGACCCAAACAGCTCACACCTCCCACCAATACCCCCTCCTATTGCTTCCAACCAACTGCAAACTACAGCAACCTCTCCTACGTAAAACCCGTGCCGCTGATGACCACCCACCCTGCTCCCTCTCTTTGGAGCACTCTGGAACGCCTGCTATGTCTGCAACAAGCTCCATTTTGTCCACGACCTCTTTACCTCTCGTCATCTCTTTTTCCTGGGCATCACAGAGACATGGTTGACACCCTCCGACACTGCCTCCCCTGCTGCGCTGTGTTACGGTGGCCACCACTTCACACACACGCTCACTCCTCGCCCTGGTAACAGACATGGTGAAGGAGTGGGTCTTCTCCTTTCTACCAACTGCTCCTTTAGCCCTATCCCACCTCTACCCTCCCTTACTCTCCCTTCTTTTGAAGTCCACTCTGTCCTCATCTACTCTCCTTCCAAGTAGCTGTCATATACCGACCTCCAGGCCCAGTCACTGCCTTTATTGACCAATTCTCCACCTGGCTTCTTTACTTTCTCTCTGCTGACGTTGCACAATCATCATGGGCGATTTCAACATCCCCACTGACACTCGCCAGTCAACAGCATCCAAATTCCTGTCACTTACTTCATCCTTTGGACTTACTCAGTGGTCCTCCTCAGCCACCCACACAGACCGACACATACTAGACCTCATCTTCTTCACCCAACTCTGCTCCCTATCTAACCTTACAACCTCCCCCCTACCCCTATCCTCCTCACCTGTCACACATGTCCAGCAACTAGCACACCCCCTCAGAAACCTTGCATATCTAGACACTCACACACTCTCTGACTCTGTTCTACCACTGACATCTTTACTCCACGACACTGACAGCACCACTGCTTTCTACAATACCACTCTCGCATCAGCTATTGACTCGGTCGCCCCTCTTGTGCATGGCAGAGCGCGACGAGTCAATAGGCAACCCTGGCACAACACCCTCACTAAACCGCTTCAGCAAGCGTCCAGGGTTGCGGAACGGCGTTGGAGGAAAACACATTCGCAAGATGTCTTCACTGCATTCAAACAACAACATTCGCATTCAAATCAACCCTCGCCTCTGTTAAGCTGGCCTACTTCACAACCGTCATATCTTTCTTATCCTACAACCCCAAACCGTTATTCAACACTTTTAACTCTCTCCTCCACCCACCACTGCCCCCTCCAAACTCCGTCATCCCTGCTGAGGAGTTTGCCACACAATTCAAAAACAAGATTGACCAAACACGGCAAATCTTTACTGTCCGACCACCACAACCCCTTTGTTTCCCAGACCATTGCTCTTCCCCCATAACCTCCCTTTCCAACATCATGGAAGGAGAACTCACTCGTCTCCTTTCCAAATTACACCTCACCACTTGTGCACTCAACCCCATCCCCCCCAACCTCACCCCCACACTCATCCCCACACTCATCCCCACACTCATCCCATCCCTAACCCATCTTTTCAACCTATCACTAACTTCTGGTACCTTCCCCTCTGCCTTCAAACATGCCACAATCACTCCCATCCTCAAAAAGCCATCCCTCAACCCAACCGCCTTGTCCAGCTACCGACCCATATCGCTTCTCCCATTTGCCTCCAAACTCCTTGAGCAACACGTTCACGCTGAACTTTCCTCTCACTTTTCATCTATCTCTCTCTTCAATAACCAACAATCTGGTTTCCGCCCCCACCATTCCACCAAAACTGCCCTTACCAAAATTACTAATGACTTACTTACCAACAAAGTTAACAGACAATTCACTGTACTCCTTCTTCTTGACCTGTCCTCTGCCTTCGACACAGTTGACCACTGCCTCCTACTGCAGATCCTGTCTTCCTTTGGAGTCAAAGACCCTGCCCTATCCTGGATCTCCTCATACCTTTCCAACCGCACATTTAGCCCCCCCCTCCCACACTACCTCCTCATCCCGCCACCTCTCTGTTGGAGTCCCTCAAGGTTCTGTCCTAGGACTAGGACCCCTACTCTTCTCAATCTATACCCTTGGCCTGGGACAGCTCATAAAATCCCATGGCTTCCAGTCATGAAGAGCATGGTCAGTCATCCTCTTGGTGAGGACACAGAAGTCTTGCCTGTCAGCAATCTGGCACGCATGGCTGAGTTTATGTTACGCAGCCTTTCCCGTGATCCTTGCATTGTCCAAACTTTGGGTGACAGTCCTTACTGGTTGGTGACACTTCTAGACCCACGCTACAAGGAGAACTTTCTGTCTCTTATTCCCTTGCAGGACAGGCCTCTAAAATGGTGCCGTACGAGAAGGCTTTTGTTGCGGAATTATTTAAAAAATTCCCATCTGAAAATGCTGGCGACAGAGGTCACAGTTCGTTGAACAACCAAGGAGTACAGGCGAGAGAGACACAAATTCAATCCAGCAGAGGCAGGGGAACACTGTCAAAGTTCTGGGACAGTTTTCTCAGACCCTCCCATCGCACAGGTCCTGAGGCGCGGGGTACTCTCCCAAAGAGGGGAAAGTTTCGGAAGATGGTGAGGGAGTACCTTGCCAACTGTGCCAACGTAGTCCTTGATTCCTCTGTGCCTTATAATTATTGAGTATCCAAGCTGTACACGTGGCATGAACTGGCTCTCTACACCTTGGAGGTCCTGGCCTGCCCTGCCGCTGTCAACTGAAAATGCTGACAGGCTGACTCATACAAAAATGATCAAAGGCTGGTTTGGGCCAGACTTCTCAACACCACTGAATGATAGCAGCGTAACATAAACTCAAATACAGTGTCTTTTTTTTTGGGAGGTCTAACTGTATTCCCATGCACCTCTGTCTTCACACCCAGACATGGGTATACGCTTCCTGATTTTGTCTATTTGCTCTTGTCCTCCTCCTTCTCCTCATCCTTCACATCCTCCTCCATATCACTACCATATCTACCATATCTACTTCTCTTGCAAGGGGCATTGGAGTTTCTCCAAATTTTTGGCAGCCGTTGCATTCACTGCATAGGCAAAGAGTATGGGAGACCCACTTCCTAATAATGGGAACATTGTTTTCAGGAGGCCCTCCGACCTCTACGTCTCTTGCAAGGGGCATTGGAGTGCCCCCAAATTTTTGGCAGCCGTTGCATTCACTGCATACGCAAACAGTATGGGAGACCCACTTCCTAAATATGGGAACATTGTTTTCAGGAGGCCCTCCAACCTCTACATCTCTTGCAAGGGGCATTGGAGTGCCTCGTAATTTTTGGCAGCTGTTGCATTCACTGCATACGCAAATAGTATTGGAGACCAACTCCTTTTTAATGGGAGCATGTCGTACTCATTACTGTAGCCCAGCTCCATGTGTCTTTAAATTGTTAATAGGGTTTTTTCTAAATTTTGGCAGCCGTTGGACTCACTGCATACCCTATAACTGGATAGGAGACCCTCTCCTTTCTAATGGGAACATGTTGTTACTGTGCCCAGCTCTATGTGTCTTTAAATTGTTAGTGGGGTTTTTCCTAAATTTTTACAGCTATTGGGCTCACTGCATACCCTATAACTGTATAGCAGATCCTTATCCTTTATAGTGGGAACATGTCATTACTGTGGCCCAGCTCTATGTGTCTTTAAATTGTTAGTGGGGTTTTTCCCAAATTTTGGCAGCCCTTGCAGTCACAGCATGGGCATTACCACTATAGGAGACCCACTCCTTTATAATGGGAATATTTTTTTTTACTGAGACCCTCCTCTATGTCTCTTCAAAGAGGTATTGGGTTGCGTCCAAATTTTTGGCAGCCCTTGCAGTCACTGCATATGCAATAACAGTATAGGAGACCCACTCTTTAATAATGGGAACAACAAAGCATAGCCGACTGCTGGCCCTTTAAGAATAGTAAGGCAGTAAAAATAGTGTTTGTGACTTTCACAATCCCTCCTTCATAAATGAAACAGGATGTGTCTGATGATGTTTCACACACCACATGGCCAGATAAGGTTGTAAAATGTTAAAATGCCATTTCCCGGTGAATACATTTGTCACGGTTGAAAGCAATGCAAAAATGCATCAAAAACGCTATGTGTGAACATAGCCCAAGGTGTGAAGGAGCATTTTTGTTTTTGGTTATTTATTTTGCCTTGTATACAATTCATTACCCTGGAAAGGATGTTCCTTAACATAATTCCCAGGAAAATCTATTTTAGTTTAGTTTTTGTATGTTTTATTGTGAGTCCGTAAAAGTGGCGTAATACCTCTGACAACATTGTTGACATCATTGACCTGGGAGTCAGAAATGCTTCCAGGAGTCTTCCCCATGCTGTTCCCATGTCATTTGAGTTCTGTTCCCATCGATTTGGGCAATTTTTAGGCCCTCTGCAGACCGCCGGGGGGGGGGGGGGCGCTGAAAGAATGCTGGAGTTTCCCATAGACTTACATTGGGCTCGTTACTTGGACCGAGCAGCCGAGTATTCCAATTTGCTTGACTTGAGCAGCGAGCACCCGAGCATTTTAGCGCTCGCTCGTCACTAGTTTTCAGCTATACCATTTTTATTTCCATTAGACTTTTTGATCGTGTTTTATTCCACTCTTTGTTTGGTGGTAAGATGAAAAAGAATAGTTTTTTTTCAATGTTCACTGAAGGCGTTAAGTAGTGTGACCGTTTTATAGGCCGTGGAAGTGATGATAACAAATATGTGGACCTTTTTGGTTTATTTTAGTTTTTATATGAATTTACCCATTTATTGATATAACATTATTTTCATTTTCTTTTCTGTTTATTTTTTGATTAGGTTTTTTTTTTTAAATATTTTTTCACGTTCTTTTTTTTACTTTTTCATTTAGTCCCTCTATGGGACTAGCTTTTATTAGTATAATCGCTGTTATAAAGCATTGCAATGAATTCTACCTGTCAGTGTTACAGTGATAGAAGCCTCTGAGACCATGCTCCTAGCTTGGTCTAAGCAGGCTTCCGTCGCTGGGATACCTGGAGGCTCGGGTTGTCATGACAACAGGATCACTGACTAAGGGCGTAACCAGAAACGCGTCGAGATTGCATCTCCACTATCATGGACTTTTATATATTTTAATATTTTGCACCAATAAAGTGAGAATTATTTTTTATTGGAGACTTTTCCCACTTTCTCCTTATGTACACTGGCCGAGAGTCACGGCATTGTGGGTCTGAGCCCAGAAGATATGAGCAGCAGGATGGATTAAATGCATGGTGAGGCATATATTGTTTTTTTGTAAAGAATTGTCCAATCAGTCAGTAAGGATTTAGGGCCCTTTTACATGGCGATATTTTGCATCAGTATTTGTTAACAGACGCCAGGAGTGGATCCAAAACACAGAAGAGGTGAGAGTGGTTCAGATATTATTTTTCTCTGTGTTTGTTCCCCTCTGGTTTTTAGCTTACAAATACTAATGTAAATTACTGCCCAAAATACTCCCTGTGTGAATGAGGCGAGGAAGCTGCTTGTAATCCTGTAATATAAGTCCTTATTCTGAGGATGAGCGCTCACTTGCAGGTGCTGTGCTGTAATGCTTATCTTCTCTGCTCCATCATACTCCCCAGAGCAGGGGCGACCCCTGGGGCAAAACTGCGGCCGGCAGATGTCAAACGTGTCACTCAGTGATATGTGATGGAGCCCGACTCCCAAACAAAATCAGACAGAAGCATACAAAATAAATACATGAAGCATTGCAATTAGGTGTCAAACGTTCTCAACTTTATTTAAATTTACATGACACTGAACCATCACCTATCAGGATAAAGAAGATTCTGTGTAGCCTCTGTTCCTATAGACCATCTTGCTTGCAGCCTTCTCCATTGAAGACTACGGAAATTACAGGAATAGATGAGTAATCTGCTTATACTGCTGTAATACAATTCTTTTATCCAATGATGAGAGCATGCGTCCAGGAGTTGTGCTGTAATGTTTGTCTCCTCTTCACCATCATCATCGGAGCAGGGGCGACCCCTGGGGCAAAATGTGCTTACTGGGTTCTGTGCAGCTGGCACATGTCCAGCCGTATGTGATAGACCCCGACCCCCAAACAAAATTAATCAGACAGAAGCACACAAAATAAATACACGAAGCATTGCAATTAGGTATCAAATGGTCAAAATTTTATTTAAATTTACATGACACCGAAAATAGCACAACCCCCGACTCACGAAGAGTCACCCTCCAGCACTCAGGAGAGGAAAACCCCCTGTGGAGGAAACCTCTATGGAACCATGGATGGAAGGCTGCCCTTCCATTGGGCTTAGAGAGTTAGTGCCAATATATAACAGATGTAACTGCAGAATTGTACAATTTGTACATTTTACCAGATTTACAGAGAATGACATAACAAATACAGACTATAAATGTGATAAAGCGGATGTGGGAGAGATCTGGCTGCGATATCTGTCACCACATTGATTGATGGAGCGAATTTGGTTGATCTGATTGGCCAGGTGGATGTATAATTTCTCCCTTACAGATCCAGGTCCGCCTCTCAAAAAATTGGACATTTGGTTACAGTTCGTTATGCCTAATCCCTAATAGGATAAATAATCCCTCCCAATTTATCACCCATTAGAGTCATAGATCAGTCCATGAACTCCCAAAGAAGAGCTGCTCTATATAGAGGGTAACAGAAGGGATCCTGGTCTAGGGACCCCCCTTTGTTACCTTCCCATGCCCTAGGGGTGTCTAAAGCAGACAACCCCTTTCCCTGCTAGAACCTCCAAATTACACCAAGTTTGGCACATTACGTGGGTGGTCAAGCTCAAGGTCCTCAGGCGCATCAGTAATGGCGCTGATCGTGGCAGCGCGGAATTCTTTTATGGAATCTTCTTTATGACACTGGTTTATGACCTCATAACAGTTGTCATGGTGACTACAGGGTCTATTACTGATGCAGGGCACAAGTATTAACCCTTTCATCATTGGTAATTTGCTATTGTTATAGAGGCAGATAACTGCACTTGTTACCAAGCAGGGGCCTTATCATTATGGCTTCCCTTAGGCACCATAAGAAATACAGATTACAAATTAAATGTGCAAGTTTGTCATGAGTGTTTTGCACTTTCTAGATCCAGAGATTGGGTTTATTACTAGCACTTTACAAAGAAAAAAAAAGAAGAGGAAATTACTTGTAAAATAATATTATTGGGAATTGCATTTCAAGCATTTTCCTAATGTGCATTCTACATAGTTACATAAGTTGAAAAAAGTAGGGGTGGACATTAACAGCTTGGGGCCCAAGTGCAAGAAATGTGTCCGAGCCCCCATCTTTTTATGGCGACAAAGCTACAGATATATATATATATATATATATACACTCACACACACACACACACAGTGGGGGAAATAAATATTTGATCCCCTGCTGTTTTTCTAAGTTTGGCCACTAACAAAGACATGAACAGTCTATAATTTTAAGGGTAATTTTAACATTGAGAGATAGAATATCCCTGCCCAAAAGAATCAAGAAAATCACATTGTATAAATTAGATATTTTTTTTTGCATTTTGCAGTGAGAAATAAGTATTTCATCCCCTACAAACCATTATGAGTTCTGGCTGCTACAGACCAGTTAGACTCTCCTAATCAACTCGTTACCTGCAGTAAAGACAGCTGTCTTACATAGTCACCTGTATAAAAGACTCTTGTCCACAGACTCCATTAATCAGTCAGACTCTAACCTCTACCACATGGGCAAGACCAAAGAGCTTTCTAAGGATGTCGGGGACAATATCATAGACCTGCACAAAGCTGGAATGGGCTACAAAACCATAAGTAAGACTCTGGGTGAGAAGGAGACAACTGTTGGTGCAATTGTAAGAAAATGAAAGAAATACAAAATGACTGTCAATCGACATCGATCGGGGCACCATGCAAAATCTCACCTTGTGGGGTATCCTTGATCATGAGGAAGGTGAGAGATCAGCCTAAAACTACAGGGGGGAACTTGCTAATGATCTCCAGGCAGCTGGGACCACAGTCACCAAGCAAACCATTGGTAACACATTACGCTTTAAAGGTTAAAATCCTGCAGTGCCCGCGAGGTCCCCCTGCTCAAGAAGGCACATGTGCATGCCCATCTGAAGTTTGGCAATGAATACTTGGATGATTCTGTGAGTTATTGGGAGAAGGTGCTGTGGTCAGATGAGACAAAAATTGAGCTCTTTAGCATTAACTCAATTGGCCGTGTTTGGAGGAAGAAGAAGGAAGTACAACCCTAAGAACATCGTTCCAACCGTGAAGCATGGTGGGGGAAACATACTTTGGGGGTGCTTTTCTGCAAAGGGGACATGACGACTGCACCGTATTGAAGGGAAGATGGATGGCGTCATGTATCGCGAGATTTTGGCCAACAACCTCCTTCCCTCAGTAAGAGCATTGAAGATGGGTCGTGGCTAGGTCTTTGCAGCAAGGCAATGACCCAAAACATACAGCCAAAGCAACAAAGGAGTGGATCATAAAGAACTACAGTAAGGTCATGGAGTGGCCTAGCCAGTCTCCAGACCTTAATCCTATAGAAAACTTATGGAGGGAGTTAAAGCTCCGATTTGCCAAGCGACAGCCTCAAAATCTTAATGATTTAGAGATGATCTGCAAAGAGGAGTGGACCAAAATTCCTCCCGACATGTGCACAACCCTCATCATCAGCTACAAACAACGTCTGACTGCTGTGCTGCCAACATGTGTTTTACCACCTAGTATTAAGTGTTGTTTTCCAGAGGGATCAAATACTTATTTCTCACTGCAAAATGCAAAAAAATGATCTAGTTTATACAATGTGATTTTCTTGATTTTTTTTTTGGATATTCTATCTCTCAATGTTAAAATTAACCTACCCTTAAAATTATAGACTGTTCCTGTCTTTGTCAGTGGGCAAACTAAGAAAAACAGCAGGGGATCAAATAATTATTTCCCCCACTGTGTATATAATTATATATATATATATACAGTATGTAGATTGTATGTATCTACCTCCTTCTAGGTTGTGCCTGGATATGTACACCCACTATATACTGTGTATGACTGCACCACTTCAGTGCAGTAAGGCGACATTACTGACCACGGAGCAGCCGTGCTCTTTAGAGCTGATGTATTTTTATTTTTGTGAATTGTTTCAGCTGCCTGAAGACCATTGCTCGCCATCTACCATGGGCATGCTGCAGATCCTCGCTAAGTTGCCATCTTACTCCCTGGCATCAGGATGGTTAATAACAGTACAACCCATGTGCAGACAGATTTGTCTGACTCCTTACCGGACTCCAGCAACGCATCGGCTGTGATCCCAGCAGAGAGTACTGCGATTCAGGACTATCTCCGACCATGCCGGTGCTGGTCATAATTCACCGGTACCAGAGGAGGACAACTTTGGGACATTGTCCAAGACATACTCCTCAAGAACTGTGTTTAAGAAATAGTCTCCAGAGATCCAGGACTTGAAATATGAAGAGGGTGAGGACATTACTGGGGCACACAACCCGCTCATAATAGGTACAGGGGAAGAAGAAACTCTCCGTACTGGTACTTCCTCCAGTGTAAGGCCAAAATAAAGGAGGGCAAGGTAAGAATGTCTATATTGTTATTCTACTGGGGATCCGCAGGGGAGGGATCGTACATCACAATGCTAGTTTACAATGAGGCATACCAGACAATATATGTCCTTCTATAATATATCCTAATATAATTTCCTATTGTGGCAAATATTATGCAATTACATTGTCCTAAATGATTGTTTTTGCTGATCGTAACCTTAACGGTATGATGGTAGCGTCACTGACGCGCCCCCTGGGCCTGTGTTGTGCAGGGGAACCCGGAACCGGGCCTGTTGTAGAATGCTGGGGGTTGTAGTCTCCGTGTGGCGGTGACCCGGTCCGTGCCCAGGGTGGTCAAACCAGTGGCAGTTTTAATGTATAGCAAATGTCCGACTACGCCACCCGTGGATTGCGGTCAGTGGGGACCGCCGCTGCGCTGCCGACCGCTGAGGCTGATGTTTTGCGCAGCCGAGTATGGGATAACTCCCCACGGGAGAAGTATTGCCTCAGGGCAGCTAATGTGAGAGATGATGGGAGTGATGGTGTGAGGGTCCCAGTGCTAATGGTGCTGGTGCGGCAAGGAATCACAGAGGCGTGAGGTGCAGTTTAGGGTCTTTACTGATGCTACAAGGCAGACCCTCCCGGGAGTACTGGCTAGTATAAGGGGCCTGGTCAGTCTGCGAGCAAGCAGGAGTTCCCCTGGCCAGGTGGAGTTGTAGGCCTCCCCGTTTATCTGCACTCTTCCTGGCTACCTTGCTGTCAGCGGTTACAAGTAGCCCACGTCCCTGAGTATACCGTGTGGTGCTCACCCGTATGGCTGGTGACTTGGGGCCTTCTGTTAGCCTCCGCTCCTGGATGGCGGCGCTGGTCCCTTCTTTGTGACTGAGCCTCCGGGCTTCTATGGCCAGAGGACCTGGAATCCCCTGCCGGTTGGTTTCTGCTGCTGGGTATATATCAGTCCCCACAGCCTCGGACTCCTGTGTCCGGTTTTAGTAACTTCATCCAGGGCGAGCTATATCTCTGCTCACAGCCCCTGGCCTTCAGCTGCTGCTCCTACAGAGCTCCTGTTCTCACTTTCCCTCTCCAGGCTCTGACTGCTCTGCTTGTTCTGCAGGCTCTGTCTCTAGCTTCACTCACTAATCCCGCCCCAGACCCAGTTTATAAGAGCAGATTCCTCCCCTCCCAGGTCTGGGCGGACCGTGTTGCATGCTTAGGGCTGCTGGCCAGAGAAACCTCCCACTTGCTCTCAGACATAATATCTCTATCACTGTGGTAACCAGACCCCTGGGGTGCCACATTCCCCCCTAGTAAATTTTAGTACTCCGGGACTAAACACATTTTTAAAGAAACATAATAACAGGGTATAAACAATAATACGATAACATATTTACAAGAAGCTTTAGTTCTTTAAAGGTCACGGCGTGTCCGCAACCGGGTGTCCATATCACCCAAGGTGAAGCTTTAAGCAAAGTAGGGGACCTGTCCAAAGCAAACCCCTTGCGTTGTCCTTGGGCGTGGCTGCAAGGGTAGACTAACTACTTTGGGCCGCAAGGAGGCCACGCCAGACAGGTTTTCTCTTCCGCGGCCGTCTTCGCAAGAGGCACCAAGGTGCAACTATCTACAAAACTGTTCCGGTTATCCAGCGTCCATAACCTGTTAGTCCATAAAAATCTGCAGGGTAACTGAGAAACATAATTAATAACAGGCAACAAACATAAACCATAAACAGTTAACAGATAAATTCACAGTGCATTAGTTTAGATTCTCCAGCGAGCGGGCATCTGACCTCTAGTGACTCTAGTGGACCTACGTAGCTCACTAACTGGTTCTGCACTACAGGGTGTAGGAGGTGTTATGGGTAAGCAGGGCAGTTGTCTGCGCACTCTTTGGCTCACTAGGGGCACGGCAGGCTCACTACTAGCAGAGGGTTGATCCTCCTGTACTGCTGGTGTGGACTCTTCTGCCTCTTGGACCGGCTGCTCTTCCAGCTCTACTGGTTCCTCTGTAGGCACTTGCGGGGCTGGCTGGAGAAAGGTGAGGACGGGTACCACGACAGCGCCGTTTACTTGTGTCCAAGACCGGGGGAAGTCTCCGAGTACGGTACTGATCATTTCTTCCCTTTCCTCTGCGGGTTGAGGGTTTCCTTGATCTTCTTCAGGGCTTTGCAGCTGCTCGGGACACTTCTTCAGGTGGTCTCTGGAGACAATGGCTGTGGTTTCTCCTCCATCCTTACTGATTACGCAGATTTTTGGGTTCTCATGGCTTGATGGCAGTACGGTGTACGGGTCCTTCTCCCACTGGTCGTCCAACTTGTGGAGCCGCCTCTTCCTCTTCAAGACCTGATCTCAAGGTACCAGGGGAACAGCGGGAGCATACTGGTTATAAGCCTTCTCTTGCCTTTCTCTAGCTTGAGACAGACTTCGCTCGACGCTCTCCTGTACTTTCCGATACTGCTGCTGCCGTTCTGTATCCCAGTCTGCCTCTGGCGAGGTGTCCTCAGGCGTCAGGACTCCCATATCCAGGTCAATAGGCAGCTTACCAGGTCTTGCTCTCATTAGGTAAGCCGGGGTACAGTTGGTGGAACCTACAGGGATGTGGTTATACATGTCCACCAGATCGGGCAGTTTCTCAGGCCACAGAATGCGTTCTTTCAGGGGCAATGTTTTTAGCAGATCTATCACCACCTGGTTCATCTTCTCGCAGAGTCCATTGGTTTGAGGGTGATAGGGCGTTGTTCTTATCTTCTTGCAGCCATACAGGTTGCAGAACTCCTGGAAGACCTCCGCTTCGAAGGCTGGTCCTTGGTCTGTCAACACTTGGTCCGGGTACCCGTGTGGACGGCAGAAGTGCTGCTGGAAGGCTCTAGCTGCTGTTTGAGCCGTTAAGTCCTTGACCGGGACCACCACCAGGAACCGGGAGTAATGATCTACGATTGTGAGGGCGTAGACATACCCAGATCTGCTTGGAGCCAGTTTCACATGGTCCAGGGCTACCAGTTCCAGTGGCTGTCTGGTGATGATGGGCTGCAGGGGAGTCTTCTGGCTGGCTCGGTCTTTTCTTCTCAGGTGGCACGGGCCACAGTCTCTGCACCACCTCTCGATGGCTCCTCTCATGCCTACCCAGTAGAACCGTTCACGCAACAAGAACTCCAGCTTCTTCCATCCGAAATGCCCTGCTCCTTTGTGGTATGCCTCCAGAACCATAGCCGCGTCTCGTCTTGGGACCACTACCTGCCAGGTCAACTCATGTGTTCTAGAGTTAACCATTCTCCGGCACAGCTTCTCCCTGTAGAGGAACAGCTTACTTTTCTCCTTCCACAGTTGCTTGGTCTCCTCCGGAGCATCTGGTTCAAGACGGGCATCGGCCTGGGTCAGCATTTCCTTCACCAAATGGACTGCGGGATCACTGTCTTGCGTCTCCGCCCAGTTGTAGTGGGGCAAGGGATTGAACGTCACGGAGCGCCTGTCCTTCACACGGTGGGAATACAGGGTAATCCCATGACGGTGGAACGCAGGGAGCTCAACTTCTTCCAGATCTTCTGGATCTTCCCCTACGTCCGGTAAGTTCGGCATTCTAGACAGGGCATCCGCGTTGGCATTTGAGCGTCCTGCCCGGTATTTGATGGTGAATTCAAAGTTGAACAGGCGGGCCATCCATCTCTGTTCCAGGGCACCGAGCCTTGCAGTGTCCAGGTGTGTCAACGGGTTGTTATCCGTGTACACGGTGAATTTGGAGGAGGCAAGGTAATGCTTGAAACGTTCGGTCACTGCCCACACTACTGCCAGGAACTCCAGCTTGAATGAGCTATAATTCTCAGGGTTCCTCTCCGTGGGCCGTAGCTTTCGGCTGGCGTAAGCGATTACCCGTTCTTTCCCTTGCTGGATCTGGGACAGTACGGCTCCTAGCCCGATGTTGCTTACGTCCGTGTGAAGGATAAAGGGCTGGCTGTAGTCTGGATATGCCAGGATTTCATCCCCCGTGAGGGCCATCTTCAGCTGGCAGAAGGACTCCTCTTCCAGCTTTTCCCACCTAAAGGGCGGCTTCTGGTTTTTGGCTTTCCGAGATTGACCTATCAGGAGGTCCTGCATAGGGGCTGCCATTTTGGTGAAACCGGGAATGAATCTTCGGTAGTAGCCTACCAACCCGAGGAACTGCCGCACTTCCTTTATGCTGGAGGGTCTTGGCCAGTCCTTAATCACGGTGATTTTATCAGGGTCAGGAGCCACTCTGTCAGCACTCACCACATGTCCCAGGTATTGCACCTTTGGTTTCAGGAGGTGACACTTGGAGGGTTTCACTTTTAGGCCGTAGTTTGCCAGAGCTTCAAACACTTCTGCCAGGTGTTTCAGGTGGTCCTCGTAGGTCTTGGAATAGACGATGACATCGTCCAGGTACAACAGGACCGTCTCGAAGTTCCGGTGTCCCAGACAGCATTCCATCAACCGTTGGAAGGTTCCTGGTGCGTTGCAGAGCCCGAACGGCATACAGTTAAATTCGCTGAGACCCATCGGGGTGGTGAATGCGGTCTTCTCCCGGTCTGCCTCTGCTACAGGAACCTGCCAGTACCCGCTAGTGAGATCCAAAGTAGAGAAGAAGTTAGCAGATTTTAATGCAGCTAAGGACTCTTCTATCCTTGGTAACGGGTACGCATCTTTGTGTGTGATACGGTTGACCTTCCTGTAGTCTACACACATTCTCATAGTGTTGTCTTTCTTTTTCACTAAGACTAGTGGAGCTGCCCAGGGGCTACAGCTGTCCCTAATTACCCTAGCCTCCTTCATGTCTTTTAGCATCCCCTTGGCGTGTTGGTAGTGTGCAGGGGGTACGGGTCGGTATCTCTCCTTTATGGGAGGATGGTCTCCCGTGGGGATGTGATGTTCTACCCCCGTTACTCGCCCGAAGTCCAGCGGGTGTTTACTAAACACTCTCTCGTACTCTTGAACCACCCGATAGACTCCCTGTTTCTGGTGTGAGGGAGTGGAGTCAGTACCCAAATGCAGTTGCTGACACCAGTCCTCCATTGGTTTCTTAGAGCCTTTACCTTCCTCTCGTTGAGATGGAGGCAAGGGTTCCACGGCCTGTACAGAATTCTGCTTTATGGTGAACAATTTGGCTAGCGTGGCATACCGGGGCAGGTGTACTTCTCTCTCCCCGATATTTATGATGCGAACGGGCACCCTCCCATGGCGTACATCTACCACCCCTCGTGCCGTCAAAATGGTGGGCCTACTGTCTGAGTAGACGGGTTCTACCATTGCTTGGTAGTCTCTACCTCTTAGACCAATAGCTGCCCGGCACCAAATCATCATCTCACTTTTTGGGGGCATGGCAATAGGGAACGGGTCACACATTCTCACGCTACCTATCTCACCACCAGATAGTTCCACCTGTTGCCGCTTCATCAGTGCCCGGATCTCTTTTTGGAGCACACGCTGCTGGCCGGAACTGGCGTTCTTGGCAACCTGCTGTAAAATGAGAATCACCTCTGCAAGACAATTTTCAATCACATTAGTTCCCAAGGTTATTCTAGGGTGACTCTCATGACGGTCTATGTCCACTATAATCAGTCCTTGTGCCGCCAGTTCGACTTTACCGATCTTAATGGTCACCTCTTTGAATCCCAATTGCGGCACGGGCTGACCATTGCTGGCGATGATACTCAGGTCGTCATCTGGGTAGCGGGTTATGTCCGAGTCATTCCAGTACTGTTTAAAGAGCACGTACGGGATTGTGGTCACCTGTGACCCAGTGTCTAGTAGGGCACTCATAGGAATGCCATCCAGTACCACAGGCAGGATTGGACGTCCCCCTATGTATTTATCACGCCAGTTTGATGGGCCTGATGGTCTTATGCCTGGGGGTTGGCCCTCTACCCCAGGTTGTGCCCGTTTAAATGACAGTACCTTGCCACATGTCCGGGTTGATTGCAGCGGCGGCAGATGGGTGGTCCGTCCTCGTTGTATCTGTCGCTGGGTCTTCCTCTGGCCGGTGGGGTCCTCCTCAGTCGGCGCCACGGGACGTCCTCCGGTCCGGATGCCAGCTGGATCTTTCCTGGAAAAGAGACCTGTAAAGACTGCACAGTTCTGGTTAGCGCGGCAACGCTCTTAGTCAGCTCTTGGACCTGATGGTGCAGGTCTGTAGCTGGGTCACTGTTTAAAGCCTGCGCATCAGCTCCCACAGGCCCTGCAGACAAGGGCGCCGTCTCCTGGTGGTAAGTGATAGCAGGGGGCCTGTGGGTCACAGCGCCACCTGGTGCCGGTTCTCGGAGCACCCGGATGGCTCTGTCCTTGAACTGTGCAAAGTCCAGGTCAGGGTCCTGTAAGGCCATTGCCCGCAACTGGGTTCGGTGGGCATTGCACAGTAGACCCTCAATAAATTGTTCAGTCAACAGCTTATCTTCATTTCCCACGCTGTCAGGGTCTGCCTGCTTAATGGCTCTCAGGGCCTTTTGTAGGTTTAGAGCATAGTCTCTTATACTCTCATGTGCCCGTTGTTTACACCCGTAAAATCTGAGCTTTATTTCGGCTGAGGTGCGGGTATCAAATGTGTCTTTCAGCCGGGCTAGTATTTCTCTGACAGTCCTCTTCCTCCCAGGTGACCAGGACTTTACCTCCCTTTGGGCTGCCCCGATTAATTGGGCCACCAGGATGCTCACTTTTTGCTCTTCTGTGAGGGGGTACACCTGGAAGAGGCTATCCAGTCTTTCTCTAAAGTCATTTAGAGTATGTGACTCCCCTGAGTACTGGGGTAGCCAGATTGCCCCCGGGATATAAGGCATGGTGAATGGCATGACTGCTGCAGCGGTTGCGCTGGCGGTGGCTGTGGCAGTGGAGCTCCCCTCGGTATCCGGCATCCTCCTCCCCCCTAGTGGACCGTGGCCTACCTTGCGATGCTCTTCTTCCGTAGGCCGCGGCTCCGCAGTCGATCGTCGGGGTTGAGGACCTGGCGTCTCGCTCCGATGACGTCAGCGTCGCTCTTCCTCCCTTCCAGGACCTTGCGCAGCGTCAGAGCGTGGGGCGGAGCGTGGAGCGGAGCTTCGGATCTCTCGCGCTTTCGGCGTTCACGCCCCTCTTCTTCCCGTGCGGCTTCCCGAAGATGGCGTCCGAAGGCGGGAAGCAGCTGCGGATGGCGGGAAGAAGGCAGAAGACGGCTGGAAACGGTCCAAGATGGCGTCTGATGGCGGGAATTGGCTCCGGATGGCGGGAAACGACTCCGGACGGCGGGAAACTTCACCACAGGTAAGTATAAAAGTCTCTTTTTCAGGCACGCAGTACCCGGTGGTTGCGGGCACGAAATCCTGCCGACTACGCCAGAGTTGACGCGCCCCCTGGGCCTGTGTTGTGCAGGGGAACCCCATACGGGCCTATTGTAGAATGCTGGGGGTTGTAGTCTCCGTGTGGCGGTGACCCGGTCCGTGCCCAGGGTGGTCAAACCAGTGGCAGTCTTAATGTATAGCAAATGTCCGACTACGCCACCCGTGGATTGCGGTCAGTGGGGACCGCCGCTGCGCTGCCGACCGCTGAGGCTGATGTTGTTTGCGCAGCCGAGTATGGGATAACTCCCCACGGGAGAAGTATTGCCTCAGGGCAGCTAATGTGAGAGATGATGGGAGTGATGGTATGAGGGTCCCAGTGCTAATGGTGCTGGTGCGGCAAGGAATCACAGAGACGTGAGGTGCAGTTCAGGGTCTTTACTGATGGTACAAGGCAGACCCTCCCGGGAGTACTGGCTAGTATAAGGGGCCTGGTCAGTCTGCGAGCAAGCAGGAGTTCCCCTGGCCAGGTGGAGTTGTAGGCCTCCCCGTTTATCTGCACTCTTCCTGGCTACCTTGATGTCAGCGGTTACAAGTAGCCCACGTCCCTGAGTATACCGTGTGGTGCTCACCCGTATGGCTGGTGACTTGGGGCCTTCTGTTAGCCTCCGCTCCTGGATGGCGGCGCTGGTCCCTTCTTTGTGACTGAGCCTCCGGGCTTCTATGGCCAGAGGACCTGGAATCCCCTGCCGGTTGGTTTCTGCTGCTGGGTATATATCAGTCCCCACAGCCTCGGACTCCTGTGTCCGGTTTTAGTAACTTCAGCCATGGCGAGCTATATCTCTGCTCACAGCCCCTGGCCTTCAGCTGCTGCTCCTACAGAGCTGCTGTTCTCACTTTCCCTCTCCAGGCTCTGACTGCTCTGCTTGTTCTGCAGGCTCTGTCTCTAGCTACACTCACTAATCCCGCCCCAGACCCAGTTTATAAGGGCAGATTCCTCCCCTCCCAGGTCTGGGCGGACCGTGTTGCATGCTTAGGGCTCCTGGCCAGAGAAACCTCCCACTTGCTCTCAGACATAATATCTCTATTACTGTGGTAACCAGACCCCTGGGGTGCCACATCACCACTAGCACCTAAGAAACACAGTGAAGCCTGGTAAGTGTCCGGACGGAGGAGATAGCCATTGATGAGAAGCATTATTTTCTAGGATCATAGCCATGACTGTTATAGCATTTGCATAAGTCGCCCTTGTGCCATGTTGTTCTCCTTTTTTCAAGCAATGTCTGTAATCACAGCAAAACTATTGCAGTCTTCACAACACAGCCCGGCTCTGCTACGATTATGGAAATCACGTCCAAGAGCAATAAAGAAAAATATTCACAAGTGTTTTTAAGAAATTGCGACTGGTTTTTTTTTGCTTGAATTATTTATTTATTTTTTATGTTTGCATTATTTTGCATTATTTTGTCTTTTTGCTACTTTTGTTGCATCTGTGCATTTTTACGTTTTTTCTTTTGTTGCTAATCACAGCATGTTCTAAGTTTCGTGATTTACTTATTTTTTTTTCTTTCTTTACTTTTTCTATAAATTTTACCATTAGAAAATGCACCTAAAAAATCATACACCTGTCTGTATGTGTCAGAGTTGTCTTGGGGTCTCATCTGTTTATTTAGTAGGGTAAAGAGGGAGGAGGTGAGTGAGGACATAAGTGTGAAGTGCTGGGTCCTGGTTGCTTGTATATCCTGCACTGCTTCTAGCACTTCTATTGCTCTCCTCTGAAGACATGTCCCTCTTGTGTGCAGCTGGCCGAAGCCCTGGACCTCTTCCAGGAACAGATGCTGAAAGAGGAGCGGCTGCAGCCGGAGGAAAGTAACTACACTGTTCTCATCAGAGGCTGCGGAAGAGTTGGATATATCGTATATATAACGTATTGACGGCTCTGTCTGACAGTCTAATATGTATGGGGTCCCGGACAATTTTTTGGGGGAGTTAATGATCCAGCATAACTGATCATTTAATTTGGCTGATCATTATGTTCTGGAGATAAGGTGCCAGTAGACATGTCTGGTGGTGACTCTCATAGAGAACACAGGAGTGTATGGGAGAGATGGCTGCCAGACAACTGTTAAGCGCGGGCCGTCTTTCATCCAAGAGCCATCTAATGTGTGTGGCGGGCTTTATAAGGTTGATCTGTGACCCCTTGATAATGAGCCATGATAAAGCAGCATTGGGTAAGCTCCAAGGAGTGGCCAGTAAAGTCCTTCTGCCTGTGTTCACATGGATGGGATTAGCCGGGGTCCATGCCGTGGTGGCTGTGCTCATCAGGCCCTGGACACATTAGTCAGATCTGTACAGCATGTTGCAGCTTATTCTGAAATATTTATAACAAAGCCCAGATAATGGTCACATTAACTGTGGCATGTTTGTAGCTTTTTAATGATTTAATACTAAAATGATCTTATTTACTCTGTGAAACAACCTTTAAAGGGACTTTCTTGTTTCACAAAACCGCTGTTCCTGGCTGCAGTTTGTTTAAAGAAATTACAAAAACAGTCTGTTCTCTATTCATCCTCCCCAGGTCCAGCGCAAAGTTTCTCCTGCTGCTCCCGCTGTCTGTTATTGTCTGCAGCGCTGACAACACATCTACCGCTCTGCAGCCTGTAGCTACGCTCAGCGGCTCGTGCCGTTAACTCGGGCCGACCTTCAGAGCTCACTGACTGACTGCAGTGCTTTCACCGTCACGTCAGCGCTGCAGACAATGACTGACACCAAAGCATTATTATTATTACTATTTATTATTATAGCGCCATTTATTCCATGGAGCTTAACATGTGAAAAAGGGGATATACATAACAAACAACAAGTGCAATAATCCTGAACAAAAATGCAACGGCAAACTGTTACAGAAGGAGAGAGGGCCTCCCCGCGAGGGCTCACAGTCTACCAGGGATAGGTGAGGGTACAGCAGGTGAGGGTAGAGCTAGTCATGCAGCGGTGTGGTGGAGCGGTGGTTACTGCAGGTTGTAGGCTTGTCGGAAGATGTGGGTCTTCAGGTTCCTTTTGATGGTTTCCACGGTAGGCGAGAGTCTGACATGTTGGGGTAGAGAGTTCCAGAGTAGGGGGGAAGCACAGGAGAAATCTTGTATGCAATTGTGGGCAGAGGAGATAAGAGGGGAGTAGAGAAGGAGATCTTGTGAGGATCGGAGGCTGCGTGCAGGTAAGTACTGGGAGACTAGGTCAGAGATGTATGAAGGTTTATAAAAAAAAAAATTCAATAAAAAACATTGAAACCCAGATATATGGGGGAGACAGGTTGTGAATGGCTTTGTATGGCATGGTTAGGGTTTTGAACTGGAGTCTCTGGGTACATGGGAGCCAGTGCAGGGATTGACAGAGAGGAGAGGCCGGGGAACAGCGGGGGGACAGGTGGATTAGTCAGGTAGCCGAGTTTAGGATAGATTGGAGGGGTGCAAGAGTGTTGGAAGGGAGACCACAGAGCAGGAGGTTGCAGTAGTCGAGGCGGGAGATGATGAGGGCGTGCACTAGTGTTGTTGCAGATTCGTGGTTGAGGAATGTGCGGATCCGGGAGATGTTTTTGAGTTGACGTTGGCAGGAAGTGGAAAGGGCTTGGATATGTGGCTTGAAGCACGGTTTGTTTCTTTAAAAAAAAAAATGCTGTGTTGGAATAGGGGTTGTCTGAAATAGGATAACCCCCTTAAAGTGAATCTGTCACCAGATTTTTGTTATCTAATCTGACAGCAACATAATGTATGGGCAGAGACCCTGATTCCAGCGATGTGTCATTTACTGGGCTGCTTGCTGTAGTTTTTATAAAATCACAGTTTTATCAGCAGGAGATTATCACTAGAGGACTAGTAAGCCTGCTGCTAGGTAGTCCTCGGTATTCATGTGCTCTGTATAACCCCATCCCCACCACTGACTGGAGGAAAGCTGCCGATCAGTGGTGTGGGTGGGGTTATACAAAGCTCAGCATTCAGAGAACTACTAGAGCTGCAGCAGATAAAACACTGATTTTATCAAAATAACAGTAAGCAGCAAAAAGCGTGAGATATCACTGTAATCAGGGTCTCACCCCTTATATCATGCTGCTCTCAGATGGGGCATCTAAAACCGGGTGGCAGATTCCCTTACGATTTAACAGCACTTTCAGATGACTTTTTAGAATAAGGAGTACTATATAAGGAATAATTGCCACTCATCATACACTCCTGAGTGTACATGAATGTATGGGGAGTGTACATTATATGATGGGTCTCCTGCATTTTTTCTCTGCATTATAAGCCTCAGCATTTACCTTTTCTGTGCTCTGCTTTTCCTCCCTCCAGCTCCCTCTTCCATAGGTTTATAGGGGCAGCGCAGACATTTTTGTTGAAATGAACCTGTCGCGTTCCTCCTGGTAGCGTTCGACTTCCAGTCACCGGGGTGGCACTGCTCTGTGTATAGAAAGTGGCGCCTGTAACTGTGACCCCTGTAGTGACTGATGGCAGCTCAGCATTAGGGACGGCTGTCAATCAGGGCTGAGGGCACGGTGACAGCCGTCACTCTCTATACACAGAGCGGTGACTGAACCAGTGCCGCCCCCATGACTGATACCCAAACACTACCAGGTACAATAAAGTTAATTTCCTCCTGGCAGAGGGAGTCTAAATTCCGGCACCGGGCAGGTTCAGAATGCTATTAACCTGCAGAGTAACCCCATATCTACAGGTTGATAACGTTTTTTCACGTGACCGGTTCCCTTCCCTTCTCCCACAGATTTAGCCGATATTGAGAGTGAATGATTAGTGCAGGAGACCAAAAAATGTCTTTTAAGTGACAAAAGAAGAAGGTTTATCTGATAATGTATATTACAAAGTGTCTTATCTTTACTTGCACTATTGATCAATGAAATCAGGTTAGGCTGGAGCAGGAGCACAGTGATAGGACAATCAGAGGGAGACACGGGCAGATCGTGCTGCAGCTTATTCTAGTAAGGAGTTTATCTCACTTCAGTGCTGAGCACTTCTACACAACCATATCACTGCCACTGCTTCTGAACATGTGCTGAATGGAAAGCGGGAATCCCTCCCGCCTGTGTGCGATGTGTACGTGAGCAGTCAGTGCAGCATTCTCTACCCACTAGCTGAGAGATAACTGAAGCTTAGCGCTAGAGCCTGCAGAGGGGAGAACTGGTGACAATTGCAGGACACACAGGGGCCAGAATAGAATATACACATAGCAGTAGCCACCTGACATGACTGTTATGCCCTCAATATAACATTCATTGTGTACGCTGTCCATCAGTGTACAAGCTGTGGGCATCTGCCCGAGGCCGGCAGTACCAGGCGCACACACTTATATGGATCTTGCTGTGAAGGGGCGTCAGCGCCCCAGTGAGCACCATGGACCATTTGTTCTGTTAATTGGGAGGACCAATAACGTAATGCAGTAAAGTACCTGTACATTATCTCATAATGCCCTGTATATTATGTACTTACATTATTATTGCTATTATTACATATAATTTTTACAGTACAGACTCATTTCTTGTTACATCATTTAGATGAAAAAGCGAGGTCTGGTTCCCACAGATGCCACATATACTGCCCTGTTCAACGCCTGCGCGGAGTCGCCATGGAAAGACTCGGGTCTGCAGCACGCACTGAAGCTGCGGAAAGAATTGATGGACAAGAACATTGCGCTTAATCCCATCGTTACCTGAGAGAGGAGATACCACACCTCTTTCTGAGGTGCAGTACCCCTGTGGCGACTGGACCCTCAGGGGCGCCACACTACCAACACATCCACTGTCAGCTTAAGAGATAGAAAGATGGTGCTGGGGTGTAAATTTTAAGCTAGTTAGTATGTCACCTGTTAGGGGGGCATAGGGACCCCACCAGGGGCGTTCTGGCCCACCGGAGGATCAGGAAATCCACCTGTGGGCCCTGGGTCCCATTGGCCACGCCCCCAAGCCCCGCCCCCTACCCCCCCTGGGCCCTGTACAGAGAACAGAGGGCCCCCCTGGTTCGCTTATCATATTGGCAGCACTGTATGGGCCCTTTCAGGTATATATTATTGAAGGCAGCAGAATGTATGGGCTCCTGTCAGGTATATATTATTGGAGGCAGGAGAATCTATGGGCTCCTGTCAGGTATATATTATTTTAGCCAGCAGAATCTATGGGCTCCTGTCAGGTATATATTATTGGAGGCAGCAGAATGTATGGGCTCCTGTCAGGTATATATTATTGGAGGCAGCAGAATGTATGGGCTCCTGACAGGTATATATTATTGGAGGCAGGAGAATGTATGGGCTCCTGTCAGGTATATATTATTGGAGGCAGGAGAATGTATGGGCTCCTGTCAGGTATATATTATTGGAGGCAGGAGAATGTATGGGCTCCTGTCAGGTATGTATTATTGGAGGCAGCAGAATGTATGGGCTCCTGTCAGGTATATATTATTGGAGGCAGCAGAATGTATGGGCTCCTGTCAGGTATATATTATTGGAGGCAGGAGAATGTATGGGCTCCTGTCAGGTATATATTATTGGAGGCAGCAGAATCTATGGGCTGCTGTCAGGTATATATTATTGGAGCCAGCAGAATGTATGGGCTCCTGTCAGGTATATATTATTGGAGGCTGCAGAATCTATGGGCTCCTGACAGGTATATATTATTGGAGGCAGCAGAATGTATGGGCTCCTGTTAGGTATATATTATTGGAGGCAGCAGAATGTATGGGCTCCTGTCAGGTATATATTATTGGAGGCAGCAGAATCTATGGGCTCCTGTCAGGTATATATTATTGGAGGCCGGAGAATGTATGGGCTCCTGTCAGGTATATATTATTGGAGGCAACAGAATCTATGGGCCCCTGTCAGGTATATATTATTGGAGGCAGGAGAATGTATGGGCTCCTGTCAGGTATATATTATTGGAGGCAGCAGAATGTATGGGCTCCTGTCAGGTATATAGTATTGGAGGCAGCAGAATCTATGGGCTCCTGTCAGGTATATATTATTGGAGGCAGGAGAATGTATGGGCTCCTGTCAGGTATATATTATTGGAGGCAGGAGAATGTATGGGCTCCTGTCAGGTATATATTATTGGAGGCAGGAAAATGTATGGGCTCCTGTCAGGTATATATTATTGGAGGCAGCAGAATCTATGGGCTCCTGTCAGGTATATATTATTGGAGACAGCAGAATCTATGGGCTCCTGTCAGGTATATATTATTGGAGGCAGCAGAATGTATGGGCTCCTGTCAGGTATATATTATTGGAGGCAGGAGAATGTATGGGCTCCTGTCAGGTATATATTATTGGAGGCAGGAGAATGTATGGGCTCCTGTCAGGTATATATTATTGGAGGCAGGAGAATGTATGGACTCCTGTCAGGTATATATTATTGGAGGCAGCAGAATGTATGGGCTCCTGTCAGGTATATATTATTGGAGGCAGGAGAATGTATGGGCTCCTGTCAGGTATATATTATTGGAGGCAGCAGAATGTATGGGCTCCTGTCAGGTATATATTATTGGAGGCAGGAGAATGTATGGGCTCCTGTCAGGTATATATTATTGGAGGCAGCAGAATCTATGGGCTCCTGTCAGGTATATATTATTGAAGGCAGCAGAATGTATGGGCTCCTGTCAGGTATATATTATTGGAGGCAGGAGAATGTATGGGCTCCTGTCAGGTATATATTATTGGAGGCAGCAGAATGTATGGGCTCCTGTCAGGTATATATTATTGGAGGCAGGAGAATGTATGGGCTCCTGTCAGGTATATATTATTGGAGGCAGGAGAATGTATGGGCTCCTGTCAGGTATATATTATTGGAGGCAGGAGAATGTATGGGCTCCTGTCAGGTATATATTATTGGAGGCAGGAGAATGTATGGACTCCTGTCGGGTATATATTATTGGAGGCAGCAGAATGTATGGGCTCCTGTCGGGTATATATTATTGGAGGCAGCAGAATGTATGGGCTCCTGTCGGGTATATATTATTGGAGGCAGGAGAATGTATGGGCTCCTGTCAGGTATATATTATTGGAGGCAGCAGAATGTATGGGCTCCTGTCAGGTATATATTATTGAAGGCAGGAGAATGTATGGGCTCCTGTCAGGTATATATTATTGGAGGCAGGAGAATGTATGGGCTCCTGTCAGGTATATATTATTGGAGGCAGGAGAATGTATGGGCTCCTGTCAGGTATATATTATTGGAGGCAGCAGAATCTATGGGCTCCTGTCAGGTATATATTATTGGAGGCAGCAGAATCTATGGGCTCCTGTCAGGTATATATTATTGGAGGCAGCAGAATGTATGGGCTCCTGTCAGGTATATATTATTGGAGGCAGCAGAATGTATGGGCTCCTGTCAGGTATATATTATTGGAGGCAGCAGAATCTATGGGCTCCTGTCAGGTATATATTATTGGAGGCAGCAGAATCTATGGGCTCCTGTCAGGTATATATTATTGGAGGCAGCAGAATCTATGGGCTCCTGTCAGGTATATATTATTGGAGGCAGCAGAATCTATGGGCTCCTGTCAGGTATATATTATTGGAGGCAGCAGAATGTATGGGCTCCTGTCAGGTATATATTATTGGAGGCAGCAGAATGTATGGGCTCCTGTCAGGTATATATTATTGGAGGCAGCAGAATGTATGGGCTCCTGTCAGGTATATATTATTGGAGGCAGCAGAATGTATGGGCTCCTGTCAGGTATATATTATTGGAGGCAGGAGAATGTATGGGCTCCTGTCAGGTATATATTATTGGAGGCAGCAGAATGTATGGGTTCCTGTCAGGTATATATTATTGGAGGCAGCAGAATGTATGGGCTCCTGTCAGGTATATATTATTGGAGGCAGGAGAATGTATGGGCTCCTGTCAGGTATATATTATTGGAGGCAGGAGAATGTATGGGCTCCTGTCAGGTATATATTATTGGAGGCAGGAGAATGTATGGGCTCCTGTCAGGTATATATTATTGGAGGCAGGAGAATGTATGGGCTTCTGTCAGGTATATATTATTGGAGGCAGCAGAATGTATGGGCTCCTGTCAGGTATATATTATTGGAGGCAGGAGAATCTATGGGCTCCTGTCAGGTATATATTATTGGAGGCAGGAGAATGTATGGGCTCCTGTCAGGTATATATTATTGGAGGCAGCAGAATGTATGGGCTCCTGTCAGGTATATATTATTGGAGGCCGGAGAATGTATGGGCTCCTGTCAGGTAAATATTATTGGAGGCAACAGAATCTATGGGCCCCTGTCAGGTATATATTATTGGAGGCAGGAGAATGTATGGGCTCCTGTCAGGTATATATTATTGGAGGCAGGAGAATCTATGGGCTCCTGTCAGGTATATATTATTGGAGGCAGCAGAATGTATGGGCTCCTGTCAGGTATATAGTATTGGAGGCAGCAGAATCTATGGGCTCCTGTCAGGTATATATTATTGGAGGCAGGAGAATGTATGGGCTCCTGTCAGGTATATATTATTGGAGGCAGGAGAATGTATGGGCTCCTGTCAGGTATATATTATTGGAGGCAGGAAAATGTATGGGCTCCTGTCAGGTATATATTATTGGAGGCAGCAGAATCTATGGGCTCCTGTCAGGTATATATTATTGGAGACAGCAGAATCTATGGGCTCCTGTCAGGTATATATTATTGGAGGCAGGAGAATGTATGGGCTCCTGTCAGGTATATATTATTGGAGGCAGGAGAATGTATGGGCTCCTGTCAGGTATATATTATTGGAGACAGCAGAATCTATGGGCTCCTGTCAGGTATATATTATTGGAGGCAGCAGAATCTATGGGCTCCTGTCAGGTATATATTATTGGAGGCAGGAGAATGTATGGGCTCCTGTCAGGTATATATTATTGGAGACAGCAGAATCTATGGGCTCCTGTCAGGTATATATTATTGGAGGCAGCAGAATGTATGGGCTCCTGTCAGGTATATATTATTGGAGGCAGCAGAATCTATGGGCTCCTGTCAGGTATATATTATTGGAGGCAGGAGAATGTATGGGCTCCTGTCAGGTATATATTATTGGAGACAGCAGAATCTATGGGCTCCTGTCAGGTATATATTATTGGAGGCAGCAGAATGTATGGGCTCCTGTCAGGTATATATTATTGGAGGCAGCAGAATCTATGGGCCCCTGTCAGGTATATATTATTTGATAATCATGCCCATTGCCCAGCTCCCGCCATATGTTGATCGCCAGCCAGATAAAACAAGGCAGCTGGGGGCTGGGATTCGCAGCATGGTAAGGCCCAAGCGTTCTTGGCCCCCCACGCTGAAAATCTCAGCCCGCAGCCACCCCTGAAAGTGGCGCATTCATCATAGCACCATTTCCAGGTACTTTACCCGGCTCTTCCAGCGGCCCTGGTGGTGAGTGGCACCCTGGGTAATAATCGGGTTAGTACCAGGCTAGCTTTGTATTATCAGCTGGTACTAAGCCCGAAATTCATGGTGTCACGCCAAATTAGACATAGCCACCATGAATTTTTAGTAAACCGAAAAAAAAAAGACGGAATTTTTTTTTTTTTATTAAAAATAAAACACATTTAGGGACTCCATCTTTAATAAAGAAAAATCCTCACTCCAACGTAATCCATAGGTCTTCTGTCTTCAGCTCTGCTACATCTTTGCCATCTGACAATATGTCTGCTGACAGAGATGAGCCGGCTCAGAATGACACTGGGGCAATGTTACTGTGTAGTGCGGCACTAGATTTCTTTTTTTGTCATTTCATGCAGTGTAGAAATCTTGAGAAAAGTGTAGATTGTGCTCTGGAAGTGATCAGTTATAGCGAACTATGTTATTTTCTGCAGAGATAAGTCCTGCATAGAAGATGTGATATATCGGTCTGCGGCAGATAAAGAACTTCACCTAGAGACATCACTGGTGAGTATGTGTTTTACCTATACACACACACTGACACTATATACAGAGCTCCTGTGCATAATGTCACTGGTGATCACTGTATTACCTATACACACACACTGACACTATATTCAGAGCTCCTGTGTGTAATGTCACTGGTGATCACTGTATTACCTATACACACACACTGACACTATATACAGAGCTCCTGTGTGTCATATCACTGGTGATCTCTGTACTACCTATACACACACACTGACACTATATACAGAGCTCCTGTGTGTAATGTCACTGGTGATCACTGTATTACCTATACACACACACTGACACTATACACAGAGCTCCTGTGTGTAATGTCACTGGTGATCACTGTATTACCTGTACACACACACTGACACTATATACAGAGCTCCAATATGTAATGTCACTGGTGATCTCTGTACAACCTATACACACACACTGACACTATACACGGTGCTCCTGTGAGTAATGTCACTGGTGATCACTGTATTACCTGTACTCTGACACTGTATACAGAGCTCCTGTGCATAATGTCACTGGTGATCACTGTATTACCTATACACACACACTGACACTATACACAGAGCTCCTGTGTGTAATGTCACTGGTGATCACTATATTACCTATACACACACACTGACACTATATACAGAGCTCCTGTGTGTAATGTCACTGGTGATCTCTGTACTACCTATACACACACACTGACACTGTATACAGAGCTCCTGTGTGTAATGTCACTGGTGATCACTGTATTACCTCTACACTGACCCTATACACAGGAATCCTGTGCATAATGTCACTGATAATCTCTACATTATCTGTACACTGACTCTATATACAGAGCTTTTTTACATTTTCATTATCAGTCACTATCTGGTGCCATTATGTGCCATGGTCATGGCGTGGCGGAATTTGTCCCTTGTATGTGGTATTATTCGGACAGTCACTATGTGGTGGTAATATGTCGTCTTCTCATGGTGTGGCAGTATATATACCTTGTACTTGGTAGTATTTCATCACTATGTGGTGGTATGTGTTCTGGTCATGGTGTGGCGGTATTTCTCTCTTCTATATGGTATTATTAGTCTAGGGATAGTTGTCAGTCATTTGTTTTTTCGGATATTAAGAATGGGAACATTCTTTATTTGCAATACATATTAAATACTTGGATGGTTAACCTCTCCCTGTGTTGTGACTACTACAGAGCAGCAGAGATGCACGTCAGCTCAAGACGCAAAAAATAAGCCGTCACAAATCCCCAGATCCAAAAAAATGAGAACACTACGGTGCGCAGAACATGGCGTGAAAAGTGTGATTTTTCAAACTTATGAATTTGTTTTCACCACTTAGATACCAGTAAAGGTATACATGTTTGGTATCTACAAACTCGTACTGACCCGAGGCATCACCCTGTCACGTCGGTTTTTCCATATAGTGAACATGGTGACTAAAAAACCCAATAAACAAACGTGCAATTGCACTTTTTTTGCAATTTTACTGCACTTGGAATTTTTGTTGCCATTTCCCTGTACACTATATGGTAAAATAAATGATTGCATCTGAAAGTACAACTCGTCCCGCAAAAAAATTGTCTTTCCTGCTGCTACAGACTTTTATATGACTACAATTTACATTCTGCTGCTTATGGAAACATTTTTGCAGTTTACAAGACCCTTCTTACACTTGCTTGCACCCAGGTTTCATGTGAAAGAGTGTTCTCAAAGCTGAAAATTGTAAAAAATCGTCTGAGGGCTTCGATTGGACAGGAGCTTTTAGAGTCCCTCCTTCTGTTGAACATTGAGTGTGACATTTCAAGGAACTTAGACTATGATGACATTATTAATACGTATGCAATGTCATCTTCTGTTCTGAGAAAAAAACGTTTGTAATTTTGCTGCTGATTGACTGTTAGTGTGAGTTTATTTGTTGTTTTGGGCCTTTCACTAACAATTGAATGGTATTGTATTATAGAGGAGAGGAAATTGTGCAATACAAACTTCCAAAATGCTTACAGAATTCTTTTACTTTTCCCAGCGGCCAAGTTTGGTGCTGCTACAATGATGCCGGCTGCTGGGATGCCAGATGGATGCAGGTTCAATTTGTGGCACTTATACTTTAAGAGAATGTACCTTGAAAGTATTTCTTGTTATTGTTCTGTTATGGCACTTTATCACACACTGGTGTGAATAAGATAACAGTGTTCCTCTTTCCCCAGGAGTGTTTCTTTAGTTTGTTATTTATTCGTTATATTGATTATTTATTGGTTAATAAAGTTGATTCATTTTGAATGAGTTTGTGGACTTATGTTATTCCTATATACGGTATCTGCATGGTGCTGGTGGGCCCCAAGATTGATTTTTTCCTGGTGGGCCCCAGGTACTCCAGTCCGGCGCTGGACCCCACTGATCCTGGGCACTGGTGCAGCACTGCGCCCCCTTCACTGTGTTTTTCACTGCCCACCCGGCTGTTCTGGGAACGGCAAAGTGACGCTTTCCCTGAGATTTTGATTTTGGTTAAATTTAAACACCGCTCTGCTGATCGATCGCGGTCGCTGGCCGAGATCAATCAGCAATATTGGGGCCAAATTTAATCCTCACTCTGCTGATTGGTCGCAACCACTGGCCGCGACCAATCTGCGTTTTTTGTGCCAAATTTAAACAACGCTCTGCTGATTGGTCGCGGTCGCCGGCCGCGACCCATCAGCATTATTCTCGCCAAATTTAAACCCCGCTCTGCTGATTGGTCGCGGCCGCCAGCCGCGACCAATCAGCGAAATTGGCGGCATATTTAAACAACGCTCTGGTCGCGGTCGGTGGCCTCAACCATTCAGCAATCATCGATTTTGGCGCCCAATTTAAACCCCGCTCTGCATCTTTCTGCTGATTGGTCGCAGCCGGCTTCCGCGACCAATCAGCAGTATTGTCGCCAAATTTAAACACCTCTTTGCTGATTGGTCGCGGTCGCGACTAATCAACGATTTTGGTGTCAAATTTAAACACGCTCTCCAGTCCTCACTAACATGGCTTGCTGATTGGTCGCGGCCGCCGCCCGCGACCGATCAGCGATTTTGGCGCAAAATTCAAACACCGCTCTGCTGATTGGTCGCGGCGGCCAGCCGGGACCAATCAGCGAGATTGGCGCCAAATTTAAACAACGCTCTGCTGATTGGTCGAGGCCGGCGACCGCGACCAATGAGCAGAGCGGGGTTTAAATTTGGCCCCAAAATCGCTGATTAGTCGCGGCTGACTGACGCGACCAATCAGCAGAGCGTTGTTTAAATTTTGCGCCAAAATCGCTGATTGGTCGCGACCGGCGGCCTCGACCAATCAGCGATTTTGGCGCCAAATTTAAGCAACGCTCTGCTGATTGGTCGAGGACGCCGGCCGAGATCAATCCGCAGTATTGGTGCAAAATTTAAACACCGCTTTGCTGATTGGTCGAGGCCGGCAACCGTGACCAATCAGCGATTTTGGCTCAAAATTTAAACACAGCTCTGCTGACTGCGCCCGGTCGGCCGCATACCTATTCTAGAATACCCGATGCATTAGAATCGGGCCACCATCTAGTATATGGATATGTAGCTCACAAACTCCTAAATATATGATGTTTTCATTTACAATGTATCTAATTTATACATGTATATAGAGAGTACTGAGCATGTATTTGTAAGGTTTCATAACTTCCATGCTAGACAAAATTCTATAAAATAAATAATGTGACAATTCTTTCATGGCCGGAGGTGATAATAAACTGATATAACAGTGTACACTAGTAATTAGAATTCCCTGGGCTCGGGTGTAAGAGGCAATATTCCTGATGATCAGGGTCCCGTGTAGGGACGGTCACTGCTGTATACCATCTAGTACAGAGGTACAGAAGCTGGCGGCGCTCCCATAACCTCCGGGCTGCTGGATTCGATCAAACATCTCCATGTTATTCTGTATACAGTTATATTCTTCTTTCCATCACAATGCGGTGGGATATCACTACAATATGCCAACATGGTGTGATTAGTGGAGGGCGGCTGTCAGTATCCCCCGACTTTAGAATTAGACTGAATAATCCTTCAAAGGGGGTGTACAAAGTTTAAAAGATATCTCCTATCCATAGGATAACTTCCCGATGGATGGGGTCTGACTGCTGGGAGCCTCACCAATCCTGAAAACTGGGGATTTGAAGAGTCCTTTGTGACTGATGTGATGGTCGATCAGTGCTGCACCATACATTCTCTATGGGATGACTGAAGCTCTGTGCTCGGCTGGTCTTCAGCACTCCCATTAAGAATGAACGGAGCAGTGAGTATACTCAACCACCACTCCATTTGCGGCACCCTGCTACAACAGGTACCACAGGACCCAGGGTGCATGGATGGACTTCTCCACAAGAGGCCCTCACTACATACAAACACCTCCACCCTTCCACCTCATACCACCAGAGGGAGCCCGTTAGGGATATATATATATGGAGGGTGGAGCCAGGCAGTTCAGTCAGAGTTAGTAGTCAGACAGAGAGAGTCTGAGAGCGTGCTGACGCTGAGAGCAGCGAAGACGCAGCGCGTCTGCTGCTGGGTTCTGAGGGCCACGAGTGTGGCCGACGGTAAGGAGGAGAGATGAGAGGAGTTGAGGGGGCAGAGGAGCATCACAAGGCTCACCCCGAAGATACAAACCGGACACCGGGTCCGCGCCTACAGGGTCCTTTATTCCCAGTAGGGACCACCGGCATTCCAGGAGGACTACAAGTCCCTGGCAGACCTGAAGCTAGACCCATTACAGGACCAGGAACCACGATGGCCCCGACGACCAGGGATAGTGGTTGCCAGCAGAAGGTCCTACTACCGAGCGACAGGTGAAGGAACAGCACGACACATAAGCTAGGCCCAGTTGCAGGCTGGCCAGGAGCATCCAGAGAGGCAGACACGGACCAGGAGGCCTTATACCCGCTCACTGGGGAGAAGTCCTGAAGTGCACCCATCCTACTGAGTACCCTGGACCGTACCTGACATCCGCACCAGTAAAGATATTGAAGCGAATCCCCTGTCTCTGTCAGTTACTCCTGCTGCACCATCCCGCCTGCACTACAAGTCCCAGCATCACCTCCCACCAAATTCCACACTGCCCCGGGGGCCCGCTCCACCTGTGGGAAGCAGAAACACCTCAGCTGCCATCCCATCACCCCCCTGGAGGTCTGAAGCAGCGCTGGTAATCATTACCAAGTACCACAGGTGGCGTCACAAACTGTTTATTTATTTTATCCAAGTTTCAATCCCCTTTTTCAAGAGTGACCCCAGGGTACGGGCCCAGGAGCCGACCACCGCGACATCCCCAAAACTAGGCAAAGGCCTGGGTACCGAGTCGTCCCCATCCCCTGGCCGCGTCGTACTCATCGTCTGTGGGACTGCCAGAACTAGTGGAGCGCTGCTCTTGGCTATTTTGGGCAGTCCTATAGACAGTGAATGGAGGGGAGGCTGAGCATGCTGCCTGTTCTTGGCTTTGCTAGGGGTTCCAGCAGTCAGACCCTCAGTGATCAGTAAGTTATCCCCTAACCTTTGGATAAGAGATGATTTTCTATTTTGGCAATAACCCTTTAATTGCATCCATGTGGTTATTTTCCCCCTATCCTGTCCACCTTTATTATGTCCGTTATTCCCTCTGGTGGTCAGTGCAGCCATGTAGTGTATGTCTGTACTACTCAGGCTCTGGGGATTTATTGCTGTGTAGTTAGTCCAGGTGGTGCCGACAAGTAGAGGGAACAAGTTCTGGCAATCCTGCCAAAGGAGCACAGTTATTCCTGCACCGGACCTGCATCTCCGGTGTGCGGCGGCCGGGAAGGTGCCCGCTCTCCTCAGGGAAGATGCTGACGGCCCGCAGGCACATACCCGTCCTTGTGCCAATGCCCAGGAGATAAAGCAGGACATTTATCTAAGTAGAGATGTGGCGTCTCCCACCCGCCTGTCATATTTGTAGATGACGCGTGGCGGAGGGCAGAAGCCGGGGCAGGACTCCTGTCCGGCCGCAGAAGTCTCATGTGTAGTGATACTCATGTGACTTTTCTAAAAGCATAAATCGGCCCGCAGAGGTGTCAGCGACGCTGGCTCAGACGTTACTGTGAGCGGAATAACAAGGCTTTGGTAACAGTTTCACCTCTTTATATTGTATTAGCTCCTTTACTTAGTCCTAGTTCAGACTGGTCTAAGAGATCACCTGCTGATTCCTTTCTTGCGATTCTGATAGGAGATTTCTGTCAGAAGTTTGGCGCAAGGCTAGTGATTAGACTGGCTAGTGATTAGACTGGCCAGTGATTAGACTGGCCAGTGATTAGACTGGCTAGTGATTAGACTGGCCAGTGATTAGACTGGCCAGTGATTAGACTGGCTAGTGATTAGACTGGCTAGTGATTAGACTGGCCAGTGATTAGACTGGCTAGTGATTAGACTGGCTAGTGATTAGACTGGCTAGTGATTAGACTGGCTAGTGATTAGACTGGCCAGTGATTAGACTGGCCAGTGATTAGACTGGCTAGTAGATAAGGATTTTGTGCCAGATTTTTAGTAACAAAGGGAATACAGCGGTCGGCCACTTTAGGTGGACTGTTACAGTAGGCAGCATGCTGATAAGTTATTTTTTGACGTTTTGCATGATTTTCGCTGTCTTCGGTTGGCATATCCCCCCCCAACGGCACTTCCATCTGCAACCTCTAATGGCCAGTCGGAATACCCGTGCTGGCATCGGGGTCTTATTGCATGGGTAGGCGCTGTGGCATTGGGGTCTTATTACACGGGTAGGCGCGCTGGCATCTGGGTCTTATTACAGGGGTAGGCGTGCTGGCATCAGGGTCTTATTACATGGGTAGGCGCACTGGCATCGGGGTCTTATTACACTGGTAGGCGCACTGGCATCGGGGTCTTATTACACGTGTAGGCGCGCTGGCATCGGGGTCTTATTACACGGGTAGGCGCGCTGGCATCGGGTCTTATTACACTGGTAGGCGCTCTGCCATCGGGGCCTTATTACACGGGTACGCTTGCTGGCATCAGGGTCTTATTACACGGGTAGGCGCGCTGGCATCGGGGTCTTATTACACGGGTAGGCGCGCTGGCATCGGGGTCTTATTACATGGGTAGGCGCGCTGGCATCGGGGTCTTATTACACTGGTAGGCGCACTGGCATCGGGGTCTTATTACATGGGTAGGCGCACTGGCATCGGGGTCTTATTACACTGGTAGGCGCACTGGCATCGGGGTCTTATTACACGTGTAGGCGCGCTGGCATCGGGGTCTTATTACACGGGTAGGCGCGCTGGCATCGGGTCTTATTACACTGGTAGGCGCTCTGCCATCGGGGCCTTATTACACGGGTAGGCTTGCTGGCATCAGGGTCTTATTACACGGGTAGGCGCGCTGGCATCGGGGTCTTATTACACGGGTAGGCGCGCTGGCATCGGGGTCTTATTACATGGGTAGGCGCGCTGGCATCGGGGTCTTATTACACGGGTAGGCGCGCTGGCATCGGGGTCTTATTACACGAGTAGGTGCACTGGCATCGGGGTCTTATTACAAGGGTAGGCGCGCTGGCATCGGGGTCTTATTACACGGGTAGGTGCGCTGGCATCGGGGCCTTATTACACGGGTAGGCGCGCTGGCATCAGGTCTTATTACACGGGTAGGCGCGCTGGCATCAGGTCTTTATTACACGGGTAGGCGTGCTGGCATCGGGGTCTTATTACACGGGTAGGCGCGCTGGCATCGGGGTCTTATTACACGGGTAGGCGCGCTGGCATCGGGGTCTTATTACACGGGTAGGCGCGCTGTTCGGAGACCATGGGAAAACCAGTGGGCAAGGCTTCACAGATACAGAAAATAGCACAGAATTTACTAGTAGAAGTTGCCTATTTATTATGTAGACACACGTTTGGAAATGATATAAGTAGATGGCCCAAGCCCTCCACAAAGCTTTTCATCCTGGAGGGCACCGGCTTTACCAATGTGACCCTCTGACATATGGGAGCATCATTATAATAGGGTACTGCCTTTACATGCCAGCTAGTCCGTGTCCAGTTACTGCTTTCTCTGTGACGGGGTGTACATATTTGCGTGAATGTAATGTGGATAATGACTGTATACGCCATCTTGTGCTTCAGGTCTGGAGGCAGATGCGGCACATGGGGGTAAAGCCGGATGTAATCACCTATAACCTGCTTTTTTGTGCCCCCCGAGACTGTGGGATTGGAGACACCGCTGACGCTCTACATTTACTCACGCACTCTAAGGAACTGGCAGCCCTGACTTTAAGTGCAGGAAAAGAGAAGCAAGACAGGAAAAGCCAGCAAGTGAAGAAAAGAAAGGATAGTCCTGAAGAGGTGGGCAGCCCATGCTCCTGGGCCATTCCTCAATTCCAAGTGGCAACTATGGCACAGCTGAGGACTTGGCAGGCTCACAGGCACTGGTCGTGGTGAGTACGGCTGACCATTTTCCCAGCGTGCCCTCTTTTGATGCCAGTAATGTGCCAAACCTCCTGGACCTGTCTGTAAATAAGGGAAAAATTGTGTCACTTGCAAATGTCAATACCCCATCTGACCGATTGGCAGTGATTGGCGACTTAGGGGGCGTTCTTCAGAAGATGAAAGAAGACAACGTCTGTCCTACAATAAAGACCTTCACCCTCCTAGCGGCAGTCATGAGAGCAGAAGTGGGGTCAGAATCTGCCGTCCTGGCCACTATGGACGCCTACGGAGTACAGCCAGATCTCACCTTTTTTATCACTTTGGTGTTGAAGAGGAGTAAAACTCTGAAGCTGCAGTCGGCTTTGGTAAGGGAATGGTTTTTATTTTATCATTTAAATGTTAAAAAGCCATCATAAAATAATTAACACGGCTTGTGAGAAGATCCACGCTATCTGACAGTAAAGAGGCTGAGGTACAGTAGGTGAATGATGTTACCGCATTGTGGGATTATATTTGCTGCATGAAATCATTTGTAAAGCGTGTGACAGATCTGCCTGACTTTTCATATATATTTTTTTCTTAAAAGTGAATACCTTTTTTTTTTTACTATGGCTTAATAACGATCCAAAGCAAATGGTTCTGTGTGACCCACTACTACTCAGATAGCGTTAGCCCTCCCTGGGAAAGGTGTACTTGGACGATGGGCCGGTGGAAGAGGGGGATGCAGTCGCGGCCTTGACCCGGTCCGTGCCCAGGGTGCACACATTAAAAATATGGGCTAGCAGATGAGTGGTTATTTGTCGACTACGCCACCTGTGGTTCCCGGTGATTACCACCAGCGCTGCGTCAGTCCTCTGAGGCGGGTGTCGTGGCAGCTCAGCTGGTACTACTCCCCACAGGCGGAGCAGGGCCTCAGGGCAGAGAGAGAGGAAAGTCTGGAGGTTGGTGGTGTGTGTGCGGTGCCGCGCAGGACAGGATAACGGAGGCAAGGGGTGAAGTCTTCCAAGCTTTACTCACGTTGTTTCAGTAGTAAGCACAAAGCTTCTCCTTGCTCCTCACGGCGCGCTGCGACCACCAGGAAGGGGTTCAGCACACTCCGGGTAGTTTAGGTGCACTTAACGAGACCCCTGGACCAGAATGTTCCTCTCCTTGGTGAGTTCTCCCATTAAGTCTCCTCCTGACTGTGTGTGTGGTATGAACTTGGTGAAAGGCCGGTTCCCGCTGCATCAGCGCAGTTTAAGGGATACGGGTGGCGTACGCCGCTCCGTCCATATCCCCCTTAGGGATCCAGAAGGCCTCTGGGCTTTTCCGGCTGAGACGTGAAGTAACAGAGTCAGATATCGGGGGCCGGTACCCCTCTTGCAGCAGGAATCCCTCTGGCTAGGCCAGAGTAAGAAATACAGGGGGTGTATGCTGCTCCGTCCGTATCCCCTGGGATCCTTTTGCCTGTGGAGCTTTACTCCTCCGCTCCCCTCCAGGCCTTCTTAGGTAGGGACCTTGACCGGGTAGATACAGCGGTTAACTCTAACCCACTCCTCACCTCAAGCCCAGAGTACGAGGACCGTGTATCTTCAACAAGCTGCAGGTTCCAGCAGAAAGCCACTATCAGCGATGAAGATCACAATCAAAGACCTTGAACCTAAGATGGCCGTGTATTAAATATGTATCAGTTAGTGTAACCTAAAAGTGTGTCCTCTACGCTCACCCACTACATAGTTCCTCCTATCTTTGGTCGTCCCCCCATCTCCTCTATCCCGGCTGGGGCAGCACCCTGGTGCATATAAGCCCCCCACAGGACAGGAGTGGTGTAGTGTTGAGTGCTGAGGCTGGGTCCCGTGTGGTGCTCCATCCTTACCTCGGAGAGGAGATACCACACCTCGATCTGAGGTGCAGTACCCCTGTGGCGACTGAACCCTCAGGGACGCCACAGTTCCAACCGATTCATATAGAAACTACACTTTTTTATATCGGCCTAATTGTTTCTAAGCATGGCTTTGAAAGAACGGGCATTGCTTTGAAAGAAGGGGCATGGCTTTGAGGAAGGAGCATGGCTTTGAAAGAAGGGGCATTGCTTTGAAAGAAGGGGCATGGCTTTGAAATAAGGGGCATGGCTTTGAAGAAGGGGCATGGATTTGAAGAAGGGGCATGGCTTTGAAGAAGGGGCATGGCTTTGAAGAAGGGGCATGGCTTTGAAAGAAGGGGAATGGCTTTGAAAGAAGGGGCATGGCTTTGAAAGAAGGGGCATGGCTTTGAAGAAGGGGCATGGTTTTAAAAGAAGGGACATGGCTTTGACAGAAGGGGCATGGCTTTAAATACAACAGCATGCACTAAACTCTGCCTCTGACCAGAAGTCGTGGTGGCTGTTCAGGTCGCATGGGCTCTAAGCCTTGCATAGCCTGGGCATTTTTTCAGATCGATAAGGATGACCCAACTCGTGTTATCTGTAATATTTGTCACCAAAAGCTAAGTAGAGGCCAAAAAATCCATAGTTTGAGTACTTCATGCATGAAAAGTCAAATGGATATGAAGCATAAGTTGCAGTGGGAAGCTCACTGTGCTACAATGCAGCCTAGCGGGCTGGGCCAACCACCGTCTGCCCCATCTTGTGCATCCGCGGCCTCTTCATCATCTGTGACTGGGGGGTCAGCAGTCACATGTTTTTGGACGCAGACCTGCCAACTCTTTACCCGCAACAGCCAGTGTGATTGGCAGGTCATCATTTCATTTGGAAGTGGAAACACCAGCTGGTGTTGAGCGCTCTCAGACATCAAGATCACCACCTTTGGATCAAGGCAACCTAACTTTTCTGCCTGCATCTTCCTCACAGACCGGCAGTTTGCTGGGGACACCCTTCTCAACCTAGTCTATGCACAACAGCCAGCCCTCGGTCCCTCAGATGTGGACAAGTAAAAGACCATTTCCTCCTAGCCATGACAAAGCTAAGAGGTTGAATTTCACCATCTGCAAGCTGTTGGCTACAAAAATGCTGCCTTTCCGCCTGGTGGACACAGAGGATTTTCGAGACCTTATGTCCGTCGCAGTGCCCCAGTACCAGATGCCCAGTCGGCACTACTTCTCAAAGAAAGGTGTGCCTGCGCTACACCAGCATGTCGCACACAACATCACTGCTTCTTTGAAAAACTCTGTGTGTGACAGGGTGCATTTCACCACAGACACTTGGACGAGTAGGCATGGACAGGGGCGTTACATGTCGCTGACGGGGCACTGGGTAACTATGGTGACAGCAGGACAAGGGGCTGCTGTCCAAGTCTTGCCGTCCCCACGAGTTGTGCGTCAATCCTCTTTATCTAGAAGTTCCTCCACTGCTTCTGCCTCCTCAGCCTCCTCTCGGTCCTCCACCTGCACCCAAAGCCTGTCTGGTAATGCCACCCGCTTTCTAACTGCGCAGAAGGAATCTTGCACACCTCCTTACGATGCTGGCAGCAGGACTCAACGGTATCAGGCGGTGTTTACTTTGAAATGTCTGGGAAATGTGAGTCACACAGCTGAGGAGTTGTGGTCAGCTCTGTAGACCCAGTTTCATGAATGGTTGTCTCCACTGGACCTGCTACCAGGTAAGGCTGTGTGCGACAATGCTGCAAACCTGGGTGCGGCCCTTCGCCGGGGCAATGTCACACACGTGCCTTGTATGGCTCATGTGTTGAACCTGGTTGTCCAGCAATTTTTAGCCCACTATCCCGGACTAGATGGCTTTCTGCAGAGGGCACGGTCGCTGTGTGCTCACTTCCGCCGTTCGCAGCTCAACAACTTACATCTCTAAAGAAGTCGTTGGGCCTGCCAGTTCACCGGCTGAAATGCACATGTTTCAGCGACTGTGGCAGCACCGACAAGCCCTGGTGCAATACGTTCTGACGTATAGCCTGGGCAAACGAGATCCAGAGGTGGGGCAAATCACGCTGCAGGAGTGGTCTCAGATCAGGGACCTATGCACCCTTCTGCACAGTTTTGAAATGCGACGAAGATGTTTAGTGCTGACGATGCCATTATCAGCATGACTATTCCGGTGATTTACATGCTGGAGGACACGTTAAACAGAATTCGGAGTCAGGTGGTGGGACAAGAAGAGGTGGAGGAAGTAGAGGAGGAGTCGTATGCGGAAGGGATAACATCTCCAAGGTCCAGACGGTCGGCAGCACCAAGGCGGCAGGCATGGGAGGGTGGGAGAGAGGGATTAACCAGGGCGCAAGGTAGCAGCCAAACTGTTGAGGAAGGTGCAGGAGCCGAGGAAGAAGTGGAGGACGAACTGGCGATGGGCATGGAAGACTCATCAGATGAGGGAGACCTTGATCACATCTCTGTTGTGCGAGGTTGGGGGGAGAGGGCAGAGGAAGGAAGCATGATTCTTACCTCGCTATCAACACAACAAGGACTTGGTCCTCCTGGATGCGCAAGACACATGAGTGCCTTCTTGCTGCACTACCTGCAACATGACACTCGGATTGTCAGAATTCGAAGTAATCCCGACTACTGGGTTGCCACACTCTTAGATCCCCGGTACAAAAGTAAATTTGCCGAAATAATTCCTGCCATAGAAAGGGATTCACGCATGCAGGAGTATCAGCAGAGGCTGTTGCAGTATCTTACATGTGCTTTTCCACAAAACATCAGTGGTGCACGTAGTGAATCTCACAGTTCTAACTTGCAAACCGTGGGACTGTCAAGTCTTCATCACTCAAACCGTAACAGTATCACAGTATCTGCTGGTAACAGCAATTTTGTGGAATCGTTTCACCACTTTTTTAGACCATCCTTTGCAAGGCCACAGGAGACAAGAAGTCTGACACATAGTCAACGCCTAGAGAGGATGGTACAGGAGTATCTCCAAGTGAACATCAAAGCCATGACTGTGTCACTGGACCCTTGCTCATTTTGGGCTTCTAATCTGGAAACATGTCCGGAGCTCGCCACTCACGCTTTGGAGATCTAGTCATTCACTGCAGCCAGCGTTCTCTCTGAACGTGTGTTCAGCGCTGCTGGTGGTGTGCTGACAGATAAGCGCATCGGGCTGTCCCCTGAGAATGTAGACAGACTCACGTTCATAAAGATGAACAAATCATGGATCCGCAAGGACTTTTCTACCCCTGTGTCATCCTGGGGAGACTAAAAGCTTGAGGATTTGGTAAAATCACCTCACCAACCGTTTTAAGCAACTCTGGGGCAATTGATGCCACTTAAGTGGTGTCTGTGCCACAATTTTTGGAAAAAATGGAGACTCTTTTTGGAGTCCCCTTGCTGTGTTTTACGTGACGTTGGCATCGTCAATTCCAGGTGGGTTGGGTCGCCCCCCCCCCCCCCTCTTTTAACCGTAAGAAACTACATACACTATGGCTTGGGGTAACATAGATGGTTGAGTCTGAAGAACTGTTTACTCAGATGTCTGCTCCAAAGCTTCAGTGTCTGCTAGTCAGCGTAGTAGCCCAGCTCTGAAGCAAGCTACACCGCCTGTGTATCTAATAAGAATTTTTAACTGCATCTAGCCTAGGCAGACTGTGGGGACCCCCGACCAAATACAGATGCTCAGCCCCCCTACCGCCCCCCTTTCCTTGACAATACAATAATGTAACTCTTACAACTGGATGGGTGAGGATCGGTCACAGCTTTATTAACTCTTTTTACTCATTCCATTAGAAAGGCATTTTATTTCTAAAATAATTCAGCTTGTTGCAGCATGCCCTGTGTCTCCACATGGGCAAGTTGGTCAACAAGTGTAACTCTCCAACATGTCCTTTCTATTTCCAGGCCACGAAGGATCCTGCGTACTCGTATGCAGGACTCTGACCCCCATCCATCACTCTTAACGCTTGTTCCACTCCGTCCTGGAGTCCTGACAGGAATATGTCCAGTACAATATCCATTAAGTGAACACCATCGGGCCTTATGAGGCCTGCTTTATCTCCTTCCAGTTGTCGGTGTCGTATCACTACACCGCCTCTGTCTCTTCTAAATTTTGCCATCCAAATATTTATTACCCGCCTTGTCCATTCGATGGCCGTGATGTTTTGCGCACCTTGCCATACCGCTATCGGCACAATCTCTGACCATACTATAGTTAGTTTTGTGAAAAATTCTCTGAAGCGCTCAGTGTCTAGTTTCATTATTGCCATTAATTATGCGCTCTTGTGATGACCTAGGTCGTTTCCCCCGGCCTGTATGACTAAGATGACCGGACCTCTTGCCTCTCTCCCTACCTTGATTACCTCCATTAGTACCTGTGGCCATTGCAGGCCTCTAATACCTCTCCAGTTGAAATGTGTTATGAAATTCTAATTTCCTCCCACCTGGGCGGACTTTCGCCCTTTTTTCTGCCCAATATTAATACGAGTGGCCTATCACCCACACTGTTGGCTTAGCGTCACCTGTAAAAGAAACAAACCACGTTAGGATAACAAGTCCGGTCTTATGTACCTCGCCAGACATGTGTATCGCCATGTCCCTGTCCTCTGAACTTCCGTTTCTGACAGTCCTGCTCTTGCTGCTTCCGTGGCCGCGCCTATGCGGAATGAGTGTGTCCCATAATCTTTCGGGTGGTTCCCTGCCGATGTTAGGCATTTATTAAATATAGCTTGGAACTGGTATCTTGATAATGGCGTTCCATCAATGTGTGATAGGAAGAAATTACTTGTGATCTGATGGTTATATATGTTTTTACTATTGTTACCCGACTCAGTGTACCGTTTGTGGGTTGTAGAAGTACCCAAGTGCCCCTGTCCGCTGGAACCGTTTTCGATTTGCGTATGCGTAGACGTATCGCATTATTGGCTATGACTACGTCCTGCTGTAATAAGCTTCCACTGGTGGTAATTTTGGATTGAGGGACTAATTCGCTTATGCATAGAGCCCCAAAGAAGGCGATCACAAATGCAGTAGACAGTAGTGTTGCTTCAAATTGTGAGTGTCATGTTAATGGTGTTAGGGATATGATGTGAGAAATCAGTTTTAGTGACACGGGACGGGACGTCTACACTCCTGACTTGGCTGACCCCTTTTCCACCCTTTTATGGATTGTCTGATGATGAATCTCTTTGTCACATCTCCCCAATTCAGTAGTTGGAAGTGAAATGCTACTCCGGTCAGACACCGCTGCGCTCACGCCCCTTATAAGCCCATCATCATTAGCTGGTGGAGAAATTCTATGGTGACTTGTAATCTGGCTTGTTCACATTGGTCAACCCGTCTGCCTGCTAGTAGTCGTGTCCACTCTTCCCATGCCTTACCGTATGCTTGCCACGTCAACGGGGCAACTGACGCTCTGATTAATGGCATCAACTATTCGCCACTAGATCCCATAGGGAGGGTGGGTAACTATTGCCCGATGGCTGGGCGTTGGGGAGGAGCTCTGTGAAAATCTGCCAATTGAACTGTGATAAAGCGTTAGCAGCAGGGTTAGACCCCTCAGCATCGTGGCTAGCGCGGACCCATACATTGTGTTTTAGGCACAGGAATGCTAGCCGGCGTAGTAGGCCTAGCACGGGGAGAGACGATGATTCCATCTTATTAATGCAGTGCGCTAGGCTGGTGTTTTTTGTTATGAAGCGTATATTTTTGTTAGCCAGGCGCGCGCCCCATATTTCTATTGCTACCACTATTGGGAAGAAAAATTATTTTCCGGGCTAGATGCAGCTAAAAATTATTAATTTCAAAGCTGGTGGAGCTTGGTATAGATGGTCTAATAGAATGAGTACCACACACTGCTACTATGCCCAAAATTATTTTCCGAGCTGGATGCAGCTAAAAATTATTATTAATTTCAAAGCTGGTGGAGCTTGGTATAGATGGCCTAATACAATGAGTACCACACACACTGCTACTATGCCCAAAATTATTTTCCGGGCTAGATGCAGCTAAAAATTATTATTAATTTCGAAGCTGGTGGAGCTTGGTATAGATGGCCTAATACAATGAGTACCACACACTACTACTATGCCCAAAATTATTTTCCGAGCTGGATGCAGCTAAAAATTATTATTAATTTCAAAGCTGGTGGAGCTTGGTATAGATGGTCTAATACAATGTGTACCACACACTGCTACTATGCCCAAAATTATTTTCCGAGCTGGATGCAGCTAAAATTTATTATTAATTTCAAAGCTGGTGGAGCTTGGTATAGATGGCCTAATACAATGAGTACCACACACTGCTAATATGCCCAAAATTATTTTCCGGGCTAGATGCAGCTAAAAATTATTAGTAATTTGAAAGTTGGTGGAGCTTAGTATAGATGGCCTAATACAGTGATTTTCAACCTTTTTTGAGCCGCGGCACACTTTTTATACTTAGAAAATCCTGGGGCACACCACCAAACAAAATAGCACAAAATGACACTAAAACAGTCATATTATACATATAGTTAATAATATAGATTCTAAATTTATTTTACTCATTCAGTGTGAAACCTGGGCCTGTTTCGATAAACACAAAAGGGATATCCTGGCAGGAATGGTGGAAAGACACACACGAAGCTCTTCCTCAACAGTTCTCAGTTTCTCCCTGTTTTTAGCTTTTATCGCAGTCAAGCTTGAGAAGTCCAGCTCACATAGATATGTGGTTGAAAATGGGAGCAATGTCAAAATAGCTTTGTTGGCCAGAATGGGGAACTCCTTGGCAACAGATAACCAAAAACTGTCCAAAAGAAGATCAGCAAACTTTAGCTTTAAACCGCGATCTTGCTTCAGTTCAACGAGTTCCTCTTGCTCCTTTAAAGTCATGTCCTTTCCAGCAATGGATAATGAGCTGTATGGGTCCCTAACCCAGTCAAGGCATTCTGTGAAGGCTGAAGAGAAATAGAACGATAACCTCTCCTCAAGAGTTTTCAAATGTCTGCCAATCGCTTCGCACATTGCAGCAGTATTGTCATCATGCAGTTTCTCGGTGAGTGGGAACATCTGAAGGTTGCCATCCTGCACATGTTGTTGCCAGAGCTGCACCTTTAAACGGAATCCGTTCATTTTATCAGTGCTTGTAAACAGGTTTTCATTTCGACCTTGCATCCGTGTGTTTAGTTCATTCAGATATTGAAATATATCAGCCAGGTATGCCAGCTTTGCACACCACTCATCACTTGCAAGCAGCTTTGAATAATCGGACCTCTCGTTTGTAAGAAATATTTTAAGTTCCTCTCGCAACTCATACACACGGGCCAGCACTTTGCCGCGTGACAGCCACCTGACCTCCGTGTGGAGCAATAAGATTTTATGTTCCGCTCCCATTTCTGTACACAAAGACGCAAATAAGCGACATCTCTAAGGTCGCGTCTTCACAAAGTTCACTATGCGCACAACATCATCCAACACAGGAGCTAGATCTGCTGGTAAGGTCTTTGCAACGAGGGCCTCACGGTGCAAGAAACAGTGGGTAGCAAGAACATCTGGGTTTCTTTCTTTAACCCTACTTACAAAGCCTTTGATGCGCCCGACCATGGCTGCGGCTCCATCAGTGCAGACACCTGTGCAGTTTTCCCATGTAAGTCCACTTTTATCAAGATATTCCGATGTGACTTGGAATATTGCCTCTCCTGTTGATTTTTCTGTCAGTGCCTTGCAAAATAGGAAGTTTTCTCTAATGGCTTCACCATCCACAAAACACACATTGGCCAACAACTGACAGTGTCCACTGATATCCGTCGACTCATCAAGTTGCAAGGCAAATTTCTTACTGATGCGCACCTTTTCCAAAACAACTGTTTCAATGTCCGCAGACAAGTCATCAATCCGTCTGGCAATTGTGTTATCAGAGAGAGGCACTTTAGCTATCTCTTTAGCTGCTTCAGGGCCAAGCATCTCATTTACAATAGCTTTACAAGCTGGTAGTATTAATGTTTCTGCCACAGTGTGGGACTTTTTTGATTTAGCTATGAGTTCAGCAACAAGGTAGCTAGCTTTGAGGGCTCTCTCATTTACCTTTGTGCTTTTTCTCAAAAAAGTTGCCCCTTTCTCATTGTTTGTACGTAAGCGTACAAAATACTCCATCGGTTTATTTTGAACGGAAGGGTGTTTCGTTTGGAGATGGCGTTTAAGTTTGCTTGGCACCATAGCGCTATTGGAAAGCTTCTCACCGCACACCAAGCACAGTGGTGTTGGTGCTGTCGCATCCCCAGTGGAAGTAAATCCAAATGAAAGATAGCTTTCACTGTATTGCCTTGAGCTCACCGTCTTGTCTTTTTTCTTTTGTCGAACTCTCATACTAGGGCCTTCATTTGGGTTAGAATTGTGTCCAGGGTCCTGTTCGGCATTTGCCTTTTCCATTCTCAAATACTTCTCCATCACTGCTGAGATAGTGTGCGCAGCCACACACTAAAATAGAAGAGTATTACATTATCTGCCACACTTAAAGGACCTCTGCTAGGCATATTTCATTCCTGAGGGCTTAAAAAGCAGCTCTCGTGGTGACAAGAAGCTGATTTAAACCCCCCAAGAGTGAACTTCGCGAGAGCTGTATGTGTGTGATAATAACTTCTATTACTACGGTCTGCATTTCCTGCTTGAATTGACACTAGTGACGTAGCACTCAGCTTTCTCTATAAGTAGAATAGAGCCGGCTGCCAAGTGCTACGCCACTAGAGTCAATTCAAGCAGGACATGACTGCTGAAGAACGGTACTAATATCATTTATTATTCCATACATACAACTCTCACGGAGTTCACTCTTGGGGGTTTTAAATCGGCTTCTTACCACCACAAGAGCTACTTTTTTAGCCCTCAAGAGTGAAATATGCCTGGCAAAGGTCCTTTCAATAAATTATTTATTTTAAAAAAGTGAAATAAAAAAGGATAACCCCCTCATATATTCAATCCCATGTAACCTCATAAATACAGTCCCACGTATATGAGCACATGATTATCAGCATCATATACTGTGGTGATGTGCACTGTACAGCGCCACAGTATATGGTGCTGATTATTATGTGGCTCATATACTGCAATATAAAGGGGTACAATGAGAAGTACTATGGCCATGAGGCCAGAGTACAAGTGCCAGCTCATATACTCAGCATATGAGCTGGTACTTGTAGTACTCCAGCCTCATGACTATAGTATTTCTCATTTTACATTTCTCATTGTTATATGCAGTATACTGCTGGAGTACTAAAAGTACCAGCTCATATGCTGAGTATTCTGCCAACAGTTCATATACTCAGGCAAAAGCTCATATAGTCAGCATTATTGGCGGGCATTACCTTGGCGGCGGGCAAATGCGAGAGTCTCTCCGCTCTCAGGATGACGCACCGGCCTCGGTGACGTCATTAAGTCGCGCGAGGTTCAAAGCTTGCGCATGTGTTATTGTACACGTCTCCTACATTGTAAGAAGGCGTGACTGCGCATCGAGCGCATTGCCGGGAAACAAAACACAGGGGGCACCATAGTTTGGGGAACTTTCCCCGCGGCACACCCGACCATGTGTCCCGCGGAACACTGGTTGAAAATCACTGGCCTAATAGAATGAGTACCACACACTGCTAATATGCCCAAAATTATTTTACAGGCAAGATGCAGCTAAAAATTATTAGTAATTTGAAAGCTGGTGGAGCTTAGTATAGATGGCCTGATAGAATGAGTACCACACACTGCTAATATGCCCAAAAGGTTTTACTTGGCTACGTGCAGTAAAAAATGTGTATTACAGGCCCTAAAGGATTTGCTTAGCTAGTTTTAGCCAAATGCTGTGAAAAACACTTGCACAGCACTAAAACTGACCTGCCTAGGAAAAAGTGATAGGAACTGATGTAACCTAGCCCTCAAAAGTGCTGCAATTACAACTAGTCACTACTCCCAACCTATCTGTCTATTTAAGAGCACAGACCTGCCTGCTAAAAGTCGTAGGAAATGCTGTAACCTAGCCCTCAATGGGGCTGCAATTAGAACTAGTCCCTACTTCCAAGCTATCTGTCTATTTCAGATAAAATTCGCTTGCAATTCTCACAGTTATACTGTATAGCGCGCACACAGCAGCAGCGGTGCGGGCTAACACTCAGCTGCAGCAGTGAGAAAATGGTGGCGACGGGGAAAATGGCTGTGTCTTATAGGGCAAGGACATGTGACATACACAGCCAATGACACATGCCCTTGCTTGTGTGAAAAAAAGCACTTTGCTCCGTGTGTGCGCTGCTGATAGGCTGACAGACTGCACCTCCCCACTGTAAATGCGGGAAAGAGAAAAAAAAATGGAGATCTTCATTATTTCTGCAGAGATCCATCCCATGCCCCTCCCCCCACCCCGCTGTACACTCAAACTGTGTATTAACATTGATTATCAGCATTACTGTGAAAAAATCCAGTTACGATTTTGGTGCACGAACAGTTATCGAACATAACCTCGAACAGCCGGATTTTTTTCAAATCTTTCGGGTTCGTCGAACGGCTCGAACACCGCCCAAAACAGCTCGAATTTGAGATTGGCAAACAGTTCAATTCGAACACCGCTCATCTCTAATCCCAAGGTCCAACTGGGTCCCGGCTTCCACTATGTTAACCCGGTGTGCCGTCAGCGAGATGTACCGTCCCTGCCCTCAAGCACTTGTCCACGTGTCCGTGGTTAGGTGGACTTTCCCAGTAACTGCGTATTTGAGGGCACAGCTAATGTTTTGGGACACATGCTTGTGTAATGCGGGGACGGCACACCAGGAGAAATAGTGGCAGCTGGGGACCGAGTACCGAGGGACAGCCGCCATCAGGTTGGGGAACGCTTCCGTCTCCACGAGCGTAAAAGGCAACATTTCGAGCGCAAGCAGTCATGAAATGTGAGAATTTAGTAGTGTGGCCTGTGGGGCGTTGGCTGCATATTTACTCTTGCGTTCCAAGGACAGGGGTATGGACGACTGAACGCACGCTGCTGGGACAAGGACATGGACGTGCTTACTGAGGCTGCTACTTGAGAGTGCTCAACGAATGGTGCAGGGCAGGAGGCATCTTCGCATGCACCATGGACAGGGGATTGGCTTGAATGCACAAGAGTGGAAGAAGCAATGGTGTCACCTGCAGACACTGTTCCTGGACTCTGGGGTTCGGCCCACAAAGTCAGGTGCTTTCCTGCCATGTGCCTGATCATGCTGGTGGTGGTCAGGCTGGTCGTTTTGCCACCCTTGCTGATGCTGGCCTGGCTGGTGGTGCAAATGGCCTTTTGGGGTTATCGGCAGAGTCTTTTAAAAACAACCAGACTTGGGAAGACCTAACAGTTGTACTGGCAACTTCCTTCATATTGGTGTTATGGGGAACGGTTGCCTGCCTTCTGTCTGCGGCCAACACACTGCTTCTTCCTGCCTTTTGGGGTGCTCTGCCTCGCTCCCCCTGTGTGCTGCTGTCCTCGCTCTGCATGTCCTCCTGCCAGGTTGGGTCAGTTACTATATCATCCACCACCTCGTCTTCCACTTCCGCACCCTGGTCCTCCTCCTGAGTTTCTGGCAATTGTGTCTCATCATCGTCCACCTCTTGTGACACTTTCCCACCGTCGCCTTTGTGTGACCGTGGCTGCTCAAATATTTGGGCATCGCTACACGCGATCTCCTCTTGCCCCGCTTCAAGTGGACCGGGCGAGAGGCCCAAATCTATAAATGTAAAAGTAAACAGCTCTTCAGAGTGTCCAAGTGTGGGATCAGTTGTCTCCGGGCACTCGGCAAGGTGGGAGGAAGGAGGATCAGGTTGAGGAATATGCTGTCCAGACTCACGGCTACTGAGACTTGACCATGTGGAAGACAGGGTGGTGGTGGTGGCTAAGTGACTGGAAGCATTATCCGCTATCCAACCAACAACCTTTTGACACTACTCTGGGTTCAATAGTGGTGTGCTGCGGTCCCCTAGAAATTGGGACAGGAAGGTCAGGCGAGAAGATGTGGGTGTTTGTTGTGGCACAATTTCAGCTTGCCCACGGCCTTGTCCTCGGCCTCTGCATGCACCATCACCATCACATCCAGTACCCCGTCCCTTGCACGTGCCTTGCCCATTTTAAATGGAGGACAGTATCTTCCACGCTCACTACAAATGACTGAGTTTGGAGGGAACTTATATGTGATCCGTGTGACAGAGAAAACACAGTTTTAAATACCTGGCCTGTAGGTAAGTAGTGTGAACAGCAAACTGCTGTGAATTGCTTCACTGACACACTGAAAGAAATTTTTAATGGAGGCCAGAAATTGCAGTATTTTCTGACAACGTATATGTGATCCGTTTGACGGAGAAACCACAGTTTTAAATAGCTGGATTTTTAGCGCTGTAATATGGAAAGGACAGAAAAATGGTGTTCCCTGGATTGCTTTTTAAGCAAATAATGAGGATTAAGATCCAAAAAAAGCATTCCTGGCCCCTGAGACCTGGGCCTTAGTATAGAAATATCTAACAGCAGCAGGACGCAGAATTGGAATGGAGCCTCTTGTGCTATATGCACTGCAGTCTGCTATATACCCTGCCTGCCTGCCTATATACACTGCCTGCCTGATATCTCTGCAGATGGATTAGTTAGTCCTCAAAATGACTGTTTGATAAGATGGATATGCGTAATGTACGGTTTTTCTCCCTACACTACCTAATACACAAGCAAATCTCTCCGTGACGCAGCAGCACCTCTCCCTACACTGTCTGATTACAGAGTGACTGTGACGAGCACAGCGGCGCCAGGTCTGATATAGACCTGATGACGCTGTGCGGCCAGCCAATCACTGTAATGCCACAACCATCATGGCTGCGGCATTATAAAGAGTGGCAGGCAATCACTGTATGTTGATTGGCGCTCTAAAGGGCGCCAAACATGCAGGAAGGGGACCCGAGCTCCCGCCAAGCAACCCCGGAAATACTCGGCGAGCGCTGAGCATCTCGAGCAGTAGCGAGCATGCTCGCTCATCACTAGTGTCTAGAAAACTCTGGTTGGTGTCGCCTATGAAGTTAATCATCAACAGATTAAAAAACTGACAGACTCCAAGGACGTAAGGTGACTATATTAATATATTGGTCACTGATATTATTTTTGAACATCTGATATATATTTTGTACATTTTGAGCTGTTTGGTTCTTATTCTATTTTAACAGATGAAAATAAGTACACTGTAATTGAGATGGAAAATATATATTTTTTTATTTAGTTGCCCAATAATTCTGCACACATTGTTCTCCAAAGAAAGACAAAACCGCACTTTTACTTTCTTAAATATTCAGGTTTTACTTTTATTAACCTTTTGCATTGACCGACAGCACTGTAGTTGTTTAATATTAAAAGTAATCATCAAAAATATAAATTGCCTAATAATTGTCCGCATAGTGTATAGAAAAATAATCTCTAACTACGACATATAAAAAGTGGCATCTTATAATGAGATGAAAAGAAGAAAAAAATTCTGGAATATGGAATAATTATATTGGTAAGGGGAAGAGCTAGTAAATTAATAGTATTATTTTTTATATGATTTTTTTTATTTCTGATGTATATGGGAATAAATATAAAAAAAAAATCACTAACAGTCGCCATGAAGTTCTCTGCCGTTCCTCTGGACTGTAAACTGTCACCCATGATGCCCACATCAGTGTATAGGGCAGAGCAGGCCATGAGCCGCTGCCTGGTAGGTAGCACAGGAGGGTTCCGTCACCTCTAGCATCACCTGCACACGACCAACTGCCATTTACTTTCAACTGTCGACTGAAGCGATCTGACCGAGGTCTGCAGGCGGGAAGATAATTATGAGAATGGCGTCTACTGGACATGGACAAGAGAACGAAGGGAAGAGAGCGAGAGAAGAGCCCAGCGTGACCGGATTCAAGAAGAGGCGATTGGACGAGCCAACACCTGGATGCAGCGGAGACCGTGGATCATCCAGCCCCTATGCCAGGCTTAACATCAGCCGCTTCAACATCCACCAAGTCTTGGGTAGGGGCGCCTTTGGCAAAGTAAGTCCTGCATCTTTTTTTATTTATTTGAAATCTGAAGTATTTATTATATCCCCATGTATTCTTCTCTGCTGTCAGCCATGTCATGCTTTGTTGTTTGTCATTGTAGCGTTCTTCTGTGAGATTACATTTAAGATATCACCATAGTTAGGTCTAGTGCTGCTGTAACATGGTATTTTTTATGCTGGATGTTTTTCCTCAGGGGTCACAGCTGTAGGGGGTATGGGACATTGTTTTTTTTCACGTCATTGTCAATATAGGCTACAATCAGGCTGCCATATTGTGAATGACATTGATCTCTGTGTTTTTATTAAATATAGATAGACATTGATATTGACCACACTAATGGCAACTCAAAGCATGACAGTTGGTGCTGATAGTATTCCATGTAAAGGGGAGGGAGGGAGATCGAGGAGCTAAATGCAGAACTCCTCCCTCCACTTTCCCCTCCTCCCCCATCCCTCTTACATAGAATATTTTCAGCACCAACTGTCATCTCCTATCTCAGTAATGTAACAATCTGTCTTCACTGAATATAGATTTTACCATGAAATAGAGAATTTTGAAAGCTAAAAATCAGTCCTGGCGGAGAAAAAACAGATTTCTCTGAAAAGATTTATTGCAAAGTTGCTTATTTTCATGTGTGCTATTGATTTATGAAATACAAATTAAAATGATAATTATTCATTAAAGGGAACCTGTCTTGTCCTGTGTACTATGTAAACTGCCCCCATTGCGTTGATATTGATGCAATGTGTATCACTAACACGCTTTTTTCATTTAAATTGGCGCTAATATAATACAGCTCTGGCAAAAATGAAGAGACCACTGCAAAATGTTCATTTTCTCTGATTTTTCTCTTTCTAGGTATATTTTTGAGTAAAATGTACATTGTTGTTTTATTCTATAAACTACTGACAACATGTCTCCAAAATTCAAAGCTAAAAATGTTGTATTTATTTGTAGCAAATGAGAGATCGTCAAAATAAAAAAGAAGCCGTGCTTTCAGACCTGAAATAATGCAAAGAAAACAAGTTCTTATTCATTTAGAAACAACAACACTCATGTTTTATCTCAGGGAGAGTTCAGAAATCAATATTTGGTGGAATAACCATGATTTTTAATCCCAGCTTTCATGCGTCTTGGCTGCTTTCCACCAGTCTTTCACACTGCTTTTGGGTGACCTTATGCCACTCCTGGCACAAAAATGTAAGCAGTTCTTCTTTGTTTGATGGCTTGTGACTATCCATCTTCCTCTTGATTACATTCCAGAGGTTTTCAATGGGGTTCAGGTCTGGAGACTGGGCTGGCCATGACAGGGTCTTGATGTGGTGCTCCTTCATCCACACATTGATTGACCTAGCTGTGTGGCATGGGGCATTGTCCTGCTGGAAAAAACAGTCCTCAGAGTTGGGGAACATTGCCTGAACAGAAGGAAGCAAGTGTTTGTCAAGGATAACCTTGTATGCAGCTTGATTCATACGTCCCTCGCAAAGATTAACTTGCACAATTCCAGCCTTGCTGAACCATCCTCAGATCATCACCGATCACCGAGGCTTATATGCCTCTCCAGGTCTCCATCTAACCATTAGTTGGGCAAAGCTGAAAATTAGACTCATCAGAGAAGATTACCTTACTCCAGTCCTCTATGATCCAATCCTTATGGTCTTGGCAAACTTCAGCCTGGCTCTCCTTTGCTTCTCATTGATGAAAGGCTAGGAGCCTGTTCGTTTAGTCATAGAGGTGCGATTCCTGGCATTTATTCAGGGTTTGTGCCACTCACGCATTTGAATTCTGCTCCCGGCTGGCGCTGATGTAAGTATGGGGCGCTTGCGCAGTATGTCATGCCAGTAAAGCTTGTAGCGCTGGGAGCCGCACATGCGCTCTGACTAGCGGCTCCCTGCGCTTGCACAGTGACACTGCTGTGTAGTTCCCAGCTTCACTGTGTGCGGCCGGAGACGCTCGTCACAGCACATGTGCGGCTCCCAGCGCTACAAGCTTTACTGGCATGACATACTGCGCAAGCGCCCCATACTTACATCAGCGCCAGCTGGGAGCAGAATTTAAATACGTGGGCGGCACAAACCCTGAATAAATGCGAAGAATCGCACCTCTATGACTAAAAGAGCAGGTATGATACAAACATATAAAGTGGATTTTACATATTATATTAGCGCCAATTTTAATGAAAAAAGCGTGTTAGTGATACACATTGTATTACTAACGCAATAGGAGCAGTTTAGATTCTACACAGGGAATGACAGGTTCCCTTTAAGACCTTTCCATAGCCCATCCATGGAGCAGGCAGTGCATTATGCTGATAGATGGATTTGCTCCTCTACCTAGACCTGGTTACCAGCAGACTGAGCGACCATTCAGTTTACTCATGTGCCTTGTGTGCTATAAAATCCAGATTACTTCCACTCCCTGCAGATGCCTTCTAAGTATTCTCCATTTGTCTCTCTTAGGTGGTCCTGGCATCAGTCCCCGGCCGAAACATCCAAATGGCTGTCAAAATGATAACCAAAAAAGAGGACAATGAGGACACCATCATGAGAGAGCGGCAGATACTCCTGGCTGCCAGAGACTGCCCATTCTTATGCCACCTCTATGCCGCACACCAGTCTCTGCAGAGGGCATATTTCATCACGGAGTATCTGTCCGGTGGCAGCCTAGAGAATTTGATCAGGATGTGCGGCTGCCTGAACATCGGCAATGTGAGGTGAGAAAGTGGAGAATGTATGTAAAAGAGAACTAAGGAGATGGAAAAAAAATCTGGGGTCAGGATGTAGCTAAGGTAGCAATGGCAGGTCATATACAGTATTTAGTGTGCTGGATGCAGCAGGTGGGGTGCCATGGTATTTGGGGATTGCTAGAGAAGGATTTGATGACATTGATACTACACTCTGTTCTCTCCATCAGATTCTACACAGCAGAGATCGTATGTGGCCTCCAGTTCCTCCATGGACACAACATCGTCCACCGGTAAGCAGGACGTTCCTCCTTCTCTCTGTCCCCTTTACATTCTAGAGATATGACCCCCAGCTTTCCTTGTGTCCTGCCACTTATTCTATCTGATCTTGCAATGACTCAATTTCCATCTCTTTTATCACTGGACAGATTTCTCTTTTTTTTTTTTTCATTACAGAGACATAAAGCCAGATAACATCATGTTGGATGCAGATGGCCACATCCGTATAATCGACCTTGGGCTCGCCCAAGATGGCGTTACCTCCTCCAAAAACATCTCTGGAGTGACGGGCACTTTCCACTACATGGCCCCTGAGGTGTTTCGTAGAAAACGATACGGCGCAGCAGTGGACTGGTGGAGCCTGGGGATTGTCGTTTCCAGGATGGCAGCAGGACGATTCCCATTTTACAACGGCCCCATCAAGCAAATGGCTTTCAAAGCTATCATCAATGAAAAGCCAAAATTTCCATCTTGGCTTGATGCTCATGTGAAACATCTCATTAAGAAGCTGCTGCGCAAAGACCCTCAGACACGCCTGGGTGTGAGCGGGAACATCCGGGAGCATCCATTCTTTACCACCATCGGCTGGGAGGAATTGGAGGAAAGGAGAGCAGAGCCACCATTTTCACCATTCAGGCAAGTTCTGGAGAACCATCATCTGCAGTGGCCGGAGCATACAGTCCTTCACCCCGTGGACAGATTTACGTACATGTCACCAAGCTGGGCCCGGTAAGGATCTCTTCATCTGGGGATAACTCCCATCAGGTGTTCTCACATTGTGGTAATCATCATCATTCATCTTGTCTTTTTTCACATTTTCTAACAATGACTTTATGTCTCTGTTTCTCTTAGGTGGATGAAAAGATCTGGACTGTAAAAGAATCCACGACCATCTGGTGAGTGACCTCTGTTCACACAGGACACCTATGATATCAGTACATTGTATCTGATGTTACATAGGGGAATGGTTCATTATAAAGACCATTCCCCTAATATAACAGAAGATCTGGCAGAGAGAATAATCAATGTCTTCCTTTTTTGTCTTGCAGGATGAGCCCCTGCCAACTGCCCAGAACTTCATGCCTCCTGACCCGTACCTCGTCTCTGCTGGTGTACTTCACCTCGGCTGCCCTTCAACATCATATCTCTCCAAAACATCTTCATGCCGGACCACTGCCATTGTTTTGCTGCCCCAGACCCTTGACTTGGCCTCCTCTAATACTGGGCTGGCAACTGACATCCCTCCATCCAGAAGATCTTCTACCCCAGGAATGGCCTGTGCTAAGTTTCCATCTGATGTGTTCAAAAGCAATAGTCCTGGGCAGCTGAGCAGAAGAATGTATAGAGCGGCCATTATCACCTTAGCACAGGCCTGGTAAGTACCGCACCCATCACCCATCACATCACCCACACTACTATAGGCATACATATAGCACACCGTACATTTCCGCACATAGATATAGGACATAGATTGGCTTTTGATCCTGGGATTTAATCTGATCGCCATATTTGGGGTCAGGAAGGAATTTTTCCCCTTAATATGAGGACAATTGGCCCATTCCTCATAGGGGTTTTTCGCCTTCCTCTGGATCTACACGGCCTTAAATAGGTTTGGTATCATAAATTAATAAGTAGATTGACACACTAGTAGCAAAAGAGAAATTTTAGAAAAATTTAAATTTTCTTTGTTGACAATTAAAATTAGTTCTCAAAAATAAAAAGGATAATTAGTCTAAGTAACTAAAATGATTTTTATATATCACACTTACATTACACAGGTTAGGTACATTACACAGGTTAGGTATCAGCCTTTGATCTTGGGATTCATTCTGATCGCCATATTTGGGGTCAGGAAGGAATTTTCCCCCCTGATACGAGGACAATTGGCTTATTCCTCACAGGGGGTTTTCGCCTTCCTCTGGATCAACACGGCCCATAAATAGGTTAAGTCTGATAAATAAATACAAAAAGTAATAAATAATAATAAATAAATACAATAAATAATAATACATTTAGTATGCTAGGTTAGTAAGGAGACTCACACTATAGTAGCAGAACAAAAAAGGTATAAAATTACAATAATTTTAGTTGAAAAGATATGTAATTTCAGACATTGAAATAATCAAATCCAAACCTACAAAAATAATTTATATATTTTTTCATTTGTATTTACATTACATTAGGTATCAGCCTTTGATCCTGGGATATATTCTGACCGCCATACTTTATTTGGGGTCAGGAAGGAATTTTCCCCCCTGATATGAGGACAATTGGCTTATTCCTCACAGGGGGTTTTCGCCTTCCTCTGGATCAACACGGCCCATAAATAGGTTAAGTCTGATAGATGAATAATTTTCACATATACATAATACTAAAATATAAAATAATTCAATCTATAAATAAAATCTTCTTTTTACCCCCCTTATATCTTTGTGCTTGTCTTTATTTCATTGGACGTCCATGTAGTCATTATTATGCTGCCCCTTATGTCTTAAGGCCCAATACACATTAGAATAAATTTGCTCGAACGCCCCTGATATCGTTACTATCCTATGGTGATAAATCAGCTAATTGCTGTGATTCCTGGGAGTGTTGGGTCCGGAGCAGGAGATGCTGTTACCTTTCTCCATTTTGGCTAATAAATGAGAACACTGAGCTGGGTTCCTCCATTAATTACCCAGATGTTCCTCAAAGGACATTGGAAAGAATGGGTTTTCTAAACCAGACAGTAATTGCACTGCTCATATAATAGGGGAGAGGGTTTGTTACAATGTGTCAGTGCAGCTGGGAACTATGAAACTCACAGAGCATTGCCTGGACTGGATACGCTGGATGTGGCTCAGTGGGAGATGGTGGATCTGCAACAATGTTGCCCCCTGCAGTCAGGACCCCACATATCATGGACGCCACATGATCAGGTCCTCCAGAGAACATTCATGAAGAAGGAGAATCCCCTGTAGAGAGGCGTCCACAGCGAGGTACATGATAGGAGCAGTTATTGTTTCATTCCCCAGGTATCTCTATCTGGGAATGCAGGATGACAACCAATATGGCTGCCATTACTGCTCTTACAGGGGGCATCACTAAGCTCTCATACATCCTGAATAGTACATGGTGTAATGACACGTCCCCTCACATTACCTGCTTAGTTGGGTAGATTTCATATTACAGAGTGTGGGAAAGCTGACTGACAGGAGCCATAGCCCCCAACCGTCCCGTATTCGGCGGGACTGTCCTGCGTCCCGTCTCGACTCAGCTCTTCTCCCGGCTCATTTAGACCTATTACAGTTATCTCTTATCAGAATATAATACCGAAGGAGAGAGAATTGTAGCCAATATATAAACAATATTTGTAAATGGCGCTGATCTAAAAAAAACTGCCAGAGATAGAGCTATTAATAAAAATATATATTTATTATCCACAAAATAGAAAGATATATACGGTCCACTAAGTGGCTAAGGTGAGAGAAATGACCAATAGTGGCAGATGTAAAACAGTCAGAGAAAGAAGAGCACATCCCACATAGCAGGACCTCCACAACAACCATCTGTAAAAATAATTGATAGACACTAGTATATATAGATCACGCTAGAGCTGCCACAAAGACAACAGTCTCATGGTTCATGTATTATACACAGAAATATGTCCGACTCATACCAAACCAACAGTGCCGTATGGAAGAAATATACAGTATATGTGTGTATATTGGCCGTGTAGCGTATTTGTGCACCTGTGTATTAATTTAACACTTCAGGTGTCCGGGCCTTATATTTTTTCCTTTTTCTTTTTTGTAGTGCTTGATAATGCACACTGAGGAATTTCAGATACCCTCATATCACAGTAGTATATCCCACTCCTCAAAAAGTTAGTTACCCTTAGGTAATCTCAGCAGCACTATAACAAAATGGTCTTAGTCACTAGATGCAATTTCTATTCCCACCAACAAAGCAGCCAAAGCCACCTCCACCCACCCCATGGTGGTTACAAGCAGCCTCTTACCCAGAATTGTCACAAGAGCCTCCAAAAAGTAATTATAACAGCCTTCTTCCCACAACACCTGCAATTTTCACTTTAAGGGGTTGTCTGGTCAAAATAGATAAGTCTGCAGTTACTCTGTGTGACTGCAGACTTATGAATCCCCCAGGTTGGCTGGTTTCAGACCGGCATGTATGAGATATACATACCCCTGGCCAGTGGGCGCAGAGTCGCTCTCCATACACTTGTAAGGAGCAAGGCTGCCCCCTCTAGTCGGACACGCTTATTGGCCATCCGTGTCACTAGATGGGGTGCGGCCTTGGCTCTATCAAGTGTATGGAGAGCGAAGCTGCACCCACTGGTCGAGGGCATGTATAACTCATACATACCCTCTGTTCCCGAGTCTGAAACCGGCGAATCCCCACAGCGCACAGTGCCTGCATAATTCATAAGTCTGCAGTCATTCTGTGTGATTACAGACTTATCAGTTTTGACTGGACAACCCCTTTAAATACACCCACATATGCGTCCCTCCTACATGCTCTCCTATATCATCTGCTGATGATTGCGCCACAGAAGTTATATTTTACTACAGCTGTGTGAGAGTGTCAGCGGCATTTAGATGGTTAAATCAGCAGCAGTCTAAGCTAGCTCTGGTTGCTGCTGTTCACACAGGCACTGACTGTATAACACAGATGACACCTGCAGAGTACAGAGCAGGTTCATATCCTGAGCCCGCTCCCAACATATGTCACCAGTAAATCCAATGGTTGGAAAGGATCAATGGTGTTTGGTCATTCAATCAATTCAGGGCTGAAGGTGCTTAGGTGACCATATGAACATTTTGATGTACAGAAAATTAATCTCTGGAGTCTCAATAAATGTGAACTATTAATTCAAAATTTACATCTCTTGAAGCAACAACTTTGCCTCCATTTGCAAGGCAGGATCACGAAGCCACTCTCGGATAGGAACATTTGTATATTGCATATTTAGAAGAAACACCCAAAGGTAATAAATACAGGTTTACCCTGCATCATAATAAAAAAACTATGGCTCAGGGTGATGTGTATTTCTGTAATGAGGGGGGTGCGGACTAAGGATACGATTATCAAGGTGTGCAGAATTATTAGGCAGCTTGTTTTCCTCAGACAAAATGGGCTAAAAAAAGAGATTTAACTGACTGAAAAGTCTTACAGAGGGATGTAGCACTCTTAAAATTGCTAAGATATTGAGGTGCGATCACAAAACCAGCAAAAGTTTTGTTGCCAATAGTCAACAGGGACACAAAAAACATGGTGAGAAAAATAAGACTCACATTAACTACCAAATATTTGAGAAGAATCAAACATGAAGGGACAAAGAAGAAATTGTCCTCCAGTGCTGTCATATTCCAGATCTGCAACCTCCCTGGAGGACCAGAAGTACAAGGTGCTCAGAGACATAACCAAGGTGAGGAGGCCGAAACCCAGCCGCCACTGAACAAGACACAGAAATGGAAACATCTAGACTTGGCCAAGAAATATCTGAAGACAGATTGTTCAGATTGTCCCCTTTCTTATAAGTGTCTAGTAGTGATGAGCGAGCACTAAAATGCTCGGGTACTCGTTGCTCGGGTCGAGCACATTGGAATACTCGGGTGCTCGACCTGAGCAACGAGCCCAATGTAAGTCTATGGGAATCTCGAGCATTTTTCAGGCGGCTCCTCCCTTCGGTCTGCAGAGGGCCTAAAAATTGCCCAAATCGATGGGAACAGAGCTCAAGTAACATGGGAACAGCATGGGGAAGACCCCTGGAAGCATCTCTGACTCTCATATCACTGCTGTCAACAACAATGTCAGAGTATTATGCCACTTTTACGGACTCCTAAACATACAAAAGCGAAACCAAAATGGATTTTCCTGAGAAATATGTTAAGGAACATCCTTTCCAGGGTAATGACTTGTATATAAGGCAAAATAAGTAACCAAAAATACTCCTCCACACCTTGGGCTGTGTTCACACGTAGCAGTTTTGATGCTTTTTTGCACTTTTGCATTGCTTTCAACCAAGACAAATGCATTCACCAGGAAATGTCATTTTAACATTTTACAACCTTATCTGGCCATGTGGTGTGTGACACATCATCAGACACATGCATACAGTGCTGAAAAGACATGGGAACAGCATGGGGAAGACCTCTGGAAGCATTTCTGACTCCCAGGTCACTGCCTAAAAGTGTGCCCATCATAAGTGTTCCTTGGCGCATGCGTAGATGCCTCCCGCCATGCACCTGTCGTTGCAGACTTGCAACAATCACCGTCCACGTCCTTGTTCCAGTGCAGCGTTCAGTTGTCCCTACACCATTCCTTGGAATGCAAGCGCAAGTATGCAGCCAGCCACCCACCAACCCACAGGCTGCAATACTATACTGCCAAATTTTTGACAGCTGTTTGCACAGGAAATGTGGCCTTTTAGGCTCGTGGAGGCGGAAACTTTTCATAAGCAAATGCCGGCGGCGGCCGGGTGTCCTTACTCGGTCCCCAACCACCACTGTTTCTCCCGGTGTCGTCTCCGCCTTCCACAATCACGGGTCCCACAACATTACCCGTGCCCTCCTCAGTGCACTTACTGGGAAGGACCGCCTAACCACAAACACGTGGACAGGTGAATGTGGCCAGGGACGGTACAGAGCCAGTCCACAGCTTTTTTTGCTGAGTTGTATTTCACCACAGCCATATTCTTTAGCTCGGTGAAAAGACTGACATAAAAGGAAACCGTATCTACTCTGGGTGTCATTTCTCCCAGGAAGTCCTCTGAAGCAGCTTTTGCAGAAGGAATGGCAGCCCATCTAACATCAACTAGCACTTCTCGGTGGTGCTTTGACACACAAACATCTTTCTTTGCGCATTTAATTTCAGGACTACAGAGTTGGGCAATGGCCTGATCTGCAATCCAGTTTAAGAAATAACATGCACAAGCACGTCCAATCCACATTAAAAAAACAGCCATAGAGTGTCCGGGAATCTTCCCCCACACTTTTCTTAGCCAGGGCTGCTTCTCGGCAGGGTTGGACGGACCCACCTGAAAACCGGAGACTCCTCCGGTGGGCCCTGGCTTCTCCTTCAGGAGAGTTCTTAGTGCCGAGGTGAGGCCATGATAATGATAGAGGCCACTATCTGCTTATTTTTCTGTTACTTGGAATGCAAGCGCAAGTATGCAGCCAGCCACCCACCCACAGGCTGCAATACTAAACTGCCAGATTTCTGGGCAGCTGCTTGGACTTGAAATGGAGCCTTTTAGGCTCGTAGAGGCAGAAGCTTTTCACAGCCTCATGCCGGCGGCGTCCGGGCGTCAATACTCGGTCCCCAGCAACCACTATTTCTCCCGGTATCGTCTCCGCCTTCCACAAGCACGGGTCCCACAACATTACCCGTGCCCTTCCCAGTGCACTTACTGGGAAGGACCGCCTGCGCACAAACACGTGGTCAAGTGAATGTGGCCAGGGACGGTATGGAGCCAGTCCACAGCTTCTTTTGCTGAGTTGTATTTCACCATAGCCATATTCTTAAGCTTGGTGAAAGGACTTGGGAAACCATATCTACTCCAGCTGTGATTTCTCCCAGGAAGTCCTCTAAAGCTGCTTTCACTTGAAATGTGGCCTTTTAGGCCCGTGAAGGCGGAAGCTTTTCACAACCTCATGCCTCGTGTCCATACTCTGTCCCCAGTCGTCACTATTTCTCCCGGTGTTGTCTCCGCCTTCTACAAGCGCGGGTCCCTGAACATTACTGCTGGTACTTTTCTGTGGGAATCTGCTTACCTCCTACCAGCCTGGAATATTTCCAGTAAACTATGGTACAACACCATGGTATTAGCACTGTCCCAGTACCAGTAGCGAAGCCTTCCACAATTTCCTTCTCAGGAATTTTATTTGGTAGACTGAGTGGCTGCCCAAATACATTAGTTTCTCACAAAGGAGCTGAAGATAGAGTGGCAGTAGGTGCAAGTTTCCCCAGCCTGTTAGATATCAGAGGGTGAACGGCAGCACATTGGATCAGTGGTTAGCACTGAAGCCTTGCAGCGTTGGGATCCTGGGTTCAAATCCCAGCAAGGACAATATCTGCAAGAATTTTGTATGTTCTCCCCGTGTTTGCGTGGGTTTCCACCTCAGTAAAAAAGCAGCCATAGAGTGTCCGGGAATCTTCCCACACACTTTTTTTTAGCCAGGACTGCTTCTTGGCAGGGTTGGACGGTCCCACGAAGAATCCTCTGGTGTGCCCTGGCTTCTACATCAGGAGAGTTCATGATAGCGCTAACTTTGCAGCTGCTATGGGGCTCTTGAGCGGGGGAGAAAGGTGAACCCTCAGAATCAAATCCTCTGGTGGGCCCAATGTTTTTCAATCTGAAACAGCTTCTCAGTGGGAGTTGTATTTCATCACAGCCATATTCTTTAGCTCGGTGAAAGGACTGGCATAGAGGGAATCTGTATCTACTCCGGCTGTCATTTCTGCGTCACCAGGTTCCGCCCATTGTCACACACGACCATGCCTGGCTGTATGTTCAGCGGTGAGAGCAACACATCAAGCTGCTGTGTTACAGCTTTCAACATCTCTACAGCGCTAGGTGGTTTGTCACCTAAGCATTAAGCATGTTATCTTCAGCACAGCCTGTTGCCGCTTGGCCAAGGCAGTGCTGCAGTGCTTTCAGCTTGTGACTGATGTGGTAATTTCAGAGATGGAGGAGGAGGTGCAGGAGCTGAACAATGTGATTACATTGAGGTTACATTGGCGACTTTGTTTTTATACTAAAGAAAGATCCTACTGTTTTGTTTTGTTTTACGTTATTTTTTAAGGCAAATGCATTTACAGGGAAATGTCATATTTACATTCTACAACCATATCTGGCAATGTGGTGTGTGACACATCATCAGACACATCCTGTTTCATTGATGATGGAGGGACTCTGAATGACACATAGAGCAGGGCCACAGTAATAAGTATGACATGTTCCCATTAGAAAGGAGAGGGTCTGCTATACAGTTATAAGGCATGCAGTGAATCCAACGGCTGACCAAATTTAGGAAAAACCCCACTAACAAATTAAAGACACATAGAGCAGGGCCACAGTAACGACAAATTCCCATTAGAAAGGAGAGAGTCTGCTATATAGTTATAGGGTATGCAGTGAGTCCAACGGCTGACCAAATTTAGGAAAAACCACACTAAGAAATTAAAGACACATAGAGCAGGGCCACACTAAGAAGTACGACATGTTCCCATTAGAAAGGAAAGGGTCTGCTATACAGTTAATGGGTATGCAATGAGTCCAACGGCTGACCAAATTTAGAAAAACCCCACTAAGAAATTAAAGACACATAGAGCAGGGCCACAGTAGCGACAAATTCCCATTAGAAAGGAGAGAGTCTGCTATACAGTTATAGGGTATGCAGTGAGTCCAACGGCTGACCAACTTTAGGAAAAACCCCACTAAGAAATTAAAGACACATAGAGCAGGGACACAGTAACAAGTACGACATGTTCACATTAGAAAGGAAAGGGTCTGCTGTACAGTTATAGGGTATGCAGTGAGTCCAACGGCTGACCAAATATAGGAAAAACCCCACTAAGAACTTAAAGACACATAGAACAGGGACACAGTAACAAGTACGACATGTTCCCATTATAAAGAAGAGGGTCTGCTATACAGTCATATGGTATGCAATGAGTCCAACGGCTGACCAAATTTAGAAAAACCCCACTAAGAAATTATAGACACATAGAGCAGGGCCACAGTAACGACAAATTCCCATTAGAAAGGAGAGAGTCTGCTATACAGTTATAGGGTATGCAGTGAGTCCAACGGCTGACCAAACTTAGGAAAAACCCCACTAAGAAATCAAAGACACAGAGAGCAGGGCACAGTAACAAGTACGACTTGTTACCATTAGAATGGAGAGGGTCTGCTATACAGTTATAGGGTATGCAGTGAGTCCAACGGCTGACCAAATTTAGGAAAAACCCCACTAAGAAATTAAAGACACATAGAGCAGGGCCACAGTAATGACTAATTCCCATTAGAGAGAATCTGCTATATAGTTATAGGGTATGCAGTGAGTCCATCTGCTGACCAAATTTAGGAAAAACGCAACTAAGAAATTAAAGACACATAGAGCAGGGCCACAGTAACGACAAATTCCCATTAGAAAGGAGAGAGACTGCTATATAGTTATAGGGTATGCAGTGAGTCCAACGGCTGACCAAATTTAGGAAAACCCCACTAAGAAATTAAAGACACATAGAGCAGGGCCACAGTAACAAGTACGACATGTTCCCATTAGAAAGGAGAGGGTCTGCTATACAGTTATAGGGTATTCAATGAGTCCAACGGCTGACCAAATTTAGAAAAACCCCTCTAAGAAATTTAAGACACATAGAGCAGAGCCACAGTAACGAGTACGACATGTTCCCATTAGAAAAAGAGGGTCTGCTATACAGTTATAGGGTATGCAGTGAGTCTAACAGCTGAACAAATTTGGGAAAAACCCCACTAAGAAATTAAAGACACATACAGCAGGGTCACAGTAACGAGTACGACATGTTCCCCTTAGAAAGGAGAGGGTCTGCTATACAGTTATAGGGTATGCAAGAGTCTAACAGCTGAACAAATTTGGGAAAAACCCCACTAAGAAATTAAAGACACATAGAGCAGGGCCACAGTAACGACAAATTCCCATTAGAAAGGAGAGAGTCTCCCATAGTGTTGGCCTATGCAGTGAATGCAAGGGCTGCCAAAAATTTGGAGGCACTTCAATGCCCCTTGGAAGAGTCGTGGAGGAGGGCCTCATAAAAAAATATTTCCATTAGAAAGGAGCTGGCGTCCTATACTTGTAATGCCCATGCACTAAGTGTATGGGCTGACCAACATTTAGTCCTGGGGGTATACATGAACATACTGTATAAAAAAAAAAATTTTACGGGCATCATAAACACTCTTTAAAAAAATTCTGTGGGTGTTGCATCATGGACCACGGTCACCCTGGTGATATGGTGGTGGAGGATCAGGAGAAGGAGGAGGACAAGAGCAAATAGTGTTGAGTGAGCATGCTCGACACTGCTCGGTACTCGCTCGAGCATCTCACTATTCGGGATGTTCGGCGAGCACCGAGCATTTTCGGGTTACTCGGGCGGGAGCTCGGGTCTCCGCCCTGCATGTTTGGCGCTCTTTACAGAGCCAATGAACATGCAGGGATTGCCAGCCAGTCACTGTTGTGGTCACTGCATTCTGAGTCTTCTATCCTTTGGATTACGAGCTCGGAGAGACTGAGACACAGGACAGGATGTGTGTCAAACAAGCTCTAAACTTTATTACAAAGCATGGGTTTTATATTCACCCTGAAGGCAGAAAACGGATTTACCATATATGGTTTGATTATACAATTTTAGCACACAAAGACTGATTTCTATTCTCGTGCTTGTGTTGAAACATTCAATCGGACGCATTTGATTAGACACATTTAATCAGATACATTCTGATGACTAGCAAGGACGCATTATTGATTCAAGAAGGAACATTCACAGCTGGTGTTTTTTTTTTTACCTAAAGTAACTTTCAGACTTATACAGCATAGATGGGGTCTTTGAACTTAAGGGGCCTCATCTTCTGCTATAACATTCCATCCTTTGGTTCCTTCATTTATCAGTATGAATCTCTATATTTTCTTTTAGTACAACACTGAATACACATTAGAAAAAGCTTAAAAACCAAATAAACCACAAGACACATTAGCAAAATCTGAATAATAGCTTACACTATACCAGCCACCCACCCACCGATACCTTTAAACCAATTAGCAGGATTTAGAAAGGAAAAGGTGTTTGCCCACCAGGAATCCTGATTCTTGAGGTTGGCCTCATCATAAAGCTTCCTCAATTTTACAACGTCCTCTAACTTATGTTTCAGCGTCAATACACTAGGATTGTCTATATAATGACAGCATGCGAGCCCTATTATCTGGCACATCCCTCCTTGTGCTGCTGTTAAATAATCTAGTACAAGGGTATGTTGGTTCGTGACAATAATCAATTGATTCTGTACTGCAAGAGATCCGTTAACTACTTCTAAAATATCCCAAATCTGATCATCAAGATAGTCTGTAGCTTCTACTAATTTATCCCACATTTGTGTCAACATAGGGTATATAAACAATGCACTGAAAAATGTGTTTACCCCTCCCATTTGAACTATATGGGGTCTCCCACTTGGTCTTTCTTTATTGTCTGCTGATTGCTTATGCAGTGTATGTTTTGGGATAGACAAAGGATCTAGCTGGTCTGGAGTAACAATATAAGTTGCGGGTGTCAATCTGGCTAAGGTACAAGTTCCTGTTACTCCTACTGGGAGCCACTTGAAAGCCTTGTCTCCACATACCCAATACATGGATAAGGGGAGATTCCATAATGCTGAATGTTGCAGTATTAGACGGTGAACTAAATCAACAAACTTAGAGACATTTGACATCATACACCACCCAGGCCCTTGACCTATAGGGGAGCAATAGCCAGCATCAGGATTGCCACACGTAGGTGCATCTTTCTGATAACTTGATTACATTACACTGTAGATTGCCAGGTATTTTGGCACAGGTATCACTTGCCCCGTTTTTAAAATAAACATTATTCACCCAATTAGAAGTGTGTAGATATCTTTCCAACAGGGAAGGTTTAAAGGCATCACTGCTTCCTGAAGTGGCATTAAAACTTATTTTCAATCCTTGTTCAGGTATTTTCCCTAGATCAGTAATTTTTGTTTTGTTACGAGGTACCCACTCCCCTCCTTTAAATGCTATATACAACCTGGGAATTATTTGACCCGTCAGGTTCCCTTGCCACCAGGGAAATTTTGTCCATGCTACTACGGGAATCCCAACAGTGGTATTCCACAGTCTCTGTGTGGCATTATTGGCCCAAGTATCTGAACAGTTCACCCAAAAGTTTATCTCTTCCCATGAGACTGGGACGGCGAGAAAGGGTATGCTAGTGGACGTCACAGGGGCATGTGTACATATCCAACAATTAGCAATGGTCTGGTTTTGCTCCTTTAGTCCATCGATTAGAGCAAGATGGTGTTTAATGAATCTATTGTTGTCTCCATCTGTGGTGCTCAACCTAGTCCATGCACCTATGGTTGTAAGTATGCAGGTAAGTATAAACAATGTCATCATTCTTTGTCCGCTGGTTCTCCTAGTATCTTTTTGCAATGGGATGCGTGGATCCAGGTCTCTTTTCCCTCTAGCTTAACGGCTGTACTTGTGGTCAGCAGAACTTGAAAGGGTCCGTCAAACCGTGGATCTAGGCTTTTCCTCACGTGTCTTTTTATAACCACCCAGTCTCCAGGTTGCAGCGTATGGCTGCTAGAGTCTTGATCTGGATCTGGAAGAGAACTGAAGACATTATCATGTATTTGCTTAATCTTTTTGTGTAAAGCCCTCACGTAGGAACTTAGCACATGGTTATTCATTTCTAATGCTTGCGGATAGAAACACCCTAGGCTGGGTACGTTGCCAAACAATATCTCATATGGAGAGAGTCCAGTCTTTCTATTAGGCGTGTATCTTACTGAAAACAGAGCAAGCGGTAAACAATCCAGCCATGGTCTTCCTGTCTCAGCCATGGCTTTCTGAATTTTTTATTTCAATGTCCCATTCAGTCTTTCCACTTTACCACTACTTTGCGGGTGATATGGGGTGTGGAATGCTTGTTGAATTCCTAGAGCTGACATGACTTCATTCATTATTTCACCTGTGAAGTGTGTACCTCTGTCACTCTCAATTACTTCTGGTACCCCATACCTGCAGACCACCTCCGCAGGCAGTTTCTTTGCGGTTGCCGCAGCCGTGGCTTCGGCAATCGGGAAAGCCTCTGGCCATCCTGAGAACAAATCAATACAGACCAACACATATTCCCATGATCCTGACTTTGGCAGCTGAATATAATCAATTTGCAGTCTCTGGAATGGATTTGCCAAATCGACCACTGAAAAACAAAGAGAGTTAGAAGGTATCTGTGACAGAAGAGTATGCGGGTTGGGCACAACTGGTGTTAGAAGTTCTGTGGCTTTGTTAACCAACCGGAGGTCATGGACCATTCTATATGCGGCTGGTTGTCCTGGCACGCTCTTTTTCTTTACCGGAAACAGGGGAGTGTTGCAAGGGGACTGGGTTTTGACTAGGACTCCCCTCTGTAGTAATTTTTGGACTTGCTGGGCTATGGCATTCTCCTGAGCTGAGCTAAGGGGATACTGCTTCAGTTGAGGCAAGATCCCTCCTGGTTTTAATTTTACCATTACTGGTTGAACTCTTAACCTACCAACATCTGTTTTGTCTGAGGCCCAAAAATCATGTGGTACAGCATGCTCCAATATCGGGGGAAACTCATTTGTCTCTTCTATGCTGGCAATATCTAGTGACATAATTTTGCAAAGGCTACTTGGTTTTAAACCTGGGGTCATGGTGACAGTGCCATCGGGATGATACTCAATATGTGCTTGTAATTGGGACAACACATCATTTCCCAATAGATTACATTGGCCTTGGGGCGATACCATGAGCTGGCTATGTACAGTAGCTCCTTGAATTTGCAGGGGAATTCTCTTAGTGACAGGGAGCAGGATAGACGGGGAATTGAAGGGGGTGGCAATGACATGATGTGAAAAATCAGTGTCAGTGTATGGCCAATCACCTTGCGTAATTACTGAATTGTCGGCCCCCGTATCTACTTGGAAATCGATTTCATGTCCCCCTGGTAGGTTCACCTGCACTATACAACTGAGAGTTGGGGGTAAGGAGATGAGGGGGTTCATGTGCAAGCCACCCTCATCCTGTGGGGGCGTTGTTTGGTTGGCTGGAGGACCCGTACTCTGAGCATTTGGATACGGGTTGGTGCTACAGTCCTTTCTAAAATGTCCTGGCTTTTTACATCCATAACACAGTTTCTGTCCTCCTCCTTCAGTCCGTCCTCTGTCTCTGTTCTTTCTGGGGGTCGTCTCTGCTATATGTATTCTGGCAGCTCTCTTTGCCTGCGCTATGTCATGCTGTGCCCCCTGAGCTATTCTAGCTAAGTCTTCTGCCTTCACTGATCTCCAGTCTGGTCTACTTGCTTTTACCTTCTCTGCAATCTCTTTCTTTAGTCCATTCATGAAAGCACTTGCTAATACCCTCTCACTAGTCTTATTTCCGGGGTTGAACCCCATTTCTGACCAGGTTTTCTTTAATGCATAGAAATAATCCTTAGGATCTTCCTCCTTCCCCTGCACTCTATCTTCTAGTGTAACTTGCTTTTCTGCTTGCCTATCTTTACATGCTTTTACCAACGCTTTTACGTACAGAACCCCGGCTGTTGCATCATTAGCCTCCGCTACATCAGGGCCCGTTCTATTGTCATATTGTTTATAAGTTTCGTCCGTCAGTCTGTCATACCGAGCTTCATCTGCCAATTTCCCCTTAATTACCCCTTGCAGATCAATTCTAGTGGCATGGTATTATCCTGTATGGTGGTGATCATTCTAGCGAAACCCATAGGGGACTGGGATGGGTCTGGCAGCTGGGAGATCAGTGCCAACTGCTCTGAAGGACTCCATGGTCTATACATTAACATTGTGCGAGCATTCTGACCTGGAACAACTGCATCCCCCCCCCGCTGCTGCTGCTGCTGCTCCCGGTGCTCCTCGCACAACTACCGTCCTCATTGGGAAAAGACTAGCTGGGTGGGGTCTCGGTCCTCCACATGCCACACAGATGTCTACTGTCAAGGGGTTCTGCTGTCCACATCTGGGGCAAACCCAACAATTGGGTTCCTGAGAATTCTGGTACTGAGGTGAGGGTGAGCTGGGTGACGTCGGGAGCGGACAGGGAGAAAAATCTGTCACTCCGGTTTTTGTCAGTCTGTAACGTCCGTCTCCTAATTCTTCAATTTTTCCTTTAAAATGAGCACATGCATTCATCCATACATCCACTGTCTTCAACAGACCCTTATCTTTCAGCCATCCATGATAGCAGTTAAAGAAGGATTTCCATTTCTCTCCATTCATCTCTCCATTCTCATTCATTCCCGCTTTACATAATATTTTGTCAATTCCAATCAGTGCCTGTTTCCCTTCTCTGCGTACCACTAAGTCTTTGGCTATAATGCCTTCCTTGGCATTTTGGTTCCCCATTTTTTTTTGGGTTCTCCTCACTTAGAGTAGACTCCTCAGTCACTTAGACAATGGTCACTTAGACAATGGGCCACAAAGGTTTCTGAACCATTCCACTACTAGCCTTCCAGGACTTATACGCCGACCAGAAAAACAGACCAAAAACACCAATCCCGATACACACCCACAACACAATCATCGGATCCATACTTTCATTCTTAAATTCTCCAAAGGATAGAAGGCAGGACTGTCAATTTATCTTACATTTATGCTTACAGTGATATAAAGAGCCCTGACACACATCACCATCAATGAGTTTAACCGACAAACAAACAAATTCTTCCCTTATCACTCCTAAACACTTTTTGCATAATAATTTGGAACACAGTGTACATGTGCTTTTCCACAAAACACCAGTGGTTCACGTAGTGAATCTTACAGTTCTAACTTGCCAACCGTGGTCTGAATGGAGTTGTTCAATAAAGGGCCCAAAATTAAGATAACATAGACGGGAGAGGTCTCTATGAATAGGAATTCCTAAGTATTTGATACCCTGTGAGGGCCAGGCAAAGGGAAAGTTGGACTGGATGGAATTCTATATGGATTTGGGGAGGGAGACATTGAGGGCCTCAGACTTCGCTGCATTGATTTTAAAATTTGACCATGTAACAAAGTGATCTATTTCAGCCATAACAGCATGGATGGATATATGTGATTGAGTGATATATACTAGGACATCATCAGCAAATAGAGAGCACTTGTACTCGGTGCCTCCCACCTCAAACCACCTAATATTGGGGTTATGGCGAATTGATGAGAGCAGGTGCTCCGTCACTAGGATGTATAAGAGAGGGGACAGAGGACATCCCTGCCTTGTCCCATTGGTGATTATGAAAGGTGATGAAAATGTTCTGATGCGCCCCCTGGGCCTTGGGACACCCGGAGCCGGACCCTTTTTGGTGGATGCTGGTGGTTGTAGTCTCCGTGGCGGCGACCCGGTTCCGTGGCTCAGGGCGGTCAAACCAGTGGCGGAACTATATATGTGGTTTTGATGTTTAAATATCCGACTACGCCACCCGTGGATTGCGGTCAGAGTGAACCGCCGCTGCAGGGCAGACCGCTGAGGCTGGTGTTGTGGGTGCAGCAGAGCGTAGTATAACTCCACACGGGAGGAGTATAGCCTCAGGGCAGTGTATGCGGAGGATGGGGGTGATGGTGCAGGGCAGCAGCAGTAGCGACACGGAGTCAGTGATGCAGTCCAGGGCCTTTACTCACAGTTCTTATTATCCAGACCACTTCTGCAGGTAACGGCTGCCCACGTCGTACTGTGCTCACCAGGTGAGGGGCTCAGACAACTCTCAGATAACTTTGGAGCACTTCACATGACCCCTTTTGTGTGTCCTTTGTCTGGCCTTTCTTACCAACGCTTCTGTCCGGCTGCCTCGGGCCTCCTCTTGGTAAACTTGGCGCCAGTTTCCCTGACCCTATGTGGTGCCTTCTTAGCGGGTGTAGCGAGGGGCTACGCCACATAAAATGTCACAGCCTCCGGTTTCTAGCTGAGGGTCGTTTCCCGCCTCCACTGGTTTCGGGGACCGGTCTCCCCCTTTGGCCTGACCCCTCCACGCAGGTGGATTCGGGCGTGCGGTGGCGACTCGCCCGTCCGCACCCCTAGGATCCCTTCGTTCCTCGTTCCTGGAGCCTTCTCCGCTCCTCTTCCTTCCTTCTCCCTCTTCCAGGCCTGGGCCTCTGTTCCTAGGCCCTCCTCCGGAGCAGAGCTCATGCAGAGCCCCTGCTCCCTGTCACTTCTGCTCAGACTTCTCTGCACTGAACGAAGATGGTGCCCACCTTTTATACTCCCTTCTCAATGCACCCAGGAACTGCTTCCTCCCTGCTCCTGCACTACAGGGTTCCCCTTCCTCGGTGTTCCCTCCCCCCACTCCAGCCAGGGACAGGGACTGTCGTGCCCATCTCAGGGGCATATTGGAATGCTTTCTCAGCATCCAACGAGAGTATCTAATTACAAATTTTTAACTGCATCTAGCCCAGGAAATACTTTGTGCCTAGTAGCAGTGTCTGCTAGTCAGCGGATTATCCCAGCTGTTAAGCAAGCTACACCACCTGTAGTTTGGACACTTAATTTTTTCAAAGGAAATGGTTCGGGACCCCGGGATACTCAGTGAAGAGCATCAGGAGGCACCCCAAGTCATAGGGGCTGGGACTGGCGGTAGGACGCCTTGCGGTGGACCGCCGAGCTCGATCGTTATAAAAGCTTTTTAACTGCAGTAGCTTTAGTGGACGCTACTGGAGCTGGAATTACGCGGCTGCTGGCATGAGACTTGCCCTCCAATAGATCCTTGTAAAAGGATTTAAAGTGTATTCATTCAAATTAGAGAGACTATTTAAATTAAAAAGCTTAGACCTGCCTCCACCACAGGGGGGCTCGCTCGACCCACCAGCGGACAGGCACCAGTATTGGGAGAGGGGGGCTGGCCGTCAGGGTCCACTGCGTCTCTGGCACAAACCCGGCGACACGGAGGTCGCACGGGCAGGAACGGACTGGCCGTGTCGGCTTTTCACTTTTTTGATTTTAGAAGGACATGACATGCTTATATCTGTGTCTCCCCCTCCTTTTACTCCTCCACCTCTTTTCTTTTCGCATGACTATATGTACTTGTCACTTTTCCATGTGTTAGTTGTGTCTTCTGAGCAGTTTGTCAGCTTTTGGACACCTTTGAAGGTGTTTTCTATGTGTTTCTATGTGTTTTTGTTTGCCTGCCATTGGTTTTAACGGTGTTCGAAGGTGTTCGACGAACAGTTCGGCGAACATACGGGTGTTCGACGAACCGAACCGAACTCGAACACTACGGGGATGGCTCAACACTACTGTGGAGCTTTACTCCTCCGCTCCCCTCAAGGCCTTCTTAGGTAGGAACCTTGACCGGGTAGAGACAGCGGTTAACTCTAACCCGCTCCTCGTCTCAAGGCCAGAGTACGAGGACCGTGTATCTTCAACAAGCTGCAGGTTCCAGCAGAAAGCCACTATGAGCGAGGAAGATCACAATCAAAGACCGTGAACCTAAGATGGCCATGTATTAAATACTAGATGGTGGCCCGATTCTAATGCATCGAGTATTCTAGAATATGCATGCGGCTGACCGGGCGCGACTAAGCAGCGAAGCAGTGTTTAAATGGGTTGTGCACTACTTTTAATTAACTTCACAATGTATCCCCTCGGTGCCCCTAATGAATTTTGTCATTACGTCATGTTGTCAATCCTGCTTGTGACAACATCGCTGACGACACACAGCCAGCACGTAATTCTCCCGCCTGCAGCCAGCTGTTGCTTCCGCTTACATCACGACTATTTGTGGCTGCAGCCAGGTTTCTGCTGTTCCGCGCACCACAGTGAATGACGGGCTGTGGCCGGGGTTATCCCCCATCGTGTCACATCCAGCATCCACAGCGCGGTCTGTCAATGTGGTTTGTATGGCTCCGTCATTCCTCTAATCCTGGTTTGTATGGCTGACTTATTTTGGATTGTACGCCTTCCTCATCTTAGCTTGTATGGCCTCCTTATCCTGGTTTTGTATGACCTACTCATTCTCCCATCTCCACAGCACAGTTAAAAAACTAAGCCCTAATCCTCCCCTTGTTTCCTTTTCTCTGCTCCAGCGCTGTCTGTCCTGTTTTCAGCAGCTCCTCGCAGGATCGGAGGCGCAGCACGCGCTCTCAGATACTGCTGTGATTAGCTGCTGTCTGTAGATTTGCTGCTTTCCACGCCGGGACTAAGTGCGTGGAGAGGCACAAATCTGCATTCACTTTAGTAGCACATGCTGCAGATGTCGCTATGAAGATTTAAGAATAATACAAGGAATACACAAAATAATACTTTATTATTAACTATTATTGGTTATAGAACTTAATACAACTGAACAAAATTATTAAACAGATGATCAAAATATATAAACTATTCCATGAATATGTAACAATATTTTACAATAAATCATCGGACAAAAGAAGTAAGACCCTAGAATATATTTCGTAACAATATCAACCTAAAATATTTTTGTACTCAAGATTTTTGGTGAATACTTATGGACTATCTGTAAGCAACTTTCCTTGTAAATGGGTATCCAAAACTTGCACCTTGACATTGGATCTCATTTTAACTCTTGAAAATGCAACATAGAGTTGTCCATGACCAAAAACGGGCTCCGGTAAATATATGCCAACACGGTGTAGAGTTTGACCTTGTGACTTGTTTATTGTCATGGCAAATGCTGGTTTTACTGGAAACTGTCGACGTCGAAGCCTAAATGGAAGACCGGTGTCTGAAGGACATAAATCAATGCGTGGAATGAACACTTCCTCTCCTTTTGCAGATCCAGTGATCACTGTTGCTTGAATTATGTGGGAATGGAGTCCAGGAACAATAAGGCGAGTTCCATTACATAGACCATTTCTTGTATTTAGATTCCGCAGCAATATTACGATTGCTCCAACTTTAAGTTGTAGTCCGTGGGATGGCATTCCTGATGGCGTAACACTATTTAAAAATTCAACTGGATAATGCTCTCGTTCATCTTCATTGTCGACATCCACCGAATCATCACTTTTGTACAATTTATACTCTCCAGGCATTCTATCCATCACACATGAATTTAGCAGAGCTACGTCATCGTTCTTGGGACAGAGAATTGCATAGGAAGAGGCCCTCTCAACACTGCTTGGTCGTTCACATCTATTTCAACGCGTTGTCCAAAAACATCACTTACGATGCAGTCAGTGCACAACATGTCTTCTGGTATTTCAATAATGTCTTCTCCAAGGTTATATTTATTGCTAAGTTCACCATTACCAAGTTTAAGAAGCCAGTTGCTGTACTCTGGGTCAGAAGATCGCATGTTGTTAATTAATTGGAGTTTATTAAACTCTTTCCAAAGGTCTGACATTTTTAAGGTTGACTCGATAATATTTGTTCTTGTTCCATTTGGTACAACTGGAAGGCATTGCCTAAAATCTCCGCCAAGGACAAAAATTTCATTTTTTCTGCAATATTTGTAGTCATAACTTCATGCAGAAGTCTGTCAATTAAGCTCAAAGCATATTTGGGTGCCATGGTGCACTCATCAAGTATGAAAAGATTTGCACTGTTTAACTGTTTTCCTGCAAATGTGTCTTGTTTGATTCTGGAAACGGAGATTTCATTGACTGGAACTGGTATCCCAAAGAGTGAATGCATAGTGCGAACTCCTCTTAAAAGGTTTACTGCAATACCTGTTGTAGCCGATGGCAATACGACTTTTCCCAACCCTCTAACGTGATGCATTAAAACTTCATAGAGGTATGTTTTACCGCTGCCTCCAGGACGTTTTTGGCGTTGGATCGGCTTGGTTTTCTAAAGCGCTCACAATAGTGTCATATGCAATCCGTTGTTGTTGATTTAAGGATTTTTTCTTCTCTGTTGCCAACAATAATTCATAAGCTTCATCATACTCTTGAATTTGTGCAACTTGACTTGCAGGCTGTGGCAAAATAAAGTCTGAAAACGTTTTTCCATGCAGTAGTAGGACATTTTGGACATCTTGCATGGCTTAAGATTCGCAATTTTGACAATTTCCACTTTTGTTGTGAAGACGTAAGCAGTAATCTTCAATTATATGTTCTTTGAAATTTGTCCAAAGTTGAGCTGGATTTGTAGGCGGTCCAAAGACAGAAATGTAGGCGAACAATTCACGAAGTTTCTTAGGCATATGTAGGGTAACTGCGTCTTCTAAAGTAAGTGTCCAAATAGTATCATCCAATAGAAGTCCTAAAGCCAAAGCTGCAGCTTTAAATGTATCGTGCAATACTCCATTAACTGTTTTCAAATCTTCGTAACTTCTAGCTCCTTTGACATGCAGTAGTAACAGCCGAAGGCAATATCTTTCTTGATCATTGACACTAACAGTATACATGCGTCCAATTATTCTGCTAAGTCCTCGTTTTCTTGGCTTCCAAGTTTTATTCCAAACGTAATGCTCTGGAATCTCTCGATACAAATACTGCCTTGCGTTTTCGTCACGTTGGTTCAGCAAAAACCATTCCATTAATGTTGACGTTGTGCTTAAATTTTTTGAGAAATCTTCGACTTGAGCATTTTCAAAGAAATAAAGCTGCTGTTGATTTGGTAAATGAATAGCTAAACGTATAATGGCATGGGACTGTGAATGCAAGGGAAACGCAAATATTCTCCAAGCAGCTTCTGGATCACTGACATATTTTGAGTCAACAAACCGTGATGATTCATCGTGATTGACTGTTTTTTGTTGTATTTCGACGTTAGCTTTGTCATGCCCCTTGTAGATGTACTTGAAAAGATATTTAACACTTTTTATTGAAGCGCCGATTTCAACGTTGATGTGACAGTTGTAGCTTTTTAATAAGTACGGGTTGTATGGAACTATCCATGAGTTATTTATAATCTTTTTGTTGTGTACAATGTTATCAATCAGTTGTCTCCGGTAGGATGGGTAGCCGTCCAAATCTTTAACAGTGTGCTGTTTCAACTGCTTTGGAAACCCTTTTGTACACTTTCCGTTTTCCATGCATGGACTTTTTGGATTTGCTACACCGCATGGGCCATGAACCATATTACAGATTACAATATTATACAATTCAGGATACTTTTCTTGGTTAGGAATTTCAGCCCACACTGTGTTGTCAATTTCGTCCTCCGTGTGAAACTTGGAATCCGCGTCTAAAATAATTAGTTTATGCGCATGTTGGAGACCTCGTTTCTGAAACTCTATGACGTGTACCATTGCTACGACTGTTCCAAAAAGCCTATTTTTGATGTCTTTAACAAGACTGCTGAGTTTTAGTCGAAATACGTGTGCAACTAAGTCCGGCCTGTGTTCAACTTGCTGCCAGGGTTGTAGATTTTCTGCTATTTCCGGCCATTTAGGATTACAGGTCATTGTTAAAAAAAAATGTCAGGTCTTCCATACTTTGTTACTATTGCCATTGCATCTTGATAACGCTGTTGCATGTTGCGGGGGCTACCTTCAAAGGACGACGGGAGAATTACTGTTTTTCCAATTGGAATTCCTTTTTGAATGGATTGTTTTTGCAAATGTTCTTGAAGAACGCAGTAGTCTTCAACTTTAAGTTGTTTTTGGTTCATTCGTATGAAATTGAGCCGATTAGCTTAAATTTTAACGTATGCGTCGACTAAGTACTGTTGTGTCAGTTTCCCACCGTTTAAAATAGGATTGTAGTAATTTTGCACAGACAGAAGAAAACTGTAGTACTGTAGTTGTGTAATTCTTCTTGAAGTTCCTTGCTGGTGTAGGTTTTCATGCCACCCTTGATCAGCGCTTTGAAAGAATAGCGGATACAGAAGAGCATCAAGGTTGCTGTGCAAAATGCTAATACGTTGTGTTTTAGGAACGAAAGGGTTGTTTTTGTCTGGCTTAAGATGGACTAATATATCTCTTTGAAAAGGAGGCTCTCCATCATCGTTTTGAAAAACAACTGCGACCTCACTTACACGTGGTTTGTTGTAACATCGGGGATCTTGTTGACGTTCTTGTTTAATGGCCATGATAATAGAAGGCATTTCCGTCCCATTTTGTATAGCTCTCTGTTCCTCCTCAGCTTCAACGTCTTTTAGCATGCGATATGCGGCAGCAAATGGGCTGATTGTTTGTAAATGTGCGGCAATTAGGTTCATCAGTTCTGCATTACACTTTTCATTTTCTTTTCGGTTCATCCTTTGTTCTGTAGCCTCATTTGGATCAAAGATGTATAATTGTGCAAATGTTGGTGGTTGTCCTAGTTCTGGGTGAAGTGTTCCAGTGCGGTGGTAGATCTGGCCATGAATTTTAAAACAATTCAGTCCTAATCCAGGGGGCGGTGCAATGTTGGCACCAAATGAAGCAAACGCATGAGAACTGTTGATACTTCTGATATTTTCCATAAAATTTATACTGTGTTTATGCGTTCCTTTCATCAACTGCTCAAAGAGATCTGAGTAGTGACGTCTTGGTAGCATCAATTTTCCTTTTTGGTAGCATTGAGTAAACTGATTGTCAGATGGTTTTTCCTCTATGAAATTCAGAGAGTCACATTTTGAACAAACTACATTCATCTTCCCACAGTAGCGTTGAATAATTATAGTTTCATTGTCTGTTAAGTAACGTGCAAGTTTTTGAATGTTCTGCTGGGTTTGCCTTAGTTGGTAGAGCATTCTTTTTTGATAAATTTGTCGATCGTGTTGTTCTCGGTTTGTCCTAGATTCTGGAGATTCATGAAGCCGACATTGTCTATGGGATTCCGCATCGTGTTCCTGTCTAGCCGCAGTGTGTTGCGGTGTTTCCCGTTCCCGACGTTGTCTGTGAGATTCCGCATCCTGGGCATGTCTGGCGCCAGTGTGTTGTGTTGTCTCTTGCTCCCGACGTTGTCTGTGACATTCCGCATCCTGGGCTTGTCTGGCGACAGTGTGTTGTGGTGTCTCCTGTTTCCGACGTTTTCTGTGAGCTTCCGCATCCTGGGCTTGTCTGGCGGCAGTGTGTTGCGGTGTCTCCTGTTCCCGGTGTTTTTGGTGAGCTTCCACATCCTGGCTTGTCTGGCGGCAGTGTGTTGCGGTGTCTCCTGTTCCCGGCGTTTTTGGTGAGCTTCGGCATCGTGGGCTTGTCTGGCGGCATTGTGTTGCGGTGTCTCCTGTTCCCGGTGTTTTTGGTGAGCTTCCGCATCCTGGGCTTGTCTGGCGGCAGTGTGTTGCGGTGTCTCCTGTTCCCTGCGTTTTTGGTGAGATTCCGCGTCCTGGGCTTGTCTGGCGGCAGTGTGTTGCGGTGTCTCCTGTTCCCGGCATTTTTGGTGAGCTTCCGTATCCTTAGCTTGTCTGGCGGCAGTGTGTTGCGGTGTCTCCCGTTTCCAACATTGTCTGTGAGATTCCGCATCCTGGGCTTGTCTGGCGGCAGTATGTTGTGGTGTCTGTTGCTCTCGACGTTGTCGTTGTCTTGCTGCTTCTGCTGCTTTTCTGTCTTCCTCCGTGGCGTATTTTCGCTTACGACCCATTATAAAACAGGAAGTGTAAAGAAGTATCTCTTTAGCGCGCTGTCACTGGCAGAACGTGTTCAGTAAACCTGACAGAAGTCCCTCGCACAGTGTGACTGAAGTCCCTCGCACAGTGTGACTGAAGTCCCTCGCACAGTGTGACTGAAGTCCCTCGCACAGTGTGACTGAAGTCCCTCGCACAGTGTGACTGAAGTCCCTCGCACAGTGTGACTGAAGTCCCTCGCACAGTGTGAGTGAGAAAACCTGCTCAGTACGTTATGAGCAGTTTGTGAGTCACATGACCACATGGGCGGAGTTAGCCCTGCTATCTCCCGAAGGTGGCGTAGCTATTTGAAATGTTGCGGTAATTGGCCGGAGAGCGTGTTTAAAATTGGCGCGAAAATCTGTGATTGGTTGCGGGCGGCGTCCGCGACCAATCATAGAAGCGGGTTTTAAATCTCGCGTGCCATGTTACTAAGGAGCGGACAGCGAATTTCTGGTCGCGCCCTCCTGCCGCGACCAATCAGCGTATCGTATTGGTGAGGACCAGGGAGCGGCTGCCTGTGCGGTTACTTCTGCTGCGAACAGTCGCTCATGTCCCGGCTTCTCGGAGCGGAAGTATCCCGACCCGCAGCGGCGCTCCCCGTTCCTCCCTTCACACCCTAGCCGCATGGATGTCAGCGCCGCTCCCCAGTCCTCCCTTCCGCATGGATATCAGCGTCGCTACCTGTGCGGATACTTCCGTTGCGAGATGCCGTAACATGAGCGACTGCTCGCAGCAGAAGTATCCCGACCTGCAGCGCCGCTCCCCGGTCCTCCCTTCACACCCTAGCCGCTGATCTCCCGACAGTAGCCGCATGGTGTTACTAAGGACCGGACATTTGTGTCAAAAATCTCTGATTGGTCGCGAGCGCTGCCCGCGACCAATCACCGATTTGGGCGCCACATTTAAATAGCGGCCGCGACCAAACACAGATCTTGCAGAGAAATTTAAACACCGCTGTGCTGATTGGTCGCCGACGCTGCCCGCGACCAATCACCGATTTGGGCGCCACATTTAAATAGCGGCCGCGACCAAACACAGATCTTGCAGAGAAATTTAAACACTGCTGTGCTGATTGTTCGCGGACGCTGCCCGCGACCAATCACCGATTTGGGCGCCACATTTAAATAGCGGCCGCGACCAATCACAGATCTTGCAGAGAAATTTAAACACTGCTGTGCTGATTGTTTGCGGACGCTGCCCGCGACCAATCACCGATTTGGGTGCCACATTTAAATAGCGGCCGCGACCAATCACAGATCTTGCAGAGAAATTTAAACACTGCGGGCAGCGTTGGCAACCAATCAGCACAGCAGTGTTTAACTTTAGCGGCAAGATCAGTGATTGGTCGCGGCCGAAGACCAATCATCGAATCGTATTGGTGAGGACCGGGGAGCGTCGCTGCCTGTGCGGCTACTTCCGCTCCGAGAACCCGGAACATGAGCGACTGCTCGCAGCAGAAGTATCCCGACCTGCAGCGCCGCTCCCCGGTCCTCCCTTCCGCATGGAGGTCAGCGGCGCCGGCGGTTGGGGTCCTTCTGCTGCTACCGGCCGGGAGATGAGCGCCTCGCGCCGGTCATCTCCCGGCTGCATCTCCGTCCCGCAGATGAGCCGCTAACGGCCGCCATCTTTTTTCAGAAATCCCGCGGCGCTGATTGGCCGCTGCCAGACCAATGAGCGACGCGGGATTTCCAGGACAGACAGAAAGACAGACAGACAGACAGACGGGATAAGACGATTATATATATATATATATATATATATATATATAGATGTATCAGTAAGTGTAACCTAAAAGTGTGTCCTCCACCCTCACCCACTACATGGTTCCCCCTATCTTTGGTCTCCCCCCATCTCCTTTATCCCGGCTGGGGCAGCACCCTGGTGCATATAAGCCCCCCACAGGACAGGAGTGGTGTAGTGTTGAGTTCTGAGGCTGGGTCCCGTGTGGTGCTCCATCCTTACCTCGGAGAGGAGATACCACACCTCGGTCTGAGGTGCAGTACCCATGTGGCGACTGAACCCTCAGGGGCGCCACAGTTCCAACCGATTCATATAGAAACTACACTTTTAGATATCTGCCTAATTGTTTCTAAGCATGGCTTTGAAAGAAGGGGCATGGCTTTGAATTAAGGGGCATGGCTCTGAAGGAAGGGGCATTGCTTTGAAAGAAGGGGCATTGCTTTGAAAGAAGGGGCATGGCTTTGAAGAAGGGGCATGGCTTTGAAAGAAGGGGCATTGCTTTGAAAGAAGCGGCATGGCTTTGAGGAAGGGGCATGGCTTTGAAAGAAGGGGCATTGCTTTGAAAGAAGGGGCATGACTTTGAAGAAGGGGCATGGCTTTGAAGAATGGGCATGGCTTTGAAAGAAGGGGCATGGCTTTGAAAGAAGGGGCATGGCTTTGAAAGAAGGGACATTGCTTTGAAAGAAGGGGCATGGCTTTGAAGAAGGGGCATGGCTTTGAAAGAAGGGGCATGGCTTTGAGGAAGGGGCATGGCTTTGAAAGAAGGGGCATTGCTTTGAAAGAAGGGGCATGACTTTGAAGAAGGGGCATGGCTTTGAAAGAAGGGGCATGGCTTTGAAAGAAGGGGCATTGCTTTGAAAGAAGGGGCATGGCTTTGAAGAAGGGACATGGCTTTGAAAGAAGGGGCATGGCTTTGAAAGAAGGGGCATTGCTTTGAAAGAAGGGGCATGGCTTTGAAAGAAGGGGCATGGCTTTGAAGAAGGGGCATGGCTTTGAAAGAAGGGGCATTGCTTTGAAAGAAGGGGCATGGCTTTGAAAGAAGGGGCATGGCTTTGAAAGAAGGGGCATGGTTTTGAAAGAAGGGGCATGGTTTTGAAAGAAGGGGCATTGCTTTGAAAGATGGGCATGGCTTTGACAGAAGGGGCATGGCTTTAAATACCACAGCATGCACTAAATTGTTTGAAAATTGGGGGGCAAAAAAAGTGATGCAAGGCAAGCCAGCAAAAGAGTCTAAAGTATGACACATTTTCTCATTTACATGTCCATATTTAACCACGTACATGGAAAAAATGGTCCTGGTGTCAGCAGTGTTTGTTCCGTGTGTCATCAGTGTTCGGTCTGTGTGTCCGTTTTTCCCATCAATGTTTGACGGATGGATAAATAAATCCTTGAATTACAGAGCTTCTCCTATTCTTTGCCATCCGGGTGCTGAATGTTTTTGCACAGACCCATAGACTTGTATCGGCTCTTTTCATCTGTGATATCGGAAAAAGACAGACAGATGCACAACAATCAGACACAATCCGTGTGGCAGGTATGTTTTACCGGACGCACTGCATAGATTACATAGGAAAGTGTGTCTGGCCTTCTATTAGGTTTTTTTTTAGTTATGGATGACAAATGGACGCTGGACGGATCAAAAATGGCCTTTTTTTCCCCTGAACACAAAGCATTGTGCTTGTGTGAATTTGCGCTTCGGCAGGGAATTGTGCCCTGAGCCTATATGAAGGCGTTTTGTGCGCTGCCGCCAAAATGCAACATTCAGTTGGACGCAGCAATATTTTATGTGTGAATACTGTTTAATACAGATTTTAGCATTTCCCTTTTTCTGAAAATGCGTCGGGCCTCATGCAGAAACAAACTTTTTGTCGAAACGAACAGTGATACCCATAACAACCAATCAGAGCTCTTCTTTTATTGTCCTGGTAAAATGAAATGTGGCATCTGGTTGGCTGTCATGGAGAACACTGACACATTCTGAAACTTAGTGCCGATTCTTCCACACTTCATGCCACACGTACAGTGTAAAAACTGATCGTCTGAATAGTCTCTTTACAGCAGCTGTTGCCTATGATGGCACAGAGAGGCATTGCACCAAACATCCATACCTTTTGCAATCTCGCTAGGGCATGCCGTAAAGAAAAAGATGGTTTACAGCTCCTGGAAGACATGGTGGTAATGACATTGCTAGTTTACATAGTTTATTTAGTGTCTTTTTTTTTTACTCCTACTTGATAAAGTCTAGAAAATAATGTCATTTTTAAACTGATTTGCCTTTTTATAGAAAACAAGTGACAAGGATCTTTTTGCATATCTGATCGGTAACTTGTTTTACAGATTTGTGGATTCCATCCAAATATCAATGTATACAGCACATTGATTAATGCGGCCATAAAGAGGTTAGATGACGTCTACTTGACCAATATTCTGCGGGACATGAGGAACAGAAACGTGGCTCCTAATGAAGTGGTGGTCCGTCAGCTGGAGTCTGCAGCACAGTACCCACTAAACTTTGATAAAGTGAGTATACGATCTGATAAAACCAATAATGGAGGCTGGTGAAGAGGAGGGAATTCGCCTCCATATCGGTAAAAATGTGTTGTTTTTTATCAAAATGGAAACTTGTATTCGGTAAAAATACTCCACACCACACACCATCAACCAAGAAGGCCAATAACTAGTAATAGATTAGAAACAAGCGTTTGAAGACTTTTCCTGTTGTGAACATGATCCTTTAAGTTAAAGGGAACCTGTCACATTGGATAACGCTATTAACCTGCTGATGTAGGGTTAATCTGCAGGGTAATACCATTAGGAAGTGCTTGGCCACTATACTGAATGTGCAGCACATGGGAGTAAATGAACTTTATTCCTCCCGTGAGCCGCCGGCTTTCAGTCATGCAGGGCGTGCCTTTATTCACCACTCCATACAATGTGAGCAGTGGCAGTAAGCACGCCCTGGAACTTCCACTGACAGGTGGCTCTGCACTGATGCACTGTAGAGCTAGCTGTCAGTCAAAGGGCTGGGGCGTGCTTACAACCATTGCTTACTGTGTACAGATTGGTGACAAAAGGCACACCTGCATGACTGAAAGCTGGCGAGTCACAGGAGGAATAAAGTTAATTTTCTCCCTTGTGCTCATTCTGGGGATGGCAGCCAGTCACCTTCCTAACGCTGTTAACCTGGAGATTAGCCCGATGTCTGCAGATAAGTCATGACTAAGGGTGATCTGTCACCTGAAACGCGTTGACGTCGCATTCCTTCTGGCTGTAATGCTGACCTTGTACTCTGTTACGCACTTTGTGTGAAAAAGAGCCTATTCACGGTTCGTTGAGCTGGATTATCTTCATTTTATGATTCCCTTTAAAATGACTAGCAATTTGTATATAACAAAAAATATATAACAGGATGGAGGAATAAAGGGGCTGTCCGAAACGGATGACTTTATTTCGACACCTGCACACTCACTGAATGGATCAGTTACATGTTCAAGGCCCCAAGAGTGACGAAATAATGTTAAAATATCACATTATTTATCCCACAGCTGTGACAAATGCAGAGATTGCCTGTCAAACAGGCAATCTCTGCATGTATCACAGCTGTCTAACAACCGTGACACTTGCAGGCGCAGCGACATTAAAAGAAATGCTAAGCACACCAAAATACTCGGCGAGCACACGAGCATGCTCACAGAAAGAGTTAATGAAACCTACTCGCTCATCACTAGTACTGACATGAAAGGAGTTAACATATCATTGCTACTGCACTGTGAATGCCGTAACAAGACCAAAGCATTAATGGCAAATTGTGTGTGTTCTTTTTTTCTTTTTTTTTTCATGTTTCACCCCACAACATTTACAGCGCCTTTCCACTGAACCTTTCCGTCAACCTTCCCACATTTTTTCATGTTACACCCATGAACTTAAAGTATTTTATTGGGATTTTATGTGATTTACCAACACTAAGTAGCAAGTATTTGTGAAGTGTAAAGGAATTGATACATGGTTTTAGAATTACTTTTAAAAATATAAATCTGAATATTGTGATGTGCATTTGTATTCAGCCCCCCTGAGTCAATACTTTGTAGGACCACCTTTTGCTGCAATTACTGCTGCAAGTCTTTTGGGGTCTGCCTCTACCAGCTTTGCACATCTAGCTCTTAAGGGTTTTTATCAGAAATAAGCCAGAAATGGGCCAGAAGTGACCAGAAGGTACGAGTGACCATCTACTAATTGTGCTTAGTTTCTCTTTCTCAATCAAATATAGATTGGGAAGGGAAAAGAGGAAAAGATGGATATGGATCACAGGTTAGCCAGAGAAGCTTTAATCAGAGTTGCTCAGAATGTTACACTGTTATTCATTGGTATAATCAATTTCCCTATCCACCTATACTATCAGAACACGGGACTCGGTCCCTGACGCGCGTTTCGCCGGTATACCGGCTTTTTCTAAGGGCCTCATTGGGCTAATTTAGGTGTATAATATACAGCCATGACCCAATAATTAGGGGCTGGGTTAGGCATTTCTAATACTATTTTATCCACCTCACTACGGACCGGGTTTTGTGGGTCACCATTTGGAAGCTGGTGACCCTGTATGCATTTATTAATGCACGTTTTGCACAAATGTATCTATTTTAATAGTAATTTTCAATAAACGTTATATTTTATTTTCCATTCACATCTTTTCCTCTTTTCCCTTCCCAGTCTATACTCGATATAATTATGGTGGTGTACACCAGTGAATGGTAGTCTAATGAGATATGATCCTCTTTTCTTTCTCTTTCTCATTCACACTTAAACCTTCATTATACTTACATACGCCCTTAGTTTCTTGGCACCACTAAACCTTACTCTCCTTCGCTGTCCTCAAACCCCAGCACCCTCTAACCAAATAATCATCTCTCCTTCCCTCTTACCTCCCCACCTGACCTCATCTGCAGACCTGCTCCTCAAGCTCAGATCTATCCTAACAAAACATAAAACAAGCCAGACACTCTCCTTCTCCCACCTGCTCTCCCTCTCTCTGCTTCTCCTCACTGCTGGCGACATATCTCCCAATCCTGGACCCAAACAGCTCACACCTCCCACCAATACCCCCTCCTATCGCTTCCAACCAACTGCAAACTACCGCAACCTCTCCTACTTAAAACCCGTGCCGCTGATGCCCACCCACCCTGCTCCCTCTCTTTGGAGCACTCTGGAACGCCCGCTATGTCTGCAACAAGCTCCATTTTGTCCACGACCTCTTTACCTCTCGTTATCTCTTTTTCCTGGGCATCACAGAGACATGGTTGACACCCTCCGACACTGCCTCCCCTGCTGCGCTGTGTTACAGTGGCCTCCACTTCACCCACACTCCTCGCCCTGGTAATAGACATGGCGAAGGAGTGGGTCTTCTCCTTTCTACCAACTGCACCTTTAGCCCTTTCCCACCTCTACCCTCCCTTACTCTCCCTTCTTTTGAAGTCCACTCTGTCCTCATCTACTCTCCTTCCAAGTAGCTGTCATATACTGACCTCCAGTATCATCATGGGCGATTTCAACATCCCCACTGACACTCGCCAGTCAAAAGCATCCAAATTCCTGTCGCTTACTTCATCCTTTGGACTTACTCAGTGGTCCTCCTCAGCCACCCACACAGACGGAACACACTAGACCTCATTTTCTTCACCCAACTCTGCTCCCTATCTAACCTCACAACCTCCCCCCTACCCCTATCTGACCACCGTCTACTCACTTTCTCATCCCTGTCCTCCTCACCTGTCACACATGTCCAGCAACTAGCACACCCCCTCAGAAACCTTGCATATCTAGACACTCACACACTCTCTGACTCTGTTCTACCACTGACATCCATATCTTTACTCCACGACACTGTCAGCACCACTGCTTTCTACAATGCCACTCTCGCATCAGCTATTGACTCAGTCGCCCCTCTTGTGCATGGCAGAGTGCGACATGTCAATAGGCAACCCTGGCACAACACCCTCACTAAACCGCTTCGGCAAGCGTCCAGGGTTGCGGAACGGCGTTGGAAGAAAAAACAATCGCAAGATGACTTCACTGCATTCAAACAACAACACTCGCATTCAAATCAGCCCTCGCCTCTGTTAGGCAGGCCTACTTCACAACCCTGATATCTTCCTTATCCTACAACCTCAAACAGTTATTCAACACTTTTAACTCTCTCCTCCGCCCACCACTGTCCCCTCCGACCTCCGTCATCTCTGCTGAGGAGTTCGCCACACACTTCAAAAACAAGATTGACCAAACACGGCAAATCTTTACTATCCGACCACCACAACCCCTTTGTTTCCCAGACCATTGCCCTTCCCCCATAACCTCCCTTTTCAACATCATGGAAGGAGACCTCACTCGTCTCCTTTCCAAATCACATCTCACCACTTGTGCACTCGACCCCATCCCATCCCCCCCAACCTCACCCCCACACTCATCCCATCCCTAACCCATCTTTTCAACCTATCACTAACTTCTGGTACCTTCCACCCTGCCTTCAAACATGCCACAATCACTCCCATTCTCAAAAAGCCATCTCTCAACCCAACCGCCTTGTCCAGCTACCGCCCCATATCACTTCTCCCATTTGCCTCCAAACTCCTTGAGCAACACGTTCACGCTGAACTTTCCTCTCACTTCTCATCTATCTCTCTTCAATAACCAACAATCTGGTTTCCGCCACCACCATTCCACCAAAACTGCCCTTACAAAAATTACTAATGACTTTCTTACAGACAAAGCTAACAGACAATTCACTGTACTGTTTCTTCTTGACCTGTCCTCTGCCTTCGACACAGTTGACCACTGCCTCCTACTGCAGATCGTCTCTTCCTTTGGAGTCAAAGACCCTGCCCTATCCTGGATCTCCTCATACCTTTCCAACCGCACATTTAGCGTCTCCCACTCCCACACTACCTCCTCATCCCCCCACCTCTCTGTTGGAGTCCCTCAAGGTTCAGTCCTAGGACCCCTACTTTTCTCAATCTATACCCTTGGCCAGGGACAGCTCATAAAATCCCATGGCTTCCAGTCATGAAGAGCATGGTCAGTCATCCTTTTGATGAGGACACAGAAGTCTTGCCTGTTAGCAATCTGGCACGCATGGCTGAGTTTATGTTACGCTGCCTTTCCCCTGATCCTTGCTTTGTCCAAACTTTGGATGACAGTCCTTACTGGTTGGTGACACTTCTAAACCCACGCTACAAGGAGAACTTTCTGTCTCTTATTCCCTTGCAGGAGAGGCCTAATAAAATGGTGCAGTACGAGAAGGCTCTTGTTGCGGAATCATTTAAAAAATTCCCATCTGAAAACGCTGGCGGCAGAGGTCACAGTTCATTTGACAACCAAGGAGTACAGGCGAGAGAGACACAAATTCAATCCAGCAGAGGCAGGGGAACACTGTCAAAGTTCTGGGACAGTTTTCTCAGACCCTCCCACCGCACAGGTCCTGAGGCACGGGGTACTCTCCCAAAGAGGGGAAAGTTTCGGAAGATGGTGAGGGAGTACCTTGCCGGCTGTGCCAACGTAGTCCTTGATTCCTCTGTGCCTTATAATTATTGAGTATCCAAGCTGGACTCGTGGCATGAACTGGCTCTATACACCTTGGAGGTCCTGGCCTGCCCTGCCGCTGTCAACTGAAAATGCTGACAGGCTGACTCATAAAAATTATCAAAGGCTGGTTTGGGCCAGACTTCTCAACATCACTGAATGATAGCAGCGTAACATAAACTCAAATACAGTGTCTTTTTTGGGGAGGTCTAACTGTATTCCCATGCACCTCTGTCTTCACACCCAGACATGGGTATACGCTTCCTGATTTTGTCTATTTGCTCTTGTCCTCCTCCTTCTCCTCATCCTTCACATCCTCCTCCATATCACTACCATATCACCGTATCTACGTCTCTTGCAAGGGGCATTGGAGTTCCTCCAAATTTTTGGCAGCCGTTGCATTCACTGCATAGGCAAAGAGTATGGGAGACCCACTTCCTAATAATGGGAACATTGTTTTCTGGAGGCCCTCCAACCTCTACATCTCTTGCAAGGGGCATTGGAGTGCCTCGTAATTTTTGGCAGCCTTTGCATTCACTGCATAGGCAAATAGTATTGGAGACCCACTCCTTTTTAATGGGAACATGTCATACTCATTACTGTAGCCCAGCTCCATGTGTCTTTAAATTGGTAATAGGGTTTTTTCTAAATTTTGGCAGCCGTTGGACTCACTGCATACCCTATAACTGGATAGGAGACCCTCTCCTTTCTAATGGGAACATGTCATTACTGTGGTCCAGCTCTATGTGTCTTTAAATTGTTAGTGGGGTTTTTCCCAAATTTTGGCGGCTGTTGGACTCACTGCATACCCTATAACTGTATAGCAGATCCTTAACCTTTCTAATGGGAACATGTCATTACTGTGGCCCAGCTCTATGTGTCTTTAAATTGTTAGTGGGGTTTTTCCCAAATTTTGGCAGCCCTTGCAGTCACAGCATGGGTATTACCACTATAGGAGACCCACTCCTTTATAATGGGAATATTTTTTTTTACTGAGACCCTCCTCTATGTCTCTTCAAAGAGGTATTGGGTTGCGTCCAAATTTTTGGCAGCCCTTGCAGTCACTGCATATGCAATAACAGTATAGGAGACCCACTCTTTAATAATGGGAACAACAAAGCATAGCCGACTGCTGGCCCTTTAAGAATAGTAAGGCAGTAAAAACAGTGTTTGTGACTTTCACAATCCCTCCTTCATAAATGAAACAGGATGTGTCTGATGATGTTTCACACACCACATGGCCAGATAAGGTTGTAAAATGTTAAAATGCCATTTCCCGGTGAATGCATTTGTCACGGTTGAAAGCAATGCAAAAATGCAAAAAAACGCATCAAAAACGCTATGTGTGAACATAGCCCAAGGTGTGAAGAAGCATTTTTGTTTTTGGTTATTTATTTTGCCTTATATACAAGTCATTACCCTGGAAAGAATGTTCCTTAACATATTTCCCAGGAAAATCCATTTTGGTTTAGTTTTTGTATGTTTTATTGTGAGTCTGCAAAAGTGGCGTAATACCTCTGACAACATTGTTGATATTATTGACCTGGGAGTCAGAAATGCTTCCAGGAGTCTTCCCCATGCTGTTCCCATGTCATTTTAGTACTGTTCCCATCGATTTGGGCAATTTTTAGGCCCTCTGCATACCACCGGGGGGGGGGGCCGCCGAAAGAATGCTGGAGTTTCCCATAGACTTACATTGGGCTCGTTACTTGGACCGAGCACCTGAGTATTCCAATTTGCTTGACTTGAGCAGCGAGCACCCGAGCATTTTAGTGCTCGCTCGTCACTAGTTTTCAGCTATACCATTTCTATTTCCATTCAACTTTTTGATCGTGTTTTATTCCACTCTTTGTTTGGTAGTAAGATGAAAAAGAATAGTTTTTTTTTTTACAGTGTTCACTGAAGGCGTTAAGTAGTGTGATCGTTTTATAGGCCATGGACGTGATGATAACAAATATGTGGACCTTTTTGGTTTATTTTAGTTTTTGTATGAATTTACCCATTTATTGATATAACATTATTTTCATTTTCTTTTCTGTTTATTTTTTGATTAGGTTTTTTTTATATTTTTTCACATTCTTTTTTTTACTTTTTCATTTAGTCCCTCTATGGGACTAGCTTTTATTAGTATAATCGCTGTTATAAAGCATTGCAATGAATTCTACCTGTCAGTGTTACAGTGATAGAAGCCTCTGAGACCATGCTGCTAGCTCGGTCTAAGCAGGCCACCGTCGCTGGGATACCTGGAGGCGCGGGTTGTCATGACAACAGGATCACTGACTAAGGGCGTAACCAGAAACGCGTCGAGATTGCATCTCCACTATCATGGACTTTTATATATTTTAATATTTTGCACCAATAAAGTGAGAATTATTTTTTATTGGAGACTTTCCCCACTTTCTCCTTATGTACACTGGCCGAGAGTCACGGCATTGTGGGTCTGAGCCCAGAAGATATGAGCAGCAGGATGGATTAAATGCATGGTGAGGCATATATTGTTTTTTTGTAAAGAATTGTCCAATCAGTCAGTAAGGATTTAGGGCCCTTTTACATGGCGATATTTTGCATCAGTATTTGTTAACAGACGCCAGGAGTGGATCCAAAACACAGAAGAGGTGAGAGTGGTTCAGATATTATTTTTCTCTGTGTTTGTTCCCCTCTGGTTTTTAGCTTACAAATACTAATGTAAATTACTGCCCAAAATACTCCCTGTGTGAATGAGGCGAGGAAGCTGCTTGTAATACTGTAATATAAGTCCTTATTCTGAGGATGAGCGCTCACTTGCAGGTGCTGTGCTGTAATGCTTATCTTCTCTGCTCCATCATACTCCCCAGAGCAGGGGCGACCCCTGGGGCAAAACTGCGGCCGGCAGATGTCAGACGTGTCACTCAGTGATATGTGATGGAGCCCGACTCCCAAACAAAATCAGACAGAAGCATACAAAATAAATACATGAAGCATTGCAATTAGGTGTCAAACGTTCTCAACTTTATTTAAATTTACATGACACTGAACCATCACCTATCAGGATAAAGAAGATTCTGTGTAGCCTCTGTTCCTATAGACCATCTTGCTTGCAGCCTTCTCCATTGAAGACTACGGAAATTACACGAATAGATGAGTAATCTGCTTATACTGCTGTAATACAATTCTTTTATCCAATGATGAGAGCATGCGTCCAGGAGTTGTGCTGTAATGTTTGTCTCCTCTTCACCATCATCATCAGAGCAGGGGCGACCCCTGGGGCAAAATGTGCTTACTGGGATCTGTGCAGCCGGCAGATGTCCAGCCGTATGTGATAGACCCCGTCCCCCAAACAAAATTAATCAGACAGAAGCACACAAAATAAATACACGAAGCATTGCAATTAGGTGTCAAATGATCAAAATTTTATTTAAATTTACATGACACCGAAAATAGCACAACCCCCGACTCACGAAGAGTCACCCTCCAGCACTCAGGAGAGGAAAACCCCCTGTGGAGGAAACCTCTATGGAACCATGGATGGAGGGCTGCCCTTCCATTGGGCTTAGAGAGTTTGTGCCAATATATAACAGATGTAACTGCAGAATTGTACAATTTGTACATTTTACCAGATTTACAAAGAATGACATAACAAATACAGACTATAAATGTGATAAAGCTGATGTGGGAGAGATCTGGCTGCAATATCTGTCACCACATTGATTGATGGAGCGAATTTGGTTGATCTGATTGGCCAGGTGGATGTATAATTTCTCCCTTACAGATCCAGGTCCGCCTCTCAAAAAATTGGACATTTGGTTACAGTTCGTTATGCCTAATCCCTAATAGGATAAATAATCCCTCCCAATTTATCACCCATTAAAGTTATAGATCAGTCCATGAACTCCCAAAGGAGAGCTGCTCTATATAGAGGGTAACAGAAGGGGATCCTGGTCTAGGGACCCCCCTTTGTTACCTTCCCATGCCCTAGGGGTGTCTAAAGCAGACAACCCCTTTCCCTGCTAGAACCTCCAAATTACACCAAGTTTGGCACATTACGTGGGTGGTCAAGCTCAAGGTCCTCAGGCGCATCAGTAATGGCGCTGATCGTGGCAGCGCGGAATTCTTTTATGAAATCTTCTTTATGACACTGGTTTATGACCTCATAACAGTTGTCATGGTGACTACAGGGTCTATTACTGATGCAGGGCACAAGTATTAACCCTTTCATCATTGGTAATTTGCTATTGTTATAGAGGCAGATAACTGCACTTGTTACCAAGCAGGGGCCTTATCATTATTGCTTCCCTTAGGCACCATAAGAAATACAGATTACAAATTAAACGTGCAAGTTTGTCATGAGTGTTTTGCACTTTCTAGATCCAGAGATTGGGTTTATTACTAGCACTTTACAAAGAAAAAAAAAAAAAGAGGAAATTACTTGTAAAATAATATTATTGGGAACTGCATTTCAAGCATTTTCCTAATGTGCATTCTACATAGTTACATAGGTTGAAAAAAGTAGGGGTGGACATTAACAGCTTGGGGCCCAAGTGCAAGAAATGTGTCCGAGCCCCCATCTTTTTATGGCGACAAAGCTACAGATATATATATATACACACACACAGTGGGGGAAATAAATGTTTGATCCCCTGCTGTTTTTCTAAGTTTGCCCACTGACAAAGACATGAACAGTCTATAATTTTAAGGGTAATTTTAACATTGAGAGATAGAATATCCCCCCCCCCCCCAAAAAAAAATAAAAAATCAAGAAAATCACATTGTATAAATTAGATAATTTTTTTTTGCATTTTGCAGTGAGAAATAAGTATTTCATCCCCTACAAACCATTATGAGTTCTGGCTGCTACAGACCAGTTAGACGCTCCTAATCAACTCGTTACCTGCAGTAAAGACAGCTGTCTTACATAGTCACCTGTATAAAAGACTCTTGTCCACAGACTCCATTAATCAGTCAGACTCTAACCTCTACCACATGGGCAAGACCAAAGAGCTTTCTAAGGATGTCAGGGACAAGATCATAGACCTGCACAAAGCTGGAATGGGCTACAAAACCATAAGTAAGACTCTGGGTGAGAAGGAGACAACTGTTGGTGCAATTGTAAGAAAATGAAAGAAATACAAAATGACTGTCAATAGACATTGATCTGGGGCACCATGCAAAATCTCACCTCGTGGGGTATCCTTGATCATGAGGAAGGTGAGAGATCAGTCTAAAACTACACGGGGGGAACTTGCTAATGATCTCCAGGCAGCTGGGACCACAGTCACCAAGCAAACCATTGGTAACACATTACGCTTTAAAGGTTAAAAATCCTGCAGTGCCCTCAAGGTCCCCCTGCTCAAGAAGGCACATGTGCAGGCCCATCTGAAGTTTGGCAATGAATACCTGGATGATTCTGTGAGTTATTGGGAGAAGGTGCTGTGGTCAGATGAGACAAAAATTGAGCTCTTTAGCATTAACTCAATTGGCCGTGTTTGGAGGAAGAAGGAAGTACAACCCTAAGAACTTCATTCCAACCGTGAAGCATGGTGGGGGAAACATACCTTGGGGGTGCTTTTCTGCAAAGGGGACATGACGACTGCACCGTATTGAAGGGAAGATGGATGGCGTCATGTATCGCGAGATTTTGGCCAACAACCTCCTTCCCTCGGTAAAAGCATTGAAGATGGGTCGTGGCTAGGTCTTCCCAGCAAGGCAATGACCCAAAACATACAGCCAAGGCAACAAAGGAGTGGATCAAAAAGAACTACAGTAAGGTCATGGAGTGGCCTAGCCAGTCTCCAGACCTTAATCCCATAGAAAACTTATGGAGGGGGTTAAATCTCCGATTTGCCAAGCAACAGCCTCAAAATCTTAATGATTTAGAGATGATCTGCAAAGAGGAGTGGACCAAAATTCCTCCCGACATGTGCACAACCCTCATCATCAGCTACAAACAACGTCTGACTGCTGTGCTGCCAACATGTGTTTTACCACCAAGTATTAAGTGTTGTTTTCCAGAGGGATCAAATACTTATTTCTCACTGCAAAATGCAAAAAAATGTATCTAATTTATACAATGTGATTTTCTTGATTTTTTTTGGGATATTCTATCAATGTTAAAATTAACCTACCATTAAAATTATAGACTGTTCCTGTCTTTGTCAGTGGGCAAACTAAGAAAGACAGCAGGGGATCAAATAATTATTTCCCCCACTGTGTATATAATTATATATATACAGTATGTAGATTGTATGTATCTACCTCCTTCTAGGTTGTGCCTGGATATGTACACCCACTATATACTGTGTATGTCTGCACCACTTCAGTGCAGTAAGGCGACATTACTGACCACGGAGCAGCCGTGCTCTTTAGAGCTGATGTATTTTTATTTTTGTGAATTGTTTCAGCTGCCTGAAGACCATTGCTCGCCATCTACCATGGGCATGCTGCAGATCCTCGCTAAGTTGCCATCTTACTCCCTGGCATCAGGATGGTTAACAACAGTACAACCCATGTGCAGACAGATTTGTCTGACTCCTTACCGGACTCCAGCAACGCATCGGCTGTGATCCCAGCAGAGAGTACTGCGATTCAGGACTATCTCCCACCATGCCGGTCGTGGTCATAATTCACCGGTATCAGAGGAGGACAACTTTGGGACATTGTCCAAGACATACTCCTCAAGAACTGTGTTTAAGAAATCGTCTCCAGAGGTCCAGGACTTGAGATATGAAGAGGGTGAGGACATTACTGGGGGCACACAACCCACTCATAATAGGTACAGGGGAAGAAGAAACACTCCGTACTGGTACTTCCTCCAGTGTAAGGCCAATATAAAGGAGGGCAAGGTAAGAATGTCTATATTGTTATTCTACTGGGGATCCGCAGGGGAGGGATCGTACATCACAATGCTAGTTTACAATGAGGCATACTGTAGCGCCGGCGTCCCTGCCCTCTGCTAGGCAGGGACGCTGTTCCCCTCACCTCTCTGCTCCGTGCCCGGCGTCCTCCTCCCGCTCTGCTGGCAGCGCGCGCTCCTTCCCGGCCACTGTGCTTAGGGCGCGCGCGCGCGCTCTCCCTCCCTCTTAAAGGGGCCGCGCGCGCCGTCCTAAGGAGTCCCCGGCCAATGGCCGGAGGACTTCACCATATATAAGGCACCTCCTCCAAAATGGAGGTGCCCGAGCAATGTTGTTGCACTGTTCACTACTCTGCTTCAGCCCTCAGGTCCCGTTGTCAGTTACCTGCCTGATTCCTGCCAGCCTGCTGACTTATTCCTGCCTGATTATCTGCTACCTGCCTGCTAGTCTGAGGTCCGACGGTCTGCCTTACTACTCCTGTCAGTCTGTCTAAGGACCAGCCTGCCCGCTCACCTGGGAGCGCACATCAGCCACCTGCCTGCTTGCCTGAGGTCCGACGGTCTGCCTTCCAACTCCTGTCAGTCTGTCTATGGACCAGCTTGCCCGCTCACCTGGGAGCGCACATCTGCTACCTGCCTGCTAGCCTACCTGGAGGCTCCGCCGTCACGTGCTGTGACCACCTGCCTGTCCAGTGACTCCTGCCCGCTCACCTGGGAGCGCTCATCTGCTACCTGTCTGCTAGCCTACCCGGAGGCTCTGCCGTCACGTGCTGTGACCACCCGCCTGTCCAGAGACTTCTGCCCGCTCACCTGGGAGCGCTCATCTGCCGCCTGTCTGTTGGTCTTCCCGGAGGCTCCGCCGTCACATGCTGTGACCACCCGTTCATCCAGAGACTCTCGCCTGCTCACCTGGGAGCTCACGTCTATCATCAGCCGCCACAGGTCGTACCAACCCTTTACCTAGAGACTGCCCCGGTCACTTGCCGTGACCATCTGCCCGTTCATTCAGAGACTGCCCCGGTCACTTGCCGTGACCACCAGCCCGTTCATCCAGAGACTGCCTCGGTCACTTGCCGTGACCTCCAGCCCGTTCACTCAGAGACTGTCCCGGTCACCTGCTGAGACTTCCTGCCCGTCTTCCCTGGTCGCCACCCGCTCCCTTACAAGGACCGCCCCCTTGTATAGTAGCTCAGAGGTTCCGCCTCCCAGACCCGTTACAGTTTGCTCGGGCCATGGAACCCGGTGGCACCCAAGCTCCCTCGCTCTCGGACCTGTGTCATGAACTGTCCCGTCAAAGGTCCCAACAGGAGTCCATCCTGGGTCACCTGCGGAATGTCAATACTCGCCTGGACACTCTGACTGCTCCACCAGCAACCTCCGCCTGTGCCATGTCTCGCAATCCGGCAGCTCCGCTGCCCACTAATACCATGGTATCTTACCCCGGACCCCGGCTTTCTGCACCTCCTCGCTTCGGAGGCGACTCCGCCCAGGCTCGGGGCTTCATAAATCAGTGCACCCTGCACTTTGAACTATTGTCTCACCAGTTTAACTCCGACCGGGCCAAAATTGCATTCATCATGTCCCATCTCACCGGGGAGGCCCTGGCCTGGCTAAATCCTCTATGGGAGAGAGGAGACCCCCTGGTGTCCAACTTGCCTGCTTTTCTCACGGCTTTCCGGAAAGTCTTCGACGAACGCGGACGGAGGACCTCATCCGCATCATCACTGCTACGCCTCCGTCAGGGAGGTCTCACCGTGGGCCAATATGCCATACGGTTCCGTACCCTTGCCTCGGAGCTGGCCTGGGATAACGACGCTCTGGTATCCGTCTTCTGGGAGGGTCTGTCCGGCCGTTTTAAAGATGAACTTGCCGGTCGGGACATTCCTACCACTCTCGATGACCTAATAACTCTTGCCACCCGGATTGACCTACGGTTCCAGGAGCGTGCCAAAGAGGTCACCCGTGAGGAGGTTACCACGTCTAGCTCCTACTTTTCAGAAACCCGTCACTCCCTCCGTCTCTACCCAGGTACACTCTCCTGAGCCTATGCAGGTCGACCAGACCAAGATGCTCAAAACCCGTCAGGACTTACGCCGTGCCGAGGGGAGCTGCTTCTACTGTGGCAGTAAGGAGCACCGGATCCGTGCCTGCCCGGAGAGGTCGGGAAACGCCTGTGTCTAGGTTCGCTCAGAGAGGTCGACCTAGACAAGAATAAATCCTCTCCATCTCTGCTGTTGTCAGTCTCAATCGTCTGCGGGGAGAACCGTTATTTCGAACTAGCCCAACTTGACTCTGGAGCAGCCGGGAATCTTATTTCACAGTCCCTGGTAGAGAAATACTGCATCCCCACCAAACCTCTGGCTGTACCCTTGTCTGTTGCTGCCGTGGATGGGGGTCTCTTACCACGCCCCATCCAACTCATCACCGAATCCATTACTCTGCAGGTGGGAATGCTGCATTCTGAGAGTATCTCCTTTCATGTTCTGCCTGGACTCTCTCACGCCCTCTTGCTAGGCCTACCTTGGCTCCAGAGACATGCACCCGTGCTTGACTGGCAGACCGGAGAAGTCCTTCGCTGGGGACAGGACTGCCATAAGACCTGTCTGGTTCCCGTCCATCCCGTCCGTCCTTCTCCTACCCCAGCTAATCTACCTGGACTTCCGATTCCTTATTGGTCTTATGCTGATGTCTTTAATAAAAAGGAGGCAGAGACACTACCCCCTCATAGACCATACGACTGCCCTATCGACCTGTTACCTGGTACTACTCCTCCCCGTGGGCGTATTTATCCTTTATCCGCTGCTGAGACCCGGTCGATGTCCGAATATATTGAGGAGAATCTGGCCAGAGGATTCATCTGGAAATCTACCTCCCCGGCGGGAGCAGGCTTCTTTTTCGTCAAAAAGAAGGACGGCTCTCTCCGTCCCTGTATAGACTATAGAGGTCTTAACCAGATCACGGTGAAGAATAAGTACCCCCTTCCGCTCATTCCGGAGTTATTTGATCGTCTGAGGGGGGCTAGAATCTTCACCAAACTGGACCTCCGTGGGGCGTACAACCTGGTTCGTATCCGTCAGGGGGATGAATGGAAGACGGCATTCAACACCCGGGACGGCCACTATGAATATCTGGTAATGCCCTTTGGCCTCTGTAACGCTCCTGCCGTCTTTCAAGAGTTGGTCAATGACATCTTCCGGGACCTTCTCTACTCCTGCGTAGTGGTGTACCTGGACGACATCTTGGTCTTCTCTCCGGATCTCCAGACTCACCGGAGGGACGTTCGTCAGGTCCTGCTCAGGCTCAGGCAGAATCACCTCTTCGCTAAATACGAGAAGTGCCTCTTTGAGCAGACCTCGCTTCCATTTTTAGGCTACATTATTTCTCAGACCGGCCTACAAATGGATCCAGAGAAACTGTCTGCCATCGAGAAATGGCCTCGACCGGAGGGGTTGAAGGCCATTCAGCGATTCCTGGGCTTCGCCAACTACTACCGCCTCTTCATACCACACTTCTCTTCCCGGACTGCCCCAATTTCCGCGCTCACCCGTAAAGGTACTAATCCCAAAGAGTGGCCACCCGAAGCTGAGGAGGCCTTTCTTTCCCTAAAACAGGCCTTCTCTTCCGCCCCGGTGCTGCATCGCCCAGATGGCAACAAGCAGTTCTTCCTGGAAGTTGACGCCTCCTCCTCTGGAGCCGGAGCGGTACTTACTCAAAAATCATCTTCCGGGAGAATGGTAACTTGTGGCTTCTTCTCTAAACTCTTCTACTCCTCAGAGCGCAATTATTCCATAGGAGACCGAGAGTTATTGGCCATCAAACTGGCATTGGAGGAGTGGCGTTACCTGCTCGAGGGGGCTCTTCACCCGGTAATAATTTACACCGACCACAAGAACTTGGCTTACCTCCAGCATGCCCAGAGACTTAACCCGCGCCAAGCCCGGTGGTCCTTGTTTTTTGCTCGCTTTGATTTTGTTCTTCATTTTCGCCCGGCTGACAAAAACGTCAAAGCAGACGCCTTGTCCCGATCCTTTCTGGTGTCCGATCTCGAGGAAGAACCTAAACATATCATCGATCCCGCCAGAGTAATGCAGGTGGCTCCCGTGAGTCTAAATCGTCTCCCTCCCGGTAAGACGTTTGTTTCAGTACCTGATCGGGAGAAGATCCTACACTGGGGCCATTCGTCTAAACTAGCTGGCCACGCCGGTCAGAAAAAGACCCTCCAGCTTATTGCCCGGCACTACTGGTGGCCTACCCTGCACAAGGACGTAATAGACTTTGTTTCTACCTGTGTGTCCTGCGCCCGCAACAAAGTCCCGAGACACCTGCCAGCCGGTCGCCTCCTTCCGCTTCCTGTGCCTGCTGCCCCCTGGCAGCATATTGCTATGGACTTCATAACTGATCTCCCCGTCTCTGCCGGTTGTACGGTCATTTGGGTGGTCGCTGACCGCTTTTCCAAGATGGCTCACTTTATTCCCCTGCCAGGCCTCCCGTCTGCACCCGAGCTGGCTAAAGACTTTATCCGCCACATCTTCCGTCTTCATGGCCTGCCCCTCCACATCGTGTCGGATCGTGGGGTACAGTTCACCTCACGTTTCTGGAGAGCCACTTGTAAACTGCTAGACGTCACCCTGGACTTCTCTTCCGCTTACCACCCACAGTCCAATGGTCAAGTGGAGCGGATCAATCAGAACCTGACCAGTTACCTCCGGCACTTCGTTAATGCCCATCATTCAGACTGGGTGGATCTCCTACCATGGGCCGAGTTCTCTTATAATAATCACCAGAGCGAATCCTCCTCCAAATCCCCGTTTTTTGTAGTCTTCGGTCAGCATCCTCGGATTCCTTTTCCTGTCTCCACCTCTGTGGACAACCCGGCTGCGGAATCTCTCGTTAGCAAATTTTCCTCCATTTGGGAGAGTACCCGATCCGCACTCCTTCAGTCGTCCGAACGGATGAAAAGACACGCTGACCAAAAACGCCTGGATCCTCCACAATTTCGTCCTGGAGATAAAGTCTGGCTCTCATCTAAATATGTCCGACTCAAGATACCTTCTTACAAGTTAGGGCCTCGGTTCATCGGCCCTCTGGAGGTCATCAGTCAGATCAACCCGGTGGCCTATAAATTGAAACTCCCGGCCAACTTACAGATCCCTAACTCCTTCCATGTATCTCTCCTCAAACCTGTGGTTCTTAACTCTTTTTCCAAGTCTACAGGTACGCCTCCTGCTCCGGTTTCTGCTGAGGACGAGTTTGAGGTAGAGAACATTCTTGCCACCAAAAGGGTAAGAGGAAAGACCTTTTTTCTAGTAGATTGGAAGGGGTTTGGTCCTGAGGAGAGAACGTGGGAGCCCCGGGAGAACATCCATGCCCCTCTTATCCTTGCTAAATTTCTGTCTGGCCTAAAGAAGGGGGGGCCTAAAGGGGGGGGTACTGTAGCGCCGGCGTCCCTGCCCTCTGCTAGGCAGGGACGCTGTTCCCCTCACCTCTCTGCTCCGTGCCCGGCGTCCTCCTCCCGCTCTGCTGGCAGCGCGCGCTCCTTCCCGGCCACTGTGCTTAGGGCGCGCGCGCTCTCCCTCCCTCTTAAAGGGGCCGCGCGCGCCGTCCTAAGGAGTCCCCGGCCAATGGCCGGAGGACTTTACCATATATAAGGCACCTCCTCCAAAATGGAGGTGCCCGAGCAATGTTGTTGCACTGTTCACTACTCTGCTTCAGCCCTCAGGTCCCGTTGTCAGTTACCTGCCAGATACCTGCCTGATTCCTGCCAGCCTGCTGACTTATTCCTGCCTGATTATCTGCTACCTGCCTGCTAGTCTGAGGTCCGACGGTCTGCCTTACTACTCCTGTCAGTCTGTCTAAGGACCAGCCTGCCCGCTCACCTGGGAGCGCACATCAGCCACCTGCCTGCTTGCCTGAGGTCCGACGGTCTGCCTTCCAACTCCTGTCAGTCTGTCTATGGACCAGCTTGCCCGCTCATCTGGGAGCGCACATCTGCTACCTGCCTGCTAGCCTACCTGGAGGCTCCGCCGTCACGTGCTGTGACCACCTGCCTGTCCAGTGACTCCTGCCCGCTCACCTGGGAGCGCTCATCTGCTACCTGTCTGCTAGCCTACCCGGAGGCTCTGCCGTCTTGTGCTGTGACCACCCGCCTGTCCAGAAACTTCTGCCCGCTCACCTGGGAGCGCTCATCTGCCGCCTGTCTGTTGGTCTTCCCGGAGGCTCCGCCGTCACATGCTGTGACCACCCGTTCATCCAGAGACTCTTGCCTGCTCACCTGGGAGCCCACGTCTATCATCAGCCGCCACAGGTCGTACCAACCCTTTACCTAGAGACTGCCCCGGTCACTTGCCGTGACCATCTGCCCGTTCATTCAGAGACTGCCCCGGTCACTTGCCGTGACCACCAGCCCGTTCATCCAGAGACTGCCTCGGTCACTTGCCGTGACCTCCAGCCCGTTCACTCAGAGACTGTCCCGGTCACCTGCTGAGACTTCCTGCCCGTCTTCCCTGGTCGCCACCCGCTCCCTTACAAGGACCGCCCCCTTGTATAGTAGCTCAGAGGTTCCGCCTCCCAGACCCGTTACACATACCAGACAATATATGTCCTTCTATAATATATCCTCATATAATTTCCTATTGTGTCAAATATTATGCAATTACATTGTCCTAAATGATTGTATTTGCTGATCGTAACCTTAACGGTACGATGGTAGAGTCACCACTAGCACCTAAGAAACACAGTGAAGCCTGGTAAGTGTCCGGACGGAGGAGATAGCCATTGATGAGAAGCATTATTTTTTAGGATCATAGCCATGACTGTTATAGCATTTGCATAAGTCGCCCTTGTGCCATGTTGTTCTCCTTTTTTCAAGCAATGTCTGTAATCACAGTAAAACTATTGCAGTCTTCACAACACAGCCCGGCTCTGCTACGATTATGGAAGTCATGTCCAAGAGCAATAAAGAAAAATATTCACATGTGTTTTTAAGAAATTGCTACTGTTTTTTTTTGTTTGGATTATTTATTTCTTTTTTTATGTTTGCATTATTTTGCATTATTTTGTCTTTTTGCTACTTTTGTTGCATCTGTGCATTTTTACGTTTTTTCTTTTGTTGCTAATCACAGCATGTTCTAAGTTTCGTGATTTACTTATTTTTTTTCTTTCTTTGCTTTTTCTATAAATTTTACCATTAGAAAATGCACCTAAAAAATCATACACCTGTCTGTATGTGTCAGAGTTGTCTTGGGGTCTCATCTGTTTATTTAGTAGAGTAAAGAGGGAGGAGGTGAGTAAGGACATAAGTGTGAAGTGCTGGGTCCTGGTTGCTTGTACAGTTAGGTCCATATATATTTGGAGAGAGACAACATTTTTCTAATTTTGGTTCTAGACATTACCACAATGAATTTTAAACAAAACAATTCAGATGCAGTTGAAGTTCAGACTTTCAGCTTTCATTTGAGGGTATCCACATTAAAATTGGATGAAGGGTTTAGGAGTTTCAGCTCCTTAACATGTGACACCCTGTTTTTAAAGGGACCAAAAGTAATTGGACAGATTAAATAATTGAAAATAAAATGTTCATTTCTAGTACTTGGTTGAAAACCCTTTGTTGGCAATGACTGCCTGAAGTCTTGAACTCATGGACATCACCAGACTCTGAGTTTCCTCCTTTTTGATGCTCTGCCAGGCCTTCACTGCGGGGGTTTTCAGTTGCTGTTTGTTTGTGGGCCTTTCTGTCTGAAGTTTAGTCTTTAACAAGTGAAATGCATGCTCAATTGGGTTGAGATCAGGTGACTGACTTGGCCATTCAAGAATATTCCACTTCTTTGCTTTAATAAACTCCTGGGTTGCTTTGGCTTTATGTTTTGGGTCATTGTCCATCTGTAGTATGAAATGACGACCAATCAGTTTGGCTGGATCTGAGCACACAGTATGGCTCTGAATACATCAGAATTCATTCGGCTGCTTCTGTCCTGTGTCACATCATCAATAAACACTAGTGAGCCAGTGCCACTGGCAGCCATGCATGCCCAAGCCATCACACTGCCTCCGCCGTGTTTTACAGATGATGTGGTATGCTTTGGATCATGAGCTGTACCACGCCTTCGCCATACTTTTCTCTTTCCATCATTCTGGTAGAGGTTGATCTTGGTTTCATCTGTCCAAAGAATGTTCTTCCAGAACTGTGCTGGCTTTTTTAGATGTTTTTTAGCAAAGTCCAGTCTAGCCTTTTTATTCCTGATGCTTATGAGTGGCTTGCACCGTGCAGTGAACCCACTGTATTTACTTTCATGCAGTCTTCTCTTTATGGTAGATTTGGATATTGATACACCTACCTCCTGGAGAGTGGTGTTCACTTGGTTGGCTGTTGTGAAGGGGTTTCTCTTCACCATGGAGATTATTCTGCGATCATCCACCACTGTTGTCTTCCGTGGGCGCCCAGGTCTTTTTGCATTGATGAGTTCACCAGTGCTTTCTTTCTTTCTCAGGATGTACCAAACTCAAGATTTTGCCACTCATAATATTGTAGCAATTTCTCGGATGGGTTTTTTCTGTTTTTGCAGGTTAAGGATGGCTTGTTTCACCTGCATGGAGAGCTCCTTTGACCGCATGTTTACTTCACAGCAAAACCTTCCAAATGCAAGCACCACACCTCAAATCAACTCCAGGCCTTTTATCTGCTTAATTGAGAATGACATATCGAAGGGATTGTCCACACCGGTCCATGAAATAGCCTTGGAGTCAATTGTCCAATAACTTTTGGTCCCTTTAAAAGCAGGGTGTCACATGTTAAGGAGCTGAAACTCCTAAACCCTTCATCCAATTTTAAGGTGGATACCCTCAAATGAAAGCTGAAAGTCTGAACTTCAACTGCATCTGAATTGTTTTGTTTAAAATTCATTGTGGTAATGTCTAGAACCAAAATTAGAAAAATGTTGTCTCTGTCCAAATATATATGGACCTAACTGTATATCCTGCTCTGCTTCTAGCACTTCTATTGCTCTCCTCTGAAGACATGTCCCTCTTGTGTGCAGCTGGCCGAAGCCCTGGACCTCTTCCAGGAACAGATGCTGAAAGAGGAGCGGCTGCAGCCGGAGGAAAGTAACTACACTGTTCTCATCGGAGGCTGCGGAAGAGTTGGATATATCCTATATATAACGTATTGACGGCTCTGTCTGACAGTCTAATATGTATGGGGTCCCGGACAATTTTTTGGGGGAGTTAATGATACAGCATAACTGATCATTTAATTTGGCTGATCATTATGTTCTGGAGATAAGGTGCCAGTAGACATGTCTGGTGGTGACTCTCATAGAGAACACAGGAGTGTATGGGAGAGATGGCTGCCAGACAACTGTTAAGCGCAGGCCGTCTTTCATCCAAGAGCCATCTAATGTGTGTGGCGGGCTTTATAAGGTTGATCTGTGACCCCTTGATAATGAGCCATGATAAAGCAGCATTGGGTAAGCTCCAAGGAGTGGCCAGTAAAGTCCTTCTGCCTGTGTTCACATGGATGGGATTAGCCGGGGTCCATGCCGTGGTGGCTGTGCTCATCAGGCCCTGGACACATTAGTCAGATCTGTACAGCATGTTGCAGCTTATTCTGAAATATTTATAACAAAGCCCAGATAATGGTCACATTAACTGTGGCATGTTTGTAGCTTTTTAATGATTTAATACCAAAATGATCTTATTTACTCTGTGAAACAACCTTTAAAGGGACTTTCTTGTTTCACAAAACCGCTGTTCCTGGCTGCAGTTTGTTTAAAGAAATTACAAAAACCGTCTGTTCTCTATTCATCCTCCCCAGGTCCAGCGCAAAGTTTCTCCTGCTGCTCCCGCTGTCTGTTATTGTCTGCAGCGCTGACAACACATCTACAGCTCTGCAGCCTGTAGCTACGCTCAGCGGCTCGTGCCGTTAACTCGGGCCGACCTTCAGAGCTCACTGACTGACTGCAGTGCTTTCACCGTCACGTCAGCGCTGCAGACAATGACTTACACCAAAGCATTATTATTATTACTATTTATTATTATAGCGCCATTTATTCCATGGAGCTTAACATGTGAAAAAGGGGATATACATAACAAACAACAAGTACAATAATCTTGAACAAAAATGCAACGGCAAACTGTTACAGAAGGAGAGAGGGCCTCCCCGCGAGGGCTCACAGTCTACCAGGGATAGGTGAGGGTACAGCAGGTGAGGGTAGAGCTAGTCATGCAGCGGTGTGGTGGAGCGGTGGTTACTGCAGGTTGTAGGCTTGTCGGAAGATGTGGGTCTTCAGGTTCCTTTTGATGGTTTCCACGGTAGGCGAGAGTCTGACATGTTGGGGTAGAGAGTTCCAGAGTAGGGGGGAAGCACAGGAGAAATCTTGTATGCAATTGTGGGCAGAGGAGATAAGAGGGGAGTAGAGAAGGAGATCTTGTGAGGATCGGAGGCTGCGTGCAGGTAAGTACTGGGAGACTAGGTCAGAGATGTATGAAGGTTTATAAAAAATTTCAATAAAAAACATTGAAACACAGATATATGGGGGAGACAGGTTGTGAATGGCTTTGTATGCCATGGTTAGGGTTTTGAACTGGAGTCTCTGGGTACATGGGAGCCAGTGCAGGGATTGACAGAGAGGAGAGGCCGGGGAACAGCGGGGGGGCAGGTGGATTAGTCAGGTAGCCGAGTTTAGGATAGATTGGAGGGGTGCAAGAGTGTTGGAAGGGAGGCCACAGAGCAGGAGATTGCAGTAGTCGAGGCGGGAGATGATGAGGGCGTGCACTAGTGTTTTTGCAGATTCGTGGTTGAGGAATGTGCGGATCCGGGAGATGTTTTTGAGTTGACGTTGGCAGGAAGTGGAAAGGGCTTGGATATGTGGCTTGAAGCACGGTTTGTTTCTTAAAAAAAAGAAATGCTGTGTTGGAATAGGGGTTGTCTGAAATAGGATAACCCCCTTAAAGTGAATCTGTCACCAGGTTTTTGCTATCTAATCTGACAGTAGCATAATGTATGGGCAGAGACCCTGATTCCAGCGATGTGTCATTTACTGGGCTGCTTGCTGTAGTTTTTATAAAATCACAGTTTTATCAGCAGGAGATTATCACTAGAGGACTAGTAAGCCTTCTGCTAGGTAGTCCGGGGCATTCATGTGCTCTGTATAACCCCATCCCCACCACTGACTGGAGGAAAGCTGCCGATCAGTGGTGTGGGTGGGGTTATACAAAGCTCAGCATTCAGAGAACTACTAGAGCTGCAGCAGATAAAACACTGATTTTATCAAAATAGCAGTAAGCAACAAAAAGCGTGAGATATCACTGTAATCAGGGTCTCACCCCTTATATCATGCTGCTCTCAGATGGGGCATCTAAAACCGGGTGGCAGATTCCCTTATGATTTAACAGCACTTTCAGATGACTTTTTAGAATAAGGAGAACTATCTAAGGAATAATTGCCACTCATTATACACTCCTGAGTGTACATGAATGTATGGGGAGTGTACATTATATGATGGGTCTCCTGCATTTTTTCTCTACATTATAAGCCTCAGCATTTACCTTTTCTGTGCTTTGCTTTTTATCCCTCCGGCTCCTCCTTCCATAGGTTTATAGGGGCATCGCAGACATTTTTGTTGAAATGAACCTGTCGCGTTCCTCCCGGTAGCGTTCGACTTCCAGTCACCGGGGTGGCACTGCTCTGTGTATAGAAAGTGGCGCCTGTAACTGCGACCCCTGTAGTGACTGATGGCAGCTCAGCATTAGGGCCGGCTGTCAATCAGGGCTGGGGGCACGGTTACAGCCGTCACTCTCTATACACAGAGCGGTGACTGAACCAGTGCCGCCCCCATGACTGATACCCAAACACTACTGTGGCACCCTGCTACCCACAGGTACCACAGGACCCAAAAGGGTGCATGGACGGACTTCTCCACAAGAGGCCCTTACTACACACAGACACCTCCACCCTTCCACCTCATACCACCAGAAGGAGCCCTGTTAGGGATATATATATACTGGAGGGTGGAGTTAGGTAGGGAGAGTGTGCTCGCACTTGAGATCAGTGAAGAGGCAGCACCTGTTGAGCTGCTGTGCTGAGGGTAAGCTAAGGCCTAAGCACGTGCTGAAGCCTGAGGGCCTAGAGCGTGGCCGGAGGCAAGGAGAGAAGAGAGGAGTTAAGGGGGCAGAGGAGCATCATAAGCTCACCCCAGAACACAAGCCGGACGCCGGGTCCGTGCCTATAGGGTCCTCTATGCCCAGTAGGAATAACTTGTATATCAGGAGGATTCCAGACCCCTCTTCAACCTGAAGCTACAATCATCTACAGAAATAGGAACCACGAAGGCCCCAGCGTCCAGGGATAGTGGTAGCCAGAGAAAAGTTCTTACTACCAAGCAGACAGGTGAGAGAGTGAAACAGTACAGATGCTAGGTCTAGTTCCAGGCTGGTCAGGAGCTTCAGAGAGAGAGAGAGGAAGAAACCGATCAGGAGTCCTACTACCTGCTCACTGGGGAGATTTCAGAAGTGCACCCTTCCTATCAAGTACCCTGGACCATACCTGCCGTTTACAGCAGTAAAGGTACTGAAGCGAATCCCCTGTGTGCGTGCATGTTATTCTCCCCTGACCCAGCTGGGCCACCTCTCACCTGCGTCCCTTCCATCAAGCCTGCCCTGGGGCCCACTCCGCCTGCGGGGAGCAGAAACATCTCAGCTGCCATCCCATCACCCCTGGAGGTCTGCAGCGCACTGGTACCCATTACGAGGAACCACAGGTGGCGTCACGAGACAAAACTGTTATTCATCCCTTCATGTAACAAACCCCTTTTAAAGAGTGACCTCAGGGTATGGGCCCCGGAGCCGACTGCCGTGACAGCCCACAGAAGGTCAAGGCCTGGGTACCGAGTTTCCCCCATATCCCCCTGGGCGAGTCACTACCAGGTACAATAAAGTTCATTTCCTCCTGGCAGAGGGAGTCTAAATGCCGGCACCGGGCAGTTTCAGAATGCTATTAACCTGCAGAGTAACCCCATATCTACAGGTTGATAGCGTTTGTTCACGTGACAGGTTCCCTTCCCTTCTCCCACAGATTTAGCAGATATTGAGAGTGAATGATTAGTGCAGGAGACCAAAAAATGTCTTTTAAGTGACAAAAGAAGAAGGTTTATCTGATAATGTATATTACAAAGTGTCTTATCTTTACTTGCACTATTGATTAATGAAATCAGGTTAGGCTGGAGCAGGAGCACAGTGATAGGACAATCAGAGGGAGACACGGGCAGATCGTGCTGCAGCTTATTCTAGTAAGGAGTTTATCTCACTTCAGTGCTGAGCACTTCTACACAACCATATCACTGCCACTGCTTCTGAACATGTGCTGAATGGAAAGCGGGAATCCCTCCCGCCTGTGTGCGATGTGTACGTGAGCAGACAGTGCAGCATTCTCTACCCACTAGCTGAGAGATAACTGAAGCTTAGCGCTAGAGCCTGCAGAGGGGAGAACTGGTGACAATTGCAGGACACACAGGGGCCAGAATAGAATATACACATAGCAGTAGCCACCTGACATGACTGTTATGCCCTCAATATAACATTCATTGTGTACGCTGTCCATCAGTGTACAAGCTGTGGGGATCTGGCCGAGGCCGGCAGTACCAGGCACTCACACTTATATGGATCTTGCTGTGAAGGGGCGTCAGCGCCCCAGTGAGCACCATGGACCATTTGTTCTGTTAATTGGGAGGACCAATAACGTAATGCAGTAAAGTACCTGTACATTATCTGATAATGCCCTGTATATTATGTACTTACATTATTATTGCTATTATTACATACAGTTTTTACAGTACAGACTCATTTCTTGTTACATCATTTAGATGAAAAAGCGAGGTCTGGTTCCCACAGATGCCACATATACTGCCCTGTTCAACGCCTGCGCGGAGTCGCCATGGAAAGACTCGGGTCTGCAGCACGCACTGAAGCTGCGGAAAGAATTGATGGACAAGAACATTGCGCTTAATCCCATCACTTACCGGAGCTCGCTGAAGGTCTGCACGCTGAGCTCAGGACTGCAGGGGAGCTGTGAGCTATTTAAGGTAAGTCAAGGTCACAGTCCTGGTCACCCACAATGGAGTCCTTATAAGATGCCCCTATCGTAGATTAACCGGGAGGGAACAGCATCATTGTAATCATTCCACGGGGAATCACCAGTGCACCATGTCTGGCCGGGGACTTAGCCGCCATCAGAAGGCACCACCAGAGTTCAGTTCTTCTGTGGGGACCAGGGGGTCACTTACTAAATCTGAGAAAGGTGGACAGCTTTGTACTATCTGCTACCAACACATCCACTGTCAGCTTAAGAGATAGGAAGATGGTGCTGGGGTGTAAATTTTCAGCTAGTTAGTATGTGACCTGTTAGGGGGGCACAGTGACCCCACTGATCCTGGGCACTGGTGCAGCACTGCGCCCCCTTCACTGTGTTTTTCACTGGCCACCCGGCTGTTCTGAGAACGGCAAAGTGACGCTTTCCCTGAGATTTTGATTTTGGTTAGATTTCTCTTGCAATACTCAAGCAGTGATGTCGCGAGCTGGATAATAACAAGCTAATATGGTCTTCTTGGGTTTATAGGAAATTGCACAAAAATTCCGTGTCGTTGGCCCTGAAACATTCAGCGTCCTGTTTATGGGATGCATAAAGGATGAAGAGCTGGGCTTCCTACAAGCTCTGCAGGTATGGCTTGCTGCACACATCCTACATCCTATATCCGTACAGTGCACACTTACCTGGGAATTATGTCTCACACTTCCGACATGATGAGATACGCAAAAACATTGAGGAATCATGGAGCAACTGTTCATTTTACTAATACAGATATTTCTTGCTGCAGTATTTCTGCTGAAGTGACGATGGGGCATGCCGGCTGAGGGTGGGACTCTTGGATTCTCTGATGACTCTGTTGGGCTCGGTGCACATTACGTTTGTGGCCATTGTTGGGCGCATACACATAGAAGGTGTGTGCCCCCTAGTGGCCACTGTCAGGATGGATGATGAGGCATCCGTCCACTATTGGGACCCATTGTAATGAAATGTATACCGCATTGCAGAGGTCGCTCTACATTTTTTACAGAAGAGTAAAAATCCTCCTCATAGTATTTTTCAGGAGTATTTTTAGCCAGTCTTTGAATATTAGAGAAGAGGCTGCAACCTGTGCTTTGCTCTACCGCTTCACCATCTTTGACGTATATTTACGTCAAAGGTCGTGTCCCTGCCTTTGATGTGATCTCGCACACCGAGTCCACATATTTCCCTGCACATGATGACTGATTTAATCAACCATCATCTGCCTTTAATAGCTGCTGATGTACTGTTGCTCCGCCTGCTGCTATTAACCCGTTAAATCCAGCTGTCAATCGCTGACAGCGGGATATAGCGCACGTCGGCTGGAAGCGCGTCATACATCCTGCCACGTGATTGTGGGGCGCCGATGGGTTGTCATGACAGCTGGGGGTCTGCTGATGACCTCCCATACATGTCATTATGACCCTCCTATGGGCCGGCGTTCATAGAAGATGGTGATTTCTGCTATAGATAGCAGTGTATGTACAGCACAAGCGATCAGACGATCGCCGCTCCAAGTCTCCTAATTAATCTGATCAGTAAACTTTGTAATGGGGAAAAAATCAAAATGCCAGAATGACGTTTTTTTGGCTGCCACAGCATTGCAGTAAAGTGCAACATCAAAGTGGTTGCAGGGAGTATATAAGGATATGTAGCTCACAAACTCCTAAATATATGATGTTTTCATTTACAATGTATCTAATTTATACATGTATATAGAGAGTACTGAGCATGGATTTGTAAGGTTTCATAACTTCCATGCTAGACAAAATTCTATAAAATAAATAATGTGACAATTCTTTCATGGCCGGAGGTGATAATAAACTGATATAACCGTGTACACTAGTAATTAGAATTCCCTGGGCTCGGGTGTAAGAGGCAATATTCCTGATGATCAGGGTCCCGTGTAGGGACGGTCACTGCTGTATACCATCTAGTACAGAGGTACAGAAGCTGGCGGCGCTCCCATAACCTCCGGGCTGCTGGATTCTATCAAACATCTCCATGTTATTCTGTATACAGTTATATTCTTCTTTCCATCACAATGCGGTGGGATATCACTACAATATGCCATCATGGTGTGATTAGTGGAGGGCGGCTGTCACTATCCCCCGACTTTAGAATTAGACTGAATAAACCTTCAAAGGGGGTGTACAAAGTTTAAAAGATATCTCCTATCCATAGGATAACTTCCCGATGGATGGGGTCTGACTGCTGGGAGCCTCACCAATCCTGAAAACTGGGGATTTGAAGAGTCCTTAGTGACTGATGTGATGGTCGATCATTGCTGCACCACACATTCTCTATGGGACGACTGAAGCTCTGTGCTCGGCTGGTCTTCAGCACTCCCATTAAGAATGAACGGAGCGGCAGTGCGTATACTCAACCACCACTCCATTCATCGTCTGTGGGACTGCCAGAACTAGTGGAGCGCTGCTCTTGGCTATTTTTGGGCAGTCCTATAGACAGTGAATGGAGGGGAGGCTGAGCATGCTGCCTGTTCTTGGCTTTGCTAGGGGTTCCAGCAGTCAGACCCTCAGTGATCAGTAAGTTATCCCCTAACCTTTGGATAAGAGATGATTTTCTATTTTGGCAATAACCCTTTAATTGCATTCATGTGGTTATTTTCCCCCTATCCTGTCCACCTTTATTATGTCCGTTATTCCCTCTGGTGGTCTGTGCAGCCATGTAGTGTATGTCTGTACTACTCAGGCTCTGGGGGGCCGGAGCGTGCAGCTACAGAGCAACCTGCTCCACATCACTGCCAGGAGGGGAGATTTATTGCTGTGTAGTTAGTCCAGGTGGTGCCGACAAGTAGAGGGAACAAGTTCTGGCAATCCTGCCAAAGGAACACAGTTATTCCTGCACCGGACCTGCATCTCCGGTGTGCGGCGGCCGGGAAGGTGCCCGCTCTCCTCAGGGAAGATGCTGACGGCCCGCAGGCACATACCCGTCCTTGTGCCAATGCACAGGAGATAAAGCAGGACATTTATCTAAGTAGAGATGTGGCGTCTCCCACCCGCCTGTCATATTTGTAGATGACGCGTGGCGGAGGGCAGAAGCCGGGGCAGGACTCCTGTCCGGCTGCAGAAGTCTCATGTGTAGTGATACTCATGTGACTTTTCTAAAAGCATAAATCGGCCTGCAGAGGTGTCAGCGACGCTGGCTCAGACGTTACTGTGAGCGGAATAACAAGGCTTTGGTAACAGTTTCACCTCTTTATATTGTATTAGCTCCTTTACTTAGTCCTAGTTCAGACTGGTCTAAGAGATCGCCTGCTGATTCCTTTCTTGCGATTCTGATAGGAGATTTCTGTTAGAAGTTTGGCGCAAGGCTAGTGATTAGACTGGCTAGTGATTAGACTGGCTAGTGATTAGACTGGCCAGTGATTAGACTGGCCAGTGATTAGACTGGCTAGTGATTAGTCTGGCTAGTGATTAGACTGGCTAGTGATTAGACTGGCTAGTGATTAGTCTGGCTAGTGATTAGACTGGCTAGTGATTAGACTGGCTAGTGATTAGACTGGCTAGTGATTATAGACTGGCCAGTGATTAGACTGGCTAGTGATTAGACTGGCTAGTGATTAGACTGGCTATTGATTAGACTGGCTAGTGATTAGACTGGCCAGTGATTAGACTGGCCAGTGATTAGACTGGCTAGTGATTAGACTGGCTAGTGATTAGACTGGCTAGTGATTAGACTGGCTAGTGATTAGACTGGCCAGTGATTAGACTGGCTAGTGATTAGACTGGCAAGTAGATAAGGATTTTGTGCCAGATTTTTAGTAACAAAGGGAATACAGCGGTCGGCCACTTTAGGTGGACTGTTCCAGTAGGCAGCATGCTGATAAGTTATTTTTTGACGTTTTGCATGATTTCCGCTGTCTTTGGTTGGCATATCCCCCCCCAATGGCACTTCCATCTGCAACCTGTAATGGCCAGTCGGGATACCCGCGCTGGCATCGGGGTCTTATTGCATGGATAGGCACGCTGGTGACTCGCCCCCAGGGGGCCGGTGGCTGATCGCCGGGGTTATATCACGTTGGCTGGCCCAGGGCGGTCAGTACACAAAAAGGGGGTATAAAATTCTAATAAAAGTTCGGGGAATTCGTAACGCCACCTGTGGTGTCTGGTGAAGGTCACCAGCGCCGCAACAGTACTCCGAGGCCGGTGTCAGGGCAGCTAAGATGGAGCGGGCCTCAGGGCAGTATAGAACGATGCAGTTTGCGCTGGGCGTTGTGGTGCAGGGAGAGGACGATAGCGCAGCAGAAGTAACGGACAGAGACAGGGGGTTTGCTTTGTTACCTTTTACTGGTACAGCTGTTAAGTACGGTCCGGGGTACTCCAGGTGAAGGGCACACTTTTGGACTTCTCCCCAGTGAGCGGGTATAAGGCCTCCTGTCTCTATGTATGCTCCTGGCCAGCCTGCAACTGGGCCTAGCTTATGTGTCCTGCTTTTTCTTAACCTGTTGCTCTGAGGTAGGACCTGCGGTTGGTAACCACTTTCCCTGGACGTCGGGGTTCCTGGTCCTGTACGTGTCTATCTTCAGGTTTGCCAGGGACTTGTAGTCCTCCTGGGATTCCGGTTGTTCCTACTGGGTGTAATGGATCCCTGTAGGCACGGACCCGGTGTCCGGTAAATATAGCGGGGTGAGCTTACTGAGCTCCTCTGCCCACTTGGTTTCTCTCTCTTTATCTCCTCGCCGTCGGCCACGCTCGGGGCCTTCACTACAAGGCAGCTGGTGTACTGCGTCTTCACCGCTCTCTGAGCGTCGGCACGCTCTCAGACACCTTCTGTCTGACTGCTCTGCACACTCACTCACTGCAGACTGAAGACTAATCTGTTCTGAAGACTGAGCTGCCTGGCTCCACCTTCCCTTTATATATCCCTATCCGGGCTCCCTCTGGTGGTATGAGGTGGAAAGTGGAGGTGTATGAAAGTAGTGAGGGCCTCTTGTGAAGAAATCCAGCCATGCCCCCTTCTGGGTTCTGTGGCACCATGCGCAGCAGGGCACCACATTCCCCCCTAGTAAAACTCAGTACTCCCGGACTGAAGCAATTTTGCAAAACAGGTTAAACAATAATAACATTTCTTCCCTTTTTGGGAGGCACATCTCTTGAACATTACAGGTGTAAAAACATAATAAATATATACAAATATAGAGCGTCCTCAGAATTTAAGTCTGTTCCGGTGAGGTCCCCTGACAGGGTGTCCATCTCACAGGTAAAGTACAAGGTAGCTTGAGGGACCTGTCCAAAGCAAACCCTCCACGTAGGCCCTTGGGTGGCTGCAAGGCATGGCGATTCTGAGTTGGACCTCCACTTCTGCCACCCAGACAGGTTTTTATTCTGAGGTCACCTAAAGGGGGCACTCCAGGGAGCGCAATTATTTACAGGAAACAGTTTTTGGGCTGCACACAGTCCTCTTCCACAAACTTCTTTATGTATATACCCTTACTGGTAACTAGATGCAAGTTAAGTGTCCATATCACTTGAATTGTTCATTAGCAAGGCAAAAACACATATGAATAATGAAATACACGAAAATTACATACAAATAACATACCCCAGGGACAACTATCTACACTGTCAGAGTTTCCTTTCTATTCTCTCTATCTGACAGGGGTCTGACCTTTGGTGCTACGTGTCGACCTACGTGGTACTGGGATGCTTGTGGTACTGGTAGTTGCACTACTTTCCATTCTGTCAGCACTAGGTGTGGAGGGGCTACAAGACTGCCTTGACCTCTCTGCGGGACTGGCAAGTGTACCATTAGTTGGCCTTCTTGCTCTGCTCCAACCTGGGATCCTTCTTCCGGGGATTCTTCTTGAGCAGGCTCTTCTGGGGCACCTACAGGTTCTTCTTGCTGTGGGTAGAAGGTGATTACAGGTATGATTACTGCTCCTCCTAGTTGGGGCCAATCTGCCGGGAAATCTCCTAATTCAGTATGTATTACTGCTTCTTTAGGCTCCTCTGGTACGGTGAGAGGCACTTCCTCCTGGGGCTTTAGCAGACCTGGACACAACTTCAGATGGTCTCTGGATACTGTTGCAGTCGTTCTTCCTCCGTCCTTAGTTATTAAACAGGTCTTCCGGTTATCAAACCTTGAGTTTAACACAGTGTAGGGTTCTCTCTCCCACTGGTCATCAAGTTTGTGGTTTCTCCTTTTTCTTTTTAACACCACTTCTCCTGGTGTGACGGGTTCTGCGGGCGCACTTCTATTGTAGTGGGCTTCCTGTTTGTCCCTCACCCGAGTGAGACTGTCTTCGACACAGGCCTGTACTCTTCTGTACTGCTCTTGTCTGGTCGTGTCCCAGTCCTCAGTGGACATATCTGCTTCGGGTTCTACTACACCAAGCTCCAGGTCCATGGGCAACTTCCCGGGTCTTGCTCGCATGAGATATGCTGGAGTACAATTGGTGGAACTCACAGGTATGTGGTTGTACAGATCTACCAGGTCAGGTAGTAGGTCTGACCACTAATTTCTCTCCTCTAGTGGTAGGGTCTTCAGCAGGTCGATGATGATGTTGTTCATCTTTTCACAGAGACCGTTGGTTTGGGGGTGGTACTGTGTAGTCCGGATCTTTTTACACCCGTACAGATGGCAGAACTCCTTGAACAATTCGGCCTCAAAGGCTGAGCCTTGATCTGTCAGCACCTGCTCCGGGTATCCATGTGGCCTGTTGAAGTACGCCTGAAACGTCTTTGCCACGGTTTCTGCCGTCAGATCCTTGCGGGGGCGACCACCAGGAACCGGGAGTAGTGATCCACCATGGTCAGTGTTATGCACATGCCCGGACTGACTGGCGTGTGCGTGTTTAGTGATCCCACTGGACCAAGAACCGGAGAGTGCCTGGAGGGGCGTAACTAAGTATCTACCCGATCCGACCAAGGTCGCACGACGGCTAACGACGCCAGTGCACCAGGGAGGAACTGAGCAGAGGGACCAGGTGCTACTCCAGGTCAGACCCCGGACACGGCTGTTGACCCACACCGGAGAATACAGGAACAGGCAGGTTAGGCTGGCACACTGACTGGTGGGTATAGGCAGGCACGGCTGGTATGCAGACAGGCGGGCACTGGTAAGCACGACTGGTATGCAGGCAGGGGGTACTGGCAAGCACGGCTGGAGTGCCGACAGGGAGGCACTAGCAGGTTGGAGCACAGACTGGATAAGTTCCAGTACAGACTGGGACTCAGGAACAGAACCGCAGATGCGGTAGACAAGCAGAGCAGAGCGAGACCGCCTGGAGCGGCGAGCAAAGGCAGAGCAGAGCGAGACCGCCTGGAGCGGCGAGCAAAGGCAGAGCAGAGCGAGACCGCCTGGAGCGGTGAGCAAAGGCAGAGCAGAGCGAGACGGCCTGGAGCGGCAAGCAAAGGCAGAGCAGAGCGAGACAGCCTGGAGCGGTGAGCAAGGCAGAGCAGGCAAGAACCGCCGGAGCGGTGAGCAAGGCAGAGCAGGCAAGAACCGCCGGAGCGGTGAGCAAAGGCAGAGCAGAGGGGACAGGGCTCTGTTCACACGGAACAGACTGGAAGGGAAAGGCAGAACCAGATACACACAAGATACTTGCAATGAAATAGCGAGTGGACTCTAAACTCACAAACGGGAGTACAGGGACAACGAGTAGGAGTTAGGTACGGGTTCAGACTCTGCAGGAAAAGGGAAGGTACGGACATAGAGAAAAACAGGTAACAGGCTAGGAGAGTATTCAGACAAGAACAGACACAGCAGCAAGATACAGGAGCGGGTCTAGGTATGCGGCCCCTAAAAGGCGGAACGAACAGGCTAGGAGCGTGTTCAGACAGGAACAGGCAAGATACAGGAGCGGGTCTAGGTATGCAGCCCCTAGAAGGCGGAAAGAACAGGCTAGGAGCGTGTTCAGACAGGAACAGGCTAGATACAGGAGCGGGTCTAGGTATGCGGCCCCTAGAAGGCGGAAAGAACAGGCTAGCAGCGTGTTCACACTGGCCTGGAAATACAGCCTCCAGGATAGGCAGACAGACAACAGGCTAGAATATAGTTCAGACAGGACCTGGCACATCAGCAGCGAAAAGCCATCTGACGGAATGCATTGCTCAGGCACCAGCTTGTATGAGGAGCTGGTTTAAATATCCAATGACTGATAGCAATAGGCTGAGGACGCATTAGGGGTGTGCCCACAGCAGCTACACGAAACAGGAAGTGACCGGGCCGCCGCCCTAAGCAGCCAGAACAGAGGCAAGCAGACAGCATGGAAAGAAGCCAGGCTAGCAGACTGGACTGATGATCAAGTTTGCGATCTTGCATATTGGGAGATGGTGCCCTATGCAAGAACGCCGCCAGGTATGTTAGAGTCAGGGCATAGGAATATCCTGACCTGCTGGGTGACAGCTTGACATGATCCAGGGCCACGATCTCCAAGGGTCGAGTCGTCTTGATGGGTTGCAGGGGTGCCTTCTGGCTGCTGTAGTCTTTTCTCCTGAGGCTACGGGGTCCACAGTCCCGGCACCACCTCTCAATGGAACTGCGCATTCCTACCCAATAAAACCGACACTTCAGCAGGGCTTCTAGCTTCTTCCAGCCAAAGTGCCCCGCCTGATCGTGGTAGGCCTCCAACACCATCTGGATGTCCATCCTGGGCACTACAATCGGCCATACCATCTCATGGGTCCTCGGGTTGACGTACCTCCGGCACAGCTTCTCTCTATAGATGAACAGCCGGCTTCTCTCATTCCACAGTTGCTTGGCTTGTAGAGACGCGTCTTTCTCCAGGGAGGAACCTTCCTGGGTTATCAGTTCCTTAATACGACTGACAACCGGGTCACTGTCCTGGGTCTCCTTCCAGCTGTGGTGAGGCAAAGGGTTTAACGTCCTACCGCGATGGCTACTGGAGGCTCGTTGCTCTTGGACCATTCCATTACGGTGAAAGGCAGGTAGCTCAATCTCCTCCAGGTCATCCACTTCCTCTTCAGTGTCCGACTGGTGAGGCCTCCTGGACAGGGCATCGGCGTTGGCATTATTGCGGCCTGCCCGGTACTTAACTGCTTCCCGACCGCCCACTGTATATAAATGTCGGCGCTGCCTGGGCTCTGTGCAGCGCCGACGTTTAAAAACGGTGGTTGGTCCCGCAGTGCTCAGGACCCCCAGGGTCCTGCAAGCGCTGCGGGTGCGGTGCAGAGCGATAGCTCTGACAGGGGACATCATCGGGACCTGATTGGATCAGGTCCCAATGATGTTAACCCTTTGCTATCTTCTATATGCCGCAATCTATAGTGATGGCGGCATATAGAAGATAGTGAGAGGAGAGGGGGTCGTCCACTTACCTCTCCGACGGCCCCCTGATACCTTCCAGGACCTGCCGTTGAAATGGCAGCTGGAGGTCACATGACCGCCTCCAGATCTGCCATATACGGTGTCCTGCTAGGCTCAGCCTGCAGCTGAGTCGAGCAGGAGAAGGACAGTGTGAAACTGTCAGCATAGATCTCAACCAATGCAATACATATCTATTGCATTGGATGAGATCAGTGATTAGAAAAATAAAAATTAATGTCCCATACAGGGACTAAATAAAAATGTAAAAAAAAAATCACAAAATAAATAAAAATAAATAAATAAAATATTAAACCAATAAATCCATATATTTATGCAAAAACAAAAAAAGTACACATATTTGGTATCGCCGCGTCCAAAACAACCCGATCTATAAAACTGTCACACTAATTAACTCCTGTGCACACCGTAATAAAAATAAATAAAAAACGGAGCAAAAAACTATGCTTTTTCATCATATCGCCAAACAAAGAGTCGAAAAAAATGCGATCAAAAAGCAAAATGGAAATAAAAATGGTACCGCTGAAAACGTCATCTTGTTCCGCAAAAAAACGCTCCATACAGCTCCATCAGCTGAAAAATAAAAAAAGTTATAGCTCTCAGAATAAAGCGATGCAAAAAAAATATTTTTTCTATAAAATTGTTTTATTGTGTAAAAGCGCCAAAACATAAAAAAATATACAGTAAGTGTAGTATCTCTGTAAACGTACAGACCCGAAGAATAACGCTGCCTTATCACTTTTACCACACACAGAACGGCATAAAAAAAACTCAAAAAACAATTCCTGAATTGTTGGTTTTTGTTAATTTTACCTCACAAAAAACAGAATAGAAAGCGATCAAAAAATGTCACGTACCCAAAAATGGTACCAATAAAAACGTCAACTCGTCCCGCAAAAAACAAGCGGTCACATGACTCTGTAGGCCGAAATATAGAAAAATGATAGCTCTCAAAATATGGCGATGCAAAAACTAGATTTTGCAAAAAAAAGCGTCTCTTATTGTGTGACAGCTGTCAGTCATAAAAACCCGATATAAATCTGGTATCGCTGTAATCGCACTGACCCGAAGAATAAAGTAATCTCATCACTTATACCGCACGAGAAACGGCGTAAAAAAAAAAAATAAAACCAATTCTTCACCTGCTACTGATTTTGTTTATTATGTCTCCCAAAGATCGCAGTAAGGCTCTGCTCACATTTATCCTGCGCTCTGCGCTGAGCACTTACACCAGAGTTTCCGTGTAAATCTCTGAGATACGTGATTGAGACGGAACCCATGACGGAAGATTCCCTGTAATGAGGCAGATATAGGCCACTGTGGATGCCATCTGGCCTGTGAGCCCACGGTGTCAGTTTTTTAGGCGTGCATAAAAGTGCGGTTGACCACAGTTTTGTGCACTTCTGAAAAAAAGGACACCGCTAAACAGAGGCCAGACGGAGTCCAGAGTAACTCTGCTGCCTCATTACAGTGAATGGATCCTGCAGGGGTTTCATCTGAATTACATCACTTGGAAATTTAGATGGAAACCCCGATGTAAGTGCTCAGCCTCGAGCGCCGGATAAATGTTACTTAAAATGTTCCCAATAAAAGCTTCAACTCAGTCCTCAAAAAAAGCTAGTCCCCACTCAGGTCCGTCATCTGTCAAAAATATTCCAAGTTACTGGTAGCAGAAAGGCTCTGGAAAAGCGAAATGGCCCTTGCCCCCCAAAAGAAATTCAGAAAATTTTGTGCTCCCAAATCCAAATGCCTATTCTACAATAATTTGTTTTCCAATTGTCAAATAGCGCTCCGTCCCTCCCAGATCTCGCCGTATGGCTGAGCGGTACGATACAGCCAGATATGGGGTATTGCCACTTTTAGAAGAAATTGTGTGACGCATTTCGGCACCATTTTTACCCATTGCCCTGTGTGAAAACGTAAAATCTGAGGGTAAAACATTTTTTTGTGGTAAAAATACAATTATGTTTTCTTCACTGCCCAATGGTATAAATTTAAAAATTAAAAAATACTCACTACTTCCCTAGATGAATTCCTTGTGAGGTGTAGTTTACAAAATGTGGTCACTTGTGGGGGTTTCTGCTGTTTCGGCATGTCAGCGACTCTTCAAATGTGACATGGTGTCTGCAACCTATCCCAGCCAACATAGCGCTCCTTTCTCTTCCGAACCCTGCCGTACACCAAAGCAGTGGTTTTCTGCCACATATGGGGTATCGGCGTACTCAGGAGAAATTGCACAACAAATTTCATGGTGCAATTTCTCCTATTACCCTTATGATAATCCAAAATTAAGGGATGAAAAACGTTTTTGAGGGAAAAATGTGAAAATTTTATTTTTACAGCTCAATATTATAAACTTCTGTGAAGCACCTGGGGGTGCGAGGTGCTCACCAAACATCTAGATAAGTTCCCTAAGGGGTCTAGTTTCCAAAATGGTGTCACTTGTGGGGGATTTCCACTGTTTAGGGGCATCAGGAGCTCTCCAAACGCAACATGGCGTCCGCTAATTATTCAAGCAAATTTTACATTGAAAAAGTCAAATGGCGCTCCTTCCCTTCCAAACCCTGCCGTGCGCACCAACAGTGGTTTTCCTCCACATATGGGGTATCGGCGTGTTCAGGAGAAATTGCACAACAAATTTCATGGTGCAATTTATCCTATTACCCTTATGATAATGCAAAATTAAGGGATGAAAAACGTTTTTGAGGGAAAAATGTGAACATTTTATTTTTACAGCTCAATATTATAAACTTCTGTGAAGCACCTGGGGGTGCAAGGTGCTCACCACACATCTAGATAAGTTCCCTAAGCAGTCTAGTTTCCAAAATGGTGTCACTTGTGGGGTGTTTCCACTGTTTAGGGACATCAGGAGCTCTCCAAACGCAACATGGCGTCTTCTAATTATCCAAACAAATTTTTCTTTCAAAAAGTCTAATGGCGCTCCTTCCCTTCCGAACCCTGCAGTGCGCCCAAACAGTGGTTTTCCCTCACCTATGGGGTATCAGCGCGCTAATGAGAAATTGCACTACAAATTGTATATTCCATTTTTTCCTGTTACCCTTGTGAAAATAAAAAAATTGGGTCTAAAGTAACATTTTTGTGAAAAAAAGTTAAATGTTCATTGTTTTCTTCCACATTCCAAAAATTTCCGTGAAACACCTGAAGGGTTAATAAACTTCTTGAATGTGGTTTTGAGCACCTTGAGGGGTGCAGTTTTTAGAATGGTGTCACTTTTGGGTATTTTCTGTCATAAAGGCCCCTCAAAGTCACTTCAAATAAGATGTGGTCCCTAAAAAAATGTCTTTGTAAATTTTAATGGAAAAATGAGAAATCGCCGGTCAACTTTTAACCCTTATAGCTTCCTAACAAAAAAAAATTTTGGTTACAAAATTGTGCTGATGTAAAGTAGACATGTGGGAAATGTTATTTATTAACTATTTTGTGTGACATATCTCTCTGATTTAAGGGCATGAAAATTCAAAGTTTGAAAATTGGATAATTTTCAACATTTTCACCAAATCTCCGATTTTTTCACAAATAAACGCAAGTGATATCGAAGAAATTTTACCACTATCATGAAGTACAATATGTCACGAAAAAACATTCTCAGAATCAGGGGAATCTGTTGAAGCGTTCCAGAGTAATTACTTCATAAAGTGACAGTGGTCAGAATTGAAAAAATTGGCCCGGTCACGAAGGCAAAACCAGGCTCTGGGGCGAAGTGGTTAAATAAATATTGATTTTATTGGCATCTGTGCTTCATTTATCTTGATTGGATTGCTCTAAGACTGAAGTATTGCATTTAATAGACCCCTTTACGCTTTTGGATTAAAATGTGATATGTTGCAGTTGTGAAAAGTACTTTTGCAAAAGACATGTAAATTATACTTGTGACGAATGCAAACAGTAAATTTAGCACCGTGAACCTTATTTACCATTTTATATAGAAAAAACTGAACTTTTTTTTTTAAATATATTTACATACAGTTTGATGTGATTAGTGATAGTCTACAGTTATATAAAGATTATTTTTTTATGTGCAAATGTGCAATATGCATGAATATTGCAATAAGGCCTTGTAACATATTTTGATACAAAAAAAAAAAAAAAAATTAAGTTTTTGATTTAATTTTTCATTTGTTTATGGACAACCATGTTCACATACAGTATAATAATGCAACAGGTATTCAAAGAAAACACTTAAATTAGCTAAAAATCAAGACTTTAATATGTCCGGTCAAAAATGACCAGAACATTATAAGTGTATAGTCGACCCGAACAGAACAGCAGGGTTAAGTCAAAAAAAATTTGAGCAGCTCGGAATTTGTTTTCCATTTTTTAGACTTTTTAAGTTTGGCTGCAGTGGCACAGAGAACGCGGACTCAGTGCTACAATAAAACAAGTTGTTTATTAACTATTTACAAAATTATTCAATTATATATCAGTGACAATACAGACAGTGTAGAGCGACCTCTGCGCTCTCTCTCTGTCTCGTGCTTGTGGTCACCGTCTGGCCCTGTTTATGGGCCTGGTTATCTGAACGATGCCCTATAAAATATCAAACCCAGCGCTACAGCACTAAGAAGTATGACACCAATAGCTTAGTTGTCGACTATATATCCTTGATTTTCCCTGATACAGGTAACCACTGTCTGTTAAGCTCACTAAACCTTGCGTGGCTCGGTTATACTCCTACTGAGCTTCACACCAAGAACATATACGGAGTACAATTACCACTGTAACATCAATATTCACATAAAGTATATGCAACATACATCGTTGTATGAATATTGGTATAAATGCACACTAACCTATAATAGTTAAAGATACACTGGACTGTCAGCCAATAGTGTCTGGGTCGAATCAGTATGGGCCTCCGTCAACCCGCTGTATTTTCCAATGGCAGTCGCCACCCCAGACCCTAACAGGTGCCCACACTACACTTTCCTGCAAGGATGAAAGTCTCACACTGTGGGCCACAGTCAATTTCTTCTACCACAGACCTTCTGTCCTTGCCTCCAATTTCCAGAGAGACAACTCATGCTCCCTTCTGCTCACATAACCGAATTTCTGTCCTTCCAATTGGGTCTACGCTCACACGACCGAATTTCCATTTCTGCAATAGGGTCTGCGCTATCTGCTATCTTTAGCCTCGACAATCAGGATCTCTTAGTCTTTGTAAGGACTCTGCACCCCTTGCTTAATCCACTTCCAATACTGATCTTGTGTTTCTGGACATACTCATCACCTACGTCAGGCCTAGCTACCACAGGTGACTTGTTACAAGTCGGGACGACGACTGACTTCCTGGCCTGACCCCTGTGGCTTTTGTATTTTTCTGCTGCAGATCACATGTCCCCTGTGCACCTAGCTCTGCTTTCCTCTCATTCAGCCGGCCTTCTGTCCCTTGGTTCCAATACCATTTCAGGTTCCTACACCTAAAGTCTCTGATCACTACATGACAGCATCTGCCCACAAATACCTTACAGCTCATTTCTATTATATGAGTCACTCACTCTCCTTACATTCCTCCACTCTTTAAACTCACCATTACTTGGATGAGAAAGGTTACTTATGCTTTAGACGCTCCTTGGTGGTGGTCTCAGAGTCGCCAATATCCAAACACACTCCTGTGTCTGCTGTATTACATACTGCCATATGAAATCATCTTCTGCATACCTCCTGGGTGAAACACCAGCATTGGTACATTCAGATCTGTGAAGTCCCTCCTGACCTGTCTCTTCTGGAACACTTAGGCCCTGAGACACTCTTCCTGTGATTTTGACCTCTAGCCTACCCTCTAAGCTAGCCCCGGTCATTCTCTCTTCATCAGACACATGTGGCGGTAGCATGTAAGGGTGCCGCACTCTCTCTGGTGCGACGCCTTCTCCTTTCGGGGTGTACTCTCCTTGTCACTCGATGAGGAACAGCCTCCCACGTGTAGTCCAATTTTCCCCAAGGGTGCTTCACTTGAACCAAAACTCGATTCCCCAGCTGTAATGGTGCCTCCTGCACAGGAGTTACTACAGGATGCCTTTTCCCCTGGGGCTTCTGTACAATCTTAAGTCTCAGTGTCTCTAACCGATGATGGTGTTTCCACACCAAAGTTGTGGTGTTTATCTTCGTACTATCTTCCTCTGGATCAAGCTCTAGCTCAGTAACCTTACGGCTGTTACGTCCAAACAGCAACGTGTAAGGCGTGTACCCTGTCATGGCATGAACCTGGTTACTGTACACCCAGACCAGTTCTGGTACAAATTCAGGCCATTGCATCTTCCTGTGTCACGGTGTAGGGGAATGCTGGTGAGGAAATAGCAGATACGGGCTGGGTGAGCAGGGAAAACTAATCTGTCCCTGGGAACCCTGAATAGCCCTGACCCCGAAGGTATCTCTGATGGTGAGAAGGTTTGGGTCTCCACCCTAAGCCCTAACTCCTTCACAAGCCCTGCACTAATTCCCCTAATCTCCCTCCTCAGAACAAAGGTACAGCAATCTCAAAGGAAAGGACTTCAGCGGCACAAAAAAACAGGACTGCACAGCACGGCTTCCACGTATAGAGTGAAACTCTATCAGCTGCACCACCTGGTGGAAGGAGAGGCTGCTTAAAGGCTAAGGGGAGTAGACTCACACAGAAACTCACATCCACCAGGACATGTCAATAGAATTGGCATTAACCCATGCAGTACAAGAGGGAATTTCACAGTTTAAGTTACAGCAGCATCTAGAATAGACCGCAGATACACAGCGCTAGACAGTGTGTGACATCCTGTCATCTTCCTGTTGTCCTCCACAATTCTCAGAATGTAGATAAAGTTATGTTGAAACGTTCACAGTCCCCATTTCCCTGTGGGTGCTAGGGTGTAGTCCTGGATTTCTCAATGTTGTACAGTTGGTGCAATTCATCCATGACTTTTCCATGAAAACAGGCTCCTAGCTCAGAGTGAATTCTTTCTGGACACCCGTATACCCACATGAAGTCATGACAGATGGCACAGGCCACTGACTCGGCTGTTTGATTCCCAGTGGGAGTCATGACTGCAAACTTTTTAAAATGATCCATCATCACCAGACAGTACAAACAACCATTATCGGAGCGGCTGATCATAAGATAGTCCACCATCAGCACTTCCAATAGGAAAGAAATCCTCTTCACCTATATAGATGTTCTGTGTTTAGGGGGTTTAGTCATCTCACCCTGATGGGATTTCCGGTAATCTTCTTTCACCACTCGATTTACTTGTGGCCAATACAGAAACCGTTGTAGTCATTGGAAAGTTCTCTCTGTTCTGAAGTGGGTATCACTCTCATGGGCTTTCTTCTTCACTCTGGGCTTCATTCCTTGTGAAATCATTAGCAGACTACAATGAGGCAATCTGGGCTACCGCCCAGGGCCAAAGGCTCCTGGGTACTTTGGCCATATTGTCCTCATTATAATGCATTTTTTCACCACTGTCGGCGGTGCACATCTCCGGACAGGTAGCTTTCCTAAAGCTCAGCTGCCAGCAATTCACAATGGTTTACTGGCATCTACAAGGCTATGTGTGTATGTACTCTTAGGAATAACAGAATCTTTGGTCCTCTCCTCCACTTTTAGCTGAGGTTTAGAGGATTAATCGGAGACATAGAACTGCTGTTCTCCACTTTGGAATCCTACCCTTCAGATATATGGTACATGATGTATAGTATTGATATACCAAAAATATCAGTAATAATCAATTAAATTCTGAAAGACATTAATCAATTTAAAATTTGTATTTATTTAGTTTAATTAAATCTTGCATGGAAGGATGAAGACGTGTTCTTGGAGAAGCCTTCAACTTTAGCAGGTGTTTCTTGCTGGTCAGGAGGCCACGGGTAGATGGTTCAAATCCTTCCATACAGGTACAGCATTGATGGTGGACATGCTGTAGTTTCTTCAGGGAGCTAGATGTGGGGGTTTTCTGTCCTCGAGATGTCTAAGGTGCCCTGGTGACAGCAGGCAAAAATGCAGCTTCCTCTGACAGCGCGAGCAGCCCTGGATAATCCACGCCGGCAGGATGATATCATCCGGCGGAAGATGGAACCTATGAGAAAAGATGTAAAACTAATGTAAGTAATGGGACTCCATATTAGAGGGTACTACTGTGGTGTCACTGTGGGAGAACGTTAGAGGAATCTCATCACACAGAGGGCAGGGATCTTTGCCAGTCATCATACATGTGACAATCCCACCACTGATAGATAACATCTGCTCCACATGACTTCTTCTCACTGACATCATACAACATGGAGATTATTGTCACACTTACCTCGCCTACTTTCCCCCTCTTCTACTTTCTCTGTTTTTTCTTGTCTTCTCAGTTTTAGAAAATATTTTCTTTTCTTCTGAACTGGAGATTCTAATCAAAAAGTCAGAAACAAATATTAATTATAAACTTCTAAAATATTTTCTTTGTATCTATATAGAGTTATGCAACTGATTAATATGCACCTGTAGCATTTCTGTGTGCCGCCATGTGGTGTCTCCAAGGAACTATGTCCCCTTATTATCATGACATTACTTGCAGCAAGCCACTGTGTTATTATATAATCAGTTAGATAATAATTCAATGCAACTTTAAAGAGGACCCGTCACTACATCAAAAGTGTCTGAGATTCACTATTATCTTATGTCTGCTTCTTCCCCGAGTATTCTGATATTTGTTTTGCTAAAATCCACCCTATGGTTGTAGAGATATGGGCATTTATATTTAGTGCTAATTTTTATGGTCTTTTCCAAGGGGGCATGGCTCACAATTTTATATTGCAGAGCAACCTAAAGACACGCCCCAGAGGATCCTGTGAGCACTGCCCTCTTGGAAAACACGAAAAAAATTAGCACTAAATAAGACCCGTAACTCAAAAAACGGAATACTCAGGGGAGCAACGGGAATAAAGTAAGTAATTTTTGGAGCCTTCATCTGCTGATTCACATTATAATTTTGGATTATAGGCTATAATTGGATGGCCTATAAACCTGTACATACCTGACAATGAGGACGAGGATGACTCGTTGTTTTTAGCAGTGAAACTCTGATTGTCTCCATTAGTTTTGGAAGAGGAAGACTCTTTCTGCCTGTTTGGTAGAAGAAAGACCAGTAAATTAAAAGGAAAAACAATAGAAAAAATGAAGAACACCTGTTTGTGAGGCCAATTAGGACAACCTAGAGGGGATACCCTGCCCAGGCCCTCAACTAGTAATATTGGCCTGAAATGAGCAGGAAATGAATGGCTGGTCACAATCATCAACTGTTATTGCAGTGTTATCACAAGCCAGATGCACAGAGGGGTGGTGGATGCTGGATTTAGATTTGTGTTACTCGTGTCTTGTATTTGGTTCTGAACATATATCAGAACTAAATCTCATAATAATAATAATCTACTCACATGTCTGAGTGTTTTTCACTGTTCTCTTGGGAACACTGTGGAGGTGACATAGGCTCTACATTGGTCATCATCCCGGTATTGGTGATATTTAGCTAAAACACACGGAGAAAAATAAATTGATTTATTTTTAAGCATTTTTGTAATTATAGGTTTTAGACATATTAGTAGCCACATACTTACTTTAGAAAACCTTTGATAATATGATACAAAGTTTTTTATTTCTGGCCAGTCATTGTCCTCTCTTGTGTCTGCCTCATCTGAATTCATGTGTCTGCTACAACGAGCTACAAAGTACAAGTGTTATCAGAGATAATTAGTATAAGACCCGGTCAGACAGTCACCCTGCTATCACTAATAATGATGAGAATTATTTTCACATAAAATGAAAGACAAGACACACAGCAGTTTTCTGCAGATGACGTCTCATTTTACTTACTGATAAAGTAGCGGGTGTCCTCATCTGACTTTAGCTCAGGAACGAACAGGGGCTTCTGACTTAGAAGATTGTCAAAGTCTAAGTGATGCAGAAATGGATGCATTTTGATCTCATTTGCTCCTCCTGGAAAAGGAAGACAAGAAAGAAAGTGATAGTCATTTTTAGAGAAACTGCTCCATATCGGTACAGTTTATGTTAACCTGAACTGAAGATGTAACAGCAGACATGAAGGAAATGTACTGAAAGTCATAGCATGAAAAATGGGGAATGGATAAGTAGGTAGAATACTGAACCTCATGGACGCAACCATTTGTCTGGTCACAGAGGTGTAATAAGTCATAATACTATTATAATATTACCTGTCCCAAGTCTATCTGCTGGATCTTTTCTGAGCAGCTGAGTGATGATGTCCTGAGCATCGGGTGGAGTAGAGTATTTATGATATGTCCAAATTAATTTATCTGTTATATAAAAAGCAAATATTACAGGAAATGAAACATTTTCATTTATTTTCATAAAAAATGTCCTTAATAAGGCTAGAAATTAAACCAGAAAACCAATGAAACCAAATAACAGTGACATCACAAGCATTCAGATTATTTTACTTACCCTCAAGGACACTGCGTAAAATATCTCTTTTTAAAGCCCCTTTAAATGGTGTACGTCCAAAAAGAAATTTATGTAGGGTGATCCCTACTGACCACCAATCAACGGGCCTTCCATAGCCTTTCCTTTGGATAATTTCTGGGGCCATGTAACTAGGGGTGCCAAAAGTCTGGAAACCAACAGAAGAATGAGATGATGATCAATAAGTATAATTGCGTCAAATAAGATCAGTGCAAACGTTTTATAGAGAAATTGTCAGAGAAGGAGAAAGAGATGAAATCTGTAAAGTGCAAGATCTTGTAAGTAAAGCCTACCTCTTCATCAAGGAACTCGCTGGTGATGTCCTCAGTTGAAGCCTTGTAGATATCTGAGCTTGGTCTCATGAGGCCGAGTTTTGAAACCCCAAAATCGGTGACCTTAATATGTCCTGTTGATGATATCAGGAGGCTGTGAAAGAAAGAAATGGTGTCAGACCCAAGTAATTACCCATAGACTGTATAAAAATTATATATTTTTTTCCCCTTTATTATACTACTGGGGTCACTTACTTGCCAGGCTTCAGGTCTCTGTGCACCACACCATAACTGTGCAGGTATTCTACAGCAAGAACCGTTTCCGCAATGTACATACGGGCCAGGGGGACTGGTAAAGGACCCCTGCGCTTTATAAGACTGGCACAGTCTCCTCCTATAGAAGAAAGCAAATATGAGAGGTGAGGGTTTGTTACAATGTAAATTACACATGATGAGGGTGAATATGAAATAAGTGGAAATATTGGGACAAGATGGCCTATATAGAGATATACTGTGTAATGTAGAGCGTATACTGTGTAATACATGTAGCCATCCATGTGGGCACATTATGGTCATATATAGGTGCTAGGATTAAACAGACGTGGGCTGGATATAGATACAATGGATGTGTCCTACCTGGTACATACTCCATGACCATACACAGATGAAGTTTAGTTGGAAAAGAGCAGAACATGGAGGCCACAAAGGGACAATCGGCGAATGCTGAGATGTCCCTCTCCAGAAAGGCCAATTCAAGTCTCTTTGGCTTTTTCAGGTTCTCCTTGTCCATTGTCTTCATAGCACAAATCTGGTTTGTGTCTTTATGGCGCACTAAGTGGACGGCCCTGGAGACGAAGAAAATCCATGATTTATTACAAATTCTTATTAACAGTCCATCTATAGACCTCATCAAACGATCTCCTGTACTAATGGTTAATACTAGATGTGAGGCCATCACTATAAATCCATGTCTAGAAATGCATAAAATAATACTCCATAAATGATTATCAATGGAGGGTCCACATCCACGTCACATCCTAACTGACCTGACAGATAGATGTGGACAGTGATGTGGACTCCTGATTTCTCTATGGGAATATTACATGGGCAGGACACCGAGGCATCATCATAAGGAGCCCTGGGAAATAAATATTATACCAAAGTAAAGCTCACCCAAAGGCTCCACTGCTGATCAGTTTGATCGGTTTATAGTCGCTCTTACAAGGATTTCTCACTTGGTTCAATGATCCGATCAAGGCCTAAAAAGGAATAAGAAATGACATTAAGACAGAAAATGCAGGAGAATAAAAGCTCAAGATGCAGGAACGTCTCTCTTCTATATTATGTCCCCACTGATTACACTGTAGAGAACGTGATACCAGCCGGACCCTCCACAGACCCCATTATATTATAAAGGGAAATCCCCCATACACATAAATCAATACTGCAGGGAAGGATAAGGGACATCACACAGAGGGGGCAGGAAGAATAACGCCATTATCACACATAATATGTCTGATCTACATGACGAACAGTGATATCCCATTGTCATATGGGATATAACATGGGATGTATAATTCACACCCGTCATCTGATGATATACAGACGTCCCTCTGATACTTACACTGGCAGATTCCTGGATGATCTCTGGTGTCTCACATATTCCACCATCAGTATTTGCCGGCACAGTTATTCCTAAAATAATGAAGAAACGTCATTTATTAAATATCAGCACTTAATAACCAAAAGAAAAGGAAGCAAAAAAGTCAAATATCAAAAAAACATAACAAATTTTATTGATTAATCAGAACAATTCATGATATAAAAATAATAAGAGAATGTTAGACACAGAGAACGCTCTCTCTTTCCAACCAAGAACAACTGATCAAAATCACTTCAAAACCTATTCATAATCGTATTCATACAAGTTTGTGTCTGTTTAGAATGTAGAAGATATAGGAACAATCTGTAGTCCTCAAAATAAATAAGACAAATAAAAAAGAGAAACCTGTACAGTCTGGGAGGGTGGGGAGCAAGACCCCGACATGTGTTTTGCATAGGCTTCTTCCAAGGGGTATTGAAGAAGTATTGCGTAGGCTTCTTCCAGGGGGTGTGGAAGAAGCCTAGATGAAACGCGCATCAGGGGCTCACTCCACACCCTCCCAGACCATGCAGGTTTCTCCTATTTATTTGCTTATTTATTTATACAGAGGATGAAGAATAAATCAACATATTCTTTGCCGTTCTCAATAATGTAATATTTGAATGTAAAATATTAGATGATCGTTTTACCTTCTATCAGATCGGATTTTGGCCCTGGCTGACTGTTATCAGGGTCAGCAACATTTAGGATTTGCCCCTCTGCGGAGTCGCCTTTTGATGTTTCCTGATGGATATAAGATATACAATTAATATAACATTTCTCAAACACTAGATTACCATATATATAAAGCGGGAAGGATTAAACCTGGATTTACTTGACAAGTTCAGTATTGGACGGACAATTCACGGCCGCTCTATCAAGCAAATTTACATTAATATTTAAGGGACTTGTATCTACAACTGTTCTCTAATAACTTCTATCAGAACTGCAGCATTTACAAGGAGGAAGATTGTGATGATGGAGTGAGACAGAGGTAGAAATACAAGCTCCGCACCGCTGAGTGCAGACTATCACCACCGAGGATGGAACCGCAGAGACAGGCCGCCATAGAATATCCTGTGTCTGCCTGGAGCGGAGAGGGGAAGGCCTCTATCATCATAAATCTGACCTTCTGCTATATGACTGGTAATCTGGAGAAGATCAGACAACAAGGACATGAGATGTAGAAGATGATGGATCCTTACCAGGCGCTCCAGTGAGTAGGCCGGATACTCCAGTACAAGCAGGACATTCTGGGCCAGTTGTTTAAAAAAGGCCAATTCTCCACTTTGGGATTTTTCTTCAGCCTATAAAGATGAAAATTAATAAGAAATGAAAATAATCAATAAAATTCATGAACATATATGGTATTGCCACGTTTGTTAAAGTCTGATCTGATAGGTGTTTGGTATCAATAAAAAACTGAGTTCACTTCGCAAAAAAAGGCTTTACTTAGTCCTATCAACAGAAAAATTACAATGTTATGGGTCTCTGAATATAGTGACACAAAGAACCATTTCATCTCAATTGGAATTTTTTTCCCCTTGTTTCAATACAATGTATGGTAAATAGGATGGAGACATTGAAAGCTGCAACTCATCCCAAAAAAGCAAGCCCTCACATGTCTATGCCAATGGAGAAATAACAAAGTTATGGCTCTTGAAAGAGAGTGAGGAAAAAATGAGAGCGGAAAAATGAAAAATTTTGTGGTCCATAAAGGGTTAACCAATCCTATTCCCTCCTCCCCCCGCATCCAGGACCTTCCCACCCCTAATTCAACTAACCCTTTAGATCCCACCCTCTCCTTTGTCATGTAGCCTGATTGCCCTGTTTTGACTCCAGGCTATTCTTATCTGGGTATTTGGCACAGGTTAAACTTAAACTTGTGTTCCATTATTATTTTCCATTATTATTATATATAATTTGTGCAGATTGTCTGCTACTTACCTGCTGTACTAATGTCCAGATGTTCTGCTGTAAATGCTCAAGATATTCTGAGCTTATACAACCTTGGTGGTATTTGGTCAGGCAATCTCTCACAAGCTCCATAACCAGCCGGTAAGTGAAGCTGAGGACGCCATCGGGTAGTGGTAGCACAAAGTCAGGGTCATAGGTGGTAAGAATCCCCTGGAGTAGTGCTAACACCTGAAGTCTGTCTGGAGGAATTCCAGACATTTCAAGTAATCCAAGTGCGGTCAGTATATGACTAGCTATATGGCTTATCACACCAACAGCAATGACACCGGAATGTCAAAGTGACAACAGGAGTGTAAAGACTTGTAGAAGTAGTGATGGTTAATTGTGATGTCATAATGGAAACTTGTGTTCTAATCTTAAAGGGGCATCTTACCTTATAAGGAAGTTGCCTTGCAACCCTTAAGTAGGCAACAATACAGGCTCAGCATCAGTACCAGATGCAGGCAAGGAGGAAAGCGCTATGGGTGCTTTACTCTTCTGATCAATTAGAGTCTTTTTATGTGAGATAAATTATTTATATCTGTTATACATAATAAAAATTATAGCATTTGTATCAATAAGAAATTCAGATTCCAGCGTCCGAGCGTGAGCGTCAGAGTGTCCGAGCGTGAGCGTCAGAGAGTGAGCGTCAGAGCGTGAGCGTGAGAGTCCGAGCGTGAGCAGCCGAGCGTGAGCGTCAGAACGTGAGCATCAGAGCGTCAGAGTGTGAGTGTCAGAGCGTGAGAGCGTGAGTGTCTAAGGGTGAGTGTCTGAGGGTGTGAGGGTGAGTGTGTGAGGGTGAGCGTGTGAGTGTGAGCCGCTAAAAGGCCGCCATCTTGTTCTGAAATCCCGCGTCGCTGATTGACCGCGGCCTGACCAATCAGCGACGTGGGATTTCCAGGACAGAAAGACAGACAGACAGAAAGACAGACAGACGGGATAAGGCAATTATATATATTAGATTACTATGAGGCTGATTCCACGGTATTACTATGAGGCTGATTCTATGGTATTACTATGAGGCTGATTCTATGGTAATACTATGAGGCTGATTCTATGGTATTACTATGAGGCTGATTCTATGATATTACTATGAGGCTGATTCTATGATATTACTATGAGGCTGATTTTATGGTATTACTATGAGGCTGATTCTATGGTATTACTATGAGGCTGATTATATGGCATTACTTTGAGGCTGATTATATGGCATTACTATGAGGCTGATTCTATGGTATTACTATGAGGCTGATTCGATGGTATTACTATGAGGCTGATTCGATGGTATTACTATGAGGCTGATTAAATGGTATTACAATGAGGCTGATTCGATGGTATTACTATGAGGCTGATTCGATGGTATTACTATGAGGCTGATTAAATGGTATTACTATGAGGCTGATTAAATGGTATTACTATGAGGCTGATTAAATGGTATTACTATGAGGCTGATTAAATGGTATTACTATGAGGCTGATTCTATGGTATTACTATGAGGCTGATTAAATGGTATTACTATGAGGCTGATTCTATGGTATTACTATGAAGCTGATTCTATGGCATTACTATGAGGCTGATTCTATGGTATTACTATGAGGCAGATTCTATGGTATTACTATGAGGCTGATTCTATGGTATTACTATGAGGCTGATTATATGGTATCACTATGAGGCTGATTAAATGGTATTACTATGAGGCTGATTAAATGGTATTACTATGAGGCTGATTAAATGGTATTACTATGAGGCTGATTAAATGGTATTACTATGAGGCTGATTCTATAGTATTACTATGAGGCTGATTCTATGCTACTACTATGAGGCTGATTAAATGGTATTACTATGAGGCTGATTAAATGGTATTACTATGAGACTGATTTTATGGTATTACTATGAGGCTGATTTTATGTTATTACAATGAGGCTGAGTATATGGTATTACTATGAGGCTGATTCTATGCTACTACTATGAGGCTGATTAAATGGTATTACTATGAGGCTGATTAAATGGTATTACTATGAGGCTGATTCTATGGTATTACTATGAGGCTGATTTTATGTTATTACAATGAGGCTGAGTATATGGTATTACTATGAGGCTGAGTATATGGTATTACTATGAGGCTGATTCTATGGTATTACTATGAGGCTGATTATATGGTATTACTATGAGGCTGATTTTATGGTATTACTATGAGGCTGATTATATGGTATTACTATGAGGCTGATTTTATGTTATTACAATGAGGCTGAGTATATGGTATTACAATGAGGCTGATTATATGGCATTACTATGAGGCTGATTTTATGTTATTACAATGAGGCTGAGTATATGGTATTACCAAGATGCTGATTATATTTTATCACTATGAGGCTGATTCTATGGTATTACTATGAGGCTGATTACATGGTATTACTATGAGGCTGATTACATGGTATTACTATGAGGCTGATTCTATGGTATTACTATGAGGCTGATTTTATGGCATTACTATGAGGCTGATTATATGGTATTACTATGAGGCTGATTATATGGTATTACCAAGATGCTGATTATATTTTATCACTATGAGGCTGATTACATGGTATTACTATGAGGCTGATTTTATGGCATTACTATGAGGCTAACACTATAAAGTTGACATGGTCATTACTAAGAGGGTGACATGGTATTATTATAATCATGAAAGCGCTCATATCATGTGGTGCAAGTGTACCTCTCTATATTCCTACAACTTTCAGAGAAGAACGGTGAGAAAATAACTTTCTGCCTCGAGCAAGACAAGACTGGCATCACCATTGCCAACAAGCATCTTAAGAAAACTAATCCCATATCTCACTGCCAAAAAGTATGTCATCCTTTCTTAAATTATCTTTTTTTTACGCTACTACCACTCTTACTTTAGAAAACCCAATGTTATACAAAATTGTTAAATGTGATCATTCAAATGGCATTAGATGTGATTTTTAGCAGGGCAATAATACACACAAAATACAAGGTTTTATCTCTTTTTTGAGATTGTGAGCATGTGCGACCACCAATCCTATAGTAAATAGAGCTGTGGTCGCACATGCTCACTAAGGCGTCATTCACACGATGCTCTTTGGGATCCTCGTTCTCATGATCGGAGACGGTCCCAGCGATCAGACCCTCATTGATCGTACATTCATCACCTAACCTGTGCATAAGTGATATATGTGTTGATTATGAGATAGCCCCTTTAATAGGCAGCCATATTTGGTTTCAAGATCATCCTAAAATAATAGGGAATCCTTTTTCTTACCGAGACAGAAGAGTAAGATGACGCAGAGAAGACACAGACCTCCCATGGCGCCCTGGAGTCGTTCTCAGTAACGATTCCAGTAATGTGAAAGCCGCTGGTGAATTTAATGTGCGGGGGAGGTGACACCTGCAAGGCAATAGCAACTGAATCCTCTTAATTGCATTGTATAAAAATTGCATAGAAATCACGTGTCTCATTAAATGTAGAATTTATATTTATTTTCTATTATTTTTTTTTCTTTTGGATCCCAGCCAGGGAAGAAATTAATGTGGATCCTTATTTACCTCAAAATCTGATGCAATTTAACCCATGCATGCCCTGGACCATAGGCGGATTATGAGGGCAATCTGGGCTACCGCCAGGGGTCTGATGCTACGGGGGAGCCCATGGCCAGATTGCCCTCAATATGGTGGTGCACATATCCCGGCAGGGAGCTTTCCTGGAGCTCCGCTGCCGACAATACAGAATAGCAGCGCAGCTCCGGGAGAGCCCCTGTCGCCTGTGCTGTGACGTGCCGACGCAATGACATCATCAGCCTGCACGCACCATGCAAGGTTAGCATCTGTTTTTTTTTATTAATATGTGTATGGGATGTGTGCCTATATATATGGGCTATGTGAGGGCTCGTACTGTATATAGGAGCCTATGTGGGTGCTTATTCTGTATATAGGAGGCTTTGTGGGGGCTTATACTGTATATAGGAGGCTATGTCAGGGCTCATACTGTATATATGGAGGCTATGTGGGGCTCATACTATAGATAGGGAGCTATGTGCAGGCTCATACTATATATTGAAGGCTATGTGAGGGCTCATACTGTATATAGGAGGCTATGTGGAAGCTCATACTGTATATTGAAGGCTATGTGGGGGCTCATACTGTATATTGGAGGCTATGAGGGGGCTCATACTGTATATTTGGGGTTATGTGAGGGTTCATACTGTATCTAGGGGGCTGTGCGGGGGCACATACTGTATGTAGAGGCTCAAACTGTATATAGGGGAACTGTGTGTGGGCTCATATTGTATGTAGGGGCCATGTGGGGGCATATTGCCCTGGGCTTCTGAGCTGTTATCCTTATTGCAGTACGGCTTATGGTGGTCTCCTTTTCTTGTCCTGATTGAAGGAATTCCCTGATGAACCACTGAATGACCAAAAGAGGGGAAAACGCGTCGGAAGAAGATGCCATTAAGCTAAGTACATAACTGTTTAGGCCATATAGGGTATATATGTATATGTATGTAAAAACACATCTGTTTAGACAAGCCTATCACCTCAACTCACCAACCTAACTCTCCCCTGTCCCCTCCTAAATGTTAATCTTAATCTGCTCCTGCCTATTCACCTGTCTCCACATCCTCCATGCCCCCAAATACCACACGGTAAATGCCCTTAGACAAATTCTGACTGATGACCATGTTCTTCCTATTGTGTCCCCCTATTTCCATATAGATTGTAAGCTTGCGAGCAGGACCCTCACTCCTCCTGTAACTGTTGAAATGTCATACATTGTATTGTTTATATTGTCTGTACATACATATATATATATATATATATATATATATATATATATACAGTACAGACCAAAAGTTTGGACACACCTTCTCTTCTGCTAAGGACAGGCAACAAGCAGAAGAGACTTGTTTGGGCTAAAGAACACAAGGAATGGACATTAGACCAGTGGAAATCTGTGCTTTGGTCTGATGAGTCCAAATTTGAGATCTTTGGTTCCAACCACCGTGTCTTTGTGCGACGCAGAAAAGGTGAACGGATGGACTCTACATGCCTGGTTCCCACCGTGAAGCATGGAGGAGGAGGTGTGATGGTGTGGGGGTGCTTTGCTGGTGACACTGTTGGGGATTTATTCAAAATTGAAGGCATACTGAACCAGCATGGCTACCACAGCATCTTGCAGCGGCATGCTATTCCATCCGGTTTGCGTTTAGTTGGACCATCATTTATTTTTCAACAGGACAATGACCCCAAACACACCTCCAGGCTGTGTAAGGGCTATTTGACCAAGAAAGAGAGTGATGGGGGCTACGCCAGATGACCTGGCCTCCACAGTCACCAGACCTGAACCCAATCGAGATGGTTTGTGGTGAGCTGGACCGCAGAGTGAAGGCAAAAGGGCCAACAAGTGCTAAGCATCTCTGGGAACTCCTTCAAGATTGTTGGAAGACCATTTCCGGTGACTACCTCTTGAAGCTCATCAAGAGAATGCCAAGAGTGTGCAAAGCAGTCATCAAAGCAAAAGGTGGCTACTTTGAAGAACCTAGAATATAAGACATATTTTCAGTTGTTTCACACTTTTTTGTTAAGTATATAATTCCACATGTGTTAATTCATAGTTTTGATGCCTTCAGTGTGAATGTACAATTTTCATAGTCATGAAAATACAGAAAAATCTTTAAATGAGAAGATGTGTCCAAACTTTTCGTCTGTACTGTATATATGTACAATGGGGAAAAAAGTATTTAGTCAGCCACCAATTGTGCAAGTTCTCCCACTTAAAAAGATGAGCGAGGCCTGTAATTGACATCATAGGTCGACCTCAGCTATGAGAGACAAAATGAGAAAACAAATCCTGAAAATCACATTGTCCGATTTGGAAAGAACTTTTTTTTTTAAATTTTGGTGGAAAATAAGTATTTGGTCAATTACAAAAGTTCTTCTCAATACTTTGTTATATATCCTTTGTTGGCAATGACAGAGGTGAAACTTTTTCTGTAAGTCTTCACAAGGTTGGCACACACTGTTGCTGGTATGTTGGCCCATTCCTCCATGCAGATCTCCTCTAGAGCGGTGATGTTTTGGGGCTGTCGCTGGGAAACACGGACTTTCAGCTCCCTCCAAAGGTTTTCTATAGGGTTTAGATGTGGAGACTGGCTAGGCCACTCCAGGACCTTGAAATGCTTCTTACAAAGCCACTCCTTCATTGCCCTGGCGGTGTGCTTGGGATCATGGTCATGCTGAAAGACCCAGCCACATTTCATCTTCTATGCCTTTGCTGATGGAAGGAGGTTTGCACTCAAAATCTCACGATACATGGCCCCATTCATTCTTTCATGTACACGGATCAGTCGTCCTGGTCCCTTGGCAGAGAAACAGCCCCAAAGCATGATGTTGCCACCCCCATGCTTCACAGTAGGTATGGGACCCAGACATGTAATGGCTTAAGCAGGGGGACACGTCTGGCTCTGCAGGATCCCTGGCGGAGTAGTGTGTTACTGATGGTAGCCTGTGTAACATTGGTCCCAGCTCTCTGCAGGTCATTCACTAGGTCCCCCGTGTGGATCTAGAATTTTTGCTCACCGTTCTTGAGATCATTTTGACCCCACGGGGTGAGATCTTGTGTGGAGCCCCAGATCGATGGAGATTATCAGTGGTCTTGTATGTCACATTTTCTAATTATTGCTCCCACAGTTGATTTCTTCACACCAAGCTGCTCGCCTATTGCAGATTCAGTCTTCCCAGCCTGGTGCAGGGCTACAATTTTGTTTCTGGTGTCCTTCGACAGCTCTTTGGTCTTCACCATGGTGGAGTTTGGAGTGTGACTGTATGAGGATGCGGAAAGGTGTCTTTTATACTGATAACAAGTTCAAACAGGTGCCAGTACTACAGGTAATGAGTGGAGGACAGAGGAGCCAGTACTACAGGTAAATGAGTGGAGGACAGAGGAGCCAGTACTACAGGTAATGAGCGGAGGACAGAGGAGGCAGTACTACAGGTAAATGAGTGGAGGACAGAGGAGCCTCTTAAAGAAGAAGTTACAGGTCTGGGAGAGCCAGAAATCTTGCTTGTTTGTAATTGACCAAATACTTATTTTCCACCAAAATTTGAAAAAAAAAATTCTTTCCAAATCGGACAATGTGATTTTCAGGATTTGTTTTCTCATTTTGTCTCTCATAGTTGAGGTCGACCTATGATGTCAATTACAGGCCTCGCTCATCCTTTTAAGTGGGAGAACTTGCACAATTGACGGCTGACTAAATACTTTTTTCCCCATTGTGTATATATATATATATATGTATATATATATATATATATATATACACACACACACATACACACACATATACATTACCAACGGGCCTCACGAGAGACTGTTGTGGAGGCCACATCAAAAGGCTGAAACTAATTCTGCTCAATATTAATATTAACATATTAATTATCATTTTTTTATATTAATTGTATGACTTCATATTGAGCAGAATTAAGTATGCTGATATCCCCTATATACAGTATGAGCCCCCACGTACAATATATATATATATATATATATATATATATATATATATATATGATAGTCCATATCCATAGAAACATTACTATGAGGTATATGGGTTTTTAAACTAACTAAACAGAGAATTTTTTAATGTTTTTATTTGTTATGGTTTACATGTTTAAGGGCCCCATGGGTTGACTGCTTTGGTTGTTGATTGAGGGGGCTATGTGGGGGCTCATACTGTATACAGGGGATGTCAGCATACTTAATTCTGCTCAATATTAAGTCATACAATTAATATAGAAAAACAATTATAAATAATATGTTAATATTAATATTGAGCAGAATTAGTTTCAGCCTTTTGGTGCATCCTCCACAACAGTCTCTCATATGGCCCCTTGGGAAAATTAATCTCCCCCCTGCTCTATTATGAATAGCGCTAGGTTATGTATTCTGTTGTGCGATGCGCTTTGACATGTGATGTGATACATCGAGTATCGAGAGGGGGGGGGGCACACCTTCTAAACTGCCCAGGGTCCTGGCTTCTCTTAGACCACCACTTCTCTGGACTAATGGGAACGCATTATGACACATGACTTTGGGATAATCTGCAACAGAGTGACTGCCATGGTGCAGTTTTAAGGTGAATGCTGATGAAATCTGTAACAATGATACTCACTTGGGAGCGATGGGAGGTAAAACAGGAACCGTTTGTATTTAAAGTCTGGCTGGTTTATTTAAGTCCTCATAAACCGCATCACAGAAAAATTTCCTGCAGGGCTCTCCTCACCGCCTTCCGGATAGAAAAATCATCAGCTGACTTTGGGAGTCAGAGCTGCTACCATGCCTTGAACCACCTCTGTAATTCAATCTGCAGCTTTTGCTGAAGCAGTTTACTTGTCTGTTGTGCCAGCTGTCGCGGCTGTAGCTGTTGCGGTTGCAGCTGATGGGCTTGCACCAGGTGTTTAATCAGGTCCTCCATGCTGCCTGATGCTGCTCCGTGGCCTATAGCCACCGTCACCCACGACATGCAGTACTTCTGTAGTAATCACACGTGTTCCCTAGGAACGCTGCCCGCATTCTAAACCAAATGTAACAATGCTACTCACTTGGAGGCGATCCGAGGAATAACAGGAACCTTTACTATTTAAAGTCCGGCTGGTTTATTTCAGTCCTCATAAACCACATCACAGAAAACTTAAATACCACCTTTGTCCAGCAGCAAGTAAAACATAAAGTAATAAGTCCATACAATAGTGCTGGTTAGCCCAGCTGGCTTCTTAGTCCTTTAGCAAATTAACACAATCCAGGCGATCTGCAACCTCCATACCCCCAGCATGTGTGAGACAAACAGCTCTCAATTTACCCAGTGAATCACACCCAGGGGAGGAGACATGGTGAGCAGCCATTTAGCTGCTCATAATCAACCTGTCATGGATGATTAATCCCTTTTAGTCCTATATGCACTAAGGCATTACTCCAAGTTTATCTCCCAGACACTAGGTGTCTGACAGTCACCTTACACAACAGTGTTTATTTTACCGTTCAAGGTACAAAAAAGTGGGAAAAAATAAGACCAAGTGTAAAATGTTGAAAATAAACCGCAATTCCGCCTGTTTGAGTTTTGTACGGCAGTTCAGTATGATTATGTATTATATATATACAAAACTGATTTTTAAAATTCAGAATTTTGTAAAAACATTTGTTTTTTGTTGCCAACTACTATTATACTTCTCTGTGGAGGTAGCTGTAGGTTTTATTGCTACCATTTTGGAGTACATATGATTTTATAACTTTTTATTGCATTTTTTTTTTTTTAGACTTGCAGCAACTAAAAAAACTGCATGTCTGGCACTTCATTTTTTGGTCTTTATATCATTTATGGGTTAATTAATTTTATATTACAATGAATCAGTATTCTGCCACCGATGTACGTGGGTGAGATGTGTCTGGGGGATGTGAGCACGGATCTCTGTACATGCAATGACAGGTAGTGTTACTCGCTAACCTCCACCCTTATTCTTGACCGACTGCATGTGGTAAATCCGGGAAGGACGATGTAGTGATAGTGAAGAATTTTAAGAACTTTAATTCACAGCACCTTGATGAGATGAGGGAAGATGAAGGGATGAAGATGAGGTAGAACGTGGAAGGTGGAGCGTAGAGGTGACACGAGAATCCTCTCTAAAGTCCTAATGCACGTGTTGCCAATATGGCTCTGACCACAAGAAAGGATGTGAGGAAACAAGATAGAAGGCGTTAAATAGAGAGAGGCATTGTGGGAATTACAGCTTCAACATTATTATAACAATGGCCAAAAGATGTCAGCAAAGTACAACAAACACTGTGACCATAATATCTATATGTAAAAGATGATAGCAGTAAACCATATAACATTAGTCAAATGTCCCTGAAATGGCTGAAAGCTTTTGCAGACGATTAGCTAACAGCACAATCAGACTTTTATGGGTGTAGAAATAACAAATATACCTCCCTTTTGTTATGTTATTCACTTCTTTATTTTTAGGTTGAGGAAAAGGAGTTAGTTTTAAACTTATAAGGTCCCCGTCGCCCCAACGCGCGTTTCGCCCTTTCTTCATCAGAACCTCATGTGTACCACCTTCTATCTATGTAAGTGCAATTATTCACCTTGACCCTCTTTTCTTTGGTGCTTATTATGGCATTTCTCTATAATAATGACAAGTAGATCTATGAGATGACGGTGTATATTTCTTTTTGTTACCTAAATCATAACTATACCGAGGCACTTGTCACTTTATATATTACTATGGTTTGGTAATTTAAAGCGCACCTGTCAGCAGGATTGTGCTTAGTGAACCACATACACTGCGAGGTGGGCGCCATTACACTGATTAAAATGATACCTTTGTTGATGAAATCCGTCCTGTGGTTCTTTTTTAATCTTTATTTTCATTCCTGAGATAATGAGATGCTCGTGCTTTGGGGCAACCTGTGAGGAGGGGCTATAACTGGTGCTCTGCTAATGTATTCCTATCTCTGCCTTCTGACAGGTCACTGTGCCTTCAGTGACCTGCCTCCTATTTTAAATACTGTCTTTGTAATTGTGGTAGAAATCTAGAAATTTACGTGTAGCAAATCGGCCCCGCCGCCCGCACATGCGCAGTAGCATCTCTTGTTCGCCGAGAGATGCTACTGTGCAAGCGCGGCCCGTGGTGCCATACTGCTGCAGGCAAATTTCTTTTTCTCCAGAGAAATGGTACCGCTAGCAGCGTTTGCTCAGTAGCATTTCTCGTCAACCGATAGATGCTACTGCGCACGCGGTCCAAAAATGACTTGCAGCCAGAGTCCTCTACTACTGCGCAGTGCGTAGAGCGAGTGGTTATGGAGCGGTTCGTGCATTCCCTGCCCAGGCCAATACAGACTTGGGTTGCCCAGGGTGATCCCCGGAACGCTGATGAACTGGTTGGTCTGGTCGAGAGGTATCAGGGGGCCGAGGGTTCCTTGGTAAAGCAGCTCACTCCATAGTGGGGAACTCACCAGGGGGCGGAGGTCCAAAAAGGGATAGAGCGTCCAAGGGCCAAAGGGTTGGGGGAGGTAATGCCCAAGGTCCCTGCTGAAGATATATGTTGGAGATGTCACGGCCCAGGCCATATAGCCCCCCGCTGCCCCCTGGCCCCCGAGCAAATGGATGTAGCCTGGGCCGCCAGTGTTCTTACTATGCCTACCTCACCTGCAGTGTGGACAATCAGCCCAGTGAGGGGCCACAGCAGCATTGCTAATCTGCCCTACTGGGCACTTTCCCGGTGGGCCGCGGTGTGGCACTGCTTGGGGGGCCGCCAGCCCGTTTTTACGGCTGCCGGCCCCTTTAATTTTCTGGGTGCCTGCCCAGGTAGCTCGGCATCACCGGGGGCAGGGCGCTCGCGCACACAGCGAACGCTGTGACGCACACAGGTGGCTGGAGCTGGGAACGCACTGACACTGCTAAGTGTCAGCGCATTCTGTGAGCAGAGAGCATGCACTCTGCTCTCCCACCCGTGGCCCCAGGTCGCCCGCACACAAAGCAGCAGCGGCCTCGCCGGAACTGCAGGAAAAAAGGTAAACAGTACTTTGTGGGGCCATCATACCAAGGGGGCCATTGTATGTGGGGGCCATCATACCAAGGGGGCCATTATATGCGGGGGCCATCATACCAAGGGGGCCATTATATGTGGAGGCCATCATACCAAGGGGGCCATTGTATGTGGGGGCCATCATACCAAGGGGGCCATTGTATGTGGGGGCCATCATACCAAGGTGACTATTATATCATCTTTATCAATGATTTAGGTGAAGGAATTGAGGGTAAACTGATTAAATTTGCTGATGACACAAAGCTAGGAGGGATAGCTAACACTAGAGAAGAGAGAGAGAGGATTCAAAAAGACCTAAATAAACTGGAGCAGTGGGCAGCAACTAACAGAATGGTTTTTAACAGGGAAAAATGCAAAGTACTACATCTGGGCAATAAAAATGAAAAAAGCATATACAGAATGGGAGGAATAGAGCTAAGCAACAGTACATGTGAAAAAGACTTAGGTATACTAATAGATCATAGACTGAACATGAGTCAACACTGTGATGCAGCAGCAAAAAAGGCAAATACAATTTTGGGATGTATTAACAGAAGCATACAGTCTAGATCACGTGAAGAAGAGCGACCGGAATGCTGACCGGTCTGCAAACCATGTCCTATGAGGAACGGTTACAGGATTTGGGAGTGTTTAGCTTGCAAAAAAGAAGACTGAGAGGAGACTTAATAGCTGTCTACAAATATCTCAAGGGCTGTCACATTGAAGAAGGATCATCTTTATTCTCATTTGCACAAGGAAAGACTGGAAGCAATGGGATGAAACTGAATGGCAGGAGACACAGATTAGATATTAGAAAAAACTTTTTGACAGTGAGGGTGATCAATGAGTGGAACAGGCGGCCACGAGAGGTGGTGAGTTCCCCTTCAATGGACGTCTTAAAACAGAGGCTGGACAAACATCTATCTGAGAGGGTTTAGTGAATCCTGCTTTAAGCAGGGGGTTGGACCAGATGACCCAGGAGGTCCCCTCCAACTCTACCACTCTGACTCTATGATTCTATATGGGGGCCGTCCTACTATGTACAGGGCTGTATGTGGAGCCATCATACTATGTACAGGGCTGTATGTGGAGCCATCATACTATGTACAGGGCTGTATGTGGAGCCATCATACTATGTACAGGGCTGTATGTGGAGTCATCATACTATGTACAGGACTGTATGTGGAGCCATCATACTATGTACAGGACTGTATGTGGAGCCATCATACTATGTACAGGACTGTATGTGGAGTCATCATACTATGTACAGGACTGTATGTGGAGCCGTCATACTATGTACAGGACTGTATGTGGAGCCATCATACTATGTACAGGACTGTATGTGGAGCCGTCATACTATGTACAGGGCTGTATGTGGAGCCGTCATACTATGTACAGGGCTGTATGTGGAGCCATCATACTATGTACAGGACTGTATGTGGAGCCATCATACTATGTACAGGGCTGTATGTGGAGCCATCATACTATGTACAGGGCTGTATGTGGACCCATCATACTATGTACAGGGCTGTATGTGGAGCCATCATACTATGTACAGGGCTGTATGTGGAGCCATCATACTATGTACAGGGCTGTATGTGGAGTCATCATACTATGTACAGGGCTGTATGTGGGGACATCATACTATGTACAGGGCTGTATGTGGGGCCATCATACTATGTACAGGACTGTATGTGGACCCATCATACTATGTACAGGGCTGTATGTGGAGCCATCATACTATGTACAGGGCTGTATGTGGAGCCATCATACTATGTACAGGGCTGTATGTGGAGTCATCATACTATGTACAGGACTGTATGTGGAGCCATCATACTATGTACAGGGCTGTATGTGGAGCCATCATACTATGTACAGGGCTGTATGTGGAGCCATCATACTATGTACAGGGCTGTATGTGGAGCCATCATACTATGTACAGGGCTGTATGTGGAGTCATCATACTATGTACAGGGCTGTATGCGGGCCATCTTATTACATGCAGAACTGTATGTGGAGCCATCATACTATGTGCAGGACTGTATGTGGAGCCATCATACTATGTACAGGACTGTATGTGGAGCCATCATACTATGTACAGGGCTGTATGTGGAGTCATCATACTATGTACAGGGCTGTATGCGGGCCATCTTATTACATGCAGAACTGTATGTGGAGCCATCATACTATGTGCAGGATTGTATGTGCAGCCATCATACTATTTACAGGGCTGTATGTGGACTCATCATACTATGTACAGGGCTGTATGTGGAGCCATCATACTATGTACAGGGCTGTATGTGGAGTCATCATACTATGTACAGGGCTGTATGTGGACTCATCATACTATGTACAGGGCTGTATGTGGAGCCATCATACTATGTACAGGGCTGTATGTGGAGTCATCATACTATGTACAGGGCTGTATGCGGGCCATCTTATTACATGCAGAACTGTATGTGGAGCCATCATACTATGTGCAGGACTGTATGTGGAGCCATCATACTATGTACAGGACTGTATGTGGAGCCATCATACTATGTACAGGGCTGTATGTGGAGCCATCATACTATGTACAGGGCTGTATGTGGGGCCATCATACTATGTGCAGGATTGTATGTGCAGCCATCATACTATGTACAGGGCTGTATGTGGACTCATCATACTATGTACAGGGCTGTATGTGGAGCCATCATACTATGTACAGGGCTGTATGTGGAGCCATCATACTATGTGCAGGACTGTATGTGGAGCCATCATACTATGTGCAGGACTGTATGTGGAGTCATCATACTATGTGCAGGACTGTATGTGGAGCCATCATACTATGTACAGGACTGTATGTGGACTCATCATACTATGTACAGGGCTGTATGTGGAGCCATCATACTATGTACAGGGCTGTATGTGGAGCCATCATACTATGTACAGGGCTGTATGTGGAGCCATCATACTATGTGCAGGACTGTATGTGGAGCCATCATACTATGTGCAGGACTGTATGTGGAGTCATCATACTATGTACAGGGCTGTATGTGGAGCCATCATACTATGTACAGGACTGTATGTGGAGTCATCATAATATGTACAGGGCTGTATGTGAAGCCATCATACTATGTACAGGACTGTATGTGGGGCCATCATACTATGTACAGAACTGTATGCGGGCCATCTTATTACATGCAGAACTGTATGTGGAGCCATCATACTATGTACAGGGCTGTATGTGGAGCCATCATACTATGTACAGGGCTGTATGTGGAGCCATCATACTATGTGCAGGACTGTATGTGGAGCCATCATACTATGTGCAGGACTGTATGTGGAGTCATCATACTATGTACAGGGCTGTATGTGGAGCCATCATACTATGTACAGGACTGTATGTGGAGTCATCATAATATGTACAGGGCTGTATGTGAAGCCATCATACTATGTACAGGACTGTATGTGGGGCCATCATACTATGTACAGAACTGTATGCGGGCCATCTTATTACATGCAGAACTGTATGTGGAGTCATCATACTATGTGCAGGACTGTATGTGGAGCCATCACACTATGTACAGGGCTGTATGTGGAGCCATCATACTATGTACAGGACTGTATGTGAAGTCATCATACTATGTACAGGACTGTATGTGGAGCCATCATACTATGTACAGGGCTGTATGTGGAGCAATCATACTATGTACAGGACTGTATGTGAAGTCATCATACTATGTACAGGGCTGTATGTGGAGCCATCATACTATGTACAGGACTGTATGTGAAGTCATCATACTATGTACAGGACTGTATGTGGAGCCATCATACTATGTACAGGGCTGTATGTGGAGCCATCATACTATGTACAGGGCTGTATGTGGAGCCATCATACTATGTACAGGGCTGTATGTGGAGCCATCATACTATGTACAGGGCTGTATGTGGAGCCATCATACTATGTACAGGACTGTATGTGGAGCCATCATACTATGTACAGGGCTGTATGTGGAGCCATCATACTATGTACAGGACTGTATGTGGAGCCATCATACTATGTACAGGGCTGTATGTGGAGCCATCATACTATGTACAGGACTGTATGTGGAGCCATCATACTATGTACAGGGCTGTATGTGGACTCATCATACTATGTACAGGGCTGTATGTGGAGCCATCATACTATGTACAGGGCTGTATGTGGAGCCATCATACTATGTACAGGACTGTATGTGGAGCCATCATACTATGTACAGGACTGTATGTGGAGTCATCATACTATGTACAGGGCTGTATGTGGAGTCATCATACTATGTACAGGGCTGTATGTGGAGTCATCATACTATGTACAGGGCTGTATGTGGAGCCATCATACTATGTACAGGGCTGTATGTGGAGCCATCATACTATGTACAGGGCTGTATGTGGAGCCATCATACTATGTACAGGGCTGTATGTGGAGCCATCATACTATGTACAGGGCTGTATGTGGAGTCATCATACTATGTACAGGACTGTATGTGGAGCCATCATACTATGTACAGGACTGTATGTGGAGCCATCATACTATGTACAGGGCTGTATGTGGAGCCATCATACTATGTACAGGGCTGTATGTGGAGCCATCATACTATGTACAGGGCTGTATGTGGAGTCATCATACTATGTACAGGACTGTATGTGGAGCCATCATACTATGTACAGGACTGTATGTGGAGTCATCATACTATGTACAGGACTGTATGTGGAGCCATCATACTATGTACAGGACTGTATGTGGAGCCATCATACTATGTACAGGGCTGTATGTGGAGCAATCATACTATGTATAGGACTGTATGAGAAGTCATCATACTATGTACAGGGCTGTATGTGGAGTCATCATACTATGTACAGGGCTGTATGTGGAGTCATCATACTATGTACAGGGCTGTATGTGGAGTCATCATACTATGTACAGGACTGTATGTGAAGTCATCATACTATGTACAGGGCTGTATGTGGAGTCATCATACTATGTACAGGGCTGTATGTGGAGCCATCATACTATGTACAGGGCTGTATGTGGAGTCATCATACTATGTACAGGGCTGTATGTGGAGTCATCATACTATGTACAGGGCTGTATGTGGAGCAATCATACTATGTACAGGACTGTATGTGGAGCCATCATACTATGTACAGGACTGTATGTGGAGCCATCATACTATGTACAGGGCTGTATGTGGAGTCATCATACTATGTACAGGACTGTATGTGGAGCCATCATACTATGTACAGGACTGTATGTGGAGTCATCATACTATGTACAGGGCTGTATGTGGAGCCATCATACTATGTACAGGACTGTATGTGGAGCCATCATACTATGTACAGGGCTGTATGTGGAGTCATCATACTATGTACAGGACTGTATGTGGAGCCATCATACTATGTACAGGACTGTATGTGGAGTCATCATACTATGTACAGGGCTGTATGTGGAGCCATCATACTATGTACAGGGCTGTATGTGGAGCCATCATACTATGTACAGGACTGTATGTGGAGCCATCATACTATGTACAGGGCTGTATGTGGAGTCATCATACTATGTACAGGACTGTATGTGGAGCCATCATACTATGTACAGGACTGTATGTGGAGTCATCATACTATGTACAGGGCTGTATGTGGAGCCATCATACTATGAACAGGACTGTATGTGGAGCCATCATACTATGTACAGGGCTGTATGTGGAGTCATCATACTATGTACAGGACTGTATGTGGAGCCATCATACTATGTACAGGACTGTATGTGGAGCCATCATACTATGTACAGGGCTGTATGTGGAGTCATCATACTATGTACAGGACTGTATGTGGAGTCATCATACTATGTACAGGGCTGTATGTGGAGCCATCATACTATGTACAGGACTGTATGTGGAGCCATCATACTATGTACAGGGCTGTATGTGGAGTCATCATACTATGTACAGGACTGTATGTGGAGCCATCATACTATGTACAGGGCTGTATGTGGAGCCATCATACTATGTACAGGGCTGTATGTGGAGCCATCATACTATGTACAGGACTGTATGTGGAGCCATCATACTATGTACAGGACTGTATGTGGAGTCATCATACTATGTACAGGACTGTATGTGGAGTCATCATACTATGTACAGGGCTGTATGTGGAGCCATCATACTATGTACAGGACTGTATGTGGAGCCATCATACTATGTACAGGACTGTATGTGGAGTCATCATACTATGTACAGGACTGTATGTGGAGTCATCATACTATGTACAGGGCTGTATGTGGAGCCATCATACTATGTACAGGACTGTATGTGGAGCCATCATACTATGTACAGGGCTGTATGTGGAGCCATCATACTATGTACAGGGCTGTATGTGGAGCCATCATACTATGTACAGGGCTGTATGTGGAGCCATCATACTATGTACAGGACTGTATGTGGAGCCATCATACTATGCATAGGACTGTATGAGAAGTCATCATACTATGTACAGGGCTGTATGTGGAGTCATCATACTATGTACAGGGCTGTATGTGGAGCCATCATACTATGTATAGGACTGTATGAGAAGTCATCATACTATGTACAGGGCTGTATGTGGAGCCATCATACTATGTACAGGACTGTATGTGGAGCCATCATACTATGTACAGGGCTGTATGTGGAGCCATCATACTATGTACAGGACTGTATGTGGAGCCATCATACTATGCATAGGACTGTATGAGAAGTCATCATACTATGTACAGGGCTGTATGTGGAGTCATCATACTATGTACAGGGCTGTATGTGAAGTCATCATACTATGTACAGGGCTGTATGTGGAGTCATCATACTATGTACAGGGCTGTATGTGGAGCAATCATACTATGTACAGGACTGTATGTGGAGCCATCATACTATGTACAGGGCTGTATGTGGAGCCATCATACTATGTACAGGACTGTATGTGGAGTCATCATACTATGTGCAGGACTGTATGTGGAGCCATCATACTATGTACAGGACTGTATGTGGAGCCATCATACTATGTACAGGACTGTATGTGGAGCCATCATACTATGTGCAGGACTGTATGTGGAGCCATCATACTATGTACAGGACTGTATGTGGAGTCATCATACTATGTACAGGACTGTATGTGGAGTCATCATACTATGTACAGGGCTGTATGTGGAGCCATCATACTATGTACAGGACTGTATGTGGAGCCATCATACTATGTACAGGGCTGTATGTGGAGCCATCATACTATGTACAGGACTGTATGTGGGGCCATCATACTATGTACAGGACTGTATGTGGAGCCATCATACTATGTACAGGACTGTATGTGGAGCCATCATACTATGTACAGGGCTGTATGTGGAGCCATCATACTATGTACAGGGCTGTATGTGGAGCCATCATACTATGTACAGGGCTGTATGTGGAGTCATCATACTATGTACAGGGCTGTATGTGGAGCCATCATACTATGTACAGGGCTGTATGTGGAGCCATCATACTATGTACAGGACTGTATGTGGAGTCATCATACTATGTACAGGGCTGTATGTGGAGCCATCATACTATGTACAGGGCTGTATGTGGAGCCATCATACTATGTGCAGGACTGTATGTGGAGCCATCATACTATGTACAGGGCTGTATGTGGAGCCATCATACTATGTACAGGGCTGTATGTGGAGCCATCATACTATGTGCAGGGCTGTATGTGGAGTCATCATACTATGTACAGGGCTGTATGTGGAGCCATCATACTATGTGCAGGACTGTATGTGGAGCCATCATACTATGTACAGGGCTGTATGTGGAGCCATCATACTATGTACAGGGCTGTATGTGGAGCCATCATACTATGTACAGGACTGTATGTGGAGTCATCATACTATGTACAGGACTGTATGTGGAGTCATCATACTATGTACAGGGCTGTATGTGGAGCCATCATACTATGTACAGGACTGTATGTGGAGCCATCATACTATGTACAGGGCTGTATGTGGAGCCATCATACTATGTACAGGACTGTATGTGGGGCCATCATACTATGTACAGGACTGTATGTGGAGCCATCATACTATGTACAGGACTGTATGTGGAGCCATCATACTATGTACAGGGCTGTATGTGGAGCCATCATACTATGTACAGGGCTGTATGTGGAGCCATCATACTATGTACAGGGCTGTATGTGGAGTCATCATACTATGTACAGGGCTGTATGTGGAGCCATCATACTATGTACAGGGCTGTATGTGGAGCCATCATACTATGTACAGGACTGTATGTGGAGTCATCATACTATGTACAGGGCTGTATGTGGAGCCATCATACTATGTACAGGACTGTATGTGGAGACATCATACTATGTACAGGACTGTATGTGGAGCCATCATACTATGTACAGGGCTGTATGTGGAGCCATCATACTATGTACAGGACTGTATGTGGAGTCATCATACTATGTACAGGACTGTATGTGGAGTCATCATACTATGTACAGGGCTGTATGTGGAGCCATCATACTATGTACAGGACTGTATGTGGAGCCATCATACTATGTACAGGGCTGTATGTGGAGCCATCATACTATGTACAGGACTGTATGTGGGGCCATCATACTATGTACAGGACTGTATGTGGAGCCATCATACTATGTACAGGACTGTATGTGGAGCCATCATACTATGTACAGGGCTGTATGTGGAGCCATCATACTATGTACAGGGCTGTATGTGGAGCCATCATACTATGTACAGGGCTGTATGTGGAGTCATCATACTATGTACAGGGCTGTATGTGGAGCCATCATACTATGTACAGGGCTGTATGTGGAGCCATCATACTATGTACAGGACTGTATGTGGAGTCATCATACTATGTACAGGGCTGTATGTGGAGCCATCATACTATGTACAGGGCTGTATGTGGAGCCATCATACTATGTGCAGGACTGTATGTGGAGCCATCATACTATGTACAGGGCTGTATGTGGAGCCATCATACTATGTACAGGGCTGTATGTGGAGCCATCATACTATGTGCAGGGCTGTATGTGGAGTCATCATACTATGTACAGGGCTGTATGTGGAGCCATCATACTATGTGCAGGACTGTATGTGGAGCCATCATACTATGTACAGGGCTGTATGTGGAGCCATCACACTATGTACAGGACTGTATGTGGAGCAATCATACTATGTACAGGACTGTATGTGAAGTCATCATACTATGTACAGGGCTGTATGTGGAGCCATCACACTATGTGCAGGACTGTATGTGGAGCAATCATACTATGTACAGGACTGTATGTGAAGTCATCATACTATGTACAGGACTGTATGTGGAGCAATCATACTATGTACAGGACTGTATGTGGAGCCATCATACTATGTACAGGGCTGTATTTGGAGCCATCATACTATGTACAGGGCTGTATGTGGAGTCATCATACTATGTACAGGACTGTATGTGGAGCCATCATACTATGTACAGGACTGTATGTGAAGTCATCATACTATGTACAGGACTGTATGCGGAGCCATCATACTATGTACAGGACTGTATGTGGAGTCATCATACTATGTACAGGGCTGTATGTGGAGCCATCACACTATGTACAGGACTGTATGTGGAGTCATCATACTATGTACAGGACTGTATGTGGAGCCATCATACTATGTACAGGACTGTATGTGGAGTCATCATACTATGTACAGGGCTGTATGTGGAGCCATCATACTATGTACAGGACTGTATGTGGAGCCATCATACTATGTACAGGACTGTATGTGGAGCCATCACACTATGTACAGGACTGTATGTGGAGCCATCATACTATGTACAGGGCTGTATGTGGAGCCATCATACTATGTACAGGACTGTATGTGGAGCCATCATACTATGTGCAGGGCTGTATGTGGGCTCATCATACTATGTACAGGGCTGTATGTGGAGCCATCATACTATGTACAGGACTGTATGTGGAGCCATCATACTATGTACAGGACTGTATGTGGAGCCATCATACTATGTACAGGACTGTATGTGGAGCCATCACACTATGTACAGGACTGTATGTGGAGCCATCATACTATGTACAGGGCTGTATGTGGAGCCATCATACTATGTACAGGACTGTATGTGGAGCCATCATACAATGTACAGGGCTGTATGTGGAGCCATCATACTATGTACAGGACTGTATGTGGAGCCATCATACTATGTGCAGGACTGTATGTGGAGCCATCATACTATGTACAGGACTGTATGTGGAGTCATCATACTATGTACAGGACTGTATGTGGAGTCATCATACTATGTGCAGGACTGTATGTGGAGCCATCATACTATGTACAGGACTGTATGTGGAGTCATCATACTATGTACAGGACTGTATGTGGAGCCATCATACTATGTACAGGACTGTATGTGGAGTCATCATACTATGTGCAGGGCTGTATGTGGAGCCATCATACTATGTACAGGACTGTATGTGGAGCCATCATACTATGTACAGGACTGTATGTGGAGCCATCATACTATGTACAGGGCTGTATGTGGAGCCATCATACTATGTACAGGGCTGTATGTGGAGCCATCATACTATGTACAGGACTGTATGTGGAGCCATCATACTATGTGCAGGGCTGTATGTGGAGTCATCATACTATGTACAGGACTGTATGTGGAGCCATCATACTATGTACAGGGCTGTATGTGGAGCCATCATACTATGTACAGGACTGTATGTGGAGTCATCATACTATGTACAGGACTGTATGTGGAGTCATCATACTATGTACAGGACTGTATGTGGAGTCATCATACTATGTACAGGACTGTATGTGGAGTCATCATACTATGTACAGGGCTGTATGTGGAGCCATCATACTATGTGCAGGACTGTATGTGGAGTCATCATACTATGTACAGGACTGTATGTGGAGTCATCATACTATGTACAGGACTGTATGTGGAGCCATCATACTATGTACAGGACTGTATGTGGAGTCATCATACTATGTACAGGGCTGTATGTGGGGCCATCATACTATGTACAGGACTGTATGTGGAGTCATCATACTATGTACAGGGCTGTATGTGGAGCCATCATACTATGTACAGGACTGTATGTGGAGCCATCATACTATGTACAGGGCTGTATGTGGAGCCATCATACTATGTGCAGGACTGTATGTGGAGCCATCATACTATGTGCAGGGCTGTATGTGGAGCCATCATACTATGTACAGGGCTGTATGTGGAGCCATCATACTATGTGCAGGGCTGTATGTGGAGCCATCATACTATGTGCAGGACTGTATGTGGAGCCATCATACTATGTGCAGGGCTGTATGTGGAGCCATCATACTATGTACAGGGCTGTATGTGGAGCCATCATACTATGTACAGGACTGTATGTGGAGTCATCATACTATGTACAGGACTGTATGTGGAGCCATCATACTATGTACAGGGCTGTATGTGGAGCCATCATACTATGTACAGGACTGTATGTGGAGCCATCATACTATGTACAGGACTGTATGTGGAGCCATCATACTATGTACAGGGCTGTATGTGGAGCCATCATACTATGTGCAGTACTGTATGTGGAGCCATCATACTATGTACAGGACTGTATGTGGAGCCATCATACTATGTACAGGACTGTATGTGGAGCCATCATACTATGTACAGGGCTGTATGTGGAGCCATCATACTATGTACAGGGCTGTATGTGGAGCCATCATACTATGTACAGGACTGTATGTGGAGTCATCATACTATGTACAGGACTGTATGTGGAGTCATCATACTATGTACAGGGCTGTATGTGGAGCCATCATACTATGTACAGGACTGTATGTGGAGCCATCATACTATGTACAGGGCTGTATGTGGAGCCATCATACTATGTACAGGACTGTATGTGGGGCCATCATACTATGTACAGGACTGTATGTGGAGCCATCATACTATGTACAGGACTGTATGTGGAGCCATCATACTATGTACAGGGCTGTATGTGGAGCCATCATACTATGTACAGGGCTGTATGTGGAGCCATCATACTATGTACAGGGCTGTATGTGGAGTCATCATACTATGTACAGGGCTGTATGTGGAGCCATCATACTATGTACAGGGCTGTATGTGGAGCCATCATACTATGTACAGGACTGTATGTGGAGTCATCATACTATGTACAGGGCTGTATGTGGAGCCATCATACTATGTACAGGGCTGTATGTGGAGCCATCATACTATGTGCAGGACTGTATGTGGAGCCATCATACTATGTACAGGGCTGTATGTGGAGCCATCATACTATGTACAGGGCTGTATGTGGAGTCATCATACTATGTACAGGGCTGTATGTGGAGCCATCATACTATGTACAGGGCTGTATGTGGAGCCATCATACTATGTGCAGGACTGTATGTGGAGCCATCATACTATGTACAGGGCTGTATGTGGAGCCATCATACTATGTACAGGGCTGTATGTGGAGCCATCATACTATGTACAGGGCTGTATGTGGAGCCATCATACTATGTGCAGGACTGTATGTGGAGCCATCATACTATGTACAGGACTGTATGTGGAGCCATCATACTATGTACAGGACTGTATGTGGAGTCATCATACTATGTACAGGGCTGTATGTGGAGCCATCATACTATGTACAGGACTGTATGTGGAGTCATCATACTATGTACAGGGCTGTATGTGGAGCCATCATACTATGTACAGGGCTGTATGTGGAGCCATCATACTATGTGCAGGACTGTATGTGGAGCCATCATACTATGTACAGGGCTGTATGTGGAGCCATCATACTATGTACAGGGCTGTATGTGGAGCCATCATACTATGTACAGGGCTGTATGTGGAGCCATCATACTATGTGCAGGACTGTATGTGGAGCCATCATACTATGTACAGGACTGTATGTGGAGCCATCATACTATGTACAGGACTGTATGTGGAGTCATCATACTATGTACAGGACTGTATGTGGAGTCATCATACTATGTACAGGGCTGTATGTGGAGCCATCATACTATGTGCAGGACTGTATGTGGAGCCATCATACTATGTACAGGGCTGTATGTGGAGCCATCACACTATGTACAGGACTGTATGTGGAGCAATCATACTATGTACAGGACTGTATGTGAAGTCATCATACTATGTACAGGGCTGTATGTGGAGCCATCACACTATGTACAGGACTGTATGTGGAGCAATCATACTATGTACAGGACTGTATGTGGAGCCATCATACTATGTACAGGGCTGTATTTGGAGCCATCATACTATGTACAGGGCTGTATGTGGAGTCATCATACTATGTACAGGACTGTATGTGGAGCCATCATACTATGTACAGGACTGTATGTGAAGTCATCATACTATGTACAGGACTGTATGCGGAGCCATCATACTATGTACAGGACTGTATGTGGAGTCATCATACTATGTACAGGGCTGTATGTGGAGCCATCACACTATGTACAGGACTGTATGTGGAGTCATCATACTATGTACAGGACTGTATGTGGAGCCATCATACTATGTACAGGACTGTATGTGGAGTCATCATACTATGTACAGGACTGTATGTGGAGCCATCATACTATGTACAGGACTGTATGTGGAGCCATCATACTATGTGCAGGGCTGTATGTGGAGCCATCATACTATGTACAGGACTGTATGTGGAGTCATCATACTATGTGCAGGGCTGTATGTGGAGCCATCATACTATGTACAGGACTGTATGTGGAGCCATCATACTATGTACAGGACTGTATGTGGAGCCATCATACTATGTACAGGGCTGTATGTGGAGCCATCATACTATGTACAGGGCTGTATGTGGAGCCATCATACTATGTACAGGACTGTATGTGGAGCCATCATACTATGTGCAGGGCTGTATGTGGAGTCATCATACTATGTACAGGACTGTATGTGGAGCCATCATACTATGTACAGGGCTGTATGTGGAGCCATCATACTATGTACAGGACTGTATGTGGAGTCATCATACTATGTACAGGACTGTATGTGGAGTCATCATACTATGTACAGGACTGTATGTGGAGTCATCATACTATGTACAGGACTGTATGTGGAGTCATCATACTATGTACAGGGCTGTATGTGGAGCCATCATACTATGTGCAGGACTGTATGTGGAGTCATCATACTATGTACAGGACTGTATGTGGAGTCATCATACTATGTACAGGACTGTATGTGGAGCCATCATACTATGTACAGGACTGTATGTGGAGTCATCATACTATGTACAGGGCTGTATGTGGGGCCATCATACTATGTACAGGACTGTATGTGGAGTCATCATACTATGTACAGGGCTGTATGTGGAGCCATCATACTATGTACAGGACTGTATGTGGAGCCATCATACTATGTACAGGGCTGTATGTGGAGCCATCATACTATGTGCAGGACTGTATGTGGAGCCATCATACTATGTGCAGGGCTGTATGTGGAGCCATCATACTATGTACAGGGCTGTATGTGGAGCCATCATACTATGTACAGGGCTGTATGTGGAGCCATCATACTATGTGCAGGACTGTATGTGGAGCCATCATACTATGTGCAGGGCTGTATGTGGAGCCATCATACTATGTACAGGGCTGTATGTGGAGCCATCATACTATGTACAGGACTGTATGTGGAGTCATCATACTATGTACAGGACTGTATGTGGAGCCATCATACTATGTACAGGGCTGTATGTGGAGCCATCATACTATGTACAGGACTGTATGTGGAGCCATCATACTATGTACAGGACTGTATGTGGAGCCATCATACTATGTACAGGGCTGTATGTGGAGCCATCATACTATGTGCAGTACTGTATGTGGAGCCATCATACTATGTACAGGACTGTATGTGGAGCCATCATACTATGTACAGGACTGTATGTGGAGCCATCATACTATGTACAGGGCTGTATGTGGAGCCATCATACTATGTACAGGGCTGTATGTGGAGTCATCATACTATGTACAGGGCTGTATGTGGAGTCATCATACTATGTACAGGGCTGTATGTGGAGCCATCATACTATGTACAGGGCTGTATGTGGAGTCATCATACTATGTACAGGGCTGTATGTGGAGTCATCATACTATGTACAGGGCTGTATGTGGAGTCATCATACTATGTACAGGGCTGTATGTGGAGCCATCATACTATGTACAGGGCTGTATGTGGAGCCATCATACTATGTACAGGGCTGTATGTGGAGCCATCATACTATGTACAGGGCTGTATGTGGAGTCATCATACTATGTACAGGACTGTATGTGGAGCCATCATACTATGTACAGGACTGTATGTGGAGCCATCATACTATGTACAGGGCTGTATGTGGAGCCATCATACTATGTACAGGGCTGTATGTGGAGCCATCATACTATGTACAGGACTGTATGTGGAGCCATCATACTATGTGCAGGGCTGTATGTGGAGTCATCATACTATGTACAGGACTGTATGTGGAGCCATCATACTATGTACAGGGCTGTATGTGGAGCCATCATACTATGTACAGGACTGTATGTGGAGTCATCATACTATGTACAGGACTGTATGTGGAGTCATCATACTATGTACAGGACTGTATGTGGAGTCATCATACTATGTACAGGACTGTATGTGGAGTCATCATACTATGTACAGGGCTGTATGTGGAGCCATCATACTATGTGCAGGACTGTATGTGGAGTCATCATACTATGTACAGGACTGTATGTGGAGTCATCATACTATGTACAGGACTGTATGTGGAGCCATCATACTATGTGCAGGACTGTATGTGGAGTCATCATACTATGTACAGGACTGTATGTGGAGTCATCATACTATGTACAGGACTGTATGTGGAGCCATCATACTATGTACAGGACTGTATGTGGAGTCATCATACTATGTACAGGGCTGTATGTGGAGTCATCATACTATGTACAGGACTGTATGTGGAGTCATCATACTATGTACAGGGCTGTATGTGGAGCCATCATACTATGTACAGGACTGTATGTGGAGCCATCATACTATGTACAGGGCTGTATGTGGAGCCATCATACTATGTGCAGGACTGTATGTGGAGCCATCATACTATGTGCAGGGCTGTATGTGGAGCCATCATACTATGTACAGGGCTGTATGTGGAGCCATCATACTATGTACAGGGCTGTATGTGGAGCCATCATACTATGTGCAGGACTGTATGTGGAGCCATCATACTATGTACAGGACTGTATGTGGAGCCATCATACTATGTACAGGACTGTATGTGGAGCCATCATACTATGTACAGGGCTGTATGTGGAGCCATCATACTATGTACAGGGCTGTATGTGGAGCCATCATACTATGTACAGGACTGTATGTGGAGCCATCATACTATGTACAGGACTGTATGTGGAGCCATCATACTATGTACAGGGCTGTATGTGGAGCCATCATACTATGTGCAGTACTGTATGTGGAGCCATCATACTATGTACAGGACTGTATGTGGAGCCATCATACTATGTACAGGGCTGTATGTGGAGCCATCATACTATGTGCAGTACTGTATGTGGAGCCATCATACTATGTACAGGACTGTATGTGGAGTCATCATACTATGTACAGGACTGTATGTGGAGCCATCATACTATGTACAGGACTGTATGTGGAGCCATCATACTATGTACAGGGCTGTATGTGGAGCCATCATACTATGTACAGGGCTGTATGTGGAGTCATCATACTATGTACAGGGCTGTATGTGGAGTCATCATACTATGTACAGGGCTGTATGTGGAGCCATCATACTATGTACAGGGCTGTATGTGGAGTCATCATACTATGTACAGGGCTGTATGTGGAGTCATCATACTATGTACAGGGCTGTATGTGGAGTCATCATACTATGTACAGGGCTGTATGTGGAGCCATCATACTATGTACAGGGCTGTATGTGGAGCCATCATACTATGTACAGGGCTGTATGTGGAGCCATCATACTATGTACAGGGCTGTATGTGGAGTCATCATACTATGTACAGGGCTGTATGTGGAGCCATCATACTATGTACAGGACTGTATGTGGAGCCATCATACTATGTACAGGGCTGTATGTGGAGCCATCATACTATGTACAGGACTGTATGTGGAGCCATCATACTATGTACAGGACTGTATGTGGAGCCATCATACTATGTACAGGGCTGTATGTGGAGCCATCATACTATGTACAGGGCTGTATGTGGAGTCATCATACTATGTACAGGGCTGTATGTGGAGTCATCATACTATGTACAGGGCTGTATGTGGAGTCATCATACTATGTACAGGACTGTATGTGAAGTCATCATACTATGTACAGGGCTGTATGTGGAGCCATCATACTATGTACAGGGCTGTATGTGGAGCCATCATACTATGTACAGGACTGTATGTGGAGCCATCATACTATGTACAGGGCTGTATGTGGAGCCATCATACTATGTACAGGACTGTATGTGGAGCCATCATACTATGTACAGGGCTGTATGTGGAGCCATCATACTATGTACAGGGCTGTATGTGGAGCCATCATACTATGTACAGGACTGTATGTGGAGCCATCATACTATGTACAGGGCTGTATGTGGAGCCATCATACTATGTACAGGACTGTATGTGGAGCCATCATACTATGTACAGGACTGTATGTGGAGCCATCATACTATGTACAGGGCTGTATGTGGAGCCATCATACTATGTACAGGGCTGTATGTGGAGTCATCATACTATGTACAGGGCTGTATGTGGAGTCATCATACTATGTACAGGGCTGTATGTGGAGTCATCATACTATGTACAGGACTGTATGTGAAGTCATCATACTATGTACAGGGCTGTATGTGGAGCCATCATACTATGTACAGGACTGTATGTGGAGCCATCATACTATGTACAGGGCTGTATGTGGAGCCATCATACTATGTACAGGGCTGTATGTGGAGCCATCATACTATGTACAGGACTGTATGTGGAGCCATCATACTATGTACAGGGCTGTATGTGGAGCCATCATACTATGTACAGGGCTGTATGTGGAGCCATCATACTATGTGCAGGACTGTATGTGGGGCCATCATACTATGTACAGGACTGTATGTGGAGCCATCATACTATGTACAGGACTGTATGTGGAGCCATCATACTATGTACAGGGCTGTATGTGGAGCAATCATACTATGTATAGGACTGTATGAGAAGTCATCATACTATGTACAGGGCTGTATGTGGAGCCATCATACTATGTACAGGGCTGTATGTGGAGTCATCATACTATGTACAGGACTGTATGTGAAGTCATCATACTATGTACAGGACTGTATGTGAAGTCATCATACTATGTACAGGACTGTATGTGGAGTCATCATACTATGTACAGGACTGTATGTGAAGTCATCATACTATGTACAGGGCTGTATGTGGAGCCATCATACTATGTACAGGGCTGTATGTGGAGTCATCATACTATGTACAGGACTGTATGTGAAGTCATCATACTATGTACAGGACTGTATGTGGAGTCATCATACTATGTACAGGACTGTATGTGAAGTCATCATACTATGTACAGGGCTGTATGTGGAGTCATCATACTATGTACAGGGCTGTATGTGGAGCAATCATACTATGTACAGGACTGTATGTGAAGTCATCATACTATGTACAGGGCTGTATGTGGAGCCATCATACTATGTACAGGGCTGTATGTGGAGCCATCATACTATGTACAGGACTGTATGTGGAGCCATCATACTATGTACAGGACTGTATGTGGAGCCATCATACTATGTACAGGGCTGTATGTGGAGCCATCATACTATGTACAGGACTGTATGTGGAGCCATCATACTATGTACAGGGCTGTATGTTTGGTCATCATACTATGTACAGGACTGTATGTGGAGCCATCATACTATGTACAGGACTGTATGTGGAGCCATCATACTATGTACAGGGCTGTATGTGGAGCCATCATACTATGTACAGGACTGTATGTGGAGCCATCATACTATGTACAGGACTGTATGTGGAGCCATCATACTATGTACAGGGCTGTATGTGGAGTCATCATACTATGTACAGGACTGTATGTGGAGCCATCATACTATGTACAGGGCTGTATGTGGAGCCATCATACTATGTACAGGACTGTATGTGGAGTCATCATACTATGTACAGGACTGTATGTGGAGCCATCATACTATGTACAGGGCTGTATGTGGAGCCATCATACTATGTACAGGACTGTATGTGGAGCCATCATACTATGTACAGGGCTGTATGTGGAGTCATCATACTATGTACAGGGCTGTATGTGGAGCCATCATACTATGTACAGGACTGTATGTGGGGCCATCATACTATGTACAGGGCTGTATGTGGAGTCATCATACTATGTACAGGACTGTATGTGGAGCCATCATACTATGTACAGGGCTGTATGTGGAGCCATCATACTATGTACAGGACTGTATGTGGAGCCATCATACTATGTACAGGACTGTATGTGGAGCCATCATACTATGTGCAGGGCTGTATGTGGAGTCATCATACTATGTACAGGGCTGTATGTGGAGCCATCATACTATGTACAGGGCTGTATGTGGGGCCATCATACTATGTGCAGGACTGTATGTGGAGCCATCATACTATGTACAGGGCTGTATGTGGAGCCATCATACTATGTACAGGGCTGTATGTGGGGCCATCATACTATGTGCAGGACTGTATGTTGAGCCATCATACTATGTACAGGACTGTATGTGGAGTCATCATACTATGTACAGGACTGTATGTGGAGTCATCATACTATGTACAGGGCTGTATGTGGAGTCATCATACTATGTGCAGGGCTGTATGTGGAGCCATCATACTATGTACAGGGCTGTATGTGGAGCCATCATACTATGTACAGGGCTGTATGTGGAGTCATCATACTATGTACAGGGCTGTATGTGGAGCCATCATACTATGTACAGGGCTGTATGTGGAGTCATCATACTATGTACAGGGCTGTATGTGGAGCCATCATACTATGTACAGGGCTGTATGTGGAGTCATCATACTATGTACAGGGCTGTATGTGGAGTCATCATACTATGTGCAGGGCTGTATGTGGAGTCATCATACTATGTGCAGGGCTATATGTGGAGCCATCATACTATGTACAGGGCTGTATGTGGAGCCATCATACTATGTACAGGGCTGTATGTGGAGCCATCATACTATGTACAGGACTGTATGTGGAGCCATCATACTATGTACAGGGCTGTATGTGGAGCCATCATACTATGTACAGGACTGTATGTGGAGCAATCATACTATGTACAGGACTGTATGTGGAGCCATCATACTATGTACAGGGCTGTATGTGGAGTCATCATACTATGTACAGGGCTGTATGTGGAGCCATCATACTATGTACAGGACTGTATGTGGAGCCATCATACTATGTACAGGACTGTATGTGGAGCCATCATACTATGTACAGGACTGTATGTGGAGCCATCATACTATGTACAGGGCTGTATGTGGAGTCATCATACTATGTACAGGGCTGTATGTGGAGCCATCATACTATGTACAGGGCTGTATGTGGAGCCATCATACTATGTACAGGACTGTATGTGGAGCCATCATACTATGTGCAGGACTGTATGTGGAGCCATCATACTATGTACAGGGCTGTATGTGGAGCCATCATACTATGTACAGGACTGTATGTGGAGCAATCATACTATGTACAGGACTGTATGTGGAGCCATCATACTATGTGCAGGACTGTATGTGGAGCCATCATACTATGTACAGGGCTGTATGTGGAGCCATCATACTATGTACAGGACTGTATGTGGAGCAATCATACTATGTACAGGACTGTATGTGGAGTCATCATACTATGTACAGGACTGTATGTGGAGCCATCATACTATGTACAGGACTGTATGTGGAGCCATCATACTATGTACAGGGCTGTATGTGGAGTCATCATACTATGTACAGGACTGTATGTGGAGCCATCATACTATGTGCAGGACTGTATGTGGAGTCATCATACTATGTACAGGGCTGTATGTGGAGCCATCATACTATGTACAGGACTGTATGTGGAGCCATCATACTATGTACAGGACTGTATGTGGAGCCATCATACTATGTACAGGACTGTATGTGGAGCCATCATACTATGTACAGGGCTGTATGTGGAGCCATCATACTATGTACAGGACTGTATGTGGAGCCATCATACTATGTGCAGGACTGTATGTGGAGTCATCATACTATGTACAGGGCTGTATGTGGAGCCATCATACTATGTACAGGACTGTATGTGGAGCCATCATACTATGTACAGGGCTGTATGTGGAGTCATCATACTATGTACAGGGCTGTATGTGGAGCCATCATACTATGTACAGGACTGTATGTGGAGCCATCATACTATGTACAGGGCTGTATGTGGAGCCATCATACTATGTACAGGGCTGTATGTGGAGCCATCATACTATGTACAGGACTGTATGTGGAGCCATCATACTATGTACAGGGCTGTATGTGGAGCCATCATACTATGTACAGGACTGTATGTGGAGCCATCATACTATGTGCAGGACTGTATGTGGAGTCATCATACTATGTACAGGGCTGTATGTGGAGCCATCATACTATGTACAGGACTGTATGTGGAGCCATCATACTATGTACAGGGCTGTATGTGGAGTCATCCTACTATGTACAGGGCTGTATGTGGAGCCATCATACTATGTACAGGGCTGTATGTGGAGCCATCATACTATGTGCAGGACTGTATGTGGAGCCATCATACTATGTACAGGACTGTATGTGGAGTCATCATACTATGTACAGGGCTGTATGTGGAGCCATCACACTATGTACAGGACTGTATGTGAAGCCATCATACTATGTACAGGACTGTATGTGGAGCCATCATACTATGTGCAGGACTGTATGTGGAGTCATCATACTATGTACAGGGCTGTATGTGGAGCCATCATACTATGTACAGGACTGTATGTGGAGCCATCATACTATGTACAGGACTGTATGTGGAGCCATCATACTATGTACAGGACTGTATGTGGAGCCATCATACTATGTACAGGGCTGTATGTGGAGCCATCATACTATGTACAGGACTGTATGTGGAGCCATCATACTATGTGCAGGACTGTATGTGGAGTCATCATACTATGTACAGGGCTGTATGTGGAGCCATCATACTATGTACAGGACTGTATGTGGAGCCATCATACTATGTACAGGGCTGTATGTGGAGTCATCATACTATGTACAGGGCTGTATGTGGAGCCATCATACTATGTACAGGACTGTATGTGGAGCCATCATACTATGTACAGGACTGTATGTGGAGCCATCATACTATGTACAGGGCTGTATGTGGAGCCATCATACTATGTACAGGACTGTATGTGGAGTCATCATACTATGTACAGGGCTGTATGTGGAGCCATCATACTATGTACAGGGCTGTATGTGGAGCCATCATACTATGTACAGGACTGTATGTGGAGCCATCATACTATGTACAGGACTGTATGTGGAGCCATCATACTATGTACAGGGCTGTATGTGGAGCCATCATACTATGTACAGGACTGTATGTGGAGCCATCATACTATGTACAGGGCTGTATGTGGAGTCATCATACTATGTACAGGGCTGTATGTGGAGCCATCATACTATGTACAGGACTGTATGTGGAGCCATCATACTATGTACAGGGCTGTATGTGGAGCCATCATACTATGTGCAGGACTGTATGTGGAGCCATCATACTATGTACAGGACTGTATGTGGAGTCATCATACTATGTACAGGGCTGTATGTGGAGCCATCACACTATGTACAGGACTGTATGTGGAGTCATCATACTATGTACAGGACTGTATGTGGAGTCATCATACTATGTACAGGACTGTATGTGGAGCCATCATACTATGTACAGGACTGTATGTGGAGCCATCATACTATGTACAGGGCTGTATGTGGAGTCATCATACTATGTACAGGACTGTATGTGGAGCCATCATACTATGTACAGGACTGTATGTGAAGCCATCATACTATGTACAGGACTGTATGTGGAGCCATCATACTATGTACAGGGCTGTATGTGGAGTCATCATACTATGTACAGGACTGTATGTGGAGCCATCATACTATGTACAGGGCTGTATGTGGAGTCATCATACTATGTACAGGACTGTATGTGGAGTCATCATACTATGTACAGGACTGTATGTGGAGTCATCATACTATGTACAGGACTGTATGTGGAGTCATCATCCTATGTACAGGGCTGTATGTGGAGTCATCATACTATGTACAGGGCTGTATGTGGAGTCATCATACTATGTACAGGGCTGTATGTGGAGCCATCACACTATGTACAGGGCTGTATGTGGAGCCATCATACTATGTACAGGGCTGTATGTGGAGTCATCATACTATGTACAGGGCTGTATGTGGAGCCATCATACTATGTGCAGGACTGTATGTGGAGCCATCATACTATGTACAGGGCTGTATGTGGAGCCATCACACTATGTACAGGGCTGTATGTGGAGTCATCATACTATGTACAGGACTGTATGTGGAGCCATCATACTATGTACAGGACTGTATGTGGAGCCATCATACTATGTACAGGGCTGTATGTGGAGTCATCATACTATGTACAGGACTGTATGTGGAGTCATCATACTATGTACAGGACTGTATGTGGAGTCATCATACTATGTACAGGACTGTATGTGGAGTCATCATACTATGTACAGGGCTGTATGTGGAGTCAACATACTATGTACAGGACTGTATGTGGAGTCATCATACTATGTACAGGACTGTATGTGGAGCCATCATACTATGTACAGGACTGTATGTGGAGTCATCATACTATGTACAGGACTGTATGTGGAGTCATCATACTATGTACAGGGCTGTATGTGGAGTCAACATACTATGTACAGGACTGTATGTGGAGTCAACATACTATGTACAGGGCTGTATGTGGAGTCATCATACTATGTACAGGACTGTATGTGGAGCCATCATACTATGTACAGGGCTGTATGTGGAGTCATCATACTATGTACAGGACTGTATGTGGAGTCATCATACTATGTACAGGACTGTATGTGGAGTCATCATACTATGTACAGGACTGTATGTGGAGTCATCATACTATGTACAGGGCTGTATGTGGAGTCAACATACTATGTACAGGACTGTATGTGGAGTCATCATACTATGTACAGGACTGTATGTGGAGTCATCATACTATGTACAGGGCTGTATGTGGAGTCATCATACTATGTACAGGGCTGTATGTGGAGCCATCATACTATGTACAGGGCTGTATGTGGAGCCATCATACTATGTACAGGGCTGTATGTGGAGCCATCATACTATGTGCAGGACTGTATGTGGGGCCATCATACTATGTACAGGACTGTATGTGGAGCCATCATACTATGTACAGGGCTGTATGTGGAGCCATCATACTATGTGCAGGGCTGTATGTGGGGCCATCATACTATGTACAGGACTGTATGTGGAGCCATCATACTATGTACAGGACTGTATGTGGAGTCATCATACTATGTACAGGACTGTATGTGGAGTTATCATACTATGTACAGGACTGTATGTGGAGTCATCACACTATGTACAGTACTGTATGTGGAGCCATCATACTATGTACAGGGCTGTATGTGGAGCAATCATCCTATGTATAGGACTGTATGTGAAGTCATCATACTATGTACAGGACTGTATGTGGAGTCATCACACTATGTACAGTACTGTATGTGGAGCCATCATACTATGTACAGGACTGTATGTGGAGTCATCACACTATGTACAGTACTGTATGTGGAGCCATCATACTATGTACAGGACTGTATGTGGAGCCATCATACTATGTACAGGACTGTATGTGGAGTCATCATACTATGTACAGGGCTGTATGTGGAGTCATCATACTATGTACAGGGCTGTATGTGGAGCCATCATACTATGTACAGGACTGTATGTGGAGTCATCATACTATGTACAGGGCTGTATGTGGAGCCATCACACTATGTACAGGACTGTATGTGGAGTCATCATACTATGTACAGGACTGTATGTGGAGCCATCATACTATGTACAGGGCTGTATGTGGAGCCATCATACTATGTACAGGACTGTATGTGAAGCCATCATACTATGTACAGGACTGTATGTGGAGCCATCATACTATGTACAGGGCTGTATGTGGAGTCATCATACTATGTACAGGACTGTATGTGGAGCCATCATACTATGTACAGGGCTGTATGTGGAGTCATCATACTATGTACAGGACTGTATGTGGAGTCATCATACTATGTACAGGACTGTATGTGGAGTCATCATACTATGTGCAGGACTGTATGTGGAGTCATCATACTATGTACAGGGCTGTATGTGGAGTCATCATACTATGTACAGGGCTGTATGTGGAGCCATCACACTATGTACAGGGCTGTATGTGGAGCAATCATCCTATGTATAGGACTGTATGTGAAGTCATCATACTATGTACAGGACTGTATGTGGAGCCATCATACTATGTACAGGACTGTATGTGGAGTCATCATACTATGTACAGGGCTGTATGTGGAGTCATCATACTATGTACAGGACTGTATGTGGAGTCATCACACTATGTACAGTACTGTATGTGGAGCCATCATACTATGTACAGGACTGTATGTGGAGTCATCACACTATGTACAGTACTGTATGTGGAGCCATCATACTATGTACAGGACTGTATGTGGAGCCATCATACTATGTACAGGGCTGTATGTGGAGCCATCATACTATGTACAGGACTGTATGTGGAGTCATCATACTATGTATAGGACTGTATGTGAAGTCATCATACTATGTACAGGGCTGTATGTGGAGTCATCATACTATGTACAGGACTGTATGTGAAGTCATCATACTATGTACAGGGCTGTATGTGGAGTCATCATACTATGTACAGGGCTGTATGTGGAGCAATTATACTATGTGCAGGACTGTATGTGGAGCCATCATACTATGTACAGGACTGTATGTGGAGCCATCATACTATGTACAGGGCTGTATGTGGAGCCATCATACTATGTACAGGACTGTATGTGGAGCCATCATACTATGTACAGGACTGTATGTGGAGCCATCATACTATGTACAGGGCTGTATGTGGAGCCATCATACTATGTACAGGGCTGTATGTGGAGCCATCATACTATGTACAGGACTGTATGTGGAGCCATCATACTATATACAGGGCTGTATGTGGAGCCATCATACTATGTACAGGGTTGTATGTGGAGCCATCATACTATGTACAGGGCTGTATGTGGAGCCATCATACTATGTGCAGGACTGTATGTGGAGCCATCATACTATGTACAGGGCTGTATGTGGAGCCATCATACTATGTACAGGGCTGTATGTGGAGCCATCATACTATGTACAGGGCTGTATGTGGAGTCATCATACTATGTACAGGGCTGTATGTGAAGTCATCATACTATGTACAGGGCTGTATGTGGAGTCATCATACTATGTACAGGGCTGTATGTGAAGTCATCATACTATGTACAGGGCTGTATGTGGAGTCATCATACTATGTACAGGACTGTATGTGAAGTCATCATACTATGTACAGGACTGTATGTGGAGCCATCATACTATGTACAGGGCTGTATGTGAAGTCATCATACTATGTACAGGGCTGTATGTGGAGTCATCATACTATGTACAGGACTGTATGTGGAGCCATCATACTATGTACAGGGCTGTATGTGAAGTCATCATACTATGTACAGGGCTGTATGTGGAGTCATCATACTATGTACAGGACTGTATGTGGAGCCATCATACTATGTACAGGACTGTATGTGGAGCCATCATACTATGTACAGGGCTGTATGTGAAGTCATCATACTATGTACAGGACTGTATGTGAAGTCATCATACTATGTACAGGACTGTATGTGGAGCCATCATACTATGTACAGGGCTGTATGTGAAGTCATCATACTATGTACAGGGCTGTATGTGGAGTCATCATACTATGTACAGGACTGTATGTGAAGTCATCATACTATGTACAGGACTGTATGTGGAGCCATCATACTATGTACAGGACTGTATGTGGAGCCATCATACTATGTACAGGGCTGTATGTGAAGTCATCATACTATGTACAGGGCTGTATGTGAAGTCATCATACTATGTACAGGACTGTATGTGGAGCCATCATACTATGTACAGGGCTGTATGTGAAGTCATCATACTATGTACAGGGCTGTATGTGGAGTCATCATACTATGTACAGGACTGTATGTGAAGTCATCATACTATGTACAGGACTGTATGTGGAGCCATCATACTATGTACAGGGCTGTATGTGAAGTCATCATACTATGTACAGGGCTGTATGTGGAGCAATCATACTATGTATAGGACTGTATGTGAAGTCATCATACTATGTACAGGGCTGTATGTGAAGTCATCATACTATGTACAGGGCTGTATGTGGAGTCATCATACTATGTACAGGGCTGTATGTGGAGCAATTATACTATGTGCAGGACTGTATGTGGAGCCATCATACTATGTACAGGACTGTATGTGGAGTCATCATACTATGTACAGGGCTGTATGTGGAGTCATCATACTATGTACAGGGCTGTATGTGGAGTCATCATACTATGTACAGGGCTGTATGTGGAGCAATTATACTATGTGCAGGACTGTATGTGGAGCCATCATACTATGTACAGGGCTGTATGTGGAGTCATCATACTATGTACAGGGCTGTATGTGGAGCAATCATACTATGTATAGGACTGTATGTGAAGTCATCATACTATGTACAGGGCTGTATGTGAAGTCATCATACTATGTGCAGGGCTGTATGTGGAGTCATCATACTATGTACAGGGCTGTATGTGGAGCAATTATACTATGTGCAGGACTGTATGTGGAGCCATCATACTATGTACAGGGCTGTATGTGGAGTCATCATACTATGTACAGGGCTGTATGTGGAGCCATCATACTATGTATAGGACTGTATGTGAAGTCATCATACTATGTACAGGGCTGTATGTGAAGTCATCATACTATGTGCAGGGCTGTATGTGGAGTCATCATACTATGTACAGGGCTGTATGTGAAGTCATCATACTATGTGCAGGGCTGTATGTGAAGTCATCATACTATGTGCAGGGCTGTATGTGAAGTCATCATACTATGTGCAGGGCTGTATGTGGAGTCATCATACTATGTACAGGGCTGTATGTGGAGCAATTATACTATGTGCAGGACTGTATGTGGAGCCATCATACTATGTACAGGGCTGTATGTGGAGCCATCATACTATGTACAGGGCTGTATGTGGAGTCATCATACTATGTACAGGGCTGTATGTGGAGTCATCATACTATGTACAGGGCTGTATGTGGAGCAATTATACTATGTGCAGGACTGTATGTGGAGCAATCATACTATGTATAGGACTGTATGTGAAGTCATCATACTATGTACAGGGCTGTATGTGAAGTCATCATACTATGTGCAGGGCTGTATGTGGAGTCATCATACTATGTACAGGGCTGTATGTGGAGCAATTATACTATGTGCAGGACTGTATGTGGAGCCATCATACTATGTACAGGGCTGTATGTGGAGCCATCATACTATGTACAGGGCTGTATGTGGAGTCATCATACTATGTACAGGACTGTATGTGGAGCCATCATACTATGTACAGGACTGTATGTGGAGTCATCATACTATGTACAGGGCTGTATGTGGAGTCATCATACTATGTACAGGGCTGTATGTGGAGCCATCATACTATGTACAGGACTGTATGTGAAGTCATCATACTATGTACAGGGCTGTATGTGGAGCCATCATACTATGTACAGGGCTGTATGTGGAGTCATCATACTATGTACAGGACTGTATGTGAAGTCATCATACTATGTACAGGGCTGTATGTGGAGTCATCATACTATGTACAGGGCTGTATGTGGAGCAATTATACTATGTGCAGGACTGTATGTGGAGCCATCATACTATGTACAGGACTGTATGTGGAGTCATCATAGTATGTACAGTACTGTATGTGAAGTCATCATACTATGTACAGGGCTGTATGTGGAGGCATCATACTATGTACAGGACTGTATGTGGAGGCATCATACTATGTACAGGACTGTATGTGGAGCCATCATACTATGTACAGGACTGTATGTGGAGCAATCATACTATGTATAGGACTGTATGTGAAGTCATCATACTATGTACAGGGCTGTATGTGGAATCATCATACTATGTACAGGGCTGTATGTGGAGTCATCATACTATGTACAGGACTGTATGTGGAGCCATCATACTATGTACAGGACTGTATGTGGAGTCATCATACTATGTACAGGGCTGTATGTGGAGTCATCATACTATGTACAGGGCTGTATGTGGAGCCATCATACTATGTGCAGGACTGTATGTGGAGCCATCATACTATGTACAGGGCTGTATGTGGAGTCATCATACTATGTACAGGGCTGTATGTGGAGCCATCATACTATGTACAGGGCTGTATGTGGAGTCATCATACTATGTACAGGGCTGTATGTGGAGCCATCATACTATGTACAGGACTGTATGTGGAGCCATCATACTATGTACAGGGCTGTATGTGGAGCCATCATACTATGTACAGGACTGTATGTGGAGCCATCATACTATGTACAGGGCTGTATGTGGAGCCATCATACTATGTACAGGGCTGTATGTGGAGCCATCATACTATGTACAGGGCTGTATGTGGAGCCATCATACTATGTACAGGGCTGTATGTGAAGCCATCATACTATGTACAGGGCTGTATGTGGAGTCATCATACTATGTACAGGGCTGTATGTGGAGCCATCATACTATGTACAGGGCTGTATGTGGAGCCATCATACTATGTACAGGACTGTATGTGGAGCCATCATACTATGTACAGGGCTGTATGTGGAGCCATCATACTATGTACAGGGCTGTATGTGGAGCCATCATACTATGTACAGGGCTGTATGTGGAGTCATCATACTATGTACAGGACTGTATGTGGAGCCATCATACTATGTGCAGGACTGTATGTGGAGCCATCATACTATGTACAGGGCTGTATGTGGAGCCATCATACTATGTACAGGGCTGTATGTGGAGCCATCATACTATGTACAGGGCTGTATGTGGAGCCATCATACTATGTACAGGGCTGTATATGGAGCCATCATACTATGTACAGGGCTGTATGTGGAGCCATCATACTATGTACAGGGCTGTATGTGGAGCCATCATACTATGTACAGGACTGTATGTGGAGCCATCATACTATGTACAGGGCTGTATGTGGAGCCATCATACTATGTACAGGGCTGTATGTGGAGCCATCATACTATGTACAGGGCTGTATGTGGAGCCATCATACTATGTACAGGGCTGTATGTGGAGCCATCATACTATGTACAGGGCTGTATGTGGAGTCATCATACTATGTACAGGGCTGTATGTGGAGCCATCATACTATGTACAGGGCTGTATGTGGAGCCATCATACTATGTACAGGGCTGTATGTGGAGCCATCATACTATGTGCAGGACTGTATGTGGAGCCATCATACTATGTACAGGACTGTATGTGGGGCCATCATACTATGTACAGAACTGTATGTGGAGCCATCATACTATGTACAGGACTGTATGTGGAGCCATCATACTATGTACAGGACTGTATGTGGGGCCATCATACTATGTACAGAACTGTATGTGGAGCCATCATACTATGTACAGGACTGTATGTGGAGTCATCATACTATGTACAGGGCTGTATGTGGACCCATCATACTATGTACAGGGCTGTATGTGGAGTCATCATACTATGTACAGGGCTGTATGTGGAGCCATCATACTATGTACAGGGCTGTATGTGGAGCCATCATACTATGTGCAGGACTGTATGTGGGGCCATCATACTATGTACAGGACTGTATGTGGAGCCATCATACTATGTACAGGACTGTATGTGGAGCCATCATACTATGTACAGGACTGTATGTGGAGTCATCATACTATGTACAGGACTGTATGTGGAGTCATCACACTATGTACAGTACTGTATGTGGAGTCATCATACTATGTACAGGACTGTATGTGAAGTCATCATACTATGTACAGGGCTGTATGTGGAGTCATCACACTATGTACAGTACTGTATGTGGAGTCATCATACTATGTACAGGACTGTATGTGGAGCCATCATACTATGTACAGGGCTGTATGTGGAGTCATCACACTATGTACAGTACTGTATGTGGAGTCATCATACTATGTACAGGACTGTATGTGGAGCCATCATACTATGTACAGGACTGTATGTGGAGTCATCACACTATGTACAGTACTGTATGTGGAGTCATCATACTATGTACAGGACTGTATGTGGAGCCATCATACTATGTACAGGGCTGTATGTGGAGTCATCATACTATGTACAGGACTGTATGTGAAGTCATCATACTATGTACAGGGCTGTATGTGGAGTCATCATACTATGTACAGGGCTGTATGTGGAGCCATCATACTATGTACAGGGCTGTATGTGGAGTCATCATACTATGTACAGGACTGTATGTGAAGTCATCATACTATGTACAGGGCTGTATGTGGAGTCATCATACTATGTACAGGACTGTATGTGGAGCAATTATACTATGTGCAGGACTGTATGTGGAGCCATCATACTATGTACAGGACTGTATGTGGAGCCATCATACTATGTACAGGGCTGTATGTGGAGCCATCATACTATGTACAGGGCTGTATGTGGAGCCATCATACTATGTACAGGGCTGTATGTGGAGCCATCATACTATGTACAGGACTGTATGTGGAGCCATCATACTATGTACAGGACTGTATGTGGAGCCATCATACTATGTACAGGGCTGTATGTGAAGCCATCATACTATGTACAGGGTTGTATGTGGAGCCATCATACTATGTACAGGGCTGTATGTGGAGCCATCATACTATGTGCAGGACTGTATGTGGAGCCATCATACTATGTACAGGGCTGTATGTGGAGCCATCATACTATGTACAGGGCTGTATGTGGAGCCATCATACTATGTACAGGGCTGTATGTGGAGTCATCATACTATGTACAGGGCTGTATGTGGAGCCATCATACTATGTACAGGACTGTATGTGGAGCCATCATACTATGTACAGGACTGTATGTGGAGCCATCATACTATGTACAGGACTGTATGTGGAGCCATCATACTATGTACAGGACTGTATGTGGAGCCATCATACTATGTACAGGACTGTATGTGGAGTCATCATACTATGTACAGGGCTGTATGTGGAGCCATCATACTATGTACAGGACTGTATGTGGAGTCATCATACTATGTACAGGGCTGTATGTGGAGCCATCATACTATGTACAGGACTGTATGTGGAGCCATCATACTATGTACAGGGCTGTATGTGGAACCATCATACTATGTACAGGACTGTATGTGGAGACATCATACTATATACAGGGCTGTATGTGGAGCCATCATACTATGTACAGGGCTGTATGTGGAGCCATCATACTATGTACAGGGTTGTATGTGGAGTCATCATACTATGTACAGGGCTGTATGTGGAGCCATCATACTATGTACAGGGCTGTATGTGGAGCCATCATACTATATACAGGACTGTATGTGGAGCCATCATACTATGTACAGGACTGTATGTGGAGTCATCATACTATGTACAGGACTGTATGTGGAGTCATCATACTATGTACAGGACTGTATGTGGAGCCATCATACTATGTACAGGGTTGTATGTGGAGTCATCATACTATGTACAGGACTGTATGTGGAGCCATCATACTATGTGCAGGGCTGTATGTGGAGCCATCATACTATGTACAGGGCTGTATGTGGAGCCATCATACTATGTACAGGGTTGTATGTGGAGTCATCATACTATGTACAGGACTGTATGTGGAGCCATCATACTATGTGCAGGGCTGTATGTGGAGCCATCATACTATGTACAGGGCTGTATGTGGAGTCATCATACTATGTACAGGGCTGTATGTGGAGTCATCATACTATGTACAGGGCTGTATGTGGAGCCATCATACTATGTACAGGACTGTATGTGGAGCCATCATACTATGTACAGGGCTGTATGTGGAGCCATCACACTATGTACAGGACTGTATGTGGAGCCATCATACTATGTACAGGACTGTATGTGGAGCCATCATACTATGTACAGGGCTGTATGTGGAGTCATCATACTATGTACAGGACTGTATGTGGAGCCATCATACTATGTGCAGGACTGTATGTGGAGCCATCATACTATGTACAGGGCTGTATGTGGAGCCATCACACTATGTACAGGACTGTATGTGGAGTCATCATACTATGTACAGGACTGTATGTGGAGCCATCATACTATGTACAGGACTGTATGTGGAGCCATCATACTATGTACAGGACTGTATGTGGAGCCATCATACTATGTACAGGACTGTATGTGGAGCCATCATACTATGTACAGGACTGTATGTGGAGCCATCATACTATGTACAGGGCTGTATGTGGAGTCATCATACTATGTACAGGACTGTATGTGGAGCCATCATACTATGTACAGGGCTGTATGTGGAGTCATCATTCTATGTACAGGGCTGTATGTGGAGTCATCATACTATGTACAGGACTGTATGTGGAGTCATCATACTATGTACAGGACTGTATGTGGAGTCATCATACTATGTACAGGGCTGTATGTGGAGCCATCATACTATGTACAGGGCTGTATGTGGAGCCATCACACTATGTACAGGACTGTATGTGGAGTCATCACACTATGTACAGGACTGTATGTGGAGTCATCATACTATGTACAGGACTGTATGTGGAGCCATCATACTATGTACAGGACTGTATGTGGAGCCATCATACTATGTACAGGACTGTATGTGGAGCCATCATACTATGTACAGGTCTGTATGTGGAGTCATCATACTATGTACAGGACTGTATGTGGAGCCATCATACTATGTACAGGGCTGTATGTGGAGTCATCATACTATGTACAGGACTGTATGTGGAGTCATCATACTATGTACAGGACTGTATGTGGAGTCATCATACTATGTACAGGACTGTATGTGGAGTCATCATACTATGTACAGGACTGTATGTGGAGTCATCATACTATGTACAGGACTGTATGTGGAGTCATCATACTATGTACAGGACTGTATGTGGAGTCATCATACTATGTACAGGGCTGTATGTGGAGTCATCATACTATGTACAGGACTGTATGTGGAGTCATCATACTATGTACAGGACTGTATGTGGAGTCATCATACTATGTACAGGGCTGTATGTGGAGTCATCATACTATGTACAGGGCTGTATGTGGAGCCATCATACTATGTACAGGGCTGTATGTGGAGCCATCATACTATGTACAGGGCTGTATGTGGAGCCATCATACTATGTACAGGGCTGTATGTGGAGCCATCATACTATGTACAGGGCTGTATGTGGAGTCATCATACTATGTACAGGACTGTATGTGGAGTCATCATACTATGTACAGGGCTGTATGTGGAGCCATCATACTATGTACAGGGCTGTATGTGGAGTCATCATACTATGTACAGGACTGTATGTGGAGTCATCATACTATGTACAGGACTGTATGTGGAGTCATCATACTATGTACAGGGCTGTATGTGGAGTCATCATACTATGTACAGGGCTGTATGTGGAGCCATCATACTATGTACAGGGCTGTATGTGGAGCCATCATACTATGTACAGGGCTGTATGTGGGGCCATCATACTATGTACAGGGCTGTATGTGGAGCCATCATACTATGTGCAGGATTGTATGTGGGGCCATCATACTATGTACAGGACTGTATGTGGAGCCATCATACTATGTACAGGACTGTATGTGGAGCCATCATACTATGTACAGGACTGTATGTGGAGCCATCATACTATGTACAGGACTGTATGTGGAGTCATCATACTATGTACAGGGCTGTATGTGGAGCCATCATACTATGTGCAGGATTGTATGTGGAGCCATCATACTATGTAAAGGACTGTATGTGGAGCCATCATACTATGTACAGGACTGTATGTGGAGCCATCATACTATGTACAGGGCTGTATGTGGAGCCATCATACTATGTACAGGACTGTATGTGGAGCCATCATACTATGTACAGGACTGTATGTGGAGTCATCATACTATGTACAGGGCTGTATGTGGAGCCATCATACTATGTACAGGACTGTATGTGGGGCCATCATACTATGTACAGGACTGTATGTGGAGCCATCATACTATGTACAGGACTGTATGTGGAGCCATCATACTATGTACAGGACTCTATGTGGAGCCATCATACTATGTACAGGACTCTATGTGGAGCCATCATACTATGTACATGACTGTATGTGGAGTCATCATACTATGTACAGGGCTGTATGTGGAGCCATCATACTATGTGCAGGATTGTATGTGGGGCCATCATACTATGTACAGAACTGTATGTGGAGCCATCATACTATGTACAGGGCTGTATGTGGAGTCATCATACTATGTACAGGGCTGTATGTGGAGCCATCATACTATGTACAGGGCTGTATGTGGAGCCATCATACTATGTACAGGGCTGTATGTGGAGCCATCATACTATGTACAGGACTGTATGTGGGGCCATCATACTATGTACAGGACTGTATGTGGAGCCATCATACTATGTACAGGACTGTATGTGGAGTCATCATACTATGTACAGGACTGTATGTGGAGTCATCATACTATGTACAGGGCTGTATGTGGAGCCATCATACTATGTACAGGGCTGTATGTGGAGCCATCATACTATGTACAGGGCTGTATGTGGAGCCATCATACTATGTACAGGACTGTATGTGGGGCCATCATACTATGTACAGGACTGTATGTGGAGCCATCATACTATGTACAGGACTGTATGTGGAGTCATCATACTATGTACAGGACTGTATGTGGAGTCATCATACTATGTACAGGGCTGTATGTGGAGCCATCATACTATGTACAGGACTGTATGTGGAGTCATCACACTATGTACAGTACTGTATGTGGAGCCATCACACTATGTACAGGACTGTATGTGGAGTCATCATACTATGTACAGTACTGTATGTGGAGCCATCATACTATGTACAGGACTGTATGTGGAGCCATCATACTATGTACAGGGCTGTATGTGGAGCAATCATACTATGTATAGGACTGTATGTGAAGTCATCATACTATGTACAGGGCTGTATGTGGAGCCATCATACTATGTACAGGGCTGTATGTGGAGCCATCATACTATGTGCAGGGCTGTATGTGGAGCCATCATACTATGTACAGGGCTGTATGTGGAGTCATCATACTATGTACAGGACTGTATGTGAAGTCATCATACTATGTACAGGGCTGTATGTGGAGTCATCATACTATGTACAGGGCTGTATGTGGAGTCATCATACTATGTACAGGGCTGTATGTGGAGCAATTATACTATGTGCAGGACTGTATGTGGAGCAATTATACTATGTGCAGGACTGTATGTGGAGCCATCATACTATGTACAGGGCTGTATGTGGAGCCATCATACTATGTACAGGACTGTATGTGGAGCCATCATACTATGTACAGGACTGTATGTGGAGCCATCATACTATGTACAGGACTGTATGTGGAGCCATCATACTATGTACAGGGCTGTATGTGGAGCCATCATACTATGTACAGGGTTGTATGTGGAGCCATCATACTATGTACAGGGCTGTATGTGGAGCCATCATACTATGTACAGGACTGTATGTGGAGTCATCATACTATGTACAGGGCTGTATGTGGAGCCATCATACTATGTACAGGACTGTATGTGGAGCCATCATACTATGTACAGGACTGTATGTGGAGCCATCATACTATGTACAGGACTGTATGTGAAGCCATCATACTATGTACAGGACTGTATGTGGAGCCATCATACTATGTACAGGACTGTATGTGGAGTCATCATACTATGTACAGGACTGTATGTGGAGCCATCATACTATGTACAGGGCTGTATGTGGAGCCATCATACTATGTACAGGACTGTATGTGGAGTCATCATACTATGTACAGGGCTGTATGTGGAGCCATCATACTATGTACAGGACTGTATGTGGAGACATCATACTATGTACAGGGCTGTATGTGGAGCCATCATACTATGTACAGGACTGTATGTGGAGCCATCATACTATGTACAGGGCTGTATGTGGAGCCATCATACTATGTACAGGGTTGTATGTGGAGCCATCATACTATGTACAGGACTGTATGTGGAGCCATCATACTATGTACAGGACTGTATGTGGGGCCATCATACTATGTACAGGACTGTATGTGGAATCATCATACTATGTACAGGACTGTATGTGGAGTCATCATACTATGTACAGGACTGTATGTGGAGTAATCATACTATGTACAGGGCTGTATGTGGGGCCATCATACTAAGTACAGGACTGTATGTGGAGCCATCATACTATGTACAGGACTGTATGTGGAGTCATCATACTATGTGCAGGACTGTATGTGGGGCCATCATACTATGTACAGGGCTGTATGTGGAGCCATCATACTATGTGCAGGACTGTATGTGGGGCCATCATACTATGTACAGGACTGTATGTGGAGCCATCATACTATGTACAGGACTGTATGTGGAGTCATCACACTATGTACAGTACTGTATGTGGAGCCATCATACTATGTACAGGACTGTATGTGGAGTCATCATACTATGTACAGGACTGTATGTGGAGCCATCATACTATGTACAGGACTGTATGTGGGGCCATCATACTATGTACAGGACTGTATGTGGAGTCATCACACTATGTACAGTACTGTATGTGGAGCCATCATACTATGTACAGGACTGTATGTGGAGCCATCATACTATGTACAGGACTGTATGTGGAGCCATCATACTATGTACAGGACTGTATGTGGAGCCATCATACTATGTACAGGACTGTATGTGGAGCCATCATACTATGTACAGGACTGTATGTGGAGTCATCATACTATGTACAGGACTGTATGTGGAGCAATTATACTATGTGCAGGGCTGTATGTGGAGCCATCATACTATGTACAGGACTGTATGTGGAGCCATCATACTATGTACAGGACTGTATGTGGAGCAATTATACTATGTGCAGGACTGTATGTGGAGCAATTATACTATGTGCAGGACTGTATGTGGAGCAATTATACTATGTACAGGACTGTATGTGGAGCCATCATACTATGTACAGGGCTGTATGTGGAGCCATCATACTATGTGCAGGACTGTATGTGGGGCCATCATACTATGTACAGAACTGTATGTGGAGCCATCATACTATGTACAGGGCTGTATGTGGAGTCATCATACTATGTACAGGGCTGTATGTGGAGCCATCATACTATGTACAGGGCTGTATGTGGAGCCATCATACTATGTACAGGGCTGTATGTGGAGCCATCATACTATGTACAGGACTGTATGTGGGGCCATCATACTATGTACAGGACTGTATGTGGAGCCATCATACTATGTACAGGACTGTATGTGGAGTCATCATACTATGTACAGGACTGTATGTGGAGTCATCATACTATGTACAGGGCTGTATGTGGAGCCATCATACTATGTACAGGGCTGTATGTGGAGCCATCATACTATGTACAGGGCTGTATGTGGAGCCATCATACTATGTACAGGACTGTATGTGGGGCCATCATACTATGTACAGGACTGTATGTGGAGCCATCATACTATGTACAGGACTGTATGTGGAGTCATCATACTATGTACAGGACTGTATGTGGAGTCATCATACTATGTACAGGGCTGTATGTGGAGCCATCATACTATGTACAGGACTGTATGTGGAGTCATCACACTATGTACAGTACTGTATGTGGAGCCATCACACTATGTACAGGACTGTATGTGGAGTCATCATACTATGTACAGTACTGTATGTGGAGCCATCATACTATGTACAGGACTGTATGTGGAGCCATCATACTATGTACAGGGCTGTATGTGGAGCAATCATACTATGTATAGGACTGTATGTGAAGTCATCATACTATGTACAGGGCTGTATGTGGAGCCATCATACTATGTACAGGGCTGTATGTGGAGCCATCATACTATGTGCAGGGCTGTATGTGGAGCCATCATACTATGTACAGGGCTGTATGTGGAGTCATCATACTATGTACAGGACTGTATGTGAAGTCATCATACTATGTACAGGGCTGTATGTGGAGTCATCATACTATGTACAGGGCTGTATGTGGAGTCATCATACTATGTACAGGGCTGTATGTGGAGCAATTATACTATGTGCAGGACTGTATGTGGAGCAATTATACTATGTGCAGGACTGTATGTGGAGCCATCATACTATGTACAGGGCTGTATGTGGAGCCATCATACTATGTACAGGACTGTATGTGGAGCCATCATACTATGTACAGGACTGTATGTGGAGCCATCATACTATGTACAGGACTGTATGTGGAGCCATCATACTATGTACAGGGCTGTATGTGGAGCCATCATACTATGTACAGGGTTGTATGTGGAGCCATCATACTATGTACAGGGCTGTATGTGGAGCCATCATACTATGTACAGGACTGTATGTGGAGTCATCATACTATGTACAGGGCTGTATGTGGAGCCATCATACTATGTACAGGACTGTATGTGGAGCCATCATACTATGTACAGGACTGTATGTGGAGCCATCATACTATGTACAGGACTGTATGTGAAGCCATCATACTATGTACAGGACTGTATGTGGAGCCATCATACTATGTACAGGACTGTATGTGGAGTCATCATACTATGTACAGGACTGTATGTGGAGCCATCATACTATGTACAGGGCTGTATGTGGAGCCATCATACTATGTACAGGACTGTATGTGGAGTCATCATACTATGTGCAGGGCTGTATGTGGAGCCATCATACTATGTACAGGACTGTATGTGGAGACATCATACTATGTACAGGGCTGTATGTGGAGCCATCATACTATGTACAGGACTGTATGTGGAGCCATCATACTATGTACAGGGCTGTATGTGGAGCCATCATACTATGTACAGGGTTGTATGTGGAGCCATCATACTATGTACAGGACTGTATGTGGAGCCATCATACTATGTACAGGGCTGTATGTGGAGCCATCATACTATGTACAGGACTGTATGTGGAATCATCATACTATGTACAGGACTGTATGTGGAGTCATCATACTATGTACAGGACTGTATGTGGAGTAATCATACTATGTACAGGGCTGTATGTGGGGCCATCATACTAAGTACAGGACTGTATGTGGAGCCATCATACTATGTACAGGACTGTATGTGGAGCCATCATACTATGTACAGGGCTGTATGTGGAGCCATCATACTATGTACAGGGCTGTATGTGGAGCCATCATACTATGTACAGGGCTGTATGTGGAGCCATCATACTATGTACAGGGCTGTATGTGGAGTCATCATACTATGTACAGGACTGTATGTGGAGCCATCATACTATGTACAGGGCTGTATGTGGAGCCATCATACTATGTGCAGGACTGTATGTGGGGCCATCATACTATGTACAGGGCTGTATGTGGAGCCATCATACTATGTGCAGGACTGTATGTGGGGCCATCATACTATGTACAGGGCTGTATGTGGAGCCATCATACTATGTGCAGGACTGTATGTGGAGCCATCATACTATGTACAGGACTGTATGTGGAGTCATCATACTATGTACAGGACTGTATGTGGAGCCATCATACTATGTGCAGGACTGTATGTGGGGCCATCATACTATGTACAGGACTGTATGTGGAGTCATCATACTATGTGCAGGACTGTATGTGGGGCCATCATACTATGTACAGGGCTGTATGTGGAGCCATCATACTATGTGCAGGACTGTATGTGGGGCCATCATACTATGTACAGGACTGTATGTGGAGCCATCATACTATGTACAGGACTGTATGTGGAGTCATCACACTATGTACAGTACTGTATGTGGAGCCATCATACTATGTACAGGACTGTATGTGGAGTCATCATACTATGTACAGGACTGTATGTGGAGCCATCATACTATGTACAGGACTGTATGTGGGGCCATCATACTATGTACAGGACTGTATGTGGAGTCATCACACTATGTACAGTACTGTATGTGGAGCCATCATACTATGTACAGGACTGTATGTGGAGCCATCATACTATGTACAGGACTGTATGTGGAGCCATCATACTATGTACAGGACTGTATGTGGAGCCATCATACTATGTACAGGACTGTATGTGGAGCCATCATACTATGTACAGGACTGTATGTGGAGTCATCATACTATGTACAGGACTGTATGTGGAGCAATTATACTATGTGCAGGGCTGTATGTGGAGCCATCATACTATGTACAGGACTGTATGTGGAGCCATCATACTATGTACAGGGCTGTATGTGGAGCAATTATACTATGTGCAGGACTGTATGTGGAGCAATTATACTATGTGCAGGACTGTATGTGGAGCAATTATACTATGTGCAGGACTGTATGTGGAGCCATCATACTATGTACAGGACTGTATGTGGAGCCATCATACTATGTACAGGGCTGTATGTGGAGCCATCATACTATGTACAGGGCTGTATGTGGAGCCATCATACTATGTACAGGACTGTATGTGGAGCCATCATACTATGTACAGGACTGTATGTGGAGCCATCATACTATGTACAGGACTGTATGTGGAGCCATCATACTATGTACAGGGCTGTATGTGGAGCCATCATACTATGTACAGGACTGTATGTGGAGCCATCATACTATGTACAGGACTGTATGTGGAGCCATCATACTATGTACAGGACTGTATGTGGAGCCATCATACTATGTACAGGACTGTATGTGGAGCCATCATACTATGTACAGGGCTATATGTGGAGCCATCATACTATGTACAGGACTGTATGTGGAGCCATCATACTATGTACAGGACTGTATGTGGAGCCATCATACTATGTACAGGACTGTATGTGGAGCCATCATACTATGTACAGGACTGTATGTGGAGTCATCATACTATGTACAGGACTGTATGTGGAGCCATCATACTATGTACAGGACTGTATGTGGAGCCATCATACTATGTACAGGACTGTATGTGGAGTCATCATACTATGTACAGGACTGTATGTGGAGCCATCATACTATGTACAGGGCTGTATGTGGAGCCATCATACTATGTACGGGACTGTATGTGGAGCCATCATACTATGTACAGGGCTGTATGTGGAGCCATCATACTATGTACAGGCTTGTATGTGGAGCCATCATACTATGTACAGGACTGTATGTGGAGCCATCATACTATGTACAGGGCTGTATGTGGAGCCATCATACTATGTACAGGACTGTATGTGGAGCCATCATACTATGTACAGGACTGTATGTGGAATCATCATACTATGTACAGGACTGTATGTGGAGTCATCATACTATGTACAGGACTGTATGTGGAGTCATCATACTATGTACAGGGCTGTATGTGGGGCCATCATACTAAGTACAGGACTGTATGTGGAGCCATCATACTATGTACAGGACTGTATGTGGAGCCATCATACTATGTACAGGGCTGTATGTGGAGCCATCATACTATGTACAGGGCTGTATGTGGAGTCATCATACTATGTACAGGGCTGTATGTGGAGCCATCATACTATGTACAGGACTGTATGTGGAGCCATCATACTATGTACAGGACTGTATGTGGAGCCATCATACTATGTACAGGGCTGTATGTGGAGCCATCATACTATGTACAGGACTGTATGTGGAGCCATCATACTATGTACAGGGCTGTATGTGGAGCCATCATACTATGTACAGGACTGTATGTGGAGTCATCATACTATGTACAGGGCTGTATGTGGAGCCATCATACTATGTACAGGACTGTATGTGGAGTCATCATACTATGTACAGGGCTGTATGTGGAGCCATCATACTATGTACAGGACTGTATGTGGAGTCATCATACTATGTACAGGGCTGTATGTGGAGCCATCATACTATGTACAGGACTGTATGTGGAGTCATCATACTATGTACAGGACTGTATGTGGAGCCATCATACTATGTACAGGGCTGTATGTGGAGCCATCATACTATGTACAGGGCTGTATGTGGAGTCATCATACTATGTACAGGACTGTATGTGGAGTCATCATACTATGTACAGGGCTGTATGTGGAGCCATCATACTATGTACAGGACTGTATGTGGAGTCATCATACTATGTACAGGGCTGTATGTGGAGCCATCATACTATGTACAGGGCTGTATGTGGAGCCATCATACTATGTACAGGACTGTATGTGGAGCCATCATACTATGTACAGGGCTGTATGTGGAGCCATCATACTATGTACAGGACTGTATGTGGAGCCATCATACTATGTACAGGGCTGTATGTGGAGCCATCATACTATGTACAGGACTGTATGTGGAGTCATCATACTATGTACAGGGCTGTATGTGGAGCCATCATACTATGTACAGGGCTGTATGTGGAGCCATCATACTATGTACAGGGCTGTATGTGGAGCCATCATACTATGTACAGGACTGTATGTGGAGTCATCATACTATGTACAGGACTGTATGTGGAGCCATCATACTATGTACAGGACTGTATGTGGAGTCATCATACTATGTACAGGGCTGTATGTGGAGCCATCATACTATATACAGGGCTGTATGTGGAGCCATCATACTATGTACAGGGCTGTATGTGGAGCCATCATACTATGTACAGGACTGTATGTGGAGCCATCATACTATGTACAGGACTGTATGTGGAGTCATCATACTATGTACAGGGCTGTATGTGGAGCCATCATACTATGTACAGGGCTGTATGTGGGGCCATCATACTATGTACAGGACTGTATGTGGAGTCATCATACTATGTACAGGGCTGTATGTGGAACCATCATACTATGTACAGGACTGTGTGTGGAGCCATCATACTATGTACAGGACTGTATGTGGAGTCATCATACTATGTACAGGACTGTATGTGGAGCCATCATACTATGTACAGGGCTGTATGTGGAGTCATCATACTATGTACAGGACTGTATGTGGAGTCATCATACTATGTACAGGGCTGTATGTGGGGCCATCATACTATGTACAGGACTGTATGTGGAGCCATCATACTATGTACAGCACTGTATGTGGAGCCATCATACTATGTACAGGGCTGTATGTGGAGCCATCATACTATGTACAGGGCTGTATGTGGAGCCATCATACTATGTACAGGGCTGTATGTGGAGCCATCATACTATGTACAGGACTGTATGTGGAGCCATCATACTATGTACAGGACTGTATGTGGAGTCATCATACTATGTACAGGGCTGTATGTGGAGTCATCATACTATGTACAGGACTGTATGTGGAGCCATCATACTATGTACAGGGCTGTATGTGGAGCAATCATACTATGTACAGGGCTGTATGTGGAGCCATCAAACTATGTACAGGGCTGTATGTGGAGCCATCATACTATGTACAGGGCTGTATGTGGAGCCATCATACTATGTACAGGACTGTATGTGGAGCCATCATACTATGTACAGGACTGTATGTGGAGTCATCATACTATGTACAGGGCTGTATGTGGAGTCATCATACTATGTACAGGACTGTATGTGGAGCCATCATACTATGTACAGGGCTGTATGTGGAGCCATCATACTATGTACAGGACTGTATGTGGAGCCATCATACTATGTACAGGACTGTATGTGGAGCAATCATACTATGTACAGGGCTGTATGTGGAGCCATCATACTATGTACAGGACTGTATGTGGAGCAATCATACTATGTACAGGGCTGTATGTGGAGCCATCATACTATGTACAGGGCTGTATGTGGAGCCATCATACTATGTACAGGACTGTATGTGGAGCCATCATACTATGTACAGGACTGTATGTGGAGCAATCATACTATGTACAGGGCTGTATGTGGAGCCATCATACTATGTACAGGACTGTATGTGGGGCCATCATACTATGTACAGGACTGTATGTGGAGCCATCATACTATGTACAGCACTGTATGTGGAGTCATCATACTATGTACAGGGCTGTATGTGGAGCCATCATACTATGTACAGGGCTGTATGTGGAGCCATCATACTATGTACAGGGCTGTATGTGGAGCCATCATACTATGTACAGGGCTGTATGTGGAGTCATCATACTATGTACAGGGCTGTATGTGGAGCCATCATACTATGTACAGGGCTGTATGTGGAGCCATCATACTATGTACAGGGCTGTATGTGGAGCCATCATACTATGTACAGGGCTGTATGTGGAGCCATCATACTATGTACAGGACTGTATGTGGAGCCATCATACTATGTACAGGGCTGTATGTGGAGTCATCATACTATGTACAGGGCTGTATGTGGAGCCATCATACTATGTACAGGGCTGTATGTGGAGCCATCATACTATGTACAGGGCTGTATGTGGAGCCATCATACTATGTGCAGGACTGTATGTGGGGCCATCATACTATGTACAGGACTGTATGTGGAGCCATCATACTATGTACAGGACTGTATGTGGAGTCATCATACTATGTACAGGACTGTATGTGGAGTCATCATACTATGTACAGGGCTGTATGTGGATCCATCATACTATGTACAGGGCTGTATGTGGAGCCATCATACTATGTACAGGACTGTATGTGGAGTCATCACACTATGTACAGGACTGTATGTGGAGCAATCATACTATGTACAGGACTGTATGTGGAGCCATCATACTATGTACAGGACTGTATGTGGAGTCATCATACTATGTACAGGACTGTATGTGGAGCCATCATACTATGTACAGGACTGTATGTGGAGCCATCATACTATGTACAGGACTGTATGTGGAGCCATCATACTATGTGCAGGACTGTATGTGGGGCCATCATACTATGTACAGGACTGTATGTGGAGCCATCATACTATGTACAGGACTGTATGTGGAGTCATCATACTATGTACAGGACTGTATGTGGAGTCATCATACTATGTACAGGGCTGTATGTGGAGCCATCATACTATGTACAGGGCTGTATGTGGAGCCATCATACTATGTACAGGACTGTATGTGGAGTCATCACACTATGTACAGTACTGTATGTGGAGCCATCATACTATGTACAGGACTGTATGTGGAGTCATCATACTATGTACAGGACTGTATGTGGAGCCATCATACTATGTACAGGGCTGTATGTGGAGCAATCATACTATGTATAGAACTGTATGTGAAGTCATCATACTATGTACAGGGCTGTATGTGGAGTCATCATACTATGTACAGGGCTGTATGTGGAGCCATCATACTATGTGCAGGGCTGTATGTGGAGCCATCATACTATGTACAGGGCTGTATGTGGAGTCATCATACTATGTACAGGACTGTATGTGAAGTCATCATACTATGTACAGGACTGTATGTGGAGCCATCATACTATGTACAGGGCTGTATGTGGAGCAATTATACTATGTGCAGGGCTGTATGTGGAGCCATCATACTATGTACAGGGCTGTATGTGGAGTCATCATACTATGTACAGGGCTGTATGTGGAGTCATCATACTATGTACAGGACTGTATGTGGAGCCATCATACTATGTACAGGGCTGTATGTGGAGCAATTATACTATGTGCAGGACTGTATGTGGAGCAATTATACTATGTGCAGGACTGTATGTGGAGCCATCATACTATGTACAGGGCTGTATGTGGAGCCATCATACTATGTACAGGGCTGTATGTGGAGCCATCATACTATGTACAGGACTGTATGTGGAGCCATCATACTATGTACAGGACTGTATGTGGAGCCATCATACTATGTACAGGGCTGTATGTGGAGCCATCATACTATGTACAGGACTGTATGTGGAGCCATCATACTATGTACAGGACTGTATGTGGCGCCATCATACTATGTACAGGACTGTATGTGGAGCCATCATACTATGTACAGGACTGTATGTGGAGCCATCATACTATGTACAGGACTGTATGTGGAGTCATCATACTATGTACAGGACTGTATGTGGAGCCATCATACTATGTACAGGGCTGTATGTGGAGCCATCATACTATGTACAGGACTGTATGTGGAGTCATCATACTATGTACAGGGCTGTATGTGGAGATATCATACTATGTACAGGACTGTATGTGGAGCCATCATACTATGTACAGGGCTGTATGTGGAGCCATCATACTATGTACAGGGTTGTATGTGGAGCCATCATACTATGTACAGGGCTGTATGTGGAGCCATCATACTATGTACAGGACTGTATGTGGAGCCATCATACTATGTACAGGACTGTATGTGGAATCATCATACTATGTACAGGACTGTATGTGGAGTCATCATACTATGTACAGGACTGTATGTGGAGTCATCATACTATGTACAGGGCTGTATGTGGGGCCATCATACTAAGTACAGGACTGTATGTGGAGCCATCATACTATGTACAGGACTGTATGTGGAGCCATCATACTATGTACAGGGCTGTATGTGGAGCCATCATACTATGTACAGGACTGTATGTGGAGCCATCATACTATGTACAGGGCTGTATGTGGAGCCATCATACTATGTACAGGGCTGTATGTGGAGCCATCATACTATGTACAGGACTGTATGTGGAGCCATCATACTATGTACAGGACTGTATGTGGAGCCATCATACTATGTACAGGGCTGTATGTGGAGCCATCATACTATGTACAGGACTGTATGTGGAGTCATCATACTATGTACAGGACTGTATGTGGAGCCATCATACTATGTACAGGGCTGTATGTGGAGCCATCATACTATGTACAGGGCTGTATGTGGAGCCATCATACTATGTACAGGACTGTATGTGGAGCCATCATACTATGTACAGGGCTGTATGTGGAGCCATCATACTATGTACAGGGCTGTATGTGGAGCCATCATACTATGTGCAGGACTGTATGTGGAGCCATCATACTATGTACAGGACTGTATGTGGAGTCATCATACTATGTACAGGGCTGTATGTGGAGCCATCATACTATGTACAGGGCTGTATGTGGGGCCATCATACTATGTACAGGACTGTATGTGGAGTCATCATACTATGTACAGGGCTGTATGTGGAGCCATCATACTATGTACAGGGCTGTATGTGGAACCATCATACTATGTACAGGACTGTATGTGGAGCCATCATACTATGTACAGGACTGTATGTGGAGTCATCATACTATGTACAGGACTGTATGTGGAGTCATCATACTATGTACAGGACTGTATGTGGAGTCATCATACTATGTACAGGGCTGTATGTGGGGCCATCATACTATGTACAGGACTGTATGTGGAGCCATCATACTATGTACAGCACTGTATGTGGAGCCATCATACTATGTACAGGGCTGTATGTGGAGCCATCATACTATGTACAGGGCTGTATGTGGAGCCATCATACTATGTACAGGGCTGTATGTGGAGCCATCATACTATGTACAGGGCTGTATGTGGAGTCATCATACTATGTACAGGGCTGTATGTGGAGCCATCATACTATGTACAGGGCTGTATGTGGAGCCATCATACTATGTACAGGGCTGTATGTGGAGCCATCATACTATGTACAGGACTGTATGTGGAGCCATCATACTATGTACAGGACTGTATGTGGAGTCATCATACTATGTACAGGGCTGTATGTGGAGTCATCATACTATGTACAGGACTGTATGTGGAGCCATCATACTATGTACAGGGCTGTATGTGGAGTCATCATACTATGTACAGGGCTGTATGTGGAGTCATCATACTATGTACAGGACTGTATGTGGAGTCATCATACTATGTACAGGGCTGTATGTGGAGTCATCATACTATGTACAGGACTGTATGTGGAGCCATCATACTATGTACAGGGCTGTATGTGGAGCCATCATACTATGTACAGGGCTGTATGTGGAGTCATCATACTATGTACAGGGCTGTATGTGGAGTCATCATACTATGTACAGGGCTGTATGTGGAGTCATCATACTATGTACAGGACTGTATGTGGAGCCATCATACTATGTACAGGACTGTATGTGGAGCCATCATACTATGTACAGGACTGTATGTGGAGCAATCATACTATGTACAGGGCTGTATGTGGAGCCATCATACTATGTACAGGACTGTATGTGGAGCCATCATACTATGTACAGGACTGTATGTGGAGCAATCATACTATGTACAGGGCTGTATGTGGAGCCATCATACTATGTACAGGGCTGTATGTGGGGCCATCATACTATGTACAGGACTGTATGTGCAGCCATCATACTATGTACAGCGCTGTATGTGGAGTCATCATACTATGTACAGGGCTGTATGTGGAGCCATCATACTATGTACAGGGCTGTATGTGGAGCCATCATACTATGTACAGGGCTGTATGTGGAGCCATCATACTATGTACAGGACTGTATGTGGAGCCATCATACTATGTACAGGACTGTATGTGGAGTCATCATACTATGTACAGGACTGTATGTGGAGCCATCATACTATGTACAGGGCTGTATGTGGAGCCATCATACTATGTACAGGACTGTATGTGGAGCCATCATACTATGTACAGGGCTGTATGTGGAGCCATCATACTATGTACAGGACTGTATGTGGAGCCATCATACTATGTACAGGGCTGTATGTGGAGCCATCATACTATGTACAGGGTTGTATGTGGAGCCATCATACTATGTACAGGACTGTATGTGGAGCCATCATACTATGTACAGGACTGTATGTGGAGCCATCATACTATGTACAGGACTGTATGTGGAGCCATCATACTATGTACAGGGCTGTATGTGGAGCCATCATACTATGTACAGGACTGTATGTGGAGTCATCATACTATGTACAGGGCTGTATGTGGAGCCATCATACTATGTACAGGGCTGTATGTGGAGCCATCATACTATGTACAGGACTGTATGTGGAGTCATCATACTATATACAGGGCTGTATGTGGAGCCATCATACTATGTACAGGGCTGTATGTGGGGCCATCATACTATGTACAGGACTGTATGTGGAGCCATCATACTATGTACAGGACTGTATGTGGAGTCATCATACTATGTACAGGGCTGTATGTGGAGCCATCATACTATGTACAGGGCTGTATGTGGGGCCATCATACTATGTACAGGACTGTATGTGGAGTCATCATACTATGTACAGGGCTGTATGTGGAGCCATCATACTATGTACAGGGCTGTATGTGGAGCCATCATACTATGTACAGGACTGTATGTGGAGCCATCATACTATGTACAGGGCTGTATGTGGAGTCATCATACTATATACAGGGCTGTATGTGGAGCCATCATACTATATACAGGGCTGTATGTGGAGCCATCATACTATGTACAGGGCTGTATGTGGGGCCATCATACTATGTACAGGACTGTATGTGGAGTCATCATACTATATACAGGGCTGTATGTGGAGCCATCATACTATGTACAGGGCTGTATGTGGAGCCATCATACTATGTACAGGACTGTATGTGGAGCCATCATACTATGTACAGGACTGTATGTGGAGTCATCATACTATGTACAGGGCTGTATGTGGAGCCATCATACTATATACAGGGCTGTATGTGGAGCCATCATACTATGTACAGGGCTGTATGTGGGGCCATCATACTATGTACAGGACTGTATGTGGAGCCATCATACTATGTACAGGGCTGTATGTGTAGTCATCATACTATGTACAGGACTGTATGTGGAGTCATCATACTATGTACAGGGCTGTATGTGGAGCCATCATACTATATACAGGGCTGTATGTGGAGCCATCATACTATGTACAGGACTGTATGTGGAGCCATCATACTATGTACAGCACTGTATGTGGAGCCATCATACTATGTACAGGGCTGTATGTGGAGCCATCATACTATGTACAGGGCTGTATGTGGAGCCATCATACTATATACAGGGCTGTATGTGGAGCCATCATACTATGTACAGGACTGTATGTGGAGCCATCATACTATGTACAGGACTGTATGTGGAGTCATCATACTATGTACAGGACTGTATGTGGAGTCATCATACTATGTACAGGGCTGTATGTGGAGTCATCATACTATGTACAGGACTGTATGTGGAGTCATCATACTATGTACAGGGCTGTATGTGGAGTCATCATACTATGTACAGGACTGTATGTGGAGCCATCATACTATGTACAGGGCTGTATGTGGAGTCATCATACTATGTACAGGGCTGTATGTGGAGCCATCACACTATGTACAGGACTGTATGTGGAGCCATCATACTACGTACAGGACTGTATGTGGAGCCATCATACTATGTACAGGACTGTATGTGGAGCAATCATACTATGTACAGGGCTGTATGTGGAGCCATCATACTATGTACAGGGCTGTATGTGGGGCCATCATACTATGTACAGGACTGTATGTGGAGCCATCATACTATGTACAGCACTGTATGTGGAGTCATCATACTATGTACAGGGCTGTATGTGGAGCCATCATACTATGTACAGGGCTGTATGTGGAGCCATCATACTATGTACAGGGCTGTATGTGGAGCCATCATACTATGTACAGGACTGTATGTGGAGCCATCATACTATGTACAGGACTGTATGTGGAGTCATCATACTATGTACAGGACTGTATGTGGAGTCATCATACTATGTACAGGGCTGTATGTGGAGCCATCATACTATGTACAGGGCTGTATGTGGAGCAATCATACTATGTACAGGGCTGTATGTGGAGCCATCATACTATGTACAGGGCTGTATGTGGAGCCATCATACTATGAACAGGGCTGTATGTGGAGCCATCATACTATGTACAGGACTGTATGTGGAGCCATCATACTATGTACAGGGCTGTATGTGGAGCCATCATACTATGTACAGGACTGTATGTGGAGCCATCATACTATGTACAGGGCTGTATGTGGAGCCATCATACTATGTACAGGGTTGTATGTGGAGCCATCATACTATGTACAGGACTGTATGTGGAGCCATCATACTATGTACAGGGCTGTATGTGGAGCCATCATACTATGTACAGGACTGTATGTGGAGCCATCATACTATGTACAGGACTGTATGTGGAGCCATCATACTATGTACAGGGCTGTATGTGGAGCCATCATACTATGTACAGGACTGTATGTGGAGCCATCATACTATGTACAGGACTGTATGTGGAGTCATCATACTATGTACAGGACTGTATGTGGAGCCATCATACTATGTACAGGGCTGTATGTGGAGCCATCATACTATGTACAGGACTGTATGTGGAGCCATCATACTATGTACAGGACTGTATGTGGAGTCATCATACTATGTACAGGGCTGTATGTGGAGCCATCATACTATGTACAGGGCTGTATTTGGAGCCATCATACTATGTACAGGACTGTATGTGGAGTCATCATACTATGTACAGGGCTGTATGTGGAGCCATCATACTATGTACAGGACTGTATGTGGAGCCATCATACTATGTACAGGACTGTATGTGGAGCCATCATACTATGTACAGGGTTGTATGTGGAGCCATCATACTATGTACAGGACTGTATGTGGAGCCATCATACTATGTACAGGACTGTATGTGGAGCCATCATACTATGTACAGGGTTGTATGTGGAGCCATCATACTATGTACAGGACTGTATGTGGAGCCATCATACTATGTACAGGGCTGTATGTGGAGCCATCATACTATGTACAGGACTGTATGTGGAGCCATCATACTATGTACAGGGTTGTATGTGGAGCCATCATACTATGTACAGGACTGTATGTGGAGCCATCATACTATGTACAGGACTGTATGTGGAGCCATCATACTATGTACAGGGCTGTATGTGGAGCCATCATACTATGTACAGGGCTGTATGTGGAGCCATCATACTATGTACAGGGCTGTATGTGGAGCCATCATACTATGTACAGGACTGTATGTGGAGCCATCATACTATGTACAGGGTTGTATGTGGAGCCATCATACTATGTACAAGACTGTATGTGGAGCCATCATACTATGTACAGGACTGTATGTGGAGCCATCACACTATGTACAGGGCTGTATGTGGAGCCATCATACTATGTACAGGGCTGTATGTGGAGCCATCATACTATGTACAGGGCTGTATGTGGAGCCATCATACTATGTGCAGGGCTGTATGTGGAGCCATCATACTATGTACAGTTCTGTATGTGGAGCCGTCATACTATGTACAGGGCTGTATGTGGAGTCATCATACTATGTACAGGGCTGTATGTGGAGTCATCATACTATGTACAGGGCTGTATGTGGAGTCATCATACTATGTACAGGGCTGTATGTGGAGCCATCATACTATGTACAGGACTGTATGTGGAGCCATCATACTATGTGCAGGGCTGTATGTGGAGCCATCATACTATGTACAGGGCTGTATGTGGAGCCATCATACTATGTACAGGGCTGTATGTGGAGCCATCATACTATGTACAGGACTGTATGTGGAGCCATCATACTATGTGCAGGGCTGTATGTGGAGCCATCATACTATGTACAGGGCTGTATGTGGAGCCATCATACTATGTGCAGGGCTGTATGTGGAGTCATCATACTATGTACAGGGCTGTATGTGGAGTCATCATACTATGTACAGGGCTGTATGTGGAGTCATCATACTATGTACAGGACTGTATGTGGAGCCATCATACTATGTACAGGGCTGTATGTGGAGCCATCATACTATGTACAGGGCTGTATGTGGAGTCATCATACTATGTACAGGGCTGTATGTGGAGCCATCATACTATGTACAGGACTGTATGTGGAGCCATCATACTATGTACAGGACTGTATGTGGAGCCATCATACTATGTACAGGACTGTATGTGGAGCCATCATACTATGTGCAGGGCTGTATGTGGAGCCATCATACTATGTACAGGGCTGTATGTGGAGCCATCATACTATGTGCAGGGCTGTATGTGGAGCCATCATACTATGTACAGGGCTGTATGTGGAGCCATCATACTATGTACAGGACTGTATGTGGAGCCATCATACTATGTGCAGGGCTGTATGTGGAGCCATCATACTATGTGCAGGGCTGTATGTGGAGCCATCATACTATGTACAGGACTGTATGTGGAGCCATCATACTATGTGCAGGGCTGTATGTGGAGCCATCATACTATGTGCAGGGCTGTATGTGGAGTCATCATACTATGTACAGGGCTGTATGTGGAGCCATCATACTATGTGCAGGGCTGTATGTGGAGTCATCATACTATGTACAGGGCTGTATGTGGAGTCATCATACTATGTACAGGGCTGTATGTGGAGCCATCATACTATGTACAGGGCTGTATGTGGAGCCATCATACTATGTACAGGACTGTATGTGGAGCCATCATACTATGTACAGGACTGTATGTGGAGCCATCATACTATGTGCAGGGCTGTATGTGGAGCCATCATACTATGTACAGGACTGTATGTGGAGCCATCATACTATGTGCAGGGCTGTATGTGGAGCCATCATACTATGTGCAGGGCTGTATGTGGAGTCATCATACTATGTACAGGGCTGTATGTGGAGTCATCATACTATGTACAGGGCTGTATGTGGAGCCATCATACTATGTACAGGGCTGTATGTGGAGCCATCATACTATGTACAGGACTGTATGTGGAGCCATCATACTATGTACAGGGCTGTATGTGGAGCCATCATACTATGTACAGGGCTGTATGTGGAGTCATCATACTATGTACAGGACTGTATGTGGAGTCATCATACTATGTACAGGACTGTATGTGGAGTCATCATACTATGTACAGGGCTGTATGTGGAGTCATCATACTATGTACAGGACTGTATGTGGAGTCATCATACTATGTACAGGGCTGTATGTGGAGCCATCATACTATGTACAGGGCTGTATGTGGAGCCATCATACTATGTACGGGGCTGTATGTGGAGCCGTCATACTATGTACAGGGCTGTATGTGGAGTCATCATACTATGTACAGGACTGTATGTGGAGCCATCATACTATGTACAGGGCTGTATGTGGAGCCATCATACTATGTACAGGGCTGTATGTGGAGCCATCATACTATGTACAGGGCTGTATGTGGAGCCATCATACTATGTACAGGGCTGTATGTGGAGTCATCATACTATGTACAGGGCTGTATGTGGAGTCATCATACTATGTACAGGACTGTATGTGAAGTCATCATACTATGTACAGGGCTGTATGTGGAGTCATCATACTATGTACAGGGCTGTATGTGGAGTCATCATACTATGTACAGGACTGTATGTGGAGTCATCATACTATGTACAGGGCTGTATGTGGAGCCATCATACTATGTACAGGACTGTATGTGGAGTCATCATACTATGTACAGGACTGTATGTGGAGTCATCATACTATGTACAGGACTGTATGTGGAGTCATCATACTATGTACAGGACTGTATGTGGAGTCATCATACTATGTGCAGGACTGTATGTGGAGCCATCATACTATGTACAGGGCTGTATGTGGAGTCATCATACTATGTACAGGGCTGTATGTGGAGCCATCATACTATGTACAGGACTGTATGTGGAGCCATCATACTATGTACAGGACTGTATGTGGAGCCATCATACTGTGTACAGGGTTGTATGTGGAGCCATCATACTATGTACAGGACTGTATGTGAAGTCATCATACTATGTACAGGACTGTATGTGAAGTCATCATACTATGTACAGGACTGTATGTGGAGTCATCATACTATGTGCAGGACTGTATGTGGAGCCATCATACTATGTACAGGGCTGTATGTGGAGTCATCATACTATGTACAGGGCTGTATGTGGAGCCATCATACTATGTACAGGACTGTATGTGGAGCCATCATACTATGTACAGGACTGTATGTGGAGCCATCATACTGTGTACAGGGTTGTATGTGGAGCCATCATACTATGTACAGGACTGTATGTGGAGCCATCATACTGTGTACAGGGTTGTATGTGGAGCCGTGTGCGCCATGACCTACAGCGACCGACAGAGGGCGGCAGACAAGTGCGAGGAGATGGAGGAGGCTACAGCCAGTGCTCCCAGCTCCTGTACGGTAAGTACAGACAATCCACCTGGCCACGTACAAGACAACGTTCACACTTACCTGCCATTTTTTACATTTTCTTAAATGCATATATTTTGATTTTATTAAAAATGGGATTTATTAAAATTTTTGGGTCTGACATCTGTTTAATGAGTTAACTGAGAATTCATCAGTGAGCTTGCAGCTTTTTTTTTTAAGCTGTCATTTTACTGAGCCTACATGAAAGCTGAGCAGAACTTTGTGTCAGTGAGAGGAGCTCACTGACAGGTCCTCAGTTGACTCATTCCACAGCCACTTAAAAAGCCTGTAAAAGCCAAACTGTGAAAAATTTTTAATGGAACCAATTTGCAAAAAATATTTGGCTCAAAAATAAATGCATTTAAATACAAAAGAAAGTCCCCAAAGGTGACCATAACCTTTAAAGGGGAAATGCCCGCTCAAACCAGATCCCTATGGTTAGAGATTTCCTGGACACAGCCCTGCTCAGAGTGGAAAAACATGGCTGCTCTGGTACAGAAACAGCGCCACATCTGCTCACAGGCGGTATTGTAGGACCCTGAGCTGTAATACCAAATACAACCCATGGGTCAGGGTGGCGCTGTTTTCCGTAACAATTATTTAAATGTTTTTATTCCCTGACGAAGTAAATGGTGAAGAATAAAAACGCAAGGTATATAAGAAAGCGCCTGCAGTTTATTCCGGCGGGCGGGATGCTGAAGCTTCGATCCCCATGGTGCGAGCCTCCATGTGAGGCCGGTGTGGGGACTCGCCTCCTCTCCTGCCTGGAGGGCGCACATTAGCGGCCGCTGTAGGCGGATTAGGATGAACGGCTGGAATGTGCCGGATTATAGGGCCCCGGCTCTCACCGCTCCGGGCTGAGACAATAATCGTCTGCGCGCTGATTCCATCACTCAGAGGCGAACGCCCAGTAACCCTGTACGGCCGGGTCTGCGAGTCACTATAGCGGCAGGATGGGCCCTGAACACTGTCAGGAGTCAGTCATAGCAGGGGTCCTCCAAGTCACAGCTGCTACCTACAGGGCACCAGGTCCAAGCCCAGAGGCCGGTAACTGACCACCTCCCAGCGAGTGAGGCCGCACCCAGCGGAGGCCATACAGGAACAGAAGGGAGGCCATTGTAGAGCAAGTGCCCGGAAATGTGGCATCCAGAGAAGTCACCGCATACAAGCGCCCAGAGCTGAGCCCTCATCTAAGCCCAAAACAGGTTTAAGACGAGGAGGGGTTAATGCAGGACAAAAACAGCGCAAATAATGATGGCAATACCGCCACTCATACCAGTATCATAGCAGTTATATTCTTATACAGGGGCAGTATCATAGCAGTTATATTCTTATACAGGGGCAGTATATAGCAGTTATATTCTTATACAGGGGCAGTATATAGCAGTTATATTTTTATACAGGGGCAGTATCATAGCAGTTATATTCTTATACAGGGGCAGTATTATAGCAGTTATATTCTTATACAGGGGCAGTATTATAGTAGTTATATTCTTATACAGGGGCAGTATCATAGCAGTTATATTCTTATACAGGGGCAGTATACAGCAGTTATATTCTTATACAGGGGCAGTATTATAGCAGTTATATTCTTATACAGGGGCAGTATCATAGCAGTTATATTCTTATACAGGGGCAGTATCATAGCAGTTATATTCTTATACAGGGGCAGTATCATAGCAGTATTATTCTTATACAGGGGCAGTATTATAGTAGTTATATTCTTATACAGGGGCAGTATTCTAGTAGTTATATTCTTATACAGAGGCAGTATCATAGCAGTTATATTCTTATACAGGGGCAGTATCATAGCAGTTATATTCTTATACAGGGGCAGTATCATAGCAGTTATATTCTTATACAGGGGCAGTATTATAGCAGTTATATTCTTATACAGGGGCAGTATTATAGCAGTTATATTCTTATACAGGGGCAGTATCATAGCAGTTATATTCTTATACAGGGGCAGTATTATAGCAGTTATATCCTTATACAGGGGCAGTATCATAGCAGTTATATTCTTATACAGGGGCAGTATTATAGCAGTTATATTCTTATACAGGGGCAGTATTATAGCAGTTATATTCTTATACAGGGGCAGTATTATAGCAGTTATATTCTTATACAGGGGCAGTAATATAGCAGTTATATTCTTATACAGGGGCAGTATCATAGCAGTTATATTCTTATACAGGGGCAGTATCATAGCAGTTATATTCTTATACAGGGGCAGTATCATAGCAGTTATATTCTTATACAGGGGCAGTATTATAGCAGTTATATTCTTATACAGGGGCAGTATCATAGCAGTTATATTCTTATACAGGGGCAGTATTATAGCAGTTATATTCTTATACAGGGGCAGTATTATAGCAGTTATATTCTTATACAGGGGCAGTATTATAGCAGTTATATTCTTATACAGGGGCAGTATTATAGCAGTTATATTCTTATACAGGGGCAGTATCATAGCAGTTATATTCTTATACAGGGGTAGTATCATAGCAGTTATATTCTTATACAGGGGCAGTATCATAGCAGTTATATTCTTATACAGGGGCAGTATCATAGCAGTTATATTCTTATACAGGGGCAGTATTATAGCAGTTATATTCTTATACAGGGGCAGTAATATAGCAGTTATATTCTTATACAAGGGCAGTATTATAGCAGTTATATTCTTATACAGGGGCAGTATCATAGCAGTTATATTCTTATACAGGGGCAGTATCATAGCAGTTATATTCTTATACAGGGGCAGTATCATAGCAGTTATATTCTTATACAGGGGCAGTATCAGCAGTTATATTCTTGTATATAGGGAGTTGTATTATAGTAGTTATATTCTTGTACATAGGAGCTGTATTATAGTAGTTGTATTCTTGTATATAGGTGCAGTATTATAGTAGTTGTATTCTTGTACATAGGGAGCAGTATTATAGTAGTTACATTCTTGTACATAGGATTCTGTATTATAGTAGTTATATTCCTGTACATAGGGGGCAGTATTATAGTACTTATATTCTTGTACATAGGAGCAGTATTATAGTACTTATATTCTTGTACATAGGAGCTGTATTATAGTAGTTGTATTCTTGTATATAGGGGCAGTATCATAGCAGTTATATTCTTGTACAGGGGCAGTATCATAGCAGTTATATTCTTATACAGGGACAGTATTATAGCAGTTATATTCTTATACAGGGGCAGTATAATAGCAGTTATATTCTTATACAGGGGCAGTATCATAGCAGTTATATTCTTATACAGGGGCAGTATTATGGCAGTTATATTTTTATACAGGGGCAGTATTATAGCAGTTATATTCTCATACAGGGGCAGTATCATGGCAGTTATTATTATACAGGGGCAGTATTATAGCAGTTATATTCTTATACAGGGGCAGTATCATAGCAGTTATATTCTTATACAGGGTCAGTATCATAGCAGTTATATTCTTAGACAGGGGCAGTATCATAGCAGTTATATTCTTATACAGGGGCAGTATCATAGCAGTTATATTCTTATACAGGGGCGGTATTATAGCAGTTATATTCTTGTACATGGGAGCAGCATTATAGTAATTATATTCTTGTACATAGGAGCTGTATTATAGTAGTTATATTCTTGTACATAGAGGGCAATATTATAGTAATTATATTCTTCTACATAGGGGGCTGTATTATAGTAGTTATATTCATGTACATTACAGACCAAAAGTTTGGACACACCTCATTTAAAGATTTTTCTGTATTTTCATGACTATGAAAATTGTGCTTTCACACTGAAGGCATCAAAACTATGAATTAACACATGTGGAATTATATACTTAACAAAAAAGTGTGAAACAACTGAAAATATGTCTTATATTCTAGGTTCTTCAAAGTAGCCACCTTTTGCTTTGATGACTGCTTTGCACACTCTTGGCATTCTCTTGATGAGCTTCAAGAGGTAGTCACCGGAAATGGTTTTCACTTCACAGGTGTGCCCTCTCTGGCTTAATAAGTGGGATTTCTTGCCTTATAAATGGGGTTGGGACCATCAGTTGTGTTGTGCAGAAGTCTGGTGGATACACAGCTGATAGTCCTACTGAATAGACTGTTAGAATTTGTATTATGGCAAGAAAAAAGCAGCTAAGAAAAGAAAAACGAGTGGCCATCATTACTTTAAGAAATGAAGGTCAGTCAGTGCGAAAAATTGGGCAAACTTTGAAAGTGTCCCCAAGTGCAGTTGCAAAAACCATCAAGCGCTACAAAGAAACTGGCTCACATGAGGACCGCCCCAGGAAAGGAAGACCAAGAGTCACCTCTGCTTCTGACGATAAGTTTATCCGAGTCACCAGCGTCAGAAATCGCAGGTTAACAGCAGCTCAGATTAGAGACCAGGTCAATGCCACACAGAGTTCTAGCAGCAGACACATCTCTTCAACAACTGTTAAGAGGAGACTTTGTGCAGCAGGCCTTCATGGTAAAATAGCTGCTGGGAAACCACTGCTAAGGACAGGCAACAAGCAGAAGAGACTTGTTTGGGCTCAAGAACACAAGGAATGGACATTAGACCAGTGGAAATCTGTGCTTTGGTCTGATGAGTCCAAATTTGAGATCTTTGGTTGCAACCACCGTGTCTTTGTGTGACGCAGAAAAGGTGAACGGATGGACTCTACATGCCTGGTTCCCACCGTGAAGCATGGAGGAGGAGGTGTGATGGTGTGGGGGTGCTTTGCTGGTGACACTGTTGGGGATTTATTCAAAATTGAAGGCATACTGAACCGGCATGGCTACTTCAGCATCTTGCAGCGGCATGCTATTCCATCCGGTTTGCGTTTAGTTGGACCATCATTTATTTTTCAACAGGACAATGACCCCAAACACACCTCCAGGCTGTGTAAGGGCTATCTGACCAAGGTGGAAAGTGATGGGGTGCTACGCCAGATGACCTGGCCTCCACAGTCACCAGACCTGAACCCAATCGAGATGGTTTGGAGTGAGCTGGACCACAGAGTGAAGGCAAAAGGGCCAACAAGTGCTAAGCATCTCTGGGAACTCCTTCAAGATTGTTGGAAGACCATTTCCGGTGACTACCTCTTGAAGCTCATCAAAAGAATGCCAAGAGTGTGCAAAGCAGTCATCAAAGCAAAAGGTGGCTACTTTGAAGAACCTAGAATATAAGACATATTTTCAGTTGTTTCACACTTCTTTGTTAAGTATATGATTCCACATGTGTTAATTCATAGTTTTGATGCCTTCAGTGTGAATGTACAATTTTCACAGTCATGAAAATACAGAAAAATCTTTAAATGAGAAGGTGTGTCCAAACTTTTGGTCTGTACTGTACATGGGAGCAGTATTATAGTAGTTATATTCTTGTACATAGGAGCAGTATTATAGTAATTATATTCTTGTACATAGGAGGCAGTATTATAGTAGTTATATTCTTGTACATAGGGGCTGTATTATAGTAGTTATATTCTTGTACATAGGAGCAGTATTATAGTAGTTATATTCTTGTACATAGGAGCAGTATTATAGTAGTTATATTCTTGTACATAGGAGCAGTATTATAGTAGTTATATTCATGTACATGGGAGCAGTATTATAGTAGTTATATTCTTGTACAAAAAGAGCAGTATTATAGTAGTTGTATTCTTGTACATAGGAGCTGTATTATAATAGTTATATTCTTGTACATAGGGGGCGGTATTATAGTAGTTATACAGTTAGGTCCATATATATTTGGACAGAGGCAACATTTTTTCTAATTTTGGTTCTAGACATTACCACAATGAATTTTAAACAAAACAATTCAGATGCAGTTGAAGTTCAGACTTTCAGCTTTCATTTGAGGGTATCCACATTAAAATTGGATGAAGGGATTAGGAGTTTCAGCTCCTTAACATGTGACACCCTGTTTTTAAAGGGACCAAAAGTAATTGGACAGATTAAATAATTGTAAATAAAATGTTCATTTCTAGTAGTTAGTTGAAAACCCTTTGTTGGCAATGACTGCCTGAAGTCTTGAACTCATGGACATCACCAGACTCTGAGTTTCCTCCTTTTTGATGCTCTGCCAGGCCTTCACTGCGGAGGTTTTCAGTTGCTGTTTGTTTGTGGGCCTTTCTGTCTGAAGTTTAGTCTTTAACAAGTGAAATGCATGCTCAGTTGGGTTGAGATCAGGTGACTGACTTGGCCATTCAAGAATATTCCACTTCTTTTCTTTAATAAACTCCTGGGTTGCTTTGGCTTTATGTTTTGGGTTATTGTCCATCTGTAGTATGAAACGACGACCAATCAGTTTGGCTGCATTCAGCTGGATCTGAGCAGACAGTATGGCTCTGAATACATCAGAATTCATTCGGTTCCTTCTGTCCTGTGTCACATCATCAATAAACACTAGTGACCCAGTGCCACTGGCAGCCATGCATGCCCAAGCCATCACACTGCCTCCGCCGTGTTTTCCATATGATGTGGTATGCTTTGGATCATGAGCTGTACCACGCCTTCACCATACTTTTCGCTTTCCATCATTCTGGTAGAGGTTGATCTTGGTTTCATCTGTCCAAAGAATGTTCTTCCAGAACTGTGCTGGCTTTTTTAGATGTTTTTTAGCAAAGTCCAGTCTAGCCTTTTTATTCTTGATGCTTATGAGTGGCTTGCACCGTGCAGTGAACCCACTGTATTTACTTTCATGCAGTCTTCTCTTTATGGTAGATTTGGATATTGATACACCTACCTCCTGGAGAGTGTTGTTCACTAGGTTGGCTGTTGTGAAGGGGTTTCTCTTCACCATGGAGATTATTCTGCGATCATACACCACTGTTGTCTTCCGAGGGCGCCCAGGTCTTTTTGCATTGATGAGTTCACCAGTGCTTTCTTTCTTTCTCAGAATGTACCAAACTGTAGATTTTGCCACTCATAATATTGTAGCAATTTCTCGGATGGTTTTTTTCTGTTTTTGAAGGTTAATGATGGCTTGTTTCACCTGCATGGAGAGCGCCTTTGATCGCATGTTTACTTCACAGCAAAACCTTCCAAACGCAAGCACCACACCTCAAATCAACTCCAGGCCTTTTATCTGCTTAATTGAGAATGACATAACGAAGGGATTGCCCTCACCTGTCCATGAAATAGCCTTGGAGTCAATTGTCCAATTACTTTTGGTCCCTTTAAAAACAGGGTGTCACATGTTAAGGAGCTGAAACTCCTAAACCCTTCATCCAATTTTAGTGTGGATACCCTCAAATGAAAGCTGAAAGTCTGAACTTCAACTGCATCTGAATTGTTTTGTTTAAAATTCATTGTGGTAATGTCTAGAACCAAAATTAGAAAAATGTTGTCTCTGTCCAAATATATATGGACCTAACTGTATTCATGTACATGGGAGCAGTATTATAGTAGTTATATTCTTGTACATAGGGAGCAGTATTATCGTAGTTATATTCTTGTACATAGGAGCTGTATTATAGTAGTTGTATTCTTGTACATAGGAGCTGTATTATAGTAGTTATATTCTTGTACATAGGGGGCTGTATTATAGTAGTTATATTCTTGTACATAGGGGGCTGTATTATAGTAGTTGTATTCTTGTACATAGGGGGCTGTATTATAGTATTTGTATTCTTGTACATAGGAGAGTATTATAGTAGTTATATTCTTGTACATAGGAGCTGTATTATAGTAGTTGTATTCTTGTACATAGGGGGCTGTATTATAGTATTTGTATTGTTGTACATAGGAGCTGTATTATAGTTATTATATTCTTGTACATAGGGAGCAGTATTATGGTAGTTATATTCTTGTACATAGGGGGCAGTATTATAGTAGTTATATTCCTGTACATAGAAGCAGTATTATAGTAGTTGTATTCTTGTGCATAGGGGGCAGTATTATAGTATTTGTATTCTTGTACATAGGAGCAGTATTATAGTAGTTGTATTCTTGTACATAGGGGGCTGTATTATAGTAGTTGTATTCTTGTACATGGGAGCAGTATTATAGTAGTTATATTCTTGTACATGGGAGCAGTATTATAGTAGTTATATTCTTGTACATAGAAGCAGTATTATAGTAGTTATATTCTTGTACATAGAAGCAGTATTATAGTATTTGTATTCTTGTACATAGGAGCAGTATTATAGTAGTTATATTCTTGTACATAGAAGCAGTATTATAGTAGTTATATTCTTGTACATAGAAGCAGTATTATAGTATTTGTATTCTTGTACATAGGAGCAGTATTATAGTATTTGTATTCTTGTCCATAGGAGAGGATAGACGTGTGCTTGAGAGCTCTCAGCAGGGCGGAGGCATGGCTTCTGACCCAGGTGGAGGGGAGGGGAGCTGGGCTGATGATCCAGGGAAAGCCCCTGGTCTGGAGTCCGGCCTGCAGCATGCACCTGATGGTAATGGAAAGCTGGAGATGGTGGCTGGTGAGTCTTCTAAACCTGCTTGTTATGTTGGAGGATTAAATGCTAAAGTTACAAGGCAAAGTATATTTAAGCTGGAATTGCATATCAGCAAACTAAAAGAAGAAATTAAGAAAGAGACTGATCCTAAGGTAAAACTGATGAAGTGCGAGTGTCTGGATGATTGCAGCCGAGAGCTGCTGATCAGGAAAGAAAAACTGGAGAAAGGTTTAAACTCTGTGCCCAGAAAGGAGACTTGGGCTAAAGAGAGAAAAAAAGAATCCAGAGCCCAGACTGTGAGCAGAAAACGCTTTATTGGGAATAAGGACATTAAATATAAAACTGTGTACAGCATTGTGGAGCAAGGAAGCCCAGTGAGAAGTGCAGCGCTGATATCAGGGGCACAATGTGAGGGGTCCGAGACACCAGAAAGTGCTGCAGAGGAAAGTGTGCCAGCAAACGAGGGGTTAACTGCAGTGACCTCTCTATGCAGCAATGAAGTGAGCTCAGCTGCTGAGAGTGAGAAAGAAAGTGCACCCTGTACTGATACTGTGAGTGAGACCCCCCTCAGCGCTGTGAGTGAGACCCCGCTCACTGGTGCTAGTGAATGTCTGTCTGCAACAGATAATACAAATATTATAATGGACTCTGAGCCCTCCATGTCAGTGAATGGAGATAATACTGTGCAGCAATCAGTGGTAATGGACTCTATGTCATGTATGTCAGCGGATGGAGACCACACTGCAGTGGTAATGGACTCTGAGCCCTCCATGTCAGTGAATAGAGATAATACTGTGCAGCAATCAGTGGTGATGGACTCTATGTCATGTATGTCAGTGGATGGAGACCACACTGCAGTGGTAATGGACTCTGAGCCCTCCATGTCAGTGAATAGAGACAATACTGTGCAACCATCAGTGGTAATGGACTCTATGTCAGCGGATGGAGACCACACTGCAGTAGTAATGGACTCTCAACCCTCCATGTCAGTGAATGGAGATAATACTGTGCAGCAATCAGTGGTGATGGACTCTATGTCATGTATGTCAGCGGATGGAGACCACACTGCAGTGGTAATGGACTCTCAACCCTCCATGTCAGTGAATAGAGACAATACTGTGCAACCATCAGTAGTAGATCTGGGTGTTGTTGCAGCACAGTCAGGTGTCAGTAATCATGGAGCTAGGGAGAGCTCCAGCACTAATCCTCCAGCAGCGGTGGAGATTTCCAGCACTGATCCACCTGCGGCTGGTGAAAGCTCCGGCACTGACGCATCTGCGGCTGGTGAAAGCTCCGGCACTGACGCATCTGCGGCTGGTGAAAGCTCCGGCACTGACCCATCTGCTGACCATCAGTTCAGGAGACTGTTCTCTAATGTCACCAGACCAGTGAACCCCCCGCCTCAGAGGAGAAACGCAGTCAGGATAAAATACACAGGACCAGAGGAGAACATCCCATCCAGAATTTACATTGGGAAAGTTCTCCTAAAAGACTTCATGAAGTTCAATGCGTCTGAGGTCTACGCTCTGATCCATATCCCATCCAGCAGGATCTATGACATCAGCTTTAAGCTCCAGTGTGATCTGGATTTGTTCTGGAACATCTATAATGACACCAGAGAAGATGAGATCTGGGATCACCTCCATTGTATCCAGCTGTCTAAGCCGCAGGAGATAACGGCCACTGTCCTGTTCCAGTCTGAGGTGGTGGCGGTGGCGGATCTGCAGCACTGGCTGAACCGGCAGTGCATAGTGAGAAGTCATCCTGACAAGATCTATGATGAGGAGCAGATATGGAATGGAGGATATACACTGAAAATCCAGCTGATACAAGAGAGCGGTGTGACCAGACATCTGCCGCACTCCTACCTGCGCTCAGAGAGGGGGATCTACTACTACCCTGGTCAGCCACGTCTGTGCCATAGATGTGGGGGCCGGCATCTCGCCATAAACTGCTCTCGTATCACATGCTCATTATGTGGACAGTCAGGTCATACAAAGGACAACTGCACAGGACCCGTCATCTGTAATCTGTGCTCAGAACCAGGGCATACGTTCCGGGATTGCCGGCATGCAGAACACAATAAATATAATGGCCAGACCTCCTCAGAAGTTGTACAGGAAGATGTCACCAGAGGTTCTGATGTCCCAGAAGCTGGTATGGATGAGGACAGAAGTCACAGTATCAGTGAACCTGCTCCAGAGTCTGAGGTACTAACGGATGCTGCACTACTAGGACCACCAGCCACTGAAGAACCACCTAAAGGCCCACCAGCCACTAAAGAAAGACCTAAACCGCCATCAGCCAATATAATAAGACCTAAGCTTCGATCAGCCACTAAAGTAGGGCCTAAAATGCCAGTTGTTAAAGAGAGGCCTAAGGGGTCCAGAAAGCCTGCCACCAAACCAACCAAACATCAGCCCAGTACATCTGTGGAAGCAGTTAGTCCGCCTGCACTGTCCAGTGTGGATGAGGAAGGCTTTGTGACCGTAAAAAGAAAAAATGCATCTGTGGATCCCACCAGAAAAGTCACAACAGTACAGAAAACCTCTGAGCCTCCAGTGCTGGCGATAAGTCCTGGACGTTACAATGTGCTGGGAGAAGACCAAGATGAAGAGTCACAAATGGAGCAAAGTCCTTCATGCGTCCTCGAAAACGTCTCTGATGAGGGGGATCCTGACCCTCCCGTGTCCACAAAGAGATGGGGCACTACAGGTGACAGCAGTGGAAGGAGGAAGAAGACCAAAAAGTCTAAGTGATCAGGATGCGGCTGAGAATAAACTCCATTAATGTGAACAGTGTGAGGACTGTGAGCCGGCGGCAGACGATTTACCAGCGTTTGTCTGACGAGAGATCTGATGTCTTCTTCTTGCAGGAGACGTATTTGAAGAGCAATGCTCATGTGTATGCAGCCAAGAGAGACTGGAGACTTGGGCCGTCATACTGGTCCTTCGGTCTGGAGAGAAATGACGGTGTGGGGGTCCTCTTTAATACCATGAATGTCCAGGTGGACAGAGTCCTGGAGATCTGTCCGGGTCGCTGTCTGATGCTGGACTTTACATTGGACTCCATCCATTATAGAGTGATAAACATTTATGCGCCGCAGACCAGGAAAGAGCGGAGGGAACTATTTGACCACATGAAACCATATTGCTTTACATCTAAAGTATTTATATTGTGTGGGGACTTTAATAATGTGTCCTGTAATGTGGACAGATCCAGCAGTCATAAGCAACTAAGATATGATGAGACGTTCCTTAATAATATAGTCCAGCAGGCCCACCTAGTAGACCCCTATGGGTCTCATCATACCAGTAAGACGTACACTTACCATAAGGGTGGTAATGCCAGTAGGATAGACCGGGTGTATATAAAGAGGGAGGTGAGATGCTCTCAGTACAGGATCAGCCCCCTGGAGTATTCGGACCATTGTATGGTGAGTGTGACGCTGGATCTGGCCCAAGCTGTGGTCTGTGGAAAGGGGTACTGGAAGGTGAACAGCTCTGTGGTCCAAGATCCTCGGTTCAGAGAGGCCTTCACCACATTCTATAATAAACGTAGGACCACCCAGTGTATGTGTGATGACACAGCCGAGTGGTGGGAGATCATGAAGAGTGACATCAAGCAGTTTATTATACGAGCAGCCAGGAGACGTAGTAATATGGATTATATGAGATACACAGCCCTGAGACTGCACCTCAGCCGGCTATACAGCAGGATGAATGGTGGTGAGGAGGTGGACGGACGGAGCGTCAGCCATATAAAGCAGCGGATGAGGGAGCTGCAGTACGATCGCCTCAAGTCTCTCAAGGCGGAGGGACAGTTTGATAGTTGGGGCATCCATAACCCAGATCCCTTTATTGCCTGTAAGAACAGGGTTAGTAAGAAGCTGATCACTGGCTTGTTAGATGAGAATGGGGTGGAGCAGTCTGAGCCAGAGAAAGTCCACAGGATCATTGGGGATTATTATAGAGATCTGTATAAAGGGGCTCATATTAATAAGGATGACATTAAAGCTTATCTGAAGGGGGTGTCCCTACCAACGTTAGACCTGGTGCAGGCAGATAGTATGGCCGATCCCATAACTGAGGATGAGGTGAAGAGGAGCATTGACTCCTTAAAGGCCAACAAGAGCCCAGGACTAGACGGCCTGACCAGCGGGTTTTACAAAGAGTTCAGGGACTTGTTGGCTCCGGACCTGGTGCAGGTCTATAATGATTGCCTCTCTGCAGGGAAGCTTCTACAGTCCCAGTATAGATCTGTTCTGGTTCTCTTAGCAAAGAAGGGAAATCTAAAAGATGTAAGGAACTGGCGTCCACTGTCTTTGCTAAACACTGACTATAAAATCCTGGCCAAGATCTTGTATTATCGGCTGAGTGAGGTGGCGGGTGAGCTGATCATCGCCAACCAGACGTGTGGTGTGAAGGGTCGGACGATAGAGGACTCATTGCTGCTGGTGAGAGAAGCTGTGACGTACATTAACCCCTTAATAACATCTGACGTACTAATACGCGTCTGTGCCCTGGGACTTAAGAGCCAGACCCGTATTAGTACGTCATCGCGATCGCCGCCGGGTGTCAGCTGATTGTCACAGCTGACACCCGGTACTATGTGCAGGGAGCGGTCCTGCACCGCCTCCAGCACATTAACCCCTGCGATGCTGCGATCGAAGTCGATCGCGGCATTGCGGGGGCAAGGGGAGGTGATCGCCGATACTCACCTTCTCTTCCGGCTTCCAGCGCAGTCTGCAAAGGCTTCCCGGGTGTTGCCATGACGACCCGATGTCGTCATGACAACATCCGGGTCACCAGACAGCAGGAAGATTGTTTGGACATGCGCAGTGCATCTCCAAACAATCTTCACACTGTGCACCGCTGATAGCCTGCATGGCATAGGGATGGTGCTGCATTCCTGTGCCATGCAGGCGATCAGAGAAAAAAAAGTGAAAGTCCCAGAATGGGACAAAGTAATAAAGTGTATAAACTGTCTGAAAGTGGAAAAAAAAAAAAAAAAAATTGCAAAAATATAAAAAAAAAATAAAAAAAATAATCCACCAAAAATAAAAATATAATGTACCCATCAATAAATATTATTATAAAAAAAAAAAAAAAAACAATAACAGTACACTTATTTGGTATCGCCGCGTCCGGAACAACCTGACCTATAAAACTGTCCCACTAGTTAACCCCTTCAGTGAACACGGTAGAAAAAAAAAAAAAACGAAGCAAAAAAACAATGCTTTATCACCATACTGCCAAACAAAAAGTGGAATAACACGCGATCAAAAAGACACATATAAATAAAAATGGTACCGCTGAAAACGTCATCTCGTCCCGCAAAAAACAAGCCGCCATACAGCTCCATCAGCCGAAAAATAAAAAAGTTATAGCTCTCAGAATAAAGCGATGCTAAAAAATATTTTTTTCTATAAAATAGCTTTTATTGTGTATAAGCGCCAAAACATAGAAAAATTGTACAAATGTGGTACCGCTGTAAACGTACTGACCCGAAGAATAAAGCTACCTCATCAATTTTACCACACGCGGAACAGAATAAAAAAAAAAAAAAAAAAAAAACAATTCCTGAATTGTTGGTTTTTGTTTATTCTGCCTCCCAAAAATCGGAATAGAAAGCGATCAAAAAATGTCACGTGCCTGAAAATGGCACCAATAACAACGTCAAGTCATCCCACAAAAAACGAGCCGTCACATGACTGTCTGCCAAAATCTGGAAAAATTATAGCTCTCAAAATATGGCGATGCAAAAACTAGATTTTACAAAAAATGCGTCTTTTAGTGTGTGACAGCTGTCAGTCATAAAAACCCCATTTGATTCTGGCATTGCTGTAATCACACCAACCCGAAGAATAAAGTCGTCTAATCACTTATACCGCACAAGGAACGGCGTCAAAAATAAACTCTTGGGCTGGGTTTGGGGCTAGGGTTGTGCTGGGGCTAGGGTTGTGCTATGGTTAGGGTTGTGCTAGGGTTAGGGCTGGGGTTGGGATTTTTTTCAAAAGTAAGAAAAAAAGATGACGATATGGCGACTAGTGTTGAGCGCAAGTGCTCGCTACTTGAGTTTGCATCGGGTGCTCTGGTATGCATTGAGTATCATGGGTATTTGAGTGACATGCTCGAGTCTCTGCCCCATATGCTTCGCGGCCAAAAAAACTTTACGGGGATTGCCTGCCATGCACGAGCGATCCCCGCATGTTTTTTTTTGGATGTCTAATAACCGTGAAACATGCGGAGCAGGGACTCGAGCATGTCACTCGAGCACACGCTGTACATGGTGCATACCTGAGTACCCGATGCAAACTCAAGTAGCGAGCACTTGCGCTCAAGAATAATGACAACTTATTCAATATGATGACCTAATGTAAACAAATTCTGTGCCGTACCTCTGGGTTCAAAATGTTCACTATACACCTTAATAAAATCCTTGAGGGGTATAGTTTCCAAAATGGGGACACTTGTGGGGGAGCTCCACTGTTTAGGCACATCACGGGCTCTCCAAACGCGACATGGTGTCCGCTAACGAATTGAATGGAAAATCGGCTCAAATTGTTAGCGGACGCCATGTTGCGTTTGGAGAGCCCCTGTGTGCCCAAACATTGGAGCTCCCCCACAAGTGACCCCATTTTGGAAACTAGACCCCCAAGGCACCTATCTAGATGCATAGTAAGCACTTGGAACCCCCAGGTGCTTCACAAATTGATTCGTAAAAATGAAAAAGTGAAAAAAAAAACAGATGGTAATCTCGCCTGAAGAAGGAGCCTCTGTGCTCTGAAAGCTTGCATATATATATATTTTCTGGTTAGCCAATAAAGGTATCACCCCAAGAATACTTTTGTCATTTTTGGCATACAAGTATTTACATCGATTTTTCTGGCTAGCACGGTGCCACAATATAACTTTGTATTGTACATCATGATAATGGAAGATACCCCAATGTATCGATCACAGATGGATCTGAAAAACCTCCTGAAGAAACTGGCACAAATGAACAGCGACATTTTCTTTCTATCCAGATGCAAAAAAGAAAACTTAATCCCCAAAGGCCTCATAATAAGGAATCCGACTCAGTTTACCTACAATACTCATTTTTCACAGAAACTTTGCTACAGATCATCTGAGAGACTGCGGAATCACCGCATTGGATTTTTCTACAACAAGAAGAAGAAGAGGACCATCCATAAAGAGATAACTTCTCTACAGGGCCGAATACAAGGACCAGATTCATGTCTAATCAAGGAGACATTACAGGATTTTTACAAAAAATTGCAACATCACCTTATTATCAATAAGAAAAAGAAACTTGACAGACTGAGGAAGAAAGCAGGTCTCAATGTAGTTGAAGGTAAGCCCAATTTACAAAATCATTTTAATACATCGTCCTCTGTTGTGAACCTCTCACAGTATGAGCCAAACGCAGGAGAAATGAATGTTTTATCAAAGGGACTAACATTCTGTCCTACAAAACAACTTGATACGGCTCAATTTTGTAGTGATATTGAGGAATTCTTCCGCAGATTACGGCTTAAAGAATTCTTTCACAACCATGCAGATATCACACCACAAGATAATCTGAACAACACATCAAAAAAGAAAAAGAGGACAAACTGGACCCCCCAACCTGGGCACAACCAAACTCTAGATCACTACGTAGACTGTTTCCGTAAAAAAGTTAAATCTGACATTTTGGACAGATGCCACAAAGTGCCGCACAATATCAGTATGGAGGAAAGAAAAGCCATACAGTCTTTAAAAGCAAATAACAATATCATCATCAAACCAGCAGACAAAGGAGGAGCTGTAGTCATTATGAACATGTCAGATTACATCCAAGAAGCACACAGACAACTCTTGGATATAAAATACTACACTCCACTTCAGGAAGATCCCACCAAAAAATACACAGAGGAACTAACACATATCATCAATGGGTTTGATTCTACTTCATCCTCACTACTGGAACTAATACCAGACAATCCCCAAACAGGTACCTTCTACATGTTTCCTAAAATACATAAAGGAGGTAATCCTGACAGGCCAATCATTTCTGGCATTGGGACATTAACGGAAAATATCTCAGGCTGGGTGGAGAACATTCTGAAACCCCTGGTGAGACGCACACCCAGCTATATCCAGGACACCACGGATAGCCTCTGCAAACTGTCAGCTCTCGGCCCACTTCCGGAGGACACAATACTAGCCGCCATGGATGTAGAGTCTCTCTACTCCAACATTCCTCATGAGGATGGGATTGTAGCAAGCAAACATTTCCTACAAAAAAACAATCTGGCTACAGAACCAACTCTGCAATTCATCAGGTTTGTGCTCCATCACAATTATTTCTCCTTTGGGAACAATTTATACCAACAATGTATGGGTAGCGACATGGGAAGCAAAATGTCCCCACAATATGCAAACCTATTTATGGCTAAACTACAGGAGGAGTTTTTGTCATCTTGCTCTATTAAACCTCTAGCATACTTCCGCTACATTGATGATCTGCTAATAATCTGGACAGGCTCAAAAGATGATCTGCTGACCTTCCACGATAACTTCAACAGGTTCCACCCAACCATCAAGCTCACCCTCAACTTCTCAAAATCCCAAATACATTTTCTGGACATGACCATATACATCAAAGACAACACCATACAGACATCAATTTACCATAAGCCCACAGGACTAGAGATGAGCGTTGTTCTACTCGAACTGTTCGCCAATCTCAAATTCGAGCTGTTTTGGGCGGTGTTCGAGCCGTTCGGCGAACACGAACAATTTGAGAAAAATTCGGCTGTTCGAGGTTATGTTTGATAACTGTTCGTGCACCAAAATCATAACTGGATTTTTTCTCAGTAATGATGAAAATTAATGTTAATACGCAGTTTGAGTGTACAGCAGGGCGGGGGGAGGGGCAGGGGATGGATCTCTGCAGGAACAATGAAGATCTCCATTTTTTTTTTCTCTTTCCCGCATTTACAGTGGGGAGGTGCAATCTGTCAGCCTATCAGCAGCGCACACACGGAGCGAAGTGCTTTTTTTCACACAAGCAAGGGCATGTGTCATTGGCAGTGTATGTCACATGTCCTTGCCCTATAAGACCAAGCCATTTTCCCCGTCGCCACCATTTTCTCACTGCTGCAGCTGCGTGTTAGACGGCACCGCTGTTGCTGTGTGTGCTATACCTTGTTAATTTCAAGCCAATTTTCGCACAAATCTACAGATAGCTTGGGAGTAGGGAATAGTTGTGATTGCAGTCCTTTTAAGGACTAGGTTACAGCATTTCCTACGACTTTTATCAGGCAGGTCTGTGCTCTTAAATAGATAGATTGTGGGAGTAAAGACTAATTGTAATTGCAGTCCTTTTCAGGACTAGGTTACATCAGTTCCTATCAGTTTTTGCCAGGCAGGTCTGTGCCAGTGCTGTGCAAGTTTTTTTCACAGCATTTGGCTGAATCTAGCAAAGCTAATCCTTTTTGGCCTATTGCAGAGTGTGTTAGTCAGTGGAGTAGCCTATCTGTGTTGCAAGATATACCACCTGTGTATAGAATACCAATTTTTTTACTGCACCTAGTGAAGTAAAATCTTTTCGCCATAGCATCATTCTATTAGTCCATCTATACTGACCTCCATCAGGTTGCAAATTAAATATAATTTTTTTCTGCATCTAGCTCTGAAAAAATATTGGGCTTCTAGCTGTGTGTGGGACTTGTTGTATTAGTCCATCTATACTGACCTCCATCAGGTTGCAAACTAAATATATTTTTTTCTGCATCTACCTCTGAAAAAATATTGGGCTTCTAGCTGTGTGTGGGACTTGTTCTATTAATCCATCTATACAGACCTCCATCAGGTTGCAAACTGAATATATTTTTTTCTGCATCTACCTCTGAAAAAATATTGGGCTTCTAGCTGTGTGTGGGACTTGTTCTATTAATCCATCTATACAGACCTCCATCAGGTTGCAAACTGAATATATTTTTTTCTGCATCTACCTCTGAAAAAATATTGGGCTTCTAGCTGTGTGTGGGACTTGTTCTATTAATCCATCTATACAGACCTCCATCAGGTTGCAAACTGAATATAATTTTTGTCTGCATCTAGCTCTGAAAAAATATTTGGCCTTCTAGCAGTGTGTGGGACTTTCTCTATTAGTCCATCTATACTGACCTCCATCAGGTTGCAAATTAAAAATAATTTTTATCTGCATCTACAGTACCTCTGAAAAAATATTTGGGCTTCTAGCTGTGTGTGGGACTTGTTCTATTAGTCCATCTATACTGACCTCCATCAGGTTGCAAATTGAATATAATTTTTATCTGCATCTAGCTCTGAAAAAATATTTGGCCTTCTAGCAGTGTGTGGGACTTTCTCTATTAGTCCATCTATACTGACCTCCATCAGGTTGCAAATTGAATATAATTTTTATCTGCATCTAGCTCTGAAAAAATATTTGGCCTTCTAGCAGTGTGTGGGACTTTCTCTATTAGTCCATCTATACTGACCTCCATCAGGTTGCAAACTGAATATATTTTTTTCTGCATCTACCTCTGAAAAAATATTGGGCTTCTAGCTGTGTGTGGGACTTGTTCTATTACTTCATCTATACAGACCTCCATCAGGTTGCAAACTGAATATATTTTTTTCTGCATCTACCTCTGAAAAAATATGTGGCCTTCTAGCAGTGTGTGGGACTTTCTCTATTAGTCCATCTATACTGACCTCCATCAGGTTGCAAACTGAATATAATTTTTTTCTGCATCTAGCTCTGAAAAAATATTTGGCCTTCTAGCAGTGTGTGGGACTTTCTCTATTAGTCCATCTATACTGACCTCCATCAGGTTGCAAATTAAAAATAGTTTTTATCTGCATCTACAGTACCTCTGAAAAAATATTTGGGCTTCTAGCTGTGTGTGGGACTTGTTCTATTAGTCCATCTATACTGACCTCCATCAGGTTGCAAATTGAATATAATTTTTATCTGCATCTAGCTCTGAAAAAATATTTGGCCTTCTAGCAGTGTGTGGGACTTTCTCTATTAGTCCATCTATACTGACCTCCATCAGGTTGCAAATTGAATATAATTTTTATCTGCATCTAGCTCTGAAAAAATATTTGGCCTTCTAGCAGTGTGTGGGACTTTCTCTATTAGTCCATCTATACTGACCTCCATCAGGTTGCAAACTGAATATATTTTTTTCTGCATCTACCTCTGAAAAAATATTGGGCTTCTAGCTGTGTGTGGGACTTGTTCTATTACTCCATCTATACAGACCTCCATCAGGTTGCAAACTGAATATATTTTTTTCTGCATCTACCTCTGAAAAAATATGTGGCCTTCTAGCAGTGTGTGGGACTTTCTCTATTAGTCCATCTATACTGACCTCCATCAGGTTGCAAACTGAATATAATTTTTTTCTGCATCTAGCTCTGAAAAAATATTTGGCCTGCTAGCAGTGTGTGGGACTTTCTCTATTAGTCCATCTATACTGACCTCCATCAGGTTGCAAATTAAAAATAGTTTTTATCTGCATCTACAGTACCTCTGAAAAAATATTTGGGCTTCTAGCTGTGTGTGGGACTTGTTCTATTAGTCCATCTATACTGACCTCCATCAGGTTGCAAATTGAATATAATTTTTATCTGCATCTAGCTCTGAAAAAATATTTGGCCTTCTAGCAGTGTGTGGGACTTTCTCTATTAGTCCATCTATACTGACCTCCATCAGGTTGCAAATTAAAAATAATTTTTATCTGCATCTACCTCTGAAAAAATATTTGGGCTTCTAGCTGTGTGTGGGACTTGTTCTATTACTCCATCTATACTGACCTCCATCAGGTTGCAAACTGAATATATTTTTTTCTGCATCTACCTCTGAAAAAATATGTGGCCTTCTAACAGTGTGTGGGACTTTCTCTATTAGTCCATCTATACTGACCTCCATCAGGTTGCAAACTGAATATATTTTTTTTCTGCATCTAGCTCTGAAAAAATATTTGGCCTTCTAGCAGTGTGTGGGACTTTCTCTATTAGTCCATCTATACTGACCTCCATCAGGTTGCAAATTAAAAATAATTTTTATCTGCATCTACAGTACCTCTGAAAAAATATTTGGGCTTCTAGCTGTGTGTGGGACTTGTTCTATTAGTCCATCTATACTGACCTCCATCAGGTTGCAAATTGAATATAATTTTTATCTGCATCTAGCTCTGAAAAAATATTTGGCCTTCTAGCAGTGTGTGGGACTTTCTCTATTAGTCCATCTATACAGACCTCCATCAGGTTGCAAACTGAATATAATTTTTATCTGCATCTAGCTCTGAAAAAATATTTGGCCTTCTAGCAGTGTGTGGGACTTGTTCTATTAGTCCACCTATACTGACCTCCATCAGGTTGCAAATTCAAAATAATTTTTTGTCTGCATCTAGCTCTGAAAAAATATTTGGCCTTCTAGCAGTGTGTGGGACTTTCTCTATTAGTCCATCTATACTGACCTCCATCAGGTTGCAAACTGAATATTTTTTTTTCTGCATCTACCTCTGAAAAAATATTGGGCTTGTAGCTGTGTGTGGGACTTGTTCTATTAATCCATCTATACAGACCTCCATCAGGTTGCAAACTGAATAAAAAAATTTTCTGCATCTACCTCTGAAAAAATATTTGGGCTTCTAGCTGTGTGTGGGACTTGTTCTATTAGTCCATCTATACTGACCTCCATCAGGTTGCAAATTGAATATAATTTTTTTCTGCATCTAACCCAGCCAATAGTTTTGGCCTAATACCACAGTTTGGCCACTCAGCTCTGCTCGGTTCCCATCCATTGTTTTTTTGTGCAAACAACTCCAGAGTTGTGAATTAGTTAACCACCAAAATGAGTGGAAAAAGGCCTGCTGCTGGTGGAAAGGGGAATAGGCGTGTTGGGAAGGGGAAAAAAGGTTGTGTCCGTGGGGTAGGTGTTAAAGCAACAGTAACATCTGCAGAAGAAAGACCATCTTCCAGCCAAACTAAAATGTCTACTTTTAGCGGACAATGTGATAAGATCCCTTTCTTACGGCCACGCCAATCGCTACAAATTCCAGATGAGGCACAAAAACAGCAGGTGCTTCAACGGATATCAAGTGCTCCTTTAAGTGGGCTCTCCTCCACATCAACTTCAACATCACAAATACTCCAGTCCTCAAAGGTGTCACCCCAATCGCACTTGCTTCCTCACAGCTCCCAAATCTCCAGCTGCCCGTCTGAGTATGAGGTAGAACAGATGGTTGAGTCTGCAGAGCTGTTTACTCATACTATAGCCTGGGAATCAGAGGTCGACTCCAGCGCTTCTGTGAATCCAGACGAGGAAATAATCTGCACTGATGCCCAGAATCTTTATGAGTCGGATCCAGGACCAGACGCAGAAGGTTCTGACCATAATGTAGACCCTCATTCCCAAACTGTAACTCCTGTTGGTGGAGACAATGAGGAAGACGATGATAAGACTCAAATACCTGATTGGAGCGACAACTTTAGTTTTTTGTCAGGGCAGGAACAGGTTGGCTCTGAGGACGACGGGTGTGATAACGCACAGGGTGATGATGATGAGGTTGGAGATCCCACTTACTGTCAACCCACAGTCAGCCAAGAGATGAGGTCAGCAGAGGAGGTGGAGGAAGATGCTAGTGACGACGAGGTCAGGTTGCGCCTTCCTGGACAGAGACGTAGTACTGGAAGCACGTCAACAACTGCATCCTCAAACACAACTCTGCCTCTCACCACAAGTCGTGGTGGCTCTTCAGGTCGCATGGGTGCTAAGCCTTGTATAGCCTGGGCATTTTTTCAGATCGATAAAGATGACCCAACTCGTGTTATCTGTAACATTTGTCAGCAAAAGCTAAGTAGAGGCCAAAAAATACATAGTTTGAGTACTTCATGCATGAACCGGCACATGGACATGAAGCATAAGTTGCAGTGGGAAGCTCAGTGTGCTACAATGCGGCCTAGCCGGCCGGGCCAACCACCGTCTGCCATATCTTGTGCATCCGCAGCCTCTTCATCCTCTGTGACTGGGGGGACAGCAGTCACACCTGTTTTGGGGCGCAGACCTGCCACCTCTTTACCCGCAACAGCCAGCGTGATTGGCAGGTCATCATTTTCTTTGGAGGTGGTAACACCAGCTGGTGTTGAGCTCTGTCCGACATCGATAGCACCACCTTTGGATCAAGGCAACCTAACATGTCCGTCTGCATCTTCCTCACAGACCGGCAGTTTGCCGGGGACACCCTTATCAACCCCGTCTAAGCACAATAGCCAGCCCTCGGTCCCTCAGATGTGGACAAGTAAAAGACCATTTCCTCGTAGCCATGAGAAAGCTAAGAGGTTGAATTTCACCATCTGCAAGCTCTTGGCTACAGAAATGCTGCCTTTCCGCCTGGTGGACACTGAGGATTTTCGAGACCTTATGTCTGTCGCAGTGCCCCAGTACCAGATGCCCAGTCGGCACTACTTCTCAAAGAAAGGTGTGCCTGCGCTCCACCAGCATGTCGCACACAACATCACCGCTTCTTTGAGAAACTCTGTGTGTGACAGGGTGCATTTCACCACAGACACTTGGACGAGTAGGCATGGACAGGGGCGTTACATGTCGCTGACTGGGCACTGGGTAACTATGGTGACAGCAGGACAAGGGGCTGCTGTCCAAGTCTTGCCGTCCCCACGAGTTGTGCGTCAATCCTCTTTATGTCAAAGTTCCTCCACTGCTTCTGCCTCCTCAACCTCCTCTCGGTCTTCCACCTGCACCCAAAGCCTGTCTGGTCATGCCACAAGCTTTCTAACTGCGCAGAAGGGATCCTGCACACCTCCTTACTATGCTGGCAGTAGGGTTCAACGTCATCAGGCGGTTTTTACATTGAAATGTCTGGGAAATGTGAGTCACACAGCTGAGGAGTTGTGGTCAGCTCTGGAGAACCAATTTCATGAATGGTTGTCTCCACTGGACCTGAAACCAGGGAAGGCCGTGTGCAACAATGCTGCAAACCTGGGTGCGGCCCTTCGCCGGGGCAATGTCACACACGTGCCTTGTATGGCTCACGTGTTGAACCTGGTTGTCCAGCAATTTTTAGCCCACTATCCCAGACTACATGGCCTTCTGCAGAGGGCACGGTCGCTGTGTGCTCACTTCCGCCGTTCGCATCCCGCAGCTCAGCGACTTACATCTCTACAGAAGTCGTTGGGCCTGCCACTTCACCGGCTAAAATGCGATGTGCCTACCCGGTGGAATTCAACTCTGCACATGTTGCAGCGACTGTGACAGCACCGACAAGCCCTGGTGCAATATGTTCTGACGTATAGCCTGGGCCAACGAGATCCAGAGGTGGGGCAAATCATGCTGGAGGAGTGGTCTCAGATCAGGGACCTATGCACCCTTCTGCACAGTTTTGAAATGGCGACGAAGATGTTTAGTGCTGACGATGCCATTATCAGCATGACTATTCCGGTGATTTACATGCTGGAGCACATGTTAAACAGAATTCGGAGTCAGGTGGTGGCACAAGAGGAGGTGGAGGAAGTAGAGGAGGAGGAGTTGTATGCGGAAGGGCTAACATCTGCAAGGTCCAGACGGTCGGCAGCACCAAGGCGGCAGGCATGTGAGGGTGGGGGAGATGGTTTTACCAGGGCGCATGGTAGCAGCCAAACTAGTGAGGAAGGTGCAGGAGCCCAGGAAGAAGTGGAGGACGAACTGATGGAAGACTCATCAGATGAGGGAGACCTTGATCACATTTCTGTTGTGCGAGGTTGGGGGGAGAGGACAGAGGAAGGAAGCATGATTGTTACCTCGCCACCAACACAACAGGGACTTGGTGCTCCTGGATGCGCAACACACATGAGTGCCTTCTTGCTGCACTACCTGCAACATGACCCTCGAATTGTGAGAATTAGAAATAATCCTGACTACTGGGTTGCCACACTGTTAGATCCCCGGTACAAAAGTAAATTTGCAGAAATTATTCCTGCCATAGAAAGAGATGCACGCATGCAGGAGTATCAGCAGAGACTGTTGCAGAATCTTACATGTGCTTTTCCACAAAATACCAGTGGTGCACGTAGTGAATCTCACAGTTCCAACTTGCCAACCGTGGGACCGTCAAGTGTTCAGCACTCAAACCGTAACAGAACCACAGTATCTGCTGGTAACATCAATTTTGCGGAATCATTTCACCACTTTTTTAGCCCATCCTTTGCAAGGCCACAGGAGACAAGAAGTCTGACACATAGTCAACGCCTAGAGACGATGGTACAGGAGTATCTCCAAGTAAACATTGAAGCCACGACTGTGTCACTGGACCCTTGCTCTTTTTGGGCTTCCAATCTGGATAAATGGCTGGAGCTAGCCACTTACGCCTTGGAGATCTTGTCATGCCCCGCAGCCAGCGTTCTGTCTGAACGTGTGTTCAGCGCTGCTGGTGGTGTGCTGACAGATAAGCGCACGCGGCTCTCCACTGATAATGTAGACAGACTCACGTTCATAAAGATGAACAAATCATGGATCCGAAACGACTTTTCTACCCCTGTGTCATCCCGGGGAGAGTAAAAGCTTGATGATTGGTTAAAATCACCCTACCAACCGTTTTAAGCTTTCAAATTACTAAGCATGTTTATCTGTATCTTGGCTGGAAAATAATTTGGGCTTTGTAGCAGTGTGCAGCACTGATTCTATTAGGCCATCTATAATAAGCTCCACCAGATTTAAAATTACTAATCATGTTTATCTGTATCTTGGCTGGAAAATAATTTGGGCTTTGTAGCAGTGTGCAGCACTGATCCTATTAGGCCATCTATACTAAAGCTTCACCAGATTTAAAATTAACAATAATTTTTAGCTGCATCTAGCCCGGAAAATAATTTTGGGGCTCCGAGATGCGCAAGACACATAAGTGCCTTCTTGCTGCACTACCTGCAGCATGACCCTCATATTGTCAGAATTCGAAGTAATCATGACTACTGGGTTGCCACACTCTTAGATCCCCCAAACTTTTCGATCAACCTTTTCATTTTAATAAAGACCAAAAAAATGGTCATTTTTGAAATTATAAGCATTAGCAGGTTGTTAGAAACTGAAATCAAACAGTTTTCAACTCAAAACTTTATTCTAGGTGATGTTACATTTTCACATAGGACCCCTTGTTCGAAAGGAGCTTCTGAACTCTCTCGTCCATTGAATTTGTCAGGTTTTGGATGGTTTCTGCTTCAATTGTTTTGCATGAGGACAGAATACCCTCCCAGAGCTGTTGCTTAGATGTGAACTGCCTCCCGCCATCATAGACACTCCTTTTAATGATGCTCCAAAGGTTCTGAATGGGGTAGAGGTCAGGGGAGCATGGGGTCACACCATAAGTTTGTCCCCTTTTATGCCCATATCAGCCAGAGATGCAGATGTTTTATGTGCAGCATGAGATGGTGCATTATCATGCAAAAAAATGATCTTGCTGTGAAATACACGGTTCTTCTTCTTGAACCATGGCAGGAAGTGCTGTTTGAGAAAATCCACATACATTATGGAGTTCATCTTTAGCGCCTTCAGGGATCCTAAAGGGGCCGACAATCTCTCTCCCCATGATTCCAGCCCAAAACATTACTCCACCTCCTCCTTGTTGGCGCTGTAGCCGTGTTTACGTGGGGTGTCCATCAACCAGCCATCCTCCACTCCATCCATCTGGACCATCGAGCGCTGCACGGCACTCATCCGTGAACAAAACAGTTTTGAAATCAGTCTTCATGTAATGTTTGGCCCACTGGAGCCGTTTCTGCTTGTGTGAAGTGGATAGAGGAGGTCGACAGGATGGCGTATGCACAGCTGCAAACCTCTGAAGGACCCTGCATCTTGTTGTTCGGGGGACGTTGGAGGCACCAGCAGCTTCAAAAACTTGTCTGCTGCTATGACAAGGCTTTTTTGCCGCTGCTCTTTCAACCTGACGTAATTGCCTGTAGGAAAGAGTCCTCAATTTGCCCTTATCAGCACGCACACGTGTGTACTGTGAATCAGCTACATACTTCTTGATTGCCAAGACACTTCATCCTGATCATCGCACAATGTTGATTGTAGTCATGCCTTGACCTAAACACTCCACAATTTGTTGCTTCTCAGCAGCCGACACATCCTTTTTCTTTCCCATTTTGGCAGAAAATGTAGGCTGCTTAATAATGTGAGACAGCCTTCTTAAGTAGTCTTGCCTTTCATTGGACACACCTGCCAAACTAATTAGCACAGGTGTCTGCAATTGCTTACAGTGATATAAAGAGCCCTGACACACATCACCATCAATGAGTTTAACTGACAAACAAACAAATTCTTCCCTTATCACTCCTAAACACTTTTTGCATAATAATTTGGAACACAGTGTACATGTGCTTTTCCACAAAACACCAGTGGTTCACGTAGTGAATCTTACAGTTCTAACTTGCCAACCGTGGTCTGTATGGAGTTGTTCAATAAAGGGCCCAAAATTAAGATAACATAGACGGGAGAGGTCTCTATGAATAGGAATTCCTAAGTATTTGATACCCTGTGAGGGCCAGGCAAAGGGAAAGTTGAACTGGATGGAATCCTATATGGATTTGGGGAGGGAGACATCGAGGGCCTCAGACTTCGCTGCATTGATTTTAAAATTTGACCATGTAACAAAGTGATCTATTTCAGCCATAACAGCATGGATGGATATATGTGATTGAGTGATATATACTAGGACATCATCAGCAAATAGAGAGCACTTGTACTCGGTGCCTTCCACCTAATATTGGGGTTATGACGAATTGATGAGAGCAGGTGCTCCGTCACTAGGATGTATAAGAGAGGGGACAGAGGACATCCCTGCCTTGTCCCATTGGTGATTGTGAAAGGTGATGAAAATGTTCTGATGCGCCCCCTGGGCCTTGGGACACCCGGAGCCGGACCCTTTTTGGTGGATGCTGGTGGTTGTAGTCTCCGTGGCGGCGACCCGGTTCCGTGGCTCAGGGCGGTCAAACCAGTGGCGGAACTATTTATGTGGTTTTGATGTTTAAATATCCGACTACGCCACCCGTGGATTGCGGTCAGAGTGAACCGCCGCTCCAGGGCAGACCGCTGAGGCTGGTGTTGTGGGTGCAGCAGAGCGTAGCATAACTCCCCACGGGAGGAGTATAGCCTCAGGGCAGTGTATGCGGAGGATGGGGGTGATGGTGCAGGGCAGCAGCAGTAACGACACGGAGTCAGTGATGCAGTCCAGGGCCTTTACTCACAGTTCTTATTATCCAGACCACGTCTGCAGGTAACGGCTGCCCACGTCGTACTGTGCTCACCAGGTGAGGGGCTCAGACAACTCCCAGATAACTTTGGAGCGCTTCACAGGACCCCCTTTGTGTGTCCTTTGTCTGGCCTTTCTTACCAACCCTTCTGTCCGGCTGCCTCGGGCCTCCTCTTGGTAAACTTGGCGCCAGTTTCCCTGACCCTATGTGGTGCCTTCCTAGCGGGTGTAGCGAGGGGCTGCGCCACATAAAATGTCACAGCCTCCTGTTTCTAGCTGAGGGTCGTTTCCTGCCTCCACTAGTTTCGGGGACCGGTCTCCCCCTTTGGCCTGACCCCTCCACGCAGGTGGATTCGGGCGTGCGGTGGCGACTGACTCGCCCGTCCGCACCCCTGGGATCCCTTCGTTCCTCGTTCCTGGAGCCTTCTCCGCTCCTCTTCCTTCCTTCTCCCTCTTCCAGGCCTGGGCCTCTGTTACTAGGCCCGCCTCCGGAGCAGAGCTCATGCAGAGCCCCTGCTCCCTGCCACTTCTGCTCAGACTTCTCTGCACTGAACTAAGATGGTGCCCACCTTTTATACTCCCTTCTCAATGCACCCAGGAACTGCTTCCTCCCTGCTCCTGCACTACAGGGTTCCCCTTCCTCAGTGTTCCCTCCCCCCACTCCAGCCAGGGACAGGGACTGTCGTGCCCATCTCAGGGGCATATTGGTCGCCCTGCCCCACGGCAATGTGGTGTAATGCATGCAGGTGTCGGGTCCTGATCCACACTACATCCTTACCTGAGAGTGAGATATCACACCTCTGGGTGAGGTGCAATACCTCTGTAGCAACCGAGCCCTCAGGGTGCTACAGTTCCATTTATCTTCAGCCTAGGTGACGTATTGCGATACAGGGCCGTGATTTTGGCTATAAAAGGGTCCCCTAGACCCCTACCCCAAGCTTTTTAAGAGAATCATATATGGCGTGCCAGGAGACTCTATGGAATGCTTTCTCAGCATCCAACGAGAGTATCTAATTACAAATTTTTAATTGCATCTAGCCCAGGAAATACTTTGTGCCTAGTAGCAGTGTCTGCTAGTCAGCGGATTATCCTGGCTGTTAAGCAAGCTACACCACCTGTAGTTTGGACACTTATTTTTTTCAAAGGAAATGCTTCGGGACCACGGGATACTCAGTGAAGAGCATCAGGAGGCACCCCAAGGCATAGGGGCTGGGACTGGCAGTAGGATACCTTGCGGTGGACCGCCGAGCTCGATCCTTATAAAAGCTTTTTAACTGCAGCAGCTTTAGTGGACGCTACTGGAGCTGGAATTACGCGGCTGCTTGCATGAGACTTGCCCTCCAATAGATCCTTGTAAATGGATTTAAAGTGTATTCATTCAAATTAGAGAGACAATTTAAATTAAAAAGCTTAGAGCTGCCTCCACCACAGGGGGGCTCGCTCGACCCACCAGCGGACAGGCACCAGTATTGGGAGAGGGGGGCTGGCCGTCAGGGTTCACCGCGGCTCTGGCACAAACCCGGCGACGCGGAGGTGGCATGGGCAGGAGCGGACTGAACGTGTCGGCTTCTCACTTTTTGGATTTTAGAAGGGCATGACATGCCTATATCTGTGTCTCCCCCTCCTTTTACTCCTCCACCTCTTTTCTTTTCGCATGACTATATGTACTTGTCACTTTTCCATGTGTTAGTTGTGTCTTCTGAGCAGTTTGTCAGCTTTTGGACACCTTTGAAGGTGTTTTCTATGTGTTTCTATGTGTTTTTGTTTGCCTGCCATTGGTTTTAACGGTGTTCGAAGGTGTTCGACGAACAGTTCGGCGAACACACGGGTGTTCGACGAACCGAACCGAACTCGAACACTACGGGGGTGGCTCAACACTACACAGGACGTCCAGCATATCTTAGATGGAACAGCTTTCATCCAAGACACACAAAAAAATCCATCATCTACAGTCAAGCTCTGAGGTACATTCGAATCTGTTCAGACAGCAAGGACAGAAAACTGCAGCTACTATCCCTGAGGAATACATTCCTACAACAAGGATCCCATCCACTGGTAATAGATGAACAAATTCACAGAGCTACAAGGATACCAAGAAGTAGCCTCCTGGATTACAGACAAAGGGAGGACAACAACAGGCTTCTCTTGTGGTCACATACAACTCCCACATGAACATCCTAAGGAAAATTGGTGCTGATCTCCAACCCATATTCCACAGAGACCACAAACTGAAAGAAATATTCCCAGAACTACCACTTCTCTCCTACAAACAGCCCCCTAACTTAAGGAATCTCCTTGTCAGAAGTGTCCTCTGATCACCATCAGTGACGGGCACATTCCCATGTAAAAACAAAAAATGCAAAACTTGTACCCACATATCACCATCAAATACAGTCTGTATACCTAACACAAATCAGGACTACAAAATCATGGATGTCTTTTCATGTACATCCTCCAGTGTGGTGACATGATACAATGTACAAGGTGTCCGGAAGGAGTTTATATTGGAGAAACGATGCAAAAACTGCAAACAAGAATGAATTTACACAGACACACAATTAAGAATGAACAGGACACACCTGTGGGAAAACATTTCTCTGGCCGGGGACACTGTATGAAAGATCTAAAAGTTTTAATACTAAAAGGTCACTTCAAGGGCAACAGAGAAAGAAAAATTTGGGAATTCAAATTGATAAGGATGTTCAATTCACTGACAACAGGACTAAATATAACACCTGGCTTTATGACTCACTACATGGACACAATTCACACCTCCAGATAATTAAACATTCCCAAGGCCTCTCATTTTGCAAAAAAAAAAAAAACAACTAATTTGCTCTCCCTAACTTATCTGTAGGAGACATCACAACTTACACCTCATGAACAAATGTCTTGTTGTAACATCTCTCAGATGCTGTGCCTTTTGTCTCATGAATTCATTTGTAATCTTGCCTGAAGAAGGAGCCTCTGTGCTCTGAAAGCTTGCATATATATATATATATATATATAATTTCTGGTTAGCCAATAAAGGTATCACTCCGAGAATACTTTTGTCATTTTTGGCATACAAGTATTTACATCGATTTTTCTGGCTATCACGGTGCCACAATATAACTTTGTATTGTACATCAAACAGTGTTAGAAAGTTCAGAAAATTCCATTTTGCAATGATTAAAGTTCCGTTGTGAATTTTAGCGTGACTGGACCGTTCTTACGGAAATGTTTCCTGCCTCCTTCACTTAGATTCAGATCATACAGATAGTCAGACACCGCATTATCTCTGATACTATGGCCGATACAGCGCACATATAGATTATACTATAGAGTCCAAAAGTTTTGCTTTTTTTTTTTTAAAATGTGATGACTTCTGTCTGGTTGTTGTGATGTAATTTCCCTGGTGAGGAATTGAAAGTGCATGAAGTTGTCATCATACAAGACCTTAATTGTAACCAAAATGCTTTTGAATATCATTCATATTCTCTGAAACAAGACCAAGAAAGGAAAAATTCTGCTGGGGTATGTAAACTTTTGAGCACAACTGTATCCTTGTTCATGGTAGCATTCATATTTCCATCAATTCTATGCCAAGGGCCAATGGCAGATGCAGAAAAGCAGCCCAAAACCATGAGATTGCCGCCACCATGTTTCACTGTATGCGTTTGGTACCTTACATCATTACGTTTTCCAACTCTGCAGTATATACAGTGCTGCCATCACTACCAAACAGATTGAACTTGGATTCAACCGACCCCAACACCTTAGACCAATCTGTCTCTTTCCGTTGGCTGTGTTCTTTGGCAAACACAAGTTGGACCTTCCGGTTCTTTGCAGAGATGAAAGGCTTCTTGACTGGAACTCGTGCATTCAGCCCTACTGCTTAGTCGTCGCGACTCACTTTGACCCCATATTCTTTGTTCATTTTGTGGACATCAGATACTGACTTTTTCTTTATAATGTGATCAACTCTGGAGGAAGTTCTCCTTGGTCGTCCACTTCTAGGTTTGTCGGCTGTTCCAGAACCTTCTTTTTCTTTCTTTAATATACCTGACACTTGACTCTGAGAACAGGTGAATTCCATAGCTGCCTCTTTATGGCTTTTCCCTGACTTCACTCCCAGAATAATAAGCTTCCTGACATCTGGTGATAAATTTGGCTTTGTCTCTGCCATGTTTTTAACCTTAAAACGCAAAAAAAAAAATTTAGGCAAAATTCGACTGCCCATAACAAAATATGCAAAACATTTGGCCCAGCAAATGTTGAAAACTAACACATAAAGGGATAAAACAATGTCCAACACAATTTTTGTCCTGATAGCTGACAATCATTTGCTTCCAGTTAACTAAAATCACCAGAAAAATGGCCTCACAACAACCAAACAGAAGCAATCACAATTTAAAAAAAAAATGCTAAACTTTTGGTGGCTACTGTATTCATACAGTCAGGTTTAGCTGAGCTGCCTTTATCATTTGGCACAAAGTACAGTATCACAACATTTAATGTGGCTGCAGGGAAACTAGGCTGTACTTTTGGAGATGCATATAAAAATATTTTTGGTTTTGTCACTCGGCCTCAAAAAATTTAGTTACATATCTGGTAAAAATCCCTGAGCTCTCCTGAACCCTGCTGCTTTTTTGCCGTTTTGCACTGCGTCGCTCCATTGCAGAGATACTCACATTTGTTGCTTTCGGAGTGCAGTATGTGAAATCTCTGCTTTGCAGTCCAACTTTGCATTTTTTCAGTCTTATTTGGGAGTGCGCACTTTCAGCCCTCCCTCCAAGACGCTGCCAATGATCACATGCTCGACTACTAGATCTTCTCCTGATCTGTGGAAGCAGAGAAGAAACAGCCCGTTGCACTACAAGCAGAGATTTCACATGCAGTGCTCCAAAAGACGCAAATGTGAATATCTCTGCAATGGAGCGACGCAGCGAAAAACGGAAAAGAGCTGCAGAATCGGGGGAGCTCAGGGACTTTTACAAGGTATTTAAGGAATCACCCTGTAAGAATTGAATTTTATCGTTCTGGGTCCAATTACTGGAAAGTGGATTGTATTATGTGTTGTGCACAGATATTACTCAGTATTGCAGGGTCTGATTACTGCACACTGGGGTCAGGTGGCTTTAGTGGTCCTATCACTGTCTTATTACAGTTTTTGTGGAGCATTATATGGCGGCACACGCAGTTTGGTACATGTGATGGGTCTCCTAACCATTTTCCTTCTGTATTTTTTTACAGAGAAGGACGGGAAGGCTTTCCATCCAACCTACGAGGAGAAGCTGAGGCTGGTGGCTGTGTACAAACAAGTCCTCTTGGGACCGTACAACCCCGACACGTGCCCCGAAGTCGGCTTCTTCGATGTCCTGGGCAACGATAGGAGGTAACGAACGTCGTGTGGTTTGTTTCACTGTATCACATTCCTATAAAAAAGTAGCCACTTTGTAAATAGCCTAACGTTTTCTTACCGTTTTGTATACACAGCACTGATGCAGATCTGTGTGTCTCCATGGTTACAGACTACACTACATATGTAGTCTGATCCTGCCATTGTATATTTTTCACCACTAAAGTAGCCGTCAGTGACTGCAGGGTGAACCTCATTACCATGAGCATTTATGGGAGCTGTGTACGCAAAACGGCAACAGATTTTCCATCATGGGCATGCATCGATCTGATGTGTCCAAAAAAAAAAAATAGGAATTGAAATGCAAAGTTTAATAGAAAACTGCAGACTGTTTCTTGCATAAAACTGAACGACGACGCGTTTCTAACCTCTTCATAGAAGCCTTTGCTCCCTCTGAGCGTCGTTCACACACTGTCGTCTTTCTCACAGGAAAGAATGGGCGGCCCTGGGCAACCTGAGCAAGCAGGAAGCCATGACGGAGTTTATCACCCTCCTGAACAGATGCTGCCACCTCTTCTCCACATACGTCACATCCCATAAAATAGAGAAAGAAGAGCAGGAGAGAAAAAGGTACTAATCCCTACAATCCGTACATCCGGCATCGGTGGGGCACGGTAACTGCTGGTTTCCTCCAGAAACAGCGCCACACGTGTCCACAGGCTGTGCCTGGTATTGCAGCTCAGTACTATTAAAGTGAGTGGGGCTGAGCGGCAAGGTGACGCACAACCTGCAGACAGGTACCTGAAAACAACTCCAGCACTAATAGTTACTGGAGACGTTCTTAAAGGGACCGCTCTGCAGATTGTGCAGTGAACCCACCCCAACTCTACCAGAAGAGGCGCTGGTGATGCTGATAGATAGGAGATGGTTTGCAGCGGTTTTCTATGGATGCCGGACCTGGGTCCTGCAAATCTTTCTGCTCCAGTCTATAGCAGAGGTTAGCGGCAGTCGCTATCTCACAAGATAGATGATGATCGACATCTGGGTCACGTTTTTCCACACTTAAAGGGGTTGTCTGTTAGTTTAAAGGAGCTTTCTGTTTCCTGCAGGGATAACGTCACGTCACTCTATCAGATTGCTGCAGCCAATCACTGGCATGTACAGCATGAGACCGTAGAAACCAGTGATCGACTGCAGCAGTCACATGGATTATACAACATCATCGCTGCAGGAAAAAAAGTGATGGCCGCCAGAGTGTGAGCACGGGAGAAGCGAAGGAGTCATCAGGCGAGAAATATTTGTTTTTTATGGGTCAATTTTGTAAAATTTCCAACTGCCTTAAGTGGTATCAAATCCCTATCATATCACTAACTTAAAGCCGCAGCAGTTCTTAAACTTTGACTAAGTTTGATACATAGAATCCAACCTGCAGTGTAAAGCATGGGGGACAAAACAGCAGTATGAGACTGACAGGACATGAGGCATCTTTCAGGTTACCTCCTACTCCAGTACTAATTGCAGTATAGCTGGAGTCAGTGATTATGGATTTACGGAGCAGTCGGTATGTAAGACCGGAGGGATCATGGACCGGACTTCTGCTTTAAGTCCCAGGAAGTGAGAACGGTTGACGCTGCTGCAAAAATCATGTCCGACATAGTTCAGTGTAAAGCGTCATCTGCTGACTTTACTGGAGAGAAGAGAAGGAGCGGAGACGGCGGGAAGAGGAGGAGCGGCAGCGGCTGCTGCGAGAGGAGGAGAAGCGGAGGAAAGAAGAGGAGCAGAGGCTGCGGAGAGAGGAGGAAGAGAGGATGCGAGCGGAGGATGAACGGTTTAGAATGGAACAGCAGAAGTAAGTACTCCCATCGGAAGTCACTCATCTTTCTTAAAGGATATTTTTGGGTGGGTCACTCATTCAGGACCCTCGTAGTATGAGCCATAGTGCAAGGAGCAGTCTGTTGTATGCAATGCTGGTGACCGGTTGGAGGGTACATGCGCTGGGGTCACCAACAATGGGGTCCACGGAGCCCTGTCACATTCATTTTAATGGAAAATTACTAAAGCTCTGCCGGCCACAGGCAATGGCGGGTGCAGCAGTCATTAGGGCAGGATCGTGCATTTGTGTTTCAAATCTTAATTCTATTTTTTTTTTGCAGGCAGCAGATCATGGCCGCCCTGAACTCGCAGACAGCGGTGCAGTTTCAGCAGTACGCAGCGCAGCAGTACCCGGGGAACTTCGAGCAACAGCAGCTCCTGATCCGGCAGCTGCAGGAACAGCACTACCAGCAGTACATGCAGCAGCTGTACCAAGTGCAGCTCGCTCAGCAACAGGTAGACGCAGCGCACAGACCCCCGAGCCTCGCTGCTCTGAGCTGCATTTACCTGTCGGACCATGTTCCCACGTAGCATAAATGCTGCAGGGTTTGGTTTTTTTTGCAGAAAATCCCCTGTGTTTAAAACGGTGTTTCCCAAACTCCAGTCCTCACGGCCCCCATAGGTCATGTTTTCAGGATTTCCTTAGTATTTCCATCACCTGTGTAATACTATCAAGGCATCAGGAATTCTCTCACCTGTGTAATACGAAGGAGATCCTGAAACATGACCTGTGGGGGCCGTGAGGACTGGAGTTTTGGAAACACTGGTTTAAAAGTTAGAGCAAACTTCTTGTGCTTCCCGGAAAACTCCTGGCCGCTGTGCATCTAAAGACGTTGCTGAAATTTGTGTTTTTTTGGTTTGTTTATTTTTTCCTGTGGAGCCGAAAAAATGCATGAAAAAATGCCCTCGCTTCTTGTACAGAATTAATAAAACCTTCAGATCTTCAACAATAAATGGGGTAAAAACACCTGTAAAAATAAGATAATCAGAGTAGATTGCTATTGCGGGTTTTGATGTAGAAAATAAACCCTGCACTTTACGCTCCCTGGAACCTGAACTAATTAACTAATTGTTTTTAGTAAGAAAAAAATAAAAAAATTGCGCGGCTGAGTCTTGCTCTTGATGATGGCGGTGCGCTGAGTAGCTGGTTGATTAGATGCAGCGTTTATAAGTGGAAGACAGTGGGATTTGTGTGCAGCGTCTATTGGAGCCTGTGGTTGTCTGAAACGCTGCCTCATTAGAAGTTAAGCTTCTTTGTTCTTCCCCTCATGCTTTACACTGCAGTTTTGCTTTGCAGCATACAAGAAATGAAGAATGCTCATAAATGACGTGGTGTTACCCTCTCCTTACCCTCTCGGCCTTACAGAAACAGCAGGAGGCACTTTCGGCTGGAACCAGCTCCCCTGTCAGTTCTCCATCCAAGATGAACATGGGAAGCATCACCGGCTCCGGAGAAGCCCCCTCGGTCAATGGACAAACCCACCCACACATAGACAATGCTGAGAAAGAACTGGAGGCCGACCCCGCTGGAAGACCTGCTGGAGAACGCGCCTAAAGGTGCGTCCTATTGACCCCAGTGGGGTTGGGGTCTGTTGGGTGGACAAACAGACGATACCTGGACATTGGCTAATGGTTTATGTTTGCTCATTATTTTTCCACTTCCTTCTCTCTACAGAGTCCACGCCGGTCATTGCTGCCCCATCCATGTGGACAAGACCCCAAATTAAAGACTTCAAAGAGAAGATCCGGCAGGACGCGGATTCAGTCATCACCGTCGGAAGAGGAGAGGTGGTCACAGTCCGGGTCCCCACACACGAGGAGGGCTCCTATCTTTTCTGGGAGTTTGCCACAGATAACTTTGACATTGGTTTTGGGGTTTACTTTGAATGGACAGACTCCCCAAACACGGCTGTGAGCGTGCACGTCAGCGAGTCCAGCGAGGACGAGGACGAAGGTACTTTGTACAATTTTCATACTTCATTCCTGTACAATAAATACTGTAGCAGGTCTTCACTGCATCTCACCCCCTCTTCCTGAAGAGGTCGGGGGTCTCTCGAGAAGCAGCATCTTACCCCCTCGTTTTAAGGAGGTTGGGGCCTCTCGAGAAGCAGTGTCTTACCCCCTCGTCTTAAGGAGGTTGGGGCCTCTCAAGAAGCAGTGTCTCACCCCCTCGTCTTAAGGAGGTTGGGGCCTCTCAAGAAGCAGTGTCTCACCCCCTCGTCTTGAGGAGGTTGGGGCCTCTCGAGAAGCAGCGTCTCACCCCTTTGATTTGAGGAGGTTGGGGCCTCTTGAGAAGCAGCATCTCACCCCTTCGTCCTGAGGAGGTCGGGGGGTCTCTCTAGAAGCAGCATCTCACCCTTTCGTCCTGAGGAGTTAGGGGGTCTCACCCCCTCGCCCTGAAGAGTTCTGGGGGTCCTATTGAAGCAGCGTCTCACCCCCTCGTCCTGAGCAGGTTGGGGGCCTGTTGAGAAGCAGCGTCTCACCACCTCATCCGGACGAGGTAGGGGGCCTTTCGAGAAGCAGCGTCTCACCCCCTCATCCGGACGAGGTAGGGGGCCTTTCGAGAAGCAGCGTCTCACCCCCTCATCCGGACGAGGTCGGGGCCTCTTGAGAAGCAGCGTCCCACCCCCTTGTTCCGAGGAGGTCGGAGGCTTCTGGAGAAGCACCAACTGGTCATGGATGTTCACCTCTGCAGGAGATCAAAAACCAACAATGTGCTCTCTGGGGCGTTACTGTGGTCTCTCTTGCTTTCCGTAGGTTAAGATTGACCTATCAGACTGGCGGGATGGTTGAGTCGCTGCCTAATTTATCCTCTCCCCAATGCCAGTAGTGGAGGAGCTGTGCCTCTGCAGAGGGAAAACGGGCCGCATCTAGCGTCAGAGAGGCTCATTCACACTTTAAAGTAAAAAGCTTGCGAGCGTGCTCTCCTTGCCAAGGAAACCAGTCACCACTGATAGTTTGTAGAGGTGGCCGGTATCCTAGGCAACCAGCTGTAAACGATAGAATTAAGAATACCTCCATATTTGACAACAGAGATACTTTTTAATAAAGAGTGAAATGTAAAGTTCCTGGTGTTTACAAGCACTTTGCAATTTTACCCAGCGAAGATGGAGGAAAAACCGCACCAAAAACGGATCAGATCAGCATGAGTCGCCCTGTACTCTCTCTGCGGGATTTCTGTAAGACTGCTTGTTTCCGGATTATTCCCGGAAGACCCCTTTATGCTTCTGTTTTAGCTCCGCGCCCATGACTTGTCCCACTCTGATATCCTGGACTCACTCCTGACTTGTGTCTGTTCTTTACAGAGAATCCCAACAACGAAGAGAAAGCCGAAAAGAACGCCAACAAGCCTCAGCTGGAGGAGATTGTGCCGGTCTACAGGCGGGATTGTCACGAAGAGGTGGACGCCGGCAGCCACCAGTACCCCGGCCGGGGGCTCTACCTGCTCAAATTTGACAACTCTTATTCCTTGTGTCGTTCAAAATCTGTGTACTACAGAGTGTATTATACTAGATAAAGGAGGGGCCTGCGGTCAGGGGGAGGAGCCGACAATCAGGGGGAGGGGCAAGTGATCATGGGGCGGGGCCTGCAATCAGGGGGAGGGGCCAGGGCAGTAAGTCGCTCACATGACCTGGATCCTTTTCGATAAGTGTCGCCTCCTCATCGCTCCTCGTGGCGGCCAACACTAATTCAGAGTGCTGTGATTTAACCCGTTCTTTGCCACTACGATTGGTGGACATGAAAGGGGTTAAACATAATTTGGCTGCGCCTGCACTTTTGTGTTTTGTGGTTTTTTTCGCACTTGTTTGGGATTTTTAATTCTATTCTCTGTGCGCCCACTCGGGGGCATTTCATGATCTGTTCAGAAGATGAACGCGCATGAGAAGCGTCATGGAGGAGGGGGCACCTTTGTGTTGGGTACCAGGGTAGTGGGCGCCCCCTCAAGACTGGTGGAAGGGTAAAGGTCCCATGTGTTCCCCTCGGTCTGCCCTATTCTGTACCACGCGCAGGTAGCTCAGCGCCATCGCAAACAGCAACGGTTTCTCCTCCACTATAGGTCAGGGCAAATCCGAAATGTGCTGTTGCCTCTCTGGTATCAGCCGTCTGTAGCGGGCAGGAGAGGGTAGTGGGGAAAGTTTCTTATCTCTTCTCTCATCAGTCTGATTTGTCTGATCTTGTACCATGTAAAATATGTAACAAATATGAGAAATGGTTTATAATAATAATAATCATATGGAATAATCTGTCCTGTGTGATCTGGTGGAAACACTGCACCTCCCCCAATGCCCCGCAGCAGAGCATGCGCTATGTGAGACCACCAGGGGTGGGCCGCAGGGCGGAGGGGGAGGTTCACGAAGCCTGAGAAGCTAGGAGGAATCTGGCAGACTTGCGATTGCTGCTCTGGAGGTGATAACAGCATTTCCTATAGATTTTACCTGTATGATGCTGCACTACGCCTTGTTGCCGTATAAGGGTAAGTCACAGGGCAACGGTCTCTGGTTGTTGTGAAACTACAACTCCCAGCATGCCCGGACAGCTCCTTGACTTTAGTCTGACTTGCACTAATACATTATGTAATTTCGGTTGTTTTCTATGAAGGCGTCGCTTTTCTATATCGCGTCCAATGAGCTGGATGAGGGCAGAATACGGCCGCCATACATTTACCATGGGAGATGGCTGATCGGCTCTGTGTATCGCTCAGTGCACCTATGTGGGAGCAGTCAGGGCGGCCATATTGCTCATCACTCAGCTTTCCCAGAAACTGAACGGAGGGATAGAATTTGCCCCTGCAAATGATACTATGAGCTGTAGGGATTAATGGCCAGACATTTAGATCCAGACTGTAGAGATTGTGGACGGTGGGGATCAGGCTGGTCACAGGACAGGGCCGTGCAGATGGTTTCCGCTCTGCATTGGGGGGCGCAGGTATCGTATACGGCTCCTATTATAAGGCGCTATACAGGGCGGGTGTTGGACTTTGCTGCCAGCAGCTGCACTTCTCCCTGCAGAAATGAGACCACCCATCCCCTTCAGCAGAGCAGTGATCAGAGCTATGGACGGGTGGGCTGTAACATTAGGGGCCCCTGGTACTCAACTTTCAGCCTGGAAGCAAGAAAAATCTCAGGTGCCAGTTTCTGATCATGTGGTTCAGTGTGATGTGAATGTTCAGGAATCTGCACCAATTTATTTACTATGTCTAAAGTCTGTCTTCTAATACAAGAATTAAGGTGCTGCCAGCAGCCACCACTAGAGGGCACCAGTGGTGTATGCACTGAGCTCTGCGCTGGCAGCAGCCTCCACTAGAGGGCACCTGTGGTGTATGCACTGAGCTCTGCGCTGCCAGCAGTCTCCACTAGAGGGCGCCTGTGGTGTATGCACTGAGCTCTGCGCTGCCAGCAGCCTCCACTAGAGGGCACCTGTGGTGTATGCACTGAGATCTGCACTGCCAGCAGCCTCCACTAGAGGGCACCTGTGGTGTATGCACTGAGATCTGCACTGCCACCAGCCTCCACTAGAGGGCACCTGTGGTGTATGCACTGAGATCTGCACTGCCAGCAGCCTCCACTAGAGGGCACCTGTGGTGTATGCACTGAGCTCTGCTCTGCCAGAAGTCTCCACTAGAGGGCGCCTGTGGTGTATGCACTGAGCTGTGCGCTGCCAGCAGTCTCCACTAGAGGGCACCTGTGGTGTATGCACTGAGATCTGCACTGCCAGCAGCCACCACTAGAGGGCACCTGTGGTATGTTGAATGCACTGAGCTCCATACCACCATCAGCCACCACTAGAGGGCACCTGTGCTGTTGTATGCACTGAGCTGTGCCTTTCCTGTGCTGTTGTATGGACAGAGCTCTGCGCTGCCAGCAGCCACCACTAGAGGGCGCCTGCGGTATGTTGTATGCACTGAACTCTGCGCTGGCTGCTGCCACCACTGGAGGGCACTTTCGTTATGTACTGAGCTCCATGCAGCCAGCGGTCACCATTAGAGGACGCCTGTTGTATGTACTGAGCTCCGCACTGCCTGCAGTAACCACTAGAGGATGCCTGTGGTGTATGCACTGAGCTCTGCGCTGCCAGCAGCCTCCACTAGAGGATGCCTGTGGTGAATGCCCTGAGATCTGCGCTGCCAGCAGCCACCACTAGAGGGCGCCTGTGGTGTATGCACTGAGATCTGCACTGCCAGCAGCCTCCACTAGAGGACGCCTGTGGTGTATGCACTGAGATCTGCGCTGCCAGCAGCCACCACTAGAGGGCGCCTGTGGTGTATGCACTGAGATCTGCGCTGCCAGCAGTCACCACTAGAGGGCGCCTGTGGTGTATGCACAGAGATCTGCGCTGCCAGCAGTCACCACTAGAGGGCGCCTGTGGTATGGTGTATGCACTGTGCTCTGCGCTGCCAGCAGCCACCACTAGAGGGAGCCTGTGGTGTATGCACAGAGATCTGCGCTGCCAGCAGTCACCACTAGAGGGCGCCTGTGGTATGGTGTATGCACTGTGCTCTGCGCTGCCAGCAGCCACCACTAGAGGGCGCCTGTGGTATGGTGTATGCACTGTGCTCTGCGCTGTCAGCAGCCACCACTAGAGGGCGCCTGTGGTGTATGCACTGAGCTCTGCGCTGCCAGCAGCCACCACTAGAGGGTGCCTGTGATGTGTTGTATGCACTGAGATCTGCGCTGTCAGCAGCCTCCACTAGAGGGCGCCTGTGGTGTATGCACTGAGATCTGCGCTGCCAGCAGCCTCCACTAGAGGGCGCCTGTGGTGTATGCACTGAGATCTGCGCTGCCAGCAGCCTCCACTAGAGGGCACCTGTGGTGTATGCACTGAGATCTGCGCTGTCAGCAGCCTCCACTAGAGGGTGCCTGTGGTGTATGCACTGAGATCTGCGCTGCCAGCAGCCTCCACTAGAGGGCGCCTGTGGTGTATGCGCTGAGCTCTGCATTGCCTGCGCTGTTGTATGGACAGAGCTCTGCGTTGCCAGCAGCCACCACTAGAGGGCGCCTACGGTATGTTGTATGCACTGAACTCTGCGCTAGCTGCAGCCACCACTGGAGGGCACCTGCTGTATATAATGAGCTTCATGCTGCCTGCGGTCACCACTAGAGGGCGCCTGTGGTGTGTTGTATGCACTGAGCTCCCCCTAGTGGTGGCTGTGAGTAATCAGCATTTTAAAGTCTTATGTAAAAAGATAAAATAAATTAAAATTGTGTACAACTTGGAAAGGTGGACAGGTCACTAATGGGCTCCAATATTGAATTTGCCCTGAAAAATCAGCTATTCCCATCAATGAGCTCTCGCTGAGCAGCACATATGTGCTTAACCCCTTATTAGTCAATCATTCCTGAAAACCCCCCCATTACCCTGCAGTAACCCTAAATCCCCGTAGCCTTTGCAGGGCGTCCGTGTGTTATACCTGCACTGAATCTGTATTTCAGCCTCTCGTCCTTTGGGGCCTCAGGATCTTGACGAGTTCCCCTGAAGACCCCCAGATGCAGAATGTCCCCATGATGGAAGGTTTCCCAGCATATAGCATCCATCGCCCCTTGTCAGCGCTGCCTGCCGGGGCCGGACGTTAACCCTTTCTTTCCCCGTGAGCCCCCTCTCGTCTCGTTGCTGCCTTCCAGCTCTTCACCAATCAGCGAATCGTATTGGTGAGGACCGGGGAGCGCCGCTGCCTGTGCGGATACTTCCACTGCAAGAAGCCGAGAGATGAGCGACTGCTCGCAGCAGAAGTATCCCGACCCGCAGCGCCGCTCCCCGGTCCTCCCTTCACACCCTAGCCGCTGATGTCCCCACAGTATCCGCATGGTGTTACAAAGGTCCGGACATTTGTGTTAAAAATCGCTGATTGGTCGCTGGCGCTGCCCGCGACCAATCACCGATTTGGGCGCCAAATTTAAATATCGGCCGCGACCAATCACCGATCTTGGCTCCACATTTAAACACCGCTCTCGGCTTCTCGGAGTGGAAGTATCCGCACAGGCAGCGGCGCTCCCCGGTCCTCACTAATACGATTCCGCTCCCCGCTCCTCACCAATACGATTCGCTGATTGGTCGCGTGCGGAGAGCGCGACCAATCAGTGATGTTGGCGCTAAAGTTAAACACCACTGTGCTGATTGGTCGCCGACGCTGTGCGCGACCAATCACCGATTTGGGCGGCACATTTAAATAGCGTCCGCGACCAATCAGTACAGCGGTGTTTAAATGTGGAGCCAAGATCGGTGATTGGTCGCGGCCGATATTTAAATTTGGCGCCGAAATCGGTGATTGGTTGCGGGCAGCGCCAGCGACCAATCAGCGATTTTTAACACAAATGCTGACATCCATGCGGCTAGGGCGTGAAGGGAGGACCGGGGAGCGGCGCTGCGGGTCCAATTGGTCGCGGCCGCTATTTAAATGTGCCGCACAAATCGTTGATTGGTTGCGGACTTGGCCCGCGACCAAGCACTGATCTTGCGGCCAAAGTTAAACACTACTGTGCTGATTGGTCGCGGACTCTGCCCGCGACCAATCACGGATTTGGGCGCCAAATTTAAATATCGGCCGCGACCAATCACCGATCTTGGCTCCACATTTAAACACCGCTGTGCTGATTGGTCGCGGACGCTATTTAAATGTGCCGCCCAAATCGGTGATTGGTCGCGCACAGCGTCGGCGACCAATCAGCACAGTGGTGTTTAACTTTAGCGCCAGCATCACTGATTGGTCGCGCTCTCCGCACGCGACCAATCAGCGAATCGTATTGGTGAGGAGCGGGGAGCGGAATCGTATTAGTGAGGACCGGGGAGCGCCGCTGCCTGTGCGGATACTTCCACTCCGAGAAGCCGAGAGCGGTGTTTAAATGTGGAGCCAAGATCGGTGATTGGTCGCGGCCGATATTTAAATTTGGCGCCCAAATCGGTGATTGGTCGCGGGCGGCGTCGCCGACCAATCAGCACAGCGGTGTTTAAATGTGAAGCCAAGATCAGTGATTGGTCGGGTCCGAAGACCGCGACCAATCATCGAATCTTCTTGGTGAGGACCGGGGAGCGCTGCTGCCTGTGCGGCTACTTACGCTGCGAGAACCCGGGACATAGTGGGCGCTGGCAGCAGAAGTATCCCGACCCGCAGCGCCGCTCCCCGGTCCTCCCTTCCGCATGGAGGTCAGTGGCACCGGCGGTCCTTCCGCTGCTACCAGCCGGGAGATGAGCGCCTTGCGCCGCTCATCTCCCGGCTGCATCTCCGTCCCGCAGATGGGTCCGGCGGTCGGGTTCCTTCTGCTGTTGCTGGCCGGGAGATGAGCGCCTCGCGGAGCTCATCTCCCGGCTGCATCGCCGCTCAGCTCCGTCCCCCAGATGAGCCGCTAACGGCCGCCATCTTTTTTCAGAAATCCCGCAGCGCTGATTGGCCGCTGCCGGACCAATGAGCGACGCGGGATTTCCTGGACAGACAGACAGACAGACAGATGGGATAAGACGATTATATATATATAGATAATTTACCTTTCTCCTCATTAAAGATGGAATTAGCGGCTTTTTGATTTTCTTATGATGTAAAAACTGCGCCTGAGATGATTCATTACGGTGTAATACAATCACCCCACGAGGAGCTTTTACAATCTGTTATAGAGACCTGATGCTTAAAGGGTTGTCTACTTTTATATACCCCCCCCCCCCTATAAGGGGATGGGGGGCAGTGATGGCATTTAATGGGGGTTGGTCACGCTCCCTTTATTAGTACGACACCAGCTTGTCTGTTCTGCTTAAAAGCCTCTCTATATGCCCTATTACTTCCTATGGCTATCATGCAGAATATTTGTAACTTTTAGGTTGTTCTGTGCTATATTATTTTTTAATAGCATCAAAATTCCCCATGTAAATTATAAATTTCTTTCTGCTTTGCTCATAGCCACCACTAGAGGGTGCCACATGCATACAGATTTGTGTTCCTTATATAAAAAGAATGCAAAGAACTCCCCCTAGTGTTGGCTGCAGGTACCTAGAATGTAACATCAATGACTTGGGTTGAGGAAATAAAACGTACAATTATGTACTAAATGGTAAAACAATGGGTAAAATAGTCGCTATAGACTTGCGTGTATGGGCGGAAGTTGAAGTCCACTTTAGTGACCAGTGGCCGGCAAATAAAATGATGGGATGCATTAAAAGAGGCCGAGCTGCTCCTGAGGAGAACGTCCTTCTGCCTTTATACAAGTCCCTATTGCGGCCACACAGGACTGGGGACAATTTTGGGCTCCAGTCTATAAGGAAGATATAGATGAACTAGAGCGGGTGCAGAACAACCAAGGTGATGAAGGGAATGAGGGACTGCAGAGGACGAGGGATCAGACTGGGGGTTATTCAGTTTGGAGAAAAGACGGCTGACGGGAAATCTCATTACAATGGAGAAATGGATGAGGGGACAGGACCCAGATTTTCTGATGATCTTTCTACACCTTGATCTGCAACAATGACAAGGAGGCGTCCTCTCCATCTTCTATATATATAATTCAGTCAGTCAGTCAGTCAGTCAGTCAGTCAAGGAAATCCCGCGTCGCTCATTGGTCCGGCAGCGGTCAATCAACGCCGCGGGATTTCTGAAAAAAGATGGCGGCAGTTAGCGGCTCATCTCCCGGCCGGCAACAGCAGAAGGAACCCGACCGCCGGACCCATCTGCGGGACGGAGATGCAGCCGGGAGATGAGTGGCGCGAGGCGCTCATCTCCCGGCCGGTAGCAGGGGAAGGACCGCCGGCGCCGCTGACCTCCATGCGGAAGGGAGGACCGGGGAGCGGCGCTGCGGGTCGGGATACTTCTGCTGCGAGCGCCCACTATGTCCCGGGTTCTCGCAGCATAAGTAGCCGCACAGGCAGCGCTGCTCCCCGGTCCTCACCAAGACGATTCGATTATTGGTCGCGGTCTTCGGACCCGACCAATCACTGATCTTAGCGCAAAAGTTAAATACCGCTGTGCTGATTGGTCGCCGACGCTGCCCGCGACCAATCACCGATTTGGGCGCCACATTTAAATATCGGCCGCGACCAATCAGCACAGCGGTGTTTAAATGTGGAGCAAAAATCTGTGATTGGTCGCGACCGATATTTAAATTTGGTGCCCAAATCGGTGATTGGTCGCGGGCAGCGTCCGAGACCAATCAGCACAGTAGTGTTTCACTTTGGCCGCAAGATCAGTGATTGGTCGCGGGCCAAGTCCGCGACCAATCAACGATTTGTGCGGCACATTTAAATACCGGCCACGACCAATTGGATGTCAGCGCCGCTCCCCGGTCCTCCCTTCACGCCCTAGCCGCATGGATGTCAGCGGCGCTGCCTGTGCAGCTACTTCCGCTCCGAGAACCCGGGACATGAGCAGGCGCTCGGAGCAGAAGTATCCCGACCCGCAGCGCCGCTCCCCGGTCCTCCCTTCACACCCTAGCCGCTGATGTCCCCACAGTATCCGCATGGTGTTACAAAGGTCCGGACATTTGTGTTAAAAATCGCTGATTGATCGCTGGTGCTGCCCGCGACCAATCACCGATTTGGGCGCCAAATTTAAATATCGGCCGCGACCAATCACCGATCTTGGCTCCACATTTAAACACCGCTGTGCTGATTGGTCGCGGTCGATATTTGAATTTGGCACCCAAATCGGTGATTGGTCGCGGGCAGCGCCAGCGACCAATCAGCGATTTTTAACACAAATGTCCGGACCTTTGTAACACCATGCGGATACTGTGGAGACATCAGCGGCTAGGGTGTGAAGGGAGGACCGGGGAGCGGCGCTGCCGGTCGGGATATTTCTGCTGCGAGCGCCCGCTCATGTCCCGGGTTCTCGCAGTGGAAGTAGCCGCACAGGCAGCGGCGCTCCCCGGTCCTCACTAATACGATTCCGCTCCCCGCTCCTCACCAATACGATTCGCTGATTGGTCGCGTGCAGAGAGCGCGACCAATCAGTGATCTTGGCGCTAAAGTTAAACACCGCTGTGCTGATTGGATGCGGACGCCAGACGCGTCCAATCACCGAGATTGGCGCCAAATTTAAACAACGCTCTGCTGATTGGTCGCGGACTCCAGCTGCGACCAATCAGCGATTTTGGCGCCAAATTTAAACACCGCTCTGCTGATTGATCGCGGTCGCTGGCCGAGATCAATCAGCAGTATTGGGGCCAAATTTAAACCTCACTCTGCTGATTGGTCGCAACCACCGGCCGCGACCAATCTGCGTTATTTTGTGCCAAATTTAAACAACGCTCTGCTGATTGGTCGCGGCCGTCAGCCGCGATTAATTAGCGATTTTGGCGCCAAATTTAAACATGCTCTCCAGTCCTCACTAACACGGTTTGCTGATTGGTCGCGGCCGCCGCCCGCGACTAAGCGATTTTGGCGCAAAATTCAACCACCGCTCTGCTGATTGGTCGAGGCCGCCGGCCGAGATCAATCAGCAGTATTGGTGCCAAATTTAAACACCGCTTCGCTGATTGGTCGCGGTGGCCGGCCGCGACCAAGCAGCGAAATTGGCACCAAATTTAAACGCTCTGCTGATTGGTCGAGGCCGCCGGCCGTGACCAATCAGCCATATTGGTGCCAAATTTAAACACCGCTTCGCTGATTGGTCGCGGTGGCCGGCCGCGACCAAGCAGCGAAATTGGCGCCAAATTTAAACACCGCTCTGCTGATTGGTCGCGGTTACCGGTCTCGAATAATCAGCATTATTAGTGCCAAATTTAAACACCGCTGTGCTGATTACTCGCGACCAATCTGCGATATAGGCGCCAAATTTTAACACCGCTTTGCTGATTGGTTACGGTTGCCGGCCTCGACCAATCAGCGATTTTGCCACAAAATTGAAACACAGCTCTGCTGATTGCGCCCGGTCGGCCGCATACCTATTCTAGAATACCCGATGCATTAGAATCGGGCCACCATCTAGTCTAATCATAATAACAGACGGGGATTCTTTACTGTAAGAGCATTAAGACTATGGATCTCTCTGTCACATGATGCTGTCATGGTGGATTCACTACCAGTATACAAGGAGGGCCTGGACACCTTTCTTGAAGAATATATTCTTATAGTTTCTAGATTGTGTGATGATGGTGATCCAGGGAACTCGCCTGATTGCCGTTTGTGGAGTCAGGAAGGAATTTTCCCCTGATATGGGGCAATTAGCATCTGTCTCCCGGGGTTTTTGTTTTCTTTCCTCTAGATCAGTGTTTCCCAAACTCCAGTCCTCATGGCCCCACAGGTCATGTTTTCAGGATCTCCTTAGTGTTACACAGGTGATGGAAGTATCATCAAGACATCAGGAATTCTCTCACCTGTGCAACACTATGGAAATCCTGAAACCGTGACCTGTGGGGGCCGTGAGGATGGGGTTTGGGGAACACTGCTCTAGATCAACGTGTTATTGTACTGGTTGAACTTGATGGACTTGTGCAGTCAACCTAAAAGGGAGTCAGCACAGAATGACTGTTCAAACCAAGCGCAGGCGCTTAGTGCATCATGGTGCAGCCAAACATTGAAGGTCGCCTTCCCACGTGCTTGTTTTCTCTCCATTTGCACACCTCGCCCCCCCCCCACCTTTGATGATAGCTCTGGCTTCATAGAGCAATGTTTGGCCAAATCACGGTGCACCGAGGGCCGGTGCTTGGTTTAAACAGTCGTTCTGTGCTGTCAGACTCGTTTTAAATGTTTGGCCTCGCCAAAGGTGCACTAAGCGCCTGTGTTATCACAGAATAGTGAGGACCGGTGTAGAGCGTGAGGCGTGGACATGGTGGTATCACAATAGTGAGGACTGGTGTAGAGCGTGAGGCGTGGACATGGTGGTATCACAATAGTGAGGACGGATGTAGAGCGTGAGGCGTGGACATGGTGGTATCACAATAGTGAGGACGGGTGTAGAGCGTGAGGCGTGGACATGGTGGTATCACAATAGTGAGGATGGGTGTAGAGCGTGAGGCGTGGACATGGTGGTATCACAATAGTGAGGACGGGTGTAGAGCGTGAGGCGTGGACATGGTGGTATCACAATAGTGAGGACGGGTGAGATCGTGAGGCGTGGACATGGTGGTATCACAATAGTGAGGACGGGTGAGATCGTGAGGCGTGGACATGGTGGTATCACAATAGTGAGGACGGGTGTAGAGCGTGAGGCGTGGACATGGTGGTATCACAATAGTGAGGACGGGTGTAGAGCGTGAGGCGTAGACATGGTGGTATCACAATAGTGAGGATGGGTGAGATCGTGAGGCGTGGACATGGTGGTATCACAATAGTGAGGACGGGTGTAGAGCGTGAGGCGTGGACATGGTGGTATCACAATAGAGAGGACGGGTGTAGAGCGTGAGGCGTGGACACGGTGGTATCACAATAGTGAGGACGGGTGTAGAGCGTGAGGCGTGGACATAGTGGTATCACAATAGTGAGGACGGGTGAGATCGTGAGGCGTGGACATGGTGGTATCACAATAGTGAGGACGGGTGTAGAGCGTGAGGCGTGGACATGGTGGTATCACAATAGTGAGGACGGGTGTAGAGCGTGAGGCGTGGACGGGTGTAGAGCGTGAGGCGTGGACATGGTGGTATCACAATAGTGAGGACGGATGTAGAGCGTGAGGCGTGGACATGGTGGTATCACAATAGTGAGGACGGGTGTAGAGCGTGAGGCGTGGACATGGTGGTATCACAATAGTGAGGATGGGTGTAGAGCGTGAGGCGTGGACATGGTGGTATCACAATAGTGAGGACGGGTGTAGAGCGTGAGGCGTGGACATGGTGGTATCACAATAGTGAGGACGGGTGAGATCGTGAGGCGTGGACATGGTGGTATCACAATAGTGAGGACGGGTGAGATCGTGAGGCGTGGACATGGTGGTATCACAATAGTGAGGACGGGTGTAGAGCGTGAGGCGTGGACATGGTGGTATCACAATAGTGAGGACGGGTGTAGAGCGTGAGGCGTAGACATGGTGGTATCACAATAGTGAGGATGGGTGAGATCGTGAGGCGTGGATATGGTGGTATCACAATAGTGAGGACGGGTGTAGAGCGTGAGGCGTGGACATGGTGGTATCACAATAGTGAGGACGGGTGTAGAGCGTGAGGCGTGGACATGGTGGTATCACAATAGTGAGGACGGGTGAGATCGTGAGGCGTGGACATGGTGGTATCACAATAGTGAGGACGGGTGTAGAGCGTGAGGCGTGGACATGGTGGTATCACAATAGTGAGGACGGGTGTAGAGCGTGAGGCGTGGACATGGTGGTATCACAATAGTGAGGACGGGTGTAGAGCATGGGGCATGGACATGGTAGTATCACAATAGTGAGGACGGGTGTAGAGCGTGAGGCGTGGACATGGTGGTATCACAATAGTGAGGACGGCTGTAGAGCGTGAGGCGTGGACATGGTGGTAACACAATAGTGAGGACAGGTGTAGAGCGTGAGGCGTGGACATGGTGGTATCACAATAGTGATGACGGCTGTAGAGCGTGAGGCGTGGGCATGGTGGTAACACAATAGTGAGGACAGGTGTAGAGCGTGAGGCGTGGACATGGTGGTATCACAATAGTGAGGACGGGTGTAGAGCGTAAGGCGTGGACATGGTGGTATCACAATAGTGAGGACGGGTGTAGAGCGTGAGGCGGGGACATTGTGGTATCACAATAGTGAGGACGGGTGTAGAGCGTAAGGCGTGGACATGGTGGTATCACAATAGTGATGACGGGTGTAGAGCGTGAGGGGTGGACATGGTGGTAACACAATAGTGAGGACGGGTGTAGGGCGTGAGGCGTGGACATGGTGGTAGCACAATAGTGAGGAAGGGTGTAGAGCGTGAGGCATGGACATGATAATCACAATAGTGAGGACGGGTGTAGAGCGTGAGGTGTAGACATGGTGGTAGCACAATAGTGAGGACGGGTGTAGAGCGTGAGGCATGGACATGGTGGTAGCACAATAGTGAGGACGGGTGTAGAGCGTGAGGCATGGACATGGTGGTAGCACAATAGTGAGGACGGGTGTAGAGCATGAGGCGTGGACATGGTGGTAGCACAATAGTGAGGACGGGTGTAGAGCGTGAGGCATGGACATGGTGGTAGCACAATAGTGAGGACGGGTGTAGAGCGTGAGGCGTGGACTCTGTGTTGTCACACAATATAATCACATCTAGTAACAGAACCTTTAATGGATGTTTTATACAAAAGTGAACATTCGCTCTGAAGTCTTAAAACCCTATAATTCAAGAAACTATTTCCTCCATACGAAATGCACGTGTAGATAGTGAGTCGTGGACACGGTGGTATCACAATAGTGAGCACGGGTGTAGAGCGTGAGTCGTGGACGCGGTAGTGTCACAATAGTGAGGACGGGTGTAGATCGTGAGTCGTGGACACGGTGGTATCACAATAGTGAGGACGAGTGTAGATCGTGAGTCGTGGACGCGGTGGTACCACAATAGTAAGGACGAGTGTAGACCGTGAGTCGTGGACGCGGTGGTATCACAATAGTGAGGACGAGTGTAGAGCGTGAGTCGTGGACGCAGTATCACAATAGTGAGGACGGGTGTAGAGCGTGAGTCGTGGACACGGTGGTATCACAATAGTGAGGACGGGTGTAGAGCGTGAGTCGTGGACGTGGTGGTATCACAATAGTGAGGACGGGTGTAGAGCGTGAGGCGTGGACATGGTGGTAACACAATAGTGAGGACGGGTGTAGATCGTGAGTCGTGGACACGGTGGTATCACAATAGTGAGGACGATTGTAGATCGTGAGTCGTGGACGCGGTGGTAACACACAATAGTGAGGACAGGTGTAGATCGTGAGTCGTGCACGCGGTAGTGTCACAATAGTGAGGACGGGTGTAGATCATGAGTCGTGGACGGGGTGGTAACACACAATAGTGAGGACGGGTGTAGAGCGCGAGTCGTGGACATGGTGGTATCACAATAGTGAGGACGGGTGTAGATCGTAAGTCGTGGGCGCGGTGGTAACACAATAGTGAGGACGGGTGTAGATCGTGAGTCGTGGGCGCGGTGGTAACACAATAGTGAGGACGGGTGTAGATCGTGAGTCGTGGACGCGGTGGTAACACACAATAATGAGGACGGGTGTAGATCGTGAGTCGTGGACCCGATGGTATCATACAATAGTGAGGACGGGTGTAGAGCGTGAGTCGTGGACGCGGTGGTATCACAATAGTGAGGACGGGTGTAGATCGTGAGGCGTGGACATGGTGGTACACAATAGTGAGGACGGGTGTAGATCACGAGTCGTGCACGCGGTGGTAACACACAATAGTGAGGACGGGTGTAGAGCGTGAGTCGTGGGCGCGGTGGTATCATACAATAGTGAGGACGGGTGTAGATCGTGAGTCGTGGATGTGGTGGTAACACACAATAGTGAGGACGGGTGTAGAGCGTGAGTCGTGGGCGCGGTGGAGTCACACAATAGTGAGGACGGGTGTAGATCGTCAGTCGTGGATGCGGTGGTATCATACAATAGTGAGGACGGGTGTAGATCGTGAGTCGTGGGCGCGGTGGTATCATACAATAGTGAGGACGGGTGTAGAGCGTGAGTCATGGACGCGGTGGTAACACACAATAGTGAGGACGGGTGTAGATCGTGAGTCGTGGACCCGGTGGTATCACAATAGTGAGGACGGGTGTAGGTCGTGGGCGCGGTGGTAACACACAATAGTGAGGACGGGTGTAGATCGTGAGCGCAGTGGTAACACACAATAGTGAGAACGGGTGTAGATCGTGAGTCATGGACCCGGTGGTATCATACAATAGTGAGGACGGGTGTAGAGCGTGAGTCGTGGACACGGTGGTATCACACAATAGTGAGGACGGGTGTAGAGCGTGAGTCGTGGACATGGTGGTATCACAATAGTGAGGACGGGTGTAGAGCGTGAGGCGTGGACATGGTGGTATCACAATAGTGAGGACGGGTGTAGAGCGTGAGGCGTGGACATGGTGGTATCACAATAGTGAGGACGGGTGTAGAGCATGGGGCATGGACATGGTAGTATCACAATAGTGAGGACGGGTGTAGAGCGTGAGGCGTGGACATGGTGGTATCACAATAGTGAGGACGGCTGTAGAGCGTGAGGCGTGGACATGGTGGTAACACAATAGTGAGGACAGGTGTAGAGCGTGAGGCGTGGACATGGTGGTATCACAATAGTGATGACGGCTGTAGAGCGTGAGGCGTGGGCATGGTGGTAACACAATAGTGAGGACAGGTGTAGAGCGTGAGGCGTGGACATGGTGGTATCACAATAGTGAGGACGGGTGTAGAGCGTAAGGCGTGGACATGGTGGTATCACAATAGTGAGGACGGGTGTAGAGCGTGAGGCGGGGACATTGTGGTATCACAATAGTGAGGACGGGTGTAGAGCGTAAGGCGTGGACATGGTGGTATCACAATAGTGATGACGGGTGTAGAGCGTGAGGGGTGGACATGGTGGTAACACAATAGTGAGGACGGGTGTAGGGCGTGAGGCGTGGACATGGTGGTAGCACAATAGTGAGGAAGGGTGTAGAGCGTGAGGCATGGACATGATAATCACAATAGTGAGGATGGGTGTAGAGCGTGAGGTGTAGACATGGTGGTAGCACAATAGTGAGGACGGGTGTAGAGCGTGAGGCATGGACATGGTGGTAGCACAATAGTGAGGACGGGTGTAGAGCGTGAGGCATGGACATGGTGGTAGCACAATAGTGAGGACGGGTGTAGAGCGTGAGGCGTGGACATGGTGGTAGCACAATAGTGAGGACGGGTGTAGAGCGTGAGGCATGGACATGGTGGTAGCACAATAGTGAGGACGGGTGTAGAGCGTGAGGCGTGGACTCTGTGTTGTCACACAATATAATCACATCTAGTAACAGAACCTTTAATGGATGTTTTATACAAAAGTGAACATTCGCTCTGAAGTCTTAAAACCCTATAATTCAAGAAACTATTTCCTCCATACGAAATGCACGTGTAGATAGTGAGTCGTGGACACGGTGGTATCACAATAGTGAGCACGGGTGTAGAGCGTGAGTCGTGGACGCGGTAGTGTCACAATAGTGAGGACGGGTGTAGATCGTGAGTCGTGGACACGGTGGTATCACAATAGTGAGGACGAGTGTAGATCGTGAGTCGTGGACGCGGTGGTACCACAATAGTAAGGACGAGTGTAGACCGTGAGTCGTGGACGCGGTGGTATCACAATAGTGAGGACGAGTGTAGAGCGTGAGTCGTGGACGCAGTATCACAATAGTGAGGACGGGTGTAGAGCGTGAGTCGTGGACACGGTGGTATCACAATAGTGAGGACGGGTGTAGAGCGTGAGTCGTGGACGTGGTGGTATCACAATAGTGAGGACGGGTGTAGAGCGTGAGGCGTGGACATGGTGGTAACACAATAGTGAGGACGGGTGTAGATCGTGAGTCGTGGACACGGTGGTATCACAATAGTGAGGACGATTGTAGATCGTGAGTCGTGGACGCGGTGGTAACACACAATAGTGAGGACAGGTGTAGATCGTGAGTCGTGCACGCGGTAGTGTCACAATAGTGAGGACGGGTGTAGATCATGAGTCGTGGACGGGGTGGTAACACACAATAGTGAGGACGGGTGTAGAGCGCGAGTCGTGGACATGGTGGTATCACAATAGTGAGGACGGGTGTAGATCGTGAGTCGTGGGCGCGGTGGTAACACAATAGTGAGGACGGGTGTAGATCGTGAGTCGTGGGCGCGGTGGTAACACAATAGTGAGGACGGGTGTAGATCGTGAGTCGTGGACGCGGTGGTAACACACAATAATGAGGACGGGTGTAGATCGTGAGTCGTGGACCCGATGGTATCATACAATAGTGAGGACGGGTGTAGAGCGTGAGTCGTGGACGCGGTGGTATCACAATAGTGAGGACGGGTGTAGATCGTGAGGCGTGGACATGGTGGTACACAATAGTGAGGACGGGTGTAGATCACGAGTCGTGCACGCGGTGGTAACACACAATAGTGAGGACGGGTGTAGAGCGTGAGTCGTGGGCGCGGTGGTATCATACAATAGTGAGGACGGGTGTAGATCGTGAGTCGTGGATGTGGTGGTAACACACAATAGTGAGGACGGGTGTAGAGCGTGAGTCGTGGGCGCGGTGGAGTCACACAATAGTGAGGACGGGTGTAGATCGTCAGTCGTGGATGCGGTGGTATCATACAATAGTGAGGACGGGTGTAGATCGTGAGTCGTGGGCGCGGTGGTATCATACAATAGTGAGGACGGGTGTAGAGCGTGAGTCATGGACGCGGTGGTAACACACAATAGTGAGGACGGGTGTAGATCGTGAGTCGTGGACCCGGTGGTATCACAATAGTGAGGACGGGTGTAGGTCGTGGGCGCGGTGGTAACACACAATAGTGAGGACGGGTGTAGATCGTGAGCGCAGTGGTAACACACAATAGTGAGAACGGGTGTAGATCGTGAGTCATGGACCCGGTGGTATCATACAATAGTGAGGACGGGTGTAGAGCGTGAGTCGTGGACGCGGTGGTATCACACAATAGTGAGGACGGGTGTAGAGCGTGAGTCGTGGACATGGTGGTATCACAATAGTGAGGACGGGTGTAGATCGTGAGTCGTGGGCACGGTGGTAACACACAATAGTGAGAACGGGTGTAGATCGTGAGGTCGTGGGCGCGGTGGTAACACACAATAGTGAGGACGGGTGTAGATCGTGAGTCGTGGACGCGGTGGTAACACACAATAGTGAGGACGGGTGTAGATCGTGAGTCGTGGACCCGATGGTATCATACAATAGTGAGGACGGATGTAGAGCGTGAGTCGTGGACGCGGTGGTATCACAATAGTGAGGACGGGTGTAGATCGTGAGGCGTGGACATGGTGGTACACAATAGTGAGGATGGGTGTAGATCATGAGTCGTGGACGCGGTGGTAACACAATAGTGAGGACGGGTGTAGAGCGTGAGTCGTGGGCGCGGTGGTATCATACAATAGTGAGGACGGGTGTAGATCGTGAGTCGTGGATGTGGTGGTAACACACAATAGTGAGGACGGGTGTAGAGCGCGAGTCATGGACGCGGTGGTAACACAATAGTGAGGACGGGTGTAGATTGTGAGTCGTGGGTGCGGTGGTAACACAATAGTGAGGACGGGTGTAGATCGTGAGTCGTGGGCGCGGTAGTGTCACAGTAGTGAGGACGGGTGTAGAGCGTGAGTGGTGGGCGTGGTGGATTCACACAATAGTGAGGACGGGTGTAGATCGTGAGCGCGGTGGATTCACACAATAGTGAGGACGGGTGTAGATCGTGAGTCGTGGGCGCGGTGGATTCACACAATAGTGAGGACGGGTGTAGAGCGTGAGTCGTGGGCGCGGTGGATTCACACAATAGTGTGGACGGGTGTAGATCGTGAGTCGTGGGCGCGGTGGATTCACACAATAGTGAGGACGGGTGTAGATCGTGAGTCGTGGGCGCGGTAGAGTCACACAATAGTGAGGACGGGTGTAGATCGTGAGTCGTGGGCGCGGTGGTAACACACAATAGTGAGAACGGGTGTAGATCGTGAGTCGTGGGCGCGGTGGTAACACACAATAGTGAGGATGGGTGTAGATCGTGAGTCGTGGGTGCGGTGGAGTCACACAATAGTGAGGACGGGTGTAGATCGTGAGTCGTAGGCGCGGTGGTAACACACAATAGTGAGGACGGGTGTAGATCGTGAGTCGTGGGTGCGGTGGAGTCACACAATAGTGAGGACGGGTGTAGATCGTGAGTCGTGGGCGCGGTGGAGTCACACAATAGTGAGGACGGGTGTAGATCGTGAGTCGTGGGCGCGGTGGAGTCACACAATAGTGAGGACGGGTGTAGATCGTGAGTCGTGGGTGCGGTGGAGTCACACAATAGTGAGGACGGGTGTAGATCGTGAGTCGTGGGCGCGGTGGAGTCACACAATAGTGAGGACGGGTGTAGATCGTGAGTCGTGGGTGCGGTGGAGTCACACAATAGTGAGGACGGGTGTAGATCGTGAGTCGTGGGTGCGGTGGTAACACACAATAGTGAGGACGGGTGTAGATCGTGAGTCGTGGGTGCGGTGGTAACACACAATAGTGAGGACGGGTGTAGAGCGTGAGTCGTGGGTGCGGTGGAGTCACACAATAGTGAGGACGGGTGTAGAGCGTGAGTCGTGGGCGCGGTGGAGTCACACAATATAACATCTAGTAACAGAACGCTTCCTTTAATGGATGTTTTATACAAAAGTGAAGCCATAAAACCCTATAATACAAGAAACAATATTTCCTCCGTCCACATCGCACAATTTCCTTCTCACAGAGCAGCAGTAACAGAACGCTGCAGATTCTCTGCAGAAACCTTTGGTGCCGTCTACACGACAGGAACGAGGCCACATTTTACCATTTGTACCACAAGACCCCGAACAACAGACAAGAAACACGAGGACATGAACAGAAGGACAAAAGAAATCAGGAATCTCCTCCGTGTAACCAGAAGTCGGATCAGCGGAGACTCGTCCTCGCACACCTTATCCAGACATGGCGGCCGCCAGCGCCTTCACTTCAAAGGCCTCCGGAGGAATGGCACCCCGACTCTGTAAAGGGAAACCGATAATAAAGGAAAACCAAATCATACGTGTAAACCTGGAGACCAGACAGAAGCATCATTTACCCCTTTATACAGTCAGGGGGTGAGCGCTCTTAAAGGGGTTCTCCATTTATATGGAGATAAACATTAAATGGATTCTCTTATCAAGACGACTGCTCTCTATATACCGTATTAGTGCTTATAGATATTATAGAGGGGTCTCCCGCCCCGAACCCCCAGCTGTGAGCTAGAATAATACCTGGCCCCACCATCCCCCCCGGTGCATAACGTCCGGCACCATCTTGCCCCCCCCCGGTGTATAATGTCCTGCCCCATCTCGTCCCCTCCCCGGATGTATCATGTCCGGTCCCATCTCCCCCCTTCCTGGTGTATAACATCCAGCCCCATTGCTCCTCCTGTGCATAACGTCCGGCACCATCTTGCCCCCCCGGTGTATAATGTCCTGCCCCATTTCGTCCCCTCCCCGGATGTATCATGTCCGGTCCCATCCCCCCCCTTCCTGGTGTATAACATCCAGCCCCATTGCTCCTCCTGTGCATAACGTCCGGTCCCATCGACCCCCGATGCATAACGTCTGGCCCTTCCCCCTGCTGTGCATAACATTCAGTGCCATCGCCCCCCATGCATAACTTCCGACCCCATCGTCCCCCGGTGTAACATCTGGTCCCGTTGCGGTGTGATGTCTTCTGGATGAAGGGGCAACAATTCCCACCAATGCCTCCAAAATCTTATAGAAATCCTTCCCAGAAGAGCAGAAGCCGTTCTATCTGTGGAGGAGCGACTCCATATTAATGTCTATGGGTGTAAGATGGGAGGTGAGAGCTCCCTGGAGGTGAATGTGGAGGGGGCACATACTTTTCTCCAGATATTGTATGTACAGTGATTCCATAGAGCAAGAACTGATCTTTGCAGCTGTAATCAGCTCTGGCCAATAGAGGGCAGCACTGAACCTCTAAACACCTCCACAGGACACATGCAAAGACCTTCAGAGATACAGTGCAGGTGTCGGCTTCAGGTCACTGGAGACAGTCAGCAAGTAGGTTGCTTAATAAAACCATTTACCTTCAGGTGATGAAACACTTTCTTTGCTTGATGCACATCCCAGTTGTTGTCGTCAAGACATCTGTATGGGGAAAAGAGATTTTATCAAAAGACACCGACCACGGCGGAAGGAAGCCCATCGCCCGTGGCTGGTGTCACCTAAAGTTACATGATATAGAGGCAAAACCTCAGCTGTGAGAAGTGTCGGGGCTGCACAGGTTTTCAGTACCTTAATGGAAAGTGAAATGTTCCTATTCAGTGACAGAAAGCAGAGATCTTGGATACAAAGTGTATGATGAGGTTACAGAACCCCCCGCGCTCAGTGCCGCGCACCGCGGTCTCACTCACTTCAGAGCCCAGTCCGGCTTCATCCTCGTGTACGCGGAGAATGAGTGGACGGTGTACCTGGCGGCGGCGGAAGGGGCTTTCTCGCAGATCGCTGGGACAGGTTTGGGGGGCTCAAGTGATGGCGTTTCTTGCGGACCCCCGTATGCATTCAGTATAACCATCTGATCATTCAAAATCTGAGCGCTGGAAAAAGAGGAAAACAAAAAAGTAACTGAATTATTAGTGATTTCAATATCTCGGCTTGCTTTCAGTGAATGGGACCATGTTTGTTACACAGACCGGATTCCTCTCACTGCTAATCATTTACTAACTGGGGTCTACGCAATATGCTGTACAGATTTTATGCCTCGCGATGTAATTAAGAATATTCTCATTCATTGATGGCAAGCAGAGATCTGAAAACGCTGAAAAAATAGAAATATAAATTACCGTATATGCTCGAGTATAAACCAAGGCACCTAATTTTACCACAAAAAACTGGGAAAACTTATTGACTTGAGTATAAACCCTAATTTGGGAAATGCAGCAGCTACTGGTAAATTTCCCCATCCTGGTACGCATGGCCCCCTCATCCCCAATCCTGGTATGCATGGACCCCTCATCCCTAATTCTGTTGTGCATGGCTCCCTCATCCCCAATCCTGGTACGCATGGCCCCCTCATCCCCAATCCTGGTACGCATGGCCCCCTCATCCCCAATCCTGGTACGCATGGCCCCCTCATCCCCAATCCTGGTACGCATGGCACCCTCATCCCCAATTCTGTTGTACATGGCCCCCTCATCCCTAATCCTGGTATACATGCCCCCCTCATCCCCAATCCTGGTATGCATGGCAGCCCTCATCCCCAATCCAGGTATGCATGGCAGCCCTCATCCCCAATCCAGGTATGCATGGCAGCCCTCATCCCCCAATCCAGGTATGTATGGCACCCCTCATCCCCCAATCCTGGTATGTATGGTACCCCTCATCCCCCAATCCTGGTATGCATGCCCCCCCATCCCCAATCCTCGTATGCATGGCACCCCTATCCCCAATCCTGGTATGTGTGGGCCCCCTCATCCCCCAATCCGGGATTGTATGCCCCCCATCCCCAATCCTGGTATGCATGGCCTCCTCATACCCAATCCTGGTATGTATGGCCTTCCCATCCCCAATCCTGGTATGTATGGACCCCCTCATTCCCCAATCCTGGTATGCATGGCCGCATTACTGCACACACAAAAAAATAATCAAACACTGAAGGTACGTGCACACGATCAGTAATTGCTGCGGATTGTACGCTGCGCACTTGCGCTGCGTGCAATCCGCAGATGCCAGATGTTATAGAATAGTGGATGGGATTTATACAGATCCCATGCCCACTATGCGTCTCCATACACCTGCGGCTCACCCGCAGACACGGACATGCGGCGCGTCTTCCCAGACCTCAGTATGTCAATTTCTCTTGCGGAGACACTAGTCTCCGCAAGAGAAATTCTATCAGTGCAATGTATAGGATGCGGTGAATCCGCATGGCTCAATGAACACATGCGGATTTACCAGCATGCAGCGCTTTGGACGCAGCATAAAGTATGCTGCGTTCAAAGCGCTGCCAATAACGCCCATGTGCACATACCCTTATACTCACCTTCCTTCCTCACCTCTGCTCTGCGTCCTTTTCTGCTGCAGCAGCTCATGTCAGCATCTGAGCAGCGCATGACGTCACTGCCATGCGCTCTCAGACGCTGAGCTGCTGGCACATTCACTCCTCTCCACCCCGGGACTATGGGCGTGGAGAAGAGTGAATATGCACTCTCTTTAGTAGCGGGCACTGTCAGCAGGAACTGCGGCTCAACGCTTCTCTGTGTCCGCTACTAAAGAGAATGAATATTCATTCTTCTCCACGCCCATGGGAGTGGAGAAGAGGGAATATTAATTTCTCTTTAGCGCGGGCACACGTGGTAGCTGCAGCAGCGGCTACTGCGTGTGCCCCGCTCCTCCACCGTCGCAACCTCCCCCAGCACTATCCACCACCAGAATTTCTATATACTCGAGTATATACCAGAGTATAAGCCGAGAGGGGCTTTATCAGAACAAAAAATGTGCTGAAAAACTCGGCTTATACTCGAGTATATACGGTATATTAAAAATCTGGTGAATTACATGATGATTGGAAGAGATGAGATCAATCATAACCTATGCAGCGGATACCACCACTGGCGGCCTCAGTATTCCTGTAGCCAGAAGACCACCGCCAGGAGGAGTTAACAGAGCGGCCGGTCATACATGCACCCTGCCTCCGCCAGGAGGAGTTAACAGAGCGGCCGGTCATACATGCACCCTGCCTCCGCCAGGAGGAGTTAACAGAGCGGCCGGTCATACATGCACCCTGCCTCCGCCAGGAGGAGTTAACAGAGCGTCCGGTCATACATGCACCCTGCCTCCGCCAGGAGGAGTTAACAGAGCGGCCGGTCATACATGTGTAGCACTCTGAGGGCTCGGCTGCTACAGGGGTATTGCACCTCGACCCAGAGGTGTGATATTCCACTCCCGGGTAAGGATGGAGTGTGGACCAGGACTCAGTAAGCTGCATACACCACACACACCCCATTTCCGAGGGACAGCTCTACGGGGCTCCCATTTATATATATATGTAGGCACAACTGACCATGTCCCTGGCTGGAGTGGGGAGGGGGAGGAAAACCCAGTGGTGTAGGAGCAGATAGGGGTGGCTCTCTGGGCATAGGTAGGAGCCCATTGGTTGCTAGTCACCTGGGCTCACACATAGAGGGAGGTATATAAGGTGGGCACCATCTTAGAGTAGTCAGTTCAGTCCAGTCAGGAGGAGAAGAGAGAAGGAGAGTTCAGCCAGAGAGGGCTGACAGGGAGCTGTGGCTCAGTCTGGGCCCAGCTCCACGAGGCCGGCCTGGAGTGGAGGCCAGAGCCAGAGGAGAGGAACAGAAACAGCAAGGAACTGGAACAGAAAGGAAACAAGGAACAGCACATTAAGAGAGGCTCAGAGACACCAGAGAAGAAGGGACCCCATAGGCCCAGGAGAGTGCGGGTGAAGGGTTGGCAGAGCAGGGTACCGGAACCCAAATTGGTGGAGGCAACAAATTCCTCAGCCAAAGACCGAAGGTTGTGACCACATCTTGGTGCGACCCCTCACTACATCCACCAGGAAAGCATACCACATAGGGTCAGGGAAACCGGAGAGAGGTTTCGCCAAGAGAAGGCCCGAGGAAGCTGGACAAAGGTGGGTCACTGGTGGGGACGGCCAGAGCAAGAAAGAGAAGGGAGCCCTGTGCCACGCTCTGGAATTGCCTGGGAGTTGGTCGAGCCCCTTGCCTGGTGGACGCAGCACGGCTTGGGCAGTCACCGCCGGTACAGACGTGACTAGGACCAGTAAAGAACTGTGAGTAAAGCATTGGAAACTGCAACCACACGTCTCTGTGTTTCATCGCCGCACCAGCACCATTAGTACTGGGACGCTCACACCATCACTCCCATCATGCACACTAGCTGCCCTGAGGCAATGCTTCTCCCGTGGGGAGTTATCCCATACTTGGCTGCGCATACAACATCAGCAGTCTGCGGCACAGCGGCGGTCTCCACTGACCGCAATCCACGGGTAGCGTAGTCGGACACTTATTATTACACTAAGACTGCCACTGGTTTGAAAGCCCTGGGCACGGACCGGGTCACCGCCACTGAAGACTACAACCCCCAGCGATAGTCTTCCGTGGCGATAGGTGATATTACAGCTCACCTCCTCCTCCTGTACAATGACTGATAACACCTCTATATATAGTAGATTACACAGGATCCACCATTCACAATAGGTGATATCACAGCACACCTCCTCCTCCTGTATAATGACTGATAACACCTCTATATACAGTAGATAACACAGGATCCACCATTTACAATAGGTGATATCACAGCTCACCACCTCCTCCTCCTGTACAATGAATGATAACACCTCTATATACAGTAGATAACACAGGATCCACCATTTACAATAGGTGAGATCACAGCTCACCCCCTCCTCCTCCTGTACAATGACTGATAACACCTCTATATACAGTAGATAACACAGGATCCACCATTTACAATAGGTGAGATCACAACTCACCTCCTCCTCCTCCTCCTTTATAATGACTGATAACACCTCTATATACAGTAGGTAACACAGGATCCACCATTCACAATAGATATCACAGCTCAACTCCTCTTCCTGTATAATGACTGATAACACCTCTATATACAGTAGGTAACACAGTATCCACCATTCACAATAGGTGAGATCACAGCTCACCCCCTCCTCCTCCTGTACAATGACTGATAACACCTCTATATACAGTAGATAACACAGGATCCACCACTCACAATAGGTGAGATCACAGCTCACCTCCTCCTCCTGTACAATGACTGATAACACCTCTATATACAGTAGATAACACAGGGGACCCACCATTCACAATAGGTGATATCACAGCTCACCTCCTACTGTACAATGACTGATAACACCTCACCTCCTCCTGTACAATGACTGATAACACCTCTATATACAGTAGATAACACAGGGGACCCACCATTCACAATAGGTGATATCACAGCTCACCTCCTCATCCTGTATAATGACTGATAACACCTCTATATACAGTAGATAACACAGGATCCACCATTCACAATAGGTGAGATCACAGCTCACCCCCTCCTCCTCCTATACAATGACTGATAACACATCTATATACAGTAGATAGCACAGGATCCACCATTCACAATAGGTGATATCACAGCTCACCTTCTCCTCCTGTACAATGACTGATAACACCTCTATATACAGTAGATAACACAGGATCCACCATTCACAATAAGTGTCATCACAGCTCACCTCCTCCTGTACAATGACTGATAACACATCTATATACAGTAGTTAACACAGGGGACCAAACATTCACAATAGGTGATATCACAGCTCACCTCCTCCTCCTGTATAATGACTGATAACACCTCTATATACAGTAGATAACACAGGATCCACCATTTACAATAGGTGATATCACAGCTCACCACCTCCTCCTCCTGTACAATGAATGATAACACCTCTATATACAGTAGATAACACAGGATCCACCATTTACAATAGGTGAGATCACAGCTCACCCCCTCCTCCTCCTGTACAATGACTGATAACACCTCTATATACAGTAGATAACACAGGATCCACCATTTACAATAGGTGAGATCACAACTCACCTCCTCCTCCTCCTCCTTTATAATGACTGATAACACCTCTATATACAGTAGGTAACACAGGATCCACCATTCACAATAGATATCACAGCTCAACTCCTCTTCCTGTATAATGACTGATAACACCTCTATATACAGTAGGTAACACAGTATCCACCATTCACAATAGGTGAGATCACAGCTCACCCCCTCCTCCTCCTGTACAATGACTGATAACACCTCTATATACAGTAGATAACACAGGATCCACCACTCACAATAGGTGAGATCACAGCTCACCTCCTCCTCCTGTACAATGACTGATAACACCTCTATATACAGTAGATAACACAGGGGACCCACCATTCACAATAGGTGATATCACAGCTCACCTCCTACTGTACAATGACTGATAACACCTCTATATACAGTAGATAACACAGGATTCACCATTCACAATAGGTGAGATCACAGCTCACCCCCTCCTCCTCCTATACAATGACTGATAACACATCTATATACAGTAGATAGCACAGGATCCACCATTCACAATAGGTGATATCACAGCTCACCTTCTCCTCCTGTACAATGACTGATAACACCTCTATATACAGTAGATAACACAGGATCCACCATTCACAATAAGTGTCATCACAGCTCACCTCCTCCTGTACAATGACTGATAACACATCTATATACAGTAGTTAACACAGGGGACCAAACATTCACAATAGGTGATATCACAGCTCACCTCCTCCTCCTGTATAATGACTGATAACACCTCTATATACAGTAGGTAACACAGGATCCACCATTCACAATAAGTGATATCACAGCTAACCTCCTCCTCCTATACAATGACAGATAACACCTCTATATACAGTACATAACAAAGGGGACCCACCATTCACAATAGGTGGTATTACAGCTCACCTTCTCCCCCTGTATAATGACTGATAACACATCTATATACAGTAGGTAACACAGGATCCACAATTCACAATAGGTGATATCACAGCTCACCTACTCCTCCTCCTGTACAATGACTGATAACACCTCTATATACAGTAGTTAACACAGGATCCACCATTCACAATAGGCGATATCACAGCTCACCTCCTCCTCCTCCTGTACAATGACTGATAACACAGGATCCAACATTCACAATAGGTGAGATCACAGCTCACCCCTTCCTCCTCCTGTACAATGACTAATAACACCTCTATATACAGTAGATAACACAGAGGACCCACCACTCACAATAGGTGATATCACAGCTCACCTCCTCTTCCTGTATAATGATTGATAACAAATCTATGTACCGCAGTTAACACAGGATCCTCCATTCACAATAGGTGATGTCACAGATCACCTCCTCCTCCTGTACAATGAATGATAACACCTCTATATACAGTAGATTACACAGAATCCACCATTCACAATAGGTGAGATCACAGCTCACCTCCTCCTCTGTACAATGACTGATAACACCTCTATATACAGTAGATAAAACAGGATACACCATTCACAATAGGCGAGATCACAGCTCACCTCTTCCTGTACAATGAATGATAACACCTCTATATACAGTAGATAACACAGGGGACCCACCATTCACAATAGGTGGTATTACAGCTCACCTCCTCCCCTGTACAATGACTGATAATACCTCTATATACAGTAGATAACACAGGATCCACCATTCACAATAGGTGATATCACAGCTCACCTCCTCCTCCTCCTGTACAATGACTATTAACACCTCTATATACAGTAGATTACACAGGATCCACCATTCACAATAAGTGAGATCACAGCTCATCTCCTCCTCCTGTACAATGACTGATAACACGTCTATATATAGTAGATGACACAGAGGACCCACCATTCACAATAGGTGATGTCACAGCTCACCTCCTCCTCCTCCTGTACAATGACTGATAACACCTCTATATACAGTAGGTAACACAGGAGACCCACCATTCACAATAGGCGATATCACAGATCACCTCCTCCTCCTGTACAATGAACGATAATACCTCTATATACAGTAGATTACACAGGATCCACCATTCACAATAGGTGATATCACAACTCACCTCCGGCTCCTGTACAATGAACGATAACACCTCTATATACAGTAGATTACACAGGATCCACCATTCACAATAAGTGAGATCACAGCTCACCTCCCCCTCCTGTACAATGAATGATAACAACTCTATATACAGTAGATTACACAGGATCCACCATTCACAATAAGTGAGATCACAGCTCATCTCCTCCTCCTCCTGTACAATGACTGATAACACCTCTATATATAGTAGATAACACAGGATCCACCATTCACAATAGGTGACATCACAGCTCACCTCCTCCTCCTGTACAATGACTGATAACACCTCTATATACAGTAGATAACACAGGATCCACCTTTCACAATAGGTGATATCACAGCTCACCTACGCCGCCTGTACAATGAACGATAACACCTCTATATACAGTAGATTACACAGGATCCACCATTCACAATAGGTGACATCACAGCTCACCTCCTCCTCCTCCTCTACAAGGACTGATAACACCTCTATATACAGTAGATTACACAGGATCCACCATTCACAATAGGTGATATCACAGCTCACCTCCTCCTCCTGTACAATGAATGATAACACCTCTATATACAGTAGATAACACAGGATCCACCATTCACAATAGGTGATGTCACAGTTCACCTCCTCCTCCTGTACAATGAATGATAACACCTCTATATACATTAGATTACACAGGATCCACCATTCACAATCGGTAAGATCACAGCTCACCCCCTCCTCCTCCTGTACAATGACTGATAACACCTCTACATACAGTAGATAACACAGGGGACCCAACAATCACAATAGGTGGTATTACAGCTCACCTCCTCCTCCTCCTGCACAATGACTGATAACACCTCTATATACAGTAGATAACACAGGATCCACCATTCACAATAGGTGATATCACAGCTCACCTCCTCCTCCTCCTGTACAATGACTGATAACACCTCTATGTACAGTAGATAACACAGGATCCACTATTCACAATAGGTGAGATCACAGCTCACCTCCTCCTCCTTTACAATGACTGATATCACCTCTTTATACAGTAGATAACACAGGATCCACCTTTCACAATAGGTGATATCACAGCTCACCTCCTTCAACTCCTGTACAATGACTGATATCACCTCTATATACAGTAGATGACACAGGGGACCCTCCATTCACAATAGGTGATGTCACAGCTCACCTCCTCCTCCTCCTGTACAATGACTGATGAAACCTCTATATACAGTAGATTACACAGGATCCTCCATTCACAATAGGTGAGATCACAGCTCACCTCCTCCTCCTCCTGTACAATGACTGATAACACCTCTTTATACAGTAGATAACAAAGGGGACCCATCATTCACAATAGGTGGTATCACAGCTCACCTCATCCCCCTGTATAATGACTGATAACACCTCTATATACAGTAGGTAACACAGGATCCACCATTCACAATAGGTGATATCACAGCTCACCTCCTCCTCCTGTACAATGACTGATAACACCTTTTTATACAGTAGATAACACAGGATCCTCCATTCACAATAGGTGATATCACAGCTCACCTCCTCCTCCTGTACAAGGACTGATGACACCTCTATATACAGTAGATAACACAGGTTCCACCATTCACAATAGGTGGTATTACAGCTCACCTCCTCCTCCTATACAATGACGGATAACACCTCTATATACAGTACATAACAAAGGGGACCCACCATTCACAATAGGTGGTATTACAGCTCACCTTCTCCCCCTGTATAATAACTGATAACACCTCTATATACAGTAGGTAACACAGGATCCACCATTCACAATAGGCGAGATCACAGCTCACCTCTTCCTGTACAATGAATGATAACACCTCTATATACAGTAGATAACACAGGATCCACCATTCACAAAAGGAAATATCACAGCTCACCTCCTCCTCCTGTACAATGACTGATAACACCTCTATATACAGTAGATAACACAGGATCCACCATTCACAATAGGTGATATCACAGCTCACCTCCTCATGCTGTACAATGACTGATAACACCTCTATATATAGCAGATGACACAGGGGACCCACCATTCACAATAGGTGATGTCACAGCTCTCCTCCTCCTCCTCCTCCTGTACAATGACTGATAACACCTCTATATATAGTAGATAACACAGGACCCACCATTCACAATAGGTGATATCACAGCTCACCTCCTCATGCTGTACAATGACTGATAACACCTCTATATATAGCAGATGACACAGGGGACCCACCATTCACAATAGGTGATGTCACAGCTCTCCTCCTCCTCCTCCTCCTGTACAATGACTGATAACACCTCTATATACAGTAGATAACACAGGATCCACCATTAACAATAGGTGAGATCACAGCTCACCTCCTCCTCCTGTACAATGACTGATAACACCTCTATATACAGTAGGTAACACAGGATCCACCATTCACAATAGGTGAGATCACAGCTCACCTCCTCCTCCTCCTGTACAATGACTGATAACCTCTATATACAGTAGGTAACACAGGATCCACCATTCACAATAGGTGATATCACAGCTCACCTACTCCTCCTCCTGTACAATGACTGATAACACCTCTATATACAGTAGATAACACAGGATCCACCATTCACAATAGGTGGTATTACAGCTCACCTCCTCCTCCTCCTGTTCAATGACTGGTAACACCTCTATATACAGTAGATAACACAGGGTCCACCATTCACAATAGGTGAGATCACAGCTCACCTCTTCCTGTACAATGAATGATAACACCTCTATATACAGTAGATAACACAGGATCCACCATTCACAATAGGTGGTATTACAGCTCACCTCCTCCTGTTCAATGACTGGTAACACCTCTATATACAGTAGATAACACAGGATCCTCTATTCACAATAGGTGAGATCACAGCTCACCTCCTTCTCCTCCTCCTGTACAATGACTGAAAACACCCTTATATACAGTAGATGACACAGGGGACCAACCATTCACAATAGGTGATATCACAGCTCACCTCCTCCTCCTGTATAATGACTGATAACACCTCTATATACAGTAGATAACACAGGATCCACCATTCACAATAGGTGATATCACAGCTCACCTCCTCATGCTGTACAATGACTGATAACACCTCTATATACAGTAGATAACACAGGATCCACCATTCACAATAGGTGAGATCACAGCTCACCTCCTCCTCCTCCTGTACAATGAATGATAACACCTCTATATACAGTAGATGACACAGGGGATCCACCATTCACAATAGGTGAGATCACAGCTCACCTCCTCCTCCTCCTGTACAATGACTGATGACACCTCTATATACAGTAGATAACACAGGATCCTCTATTCACAATAGGTGAGATCACAGCTCACCTCCTTCTCCTCCTGTACAATGACTGATAACACCTCTATATACAGTAGGTAACACGGGATCCACCATTCACAATAGGTGATATCACAGCTCACCTCCTCCTCCTGTACAATGAATGATAACACCTCTATATACAGTAGATAACACAGGATCCACCATTCACAATAGGTGAGATCACAGCTCACCTCCTCCTGTACAATGACTGATAACACCTCTATATACAGTAGATAACACAGGATCCACCATTCACAATAGGTGATATCACAGCTCACCTCCTCCTCCTGTACAATGAATGATAACACCTCTATATACAGTAGATAACACAGGATCCACCATTCACAATAGGTGAGATCACAGCTCACCTCCTCCTGTACAATGACTGATAACACCTCTATATACAGTAGATAACACAGGATCCACCATTCACAATAGGTGATATCACAGCTCACCTCCTCTTCCTGTATAATGCGGATTGCACATTTTCTGTACAATAAACCTCATTTCAAGGCAGAAACATTACTGTGTCCAACAGTTATTACATAGATCAAACTGAAATAGCTGTTGCAAAAACACCAATTTTAAGAAAGCATTAAGCTTAAGATTAATAGGGGTGCCCAAACTTTTTCATATAACTGTATATATAATTATATACACAGTGGGGGAAATAATTATTTGATCCCCTGCTGTCTTTCTTAGTTTGCCCACTGACAAAGACATGAACAGTCTATAATTTTAAGGGTAGGTTAATTTTAACATTGAGAGATAGAATATCCCCAAAAAAAATGAAGAAAATCACATTGTATAAATCAGATAATTTTTCTGCATTTTGCAGTGAGAAATAAGTATTTGATCCCTCTGGAAAACAACACTTAATACTTGGTGGTAAAACACATGTTGGCAGCACAGCAGTCAGACGTTGTTTGTAGCTGATGATGAGGGTTGTGCACATGTCGGGAGGAATTTTGCTCCACTCCTCTTTGCAGATCATCTCTAAATCATTAAGATTTTAAGGCTGTCGCTTGGCAAATCGGAGCTTTAACTCCCTCCATAAGTTTTCTATGGGATTAAGGTCTGGAGACTGGCTAGGCCACTCCATGACCTTACTGTAGTTCTTTATGATCCACTCCTTTGTTGCTTTGGCTGTATGTTTTGGGTCATTGCCTTGCTGGAAAGACCTAGCCACGACCCATCTTCAATGCTCTTACTGAGGGAAGGAGGTTGTTGGCCAAAATCTCGCGATACATGACGCCATCCATCTTCCCTTCAATACGGTGCAGTCGTCATGTCCCCTTTGCAGAAAAGCACCCCCAAAGTATGTTTCCCCCACCATGCTTCACGGTTGGAACGATGTTCTTAGGGTTGTACTTCCTTCTTCTTCCTCCAAACACGGCCAATTGAGTTAATGCTAAAGAGCTCAATTTTTGTCTCATCTGACCACAGCACCTTCTCCCAATAACTCACAGAATCATCCAGGTATTCATTGCCAAACTTCAGATGGGCCTGCACATGTGCCTTCTTGAGCAGGGGGACCTCGCGGGCACTGCAGGATTTTTAACCTTTAAAGCGGAATGTGTTACCAATGGTTTGCTTGGTGACTGTGGTCCCAGCTGCCTGGAGATCATTAGCAAGTTCCCCCCGTGTAGTTTTAGGCTGATCTCTCACCTTCCTCATGATCAAGGATACCCCACGAGGTGAGATTTTGCATGGTGCCCCAGATCAATGTCTATTGACAGTCATTTTGTATTTCTTTCATTTTCTTACAATTGCACCAACAGTTGTCTCCTCCTCACCCAGCGTCTTACTTATGGTTTTGTAGCCCATTCCAGCTTTGTGCAGGTCTATGATCTTGTCCCCGACATCCTTAGAAAGCTCTTTGGTCTTGCCCATGTGGTAGAGGTTAGAGTCTGACTGATTAATGGAGTCTGTGGACAAGAGTCTTTTATACAGGTGACTATGTAAGACAGCTGTCTTTACTGCAGGTAACGAGTTGATTAGGAGCGTCTAACTGGTCTGTAGCAGCCAGAACTCATAATGGTTTGTAGGGGATGAAATACTTATTTCTCACTGCAAAATGCAAAAAAAATTATCTAATTTATACAATGTGATTTTCTTGATTCTTTTGGGCAGGGATATTCTATCTCTCAATGTTAATATTACCCTTAAAATTATAGACTGTTCATGTCTTTGTCAGTGGGCAAACTTAGAAAAACCCGCAAGGGATCAAATATTTATTTCCCCCAGTGTGTGTGTGTGTGTGTGTGTGTGTGTGTGTGTGTGTGTGTGTGTGTGTGGGCAGGTGTTTGTGTGTGTGTGTGGGCAGGTGTGTATGTGTGTGGGCAGGTGTGTGTATGTGTGTGTGTGTGTGTGGGCAGGTGTGTATGTGTGTGTGTGTGGGCAGGTGTGTGTATGTGTGTGTGTGTGGGCAGGTGTGTGTGTGTGGGCAGGTGTGTTTGTGTGTGGGCAGGTGTGTTTGTGTGTGTGTGTGTGGGCAGGTGTGTATGTGTGTGGGCAGGTGTATGTGTGTGTGGGGGGGGCAGGTGTGTGTGTGTGTCTGTGTGGGCAGATGTGTGTGTGTGTCTGTGTGGGCAGGTGTGTGTCTGTGTCTGTGTGGGCAGCTGTGTGTGTGTGTGTGTATATGTGTGTGTGTCTGTGTGGGCAGGTGTGTGTGTGTATATGTGTGTGTGTGTGTGTGTGTATATGTGTGTGTGTCTGTGTGGGCAGGTGTGTGTGTGTATATGTGTGTGTGTGTGTGTGTGTGTGGGCAGGTTAGAAAGTCTTGCCCTGTTGAACACTACACCTGACTTGAGGCCACCACCTCTTGGTTGTCCAATGTTCTTGCTTCTCTAGGGCTCTTCTCAGATATTCATTATACCAGCTCCCCAGAATACCAAAGTTATGGTGGGTGACCGCGAGCCCTGGTGGTGGTCATAACTGCGGCCACCCAGGGGCAATACTCCATAACAACAATCCCCTGAGGTGGTGTAGGATGTAAGGACCTATTCACACTACATTCAGCGCTGCATTCAGGTCTTTACACAAGGCTTACAACTGAATCCCTGAAATTCAGGATTGTGCTGTCTGAAATGAGACATCTGAAAGCAGAGAAAATGGAGCCTAAAGATTCAGACTTTAGCCTCGGTTTGCCTTTGTTCAAATCAATGGCTATGTCAAGGCACATCTGAATGCCATTTTTCAGGGATTTAGATAGAAGCCTGGAAAGAGGAGATGAATGCATTGCAAAATTCAGTGTGAATAGGCCCTTATATCTGGAGTCTTGATATTGATGCCACAAGCATTTTACTTGTTTTTAACTTAAAAAAAAATACACACACACAAATTATACACACACACACACACACTATACATACATACACACACACTACACATACACACACATTATACACACACACACACTATACATACACACACACTACACATACACACACACACACACTATACATACACACACACACACACTATACATACACAAACACTATACATACACACACATTATACACACACACACACTATACATACACACACACAAATGTGTGTGTGGGCAGGTGTGTGTGTGTGGGCAGGTGTGTGTGTGTGGGCAGGTGTGTGTGTGTGTGGGCAGGTGTGTGTGTGTGATGTCTGTCTGTTTGTGTGTGTGTTTGTGTGGGCAGATGTCATTGTGTGATGTCTGTTTGTATGTATTTTTGTGTTTCAAATGTGTTTATGCGTGTCTGTATATGTTTGTGTGTGTGTATGACTGCATGCGGCCTACTGCTGAGTATAGTTGGCGCCGTGCGGCCTCCTGATGTCTCTGGGGGTCTGGGGGGGCTCCGTGCGGCCTCCTGCTGTGTATAGATGGCTACGTGCGACTCCCCGCTGTGTATAGATGGCTACGTGCGCCCCCCCGCTGTTTATAGACGGCGCCGTGCGGCCCCCCGCTGTGTATAGATGGCTACGTGCGCCCCCCGCTGTGTATAGATAGCTATGTGCGGCCCCCCGCTGAGTATAGATGTCGCCGTGCGGCCTCCTGCTGTGTATAGATGGCTACGTGCGCCCCCCGCTGTGTATAGATAGCTATGTGCGGCCCCCCGCTGAGTATAGATGTCGCCGTGCGGCCTCCTGCTGTGTATAGATGGCTACGTGCGGTCTCCCGCTGAGTATAGATGGCGCTGTGCGGCCTCCTGCTGTCTCTGGGGGGAGCGCCGTGAGGCATCTATACTCAGCAGGAGGCCGCACGTAGCCAGCTATACACGTATACTCAGCAGGAGGCCGCACGTAGCCATCTATACGGTGCCATCTATACACAGCGGGAGGCCGCACGGCGCCATCTATACACAGTGGGAGGTCGCACGGCGCCATCTATACACAGCGGGAGGCCGCACGGAGCCATCTATACACAGCGGGAGTCTCAGTGTTTTGCAAGAGCAGTCAATAAATTCTGCTTGACTAATTCTGAGCACCATAAAGTCTGGTTCGCTTCTAACCTGCTGTCTTCATTTTCAGCTTGCTGAATTCTAACTCATTTACTGTCATTCGAGACGATGCCTTTGCTGGTCTCTTTCACCTTGAATACCTGTAAGTGTTCCACTTAATGTCATATTTTTGATTCTGTTCTTCTTCATCTTTTGGCATGTGCAATTGTATGAGCAAGTATTCATATGAATTTATGACCTACTTAAACCTTGGAGGACCTTAAATTTTATTCAATCAATTTTTTTTCCAGTTTAAAACTATGGGACATATATGTGCCTTGGTCCTCAAAGGGTTTTTAAAGGGGCTGCAAACATAAATACGAAAAAAATAATTCAATTAGTGCTTTTTGTGTTCATTTAATTTTTATTTGAAGTCCATTTTTTTTATATACCTTGAAATTAAGCCCTACCCCGTGGAATGAAGCCCTACCTACATAACATCTGAGAGCTACATGGATCCCGCTTGTGAGGTGCCTGTCCGTCACTGCTATTCAGTTTTAGGGTCCACTCACTAAGCCATATATTCTCTCATGCAAGAGAATAGGGCCAATTATGCTAATGACACTGGGCTCAAACTCTGTCAGAGCTTCAACTGAGTGTGATCCGATTCTCTCGCAGCACAGATATGGAGAAGATGGAGAACTTAATTTCTCCATCTTCTCCATAGTCTCTGTGAGTGTTCATCAGACTGCACTTGGATGACATCCGAGTGCAGTCCAATGTTTTACGTGCACCCATAGACTTGTATGGGTGCACATGGTCCGAATATCGAATGAGATTATTTTCTCATGCCAATAATCGCACTGTCCCATAGTATAACATAGAGCCGAGTCCTATCCGATAAAACATCACATAGCATTCGGCCGTGTTATACGACAGTGTGAGCGAGCCCTTAGAGTCAAGGAATATTTACATGTAGATGATGATATTACTCTCCAAGTGTATATTTTTTTAGGCGAGTTCATAGTAAATGCTTTGCATTTTTGACATGTGATCAACTAAAGAACAAGAAAGATTTAGGACCTCGCCTATAGAGAAACGGAAAATAGTTTGGAGGACTTGCATGTCCTTTTTTATTTATTATGAGAAAATCATAAAAGATCCCGTTTTTTAACCATGCTGTGACTTTCTGCTGAGGGAGAGGGAGAGAGCTGCCCTATTCAGAGTCTGTAATAAGACCTGCTGACAAAAGTGTTGAAGATACAGTCTAATGTGAATTAACAATGAAAAAAAGTTAATTTAACAAATGGCTTGTATTTTTTTTAATACAAACTTTTTTGTCTTTACAGCTCCTTTAAAGGGAATCTGTCATCAGGTTTTTGCCACCTAATCTGAGAGCAGCATAATGTAGGGTTAGAGGCACTGATTCCAGTAATGTGTCACTTACTGGGCTGCTTAGTGTTGTTTTGATAAAATCATTGATTTGTCAGAAGGTAATTATCACTAGATGACTAGTAAGTTCTGTAGGACCCCACCCCCATCACTGATCAGTAGATTTCTGTGTACAATGAGCATGGGCAGAAAGCTGCCAATCAGTGGTGTGGGTGGGGCTATACAGAGCGCAGCATTCAGAGAGCTGCTAGATCTGCAGCAGATAAAACAAAACGGTGATTTTCTCAAAATGACAACAAGCAGCTGAAAAAGTGACACATCGCTGGAATCAGGGTATCTGCCCCAATATTGTGCTGCTCTCAGATGAGGCAGCACAATTAATATTATGCCAAATTAATTTCCCGTGAACTATCACATGATCTATCACAGGGGATCATGTGACATGTCACGTGATAAATCAGGTGTGTGGAGGGGGCCCGCGCCTTCTAAACTGCCCGGGGCCCTTGCTACTCTTAATCCACCCCTGCCTATATCCTCGGAGCGGCCTGGCTGCCCCTGTATGCCGGCGAGTCGCATACCTTGGGCGACTTTAAAGAAAGGCTGTATAGCCTGTTCAAAGTTTATCCCCTGACAGAAGAACAGAAGGTAAGCATACTGATAGGGCAGTTAACTGGTGCGGCCCAGCGGGAGGTAAAGTCTTGGACAGCTGAGGAGAAAAGGACTGTAAGGGGGGTTCTGACCCGTCTACGGGACACCTTTGATACCCGTACCTCAGCAGAAATCAAAATGCGGTTCTATGGATGTAAGCAGCGAGCTCAAGATAGCATCCGAGATTATGCCCTAAATTTACAGGAAGCCTTAGGGGCAATTAAGCAAGCTGACCCTGGCAGCGTGCAGGATACAGATAAACTATTGACTGACCAGTTCATAGAAGGTCTGCTGTCCAGCGCCCACAGAACCCAGCTGCGCCTCATGGCCCTACAGAACCCCGATTTGACTTTTGCACAGTTCAAAGATAGGGCCATCCGGGTGCTCCGAGAACCTGCACCGGGTGGCGCTGTAGCTTCCCGGCGCCCTGCCATCCCTTACCACCAGGGGGCGGCGCCCTATCCCGCAGACCTTGTGGGGGCTGATGCGCAGGCCCTAAATCCATCCCCGCCTGCAAACCTGCACCATCAGGTCCAAGAACTAACAAAGAGTGTTGCTGCATTGACCAGGACCATACAGTCATTACAAATGGACCCGTCAGGACCAATCAAGCTGGCTTCCAGTCCGGAGGATGTCCCGTGGCGTCGACGGAGGAGGATCCCGTCGTTCAGAGGGAGGCCCGCCGATCATTACACTGAGGATGGACAGCCGATTTGCCGCTGTTGCAGCTAGCCGGGACACGTAGCCAGGTACTGTACTTTAAATGGGTCCGACCTGGGGCAAAGGGCCAACCCCCAGGCATAAGGTCATCAGGCCCATCTAATTGGCGTGATAAGTACGTAGGGGGACGCCCGGTTTTACCCGTAGTGCTGGACGGTATCCCCATAAGTGCACTGCTGGACACCGGGTCCCAAGTGACTACCATCCCCTATGTACTTTTCAAGCAGTACTGGAGTGACACTGATATAACTCGTTATCCAGACGATGACTTGAGCATCATCGCCAGCAATGGTCAACCCGTGCCGCAGGTGGGGTTCAGAGAGATGACCATTAAGATTGGTAAACTTGAACTGCCGGCACAGGGAGTGATCATTGTGGACATTGACCGTCGAGAAAGTCACCCTAAAATAACCTTGGGTACTAATGTGATTGAAAATTGTCTTTCAGAAGTAATTGTAATTTTGCAGCAGGTGGCGATGAATGCAAGCTCCAGCCAACAGAGGGTCCTCCAGAAGGAGATAAGAGCCCTGATGAGATGGCAACAGGTAGAACTGTCTGGTGGTGAGATCGGTAGCGTGAGGATGAGCGACCCGTTCCCCATTGCCATGCCCCCCAAAAGTGAAATGATCTGGTGTCGGACTGCAATCGGGTTAAGAGGGAGAGACTACCAAGCCATGGTAGAACCCGTGTACTCAGACAGCAGGCCCACCATTTTGACAGCCCGGGGGGTGGTCGATGTCCGCCATGGAAGGGTGCCCGTCCGGATCTTAAACTTTGGGGAAAGGGAAGTACACTTGCCCCGGTACGCTACACTAGCCAAATTGTATACTGTTGAACACAATGCTGTCAGGGCCATGGAACCCTTGCCTCCATCTCCCCAGGCGGAGGGTAATGGTTCCCAGAAACCCAAGGAGGACTGGTGCCAGAAACTCCACGTGGGTGCTGACTCCACTCCCTTGCACCAAAAACTTGGAGTCTATCGGGTGGTTCAAGAGTACGAGAGAATCTTTAGTAAGCACCCGCTAGACTTCGGCAGAGTGAAAGGGGTAGAACACCACATCCCCACGGGGAGCCACCCACCAATAAAAGAAAGATACAGACCTGTACCACCCCGCACGCTATCAGAACGCAAAGGGCATGCTGAGAGAAATGAAGGAAGCCGGGGTCATTAGAGACAGTTGTAGCCCCTGGGCAGCCCCCTTGGTTCTGCTAAAAAAGAAAGACTGTACTATGAGAATGTGCGTGGACTATAGAGAAGTCAATCGTATCACCCATAAAGACGCATACCCGTTGCCTAGAATAGAGGAGTCTTTGGTCGCACTAAAATCAGCTAATTTCTTCTCTACTTTGGACCTTACTAGTGGGTACTGGCAGGTTCCTGTGGCAGAGGCTGATAAGGAGAAGACCGCCTTCACCACCCTGATGGGATTAAGTAAATTCAACTATATGCCGTTCGGGCTCTGCAACGCACCCGGGACCTTCCAGAGGCTGATGGAATGCTGTCTAGGGCACCGAAACTTTGAGACGGTCCTACTTTACCTGGACGACGTGATTGTCTATTCGAAGACTTACGAGGACCATCTAAAGCACCTGGCCGAGGTGTTCGAGGCCCTGGCAGGCTTTGGCATGAAAGTGAAACCCTCCAAGTGCCATCTGTTAAAGCCGAAGGTACAGTACCTGGGACACGTGGTGAGTGCAGAAGGAGTAGCCCCCGACCCTGACAAAATCATGGCAATAAAGAACAGGCCAAGCCCCTCTAACATAAAAGAAGTGAGGCAGTTCGTCGGGTTGGTAGGCTACTACCGAAGGTTCATCCCCAGGTTCACCAAGATGGCAGCCCCTATGCAGGACCTCCTTATAGGACAATCTAAGACCAGAAGCCAAAAGCCACCCTTCAAGTGGGACAAGCCGGAAGAGGAGTCCTTCCGCCAGCTGAAGATGGCCCTCACGGGGGATGAGATCCTGGCATACCCTGATTATGGCCAGCCTTTTATCCTCCACACAGACGCCAGTAATGTGGGGCTGGGAGCCGTACTGTCACCGAACCAACAGGACAGAGAAAGGGTGATCACGTACGACAGCCGAGAGAAACCCGGAGAATTACAGCTCCTTTAAGCTGGAGTCCTTGGCAGTGGTGTGGGCCGTAACAGAACGTTTCAAGCATTACCTGGCCTCTGTGAAGTTCACTGTGTACACGGACAACAATCCGTAGACACATCTGGACAATGCGAGACTTGGTGCCCTAGAGCAGCGGTGGATGGCCCGGCTAGCAAACTATGACTTCACCATCAAGTACCGGGCAGGCCGAGCCAATGCCAATGCAGATGCCCTATCGAGAATGCCCCACTTGCCCGATGAGGGAGAAGATCCAGATGAGTTGGAGGAAATAGAGCTCCCTGCATTCCACCGGTACGGAAGGAAGGAAGGTACCAGCCAGAAGACGCCCTTGATGCCCATCGTCACCAGGCAGCCTCTTGAGCTGGTAGCTCTGGACCATGTGAAACTGGCTCCAAGCCGGTCGGGCTACGTCTATGCCCTGACAATAGTGGACCACTATTCCCGGTTCCTGGTGGTGGTTCCTGTTAAAGACTTGACAGCCCAAACAGCGGCCAGAGCCTTCCAACAACACTTCTGCCATCCACACGGGTATCCGGAACAGGTCTTGACAGATCAAGGTCCAGCGTTTGAGGCTGAAATCTTCCAGGAGTTCTGCAACCTCTACGGCTGTAAGAAGATTCGGACAACATCTTACCACCCACAAACCAACGGGCTATGTGAGAAAATGAATAATATCGTCATTGATCTCCTCAAAACGTTGCCCCTGGAAGAACGCAGCCTGTGGCCGGAGAAGCTGCCAGACCTGATAGACTTATACAACCATATCCCGGTGAATGCTACAAATTGCACCCCGGCTTACCTGATGAGGGCAAGACCAGGTAAGCTGCCGATAGACTTGGAGATGGGAGTCCTCCCCACCTCCCCAGACGCGGACTGGGATACGGAACGGCGGCTACAGTACAAGAAGGTACAGGAGAATGTGGAGAGGAGTCTGGCTCAAGCGAGAGAAAAGCAAGAGAGGCTCTTCAACCAACACGCCCCTGCTGGTCCCCTGGAACCTGGTGAGCAGGTCCTGAAGGGGAAGAGAAGGCTTCACAAGCTAGATGACCAGTTGGAGAGCGACCCGTACACAGTACTGCAGTCCAACCACAACAACCCGAAGGTATGTGTAATTGCCAAGGATGGAGGAGAAACCACTAGCACCGTCTCCAGAGACCACCTAAAAAGGTGCCCCAAGCAACTACAGAGTGCAGGAGAAGATCAAGATGACCTTGAACCCGCAGAAGACAAGAAAGAAATGATCAGCACAGTTCTTGGAGAGTTCCCCCGGTCCTGGACTCGGATAAATGATGCAATAGTGGTACCCGTCCTACACTTCCTTCAACCAACCCAGCAGGAACCTACAGGAGAGCAGGAGGAATCAGAAGACCAAGCAGCCCTAGAGGCAGAAGAACCCATGCCAGCAGCCCAGGAGAGTCAACCCTCTGCTGACAGTGAGCCTGCCATACCTGCGGTAAGCCAAAGGACCCGCAGATAGCTGCCTGCACTGCCTGTAAACCCAGCTAGTAGCTGTACCCTGAATGCTAGTGGGGAAAGTCAGGTTAGACCACCACCAGACAGTGGGTTACGCAGGTCAACCCGGAGCACTAGGGGGCAAATACCAGCTCGCTGGAAGATCTAAATGCTGTATATTGTAAATGTTTTATGTTTGTTGCCTGGTTGCTAATTATGTTTTTCCAGTCTTTCTAGTTCATGGACTAACAGGTTATGGACGCTGAATAACCGGAACTGTCTTGTAGATAGTTGCACTTGGTGCCCTCTTTCGAAGATGGCCACGGAAGAAAAATCTGTCCGGTGTGGCCTCCTTGTGGCCCAAAGTAGAGAGCTCAGCCTTGTCGCCACGCCCAAGGCGAGGAACTTGGGGTTTATGGAAACAGGTCCCCACACCGTGGAAAACTTCACACCTTGTTGGGTGACATGGACACCCGTCACGGAAGCGCCGTGACCTCAAGGACAAAATATAGTTGTATATATGTTATGTTGTCATTTATACCCTGCATTTGTGTTTCCTGTTTAGTCCGGAGTAATAAATTTTACTAGGGGAGAATGTGTCACCCCAGGCCTGGATGCCACAAACAATAATCTGTGTCTGAGAGCAGGAGGGAGGTCCCCTGGTTAGGGACAATTAGCATACAGCACCTCCTGTCCCAGGCCAGCAGGGGGAGCTGGCTGCCCCTATAAAAGCTGGAACTGGGGGCAGGGTTAGAGAGAACTGGAAGACCTAGCTCAGGAGTGAGACTAGTCCCAGAGAAGGAGGGACAGTTCAGCTGTAGCTGAGGAGTCCGTGAGGCAGAGGAGAAACTGCAAGCCAGGGACAGAGGTGACGAGAGCCGGTCCTGGAAGAGAACCAATCTACCGGGCATTGGGGTCCGGGGCTGTCAGGGTTACAAGCCCAGCAGCAGAGAACCAACCTGCGAGGGATTTCAGGTCCCTTGGCCTAAGAAGCCTGGAGGCTCCGCCACACAGAGGGACCAGTACAGCGAGGAGCAAGCAACAGGTACCCAAGGCCCTAGTCGCATGCCATACAGGCGAGAAGTACACGGCCAGCTCAGAGACGTGGGCTATTACACCACGAAAAGGGGGATAGTCAGAAAGAGCATAGAGAGAACGGTAGGCCTACACACTCACCCTGACCAGTGGGGCTCGCCCGAATGCTCTCAGACACCCAGGCCCATTCCTAACCGGTACTGTTGGGTCATTAATAATATCTACAATAAAGACCCTGAACTGTTTGAAGCGGACTCTGAACTCTTACTATTGCGGCCTGCACTATCACCCCCAACATCCACCTACACTGCCCTGAGGCTACACTCTTCCCGTGGGGAGTTATCCTACACCTGTGCTGCACACCAACACCAGCCTCAGCAGTCTGCCTCGCAGCGGCGGTTATCCCTGACCGCAATCCACGGGTGGCGTAGTCGGACATTCAAAACACTGATAAATAGACTGCCACCATTTGGTCTGACCACCCTGAGCCACGGGATCGGGTTGCCACTACTACCCCCATCAGCACCGTACACTAGAAGGCCCGGTTCCGTGTACCCCACGGCCCAGGGGGCGAGTCATGTGCATCAAATTATACATACACATATGGGGCAGTGGGGCTTCATACTATATACAGGTGCTTCTCACAAAATTAGAATATCATCAAAAGTTAGTTTATTTCAGTTCTTCAATGCAAAAAGTGAAGCTCCTATATTATATAGAGTCATTACACACAGAGTGATCTATTATATAGAGTCATTACACAGAGGGATCTATTATATAGAGTCATTACACACAGAGTGATCTATTATATAGAGTCATTACACAGAGGGATCTATTATATAGAGTCATTACACACAGAGGGATCTATTATATAGAGTCATTACACACAGAGGGATCTATTATATAGACTCATTACACACAGAGGGATCTATTATATAGAGTCATTACACACAGAGGGATCTATTATATAGAGTCATTACACACAGAGGGATCTATTATATAGAGTCATTACACACAGAGGGATCTATTATATAGAGTCATTACACACAGAGGGATCTATTTTAAGTGTTTATTTCTGTTAATGTTGATGATTATGGCTTACAGCCAATGAAAACACAAACGTCATTATCTCAGTAAATTAGAATACTTCATAACAACAGCTTGAAAAATGTTTTTAAAATCAGAAAAGTTGGCCTACTGAAATGTATGTTTAGTAAATGCCCTCAATAGTTGTTCGGGCTCCTCGTGCATCAATTACTGCATCAATGCGGCAATGTGGCATGGAGGGATCAGCCTGTGGCACTGCTGAGGTGTTATGGAAGCCCAGGTGGCTTTGATAGCAGCCTTCAGCTCATCTGTATTGTGGGGTCTGGGGTCTCATCTTCCTCTTGACAATACCCCATAGATTCTCTATAATAGATTCTCTATGGGGTTAAGGTCAGGCGAGTTTGCTGCCAATCAAGCACAGTGATACTGTTGTGTGTAAACCAGGTATTGGTACTTTTGGCAGTGTGGACAGGGGCCAAGTCCTGCTGGAGAATGACATTTCCATCTCCATAAAGCTTGTGGGCAGAGGGAAGCATGAAGTGCTGTAAAATGTCCTGGTAGACGGCTGCGCTGACTTTGGTCTTCATAAAACATAGTGGACCTACACCAGCAGATGACATGGCTCCCCAAACCATCACTGATTGTGGAGACTTCACACTAGACCTCCAGCAGCTTGGATTGTGGCCTCTCCACTCTTCCTCCAGACTCTGGGACCTTGATTTCCAAATGAAATGCAAAATTTACTTTTCATCTGAAAACAACACCTTGGGCCACTGAGCATCAGTCCAGGTCTTTTTCTCTTTGGCCCAGGTAAGACGCTTCTGGCGTTGTCTATTGGTCATGAGGGGCTTGACACAAGCAATGCGACACTTGTAGCCCATGTCCTGGATACGTCTGTGTGTGGTGGCTCTTGAAGCAATGACTCCAGCAGCAGTCCACTCCTTGTGAATCTCCCCCAAATTTTTGAATGGCCTTTTCTTAGCAATCCTTTCAAGGCTGCGGTTATCCCAGTTGCTTGTGCACCTTTTTCTACCACACTTTTTCCTTCCACGTCCATTAATATGCTCGGATACAGCACTCTGTGAACAGCTGCTTCTTTAGCAATGACCTTTTGTGGCTTACCCTCCTTGAGGAGTGTGTCAATAACTGCCTTTTGGACATCTGTCAAGTCAGCAGTCTTGCCCATGATTGTGGAGCCTACTGAAACTGACTAAGGGACCTTTTTAAATGCTTAGGAAGCCTTTCCAGGTGTTTCTTGTTAATTCTAATTTACTGAGATAATGACTTTTGTGTTTTCATTGGCTGTAAGCCATAATCATCAACATTAGCAGAAATAAACACTTAAAGCAGATCACTCTGTTTGTAATGACTCTGTATAATATATGAGTTTCACTTTTTGGATTTAAGAACTGAAATAAATTCACTTTTTGATGATATTCTAATTTTCTGAGAAGCACCTGTATGTAGCAGTGCGGCAATTATACTATATACAGTCAGGAGTATAAGTACTTGATACACTGATAATTTCGAAAGTTTTTCCACCTACAAAGAATGAAGAGGTCTGTTTTGTTCTACTTAACTGCTGCAACTTGGACCTTTAACAGGATTTATATTTCACCTATGAGAAAGCATACTATGTGTATTTGGCAGATTAACTCAGGCATGTTTATGATAAACTGAATACCTGGATTGGAGTCCTATTTGTATACAGAATATTGACTATTAATGCTGGCAGAGTAAGTCTTAGGCTATATTCACACTAGGTGTTTTTTTCTGCAGCAAAACATAATCTCTTGGCAGGAAAGAAGTAGCGTCAAAAACGCAGGTTTTGGTGTGTTTTTTTGCAGTGGCTCTTGGTGCATTTTTGGTGCGTTTTTCAGGATCCCAAAGTTCAGCTTTGCTTCCACCATAGACACATGAGAACAGGTCACCATTGCAAGACATATGTTCATGAAAAAGTACACATTACAAATGTAACAGGGGGCGGGTGGGGGGTGAATTGGTCTGGAATGGTTTATCTAAGACCCTGGCAGTGCATTGAATTTGTAGGACACTATTTACTTTCACATTATGGTTTGCCATTGAGTTGCTCAGGCATTGTTCATTTTCACACCTCCCTGGGCCACACGTGTTGTTCAATCTCACACCTAGCTCAACCAATGTTTACTTTGTAGGCATCACTAATTTAATTAAACTGTAATAATCCAAGCTGCTATCTCAGGTGACCAAGACAAGATGGTTTAAACTTGGGAAAATCACAAGAATAAATGTGTGTCACATACTTGCTTTTTTCACTAAAAACGCAGCAAAATGTTCGCACTAGGCTTTTTTTCAGCATTTTTTTCCACCACCCTTTTTTTTAATGGGTGAAAAACGCTGAAACAAGTGACATACTCTATTGCAAAAAGCCATGGAAAGCACAAAATACTGAGGACAAATAAGCAAGCTTTGTGCATGAGATTTCGGAAATCTCATAGACTTTGTTGGTACTGTAAAACGCAGCTGAAAATTTGCATAAAAAAGCCCGCTAAAAAAACGTCTAGTGTGAATATAGCCTTGTATAACGGTTCGCCAATGAGTTAGGATATATGACCACGATGCAGAAATGCTGCGGATTTTTCCTAAGCGTTTCTGCATCTCCCTGGGTTGTCAAGCGCTTTGCCAAGTGATTTTAGCATCACTTGGAAAAGTGCTTGACAACTTGGTCACACTATATAATTCCATGCAACCGGCATGGATTTATATAGTGTGACCAAGTTACAATGCTGCAAATGCAGCATCAATAATGAAAAAAAAGAATAATAATGGTGAAAAATAAAAAAAAAACATTATACTCATCTTCCGATAGTCCTCGATCTCCTTCTCCGGTGCGTCCGGTGTCTTTGGCGGATCACGGTGCTGTAAAAGGACCTTTCATGACGTCATTTAGTCATGTGACAGGTCACGCAACCGCCGATGTCAGCGGTCACGTGACCTGTCACATGACTAAATGGCATCATGGAAGGTCCTTTTACCACCGCGAGCAGCCGAAGAGCCAGCAGCACCGCCGGGAGCAGACAGGGGCCATCAGAAGGTAAGTATATGTTTATTTTTTATTTTAATTCTATTTTAACTACAGGTACTATGGTACCCGGGTCTGGAGGAGAGTCTCTTCATCTCCAGACCCGGGTACCATCCATGCATTGAGTCGTATAGTATCCACATGTGTATTTGTAGTCATGCGGATGTTATGCGTTCCAATGCAAGTCAATGGCGGCTAAATCGCAGCGACTCTGCAAAATTAAAGGACGTGCTGCGGATTTTTCCGCAATGATAATCCGCAGCGGAAATCTCCGCGGCATGTGCATAGCACATGCGGATTATCATTGGGGACCATTGCAGACCTATCACCAAGCGTTTTTTAAGTGTTTCCGCAGCGAAAGTTACGCTGCAGAAACGCCTAAAAAACGCATAGTGGGCACACAGCCTTAAAAGTTCTATGGTGAAGAAAAACACGTGAGATAATAAATGCTAAATATACAATATTTCCCATAATATGACTGAGGATATCTTTAGGGTGTATTCACTGTTTTTTCTTCTGCAGCAATAAATGCTGTGTTTTACAGCACCATCTTAGTGAATGACATTTCTGAAATCTCATTCACATGCTGTTTTTTTTGCATTTTTTTAAAATCTGCAGCTTGTCAAGTCTTTCAGAGGTTTTGCAGCATTTTTCACCCATTCAAATGAATGGAAAAAAAAACACAAGTAAAAACACCTGAATTTTAAGCAGCGTTTTTCCTGCCTCCTTTGATTTTTGAGGTAGAAAAAAAATGCTGCCAAAATCCAACTTGTGAACACACCTTTATCCTGGTTGTGTTCTAATTGGATATAAAATAGAACGGCCATGATAACATGGGTAGTTAATTGTATGGTGTTTTCACTTTAAATATTACCAGGCCGCATTCTATTTGCGCAGAGCTGCTCCGTGAAGATTCTATCACAAGATTCCGTGATGACATCACAGGTGATGGTGACATCACTGCTCACAGTCGCTATATATGCAATGCACATAGGCTCACCCGTGCCTTTCTTGGCTCTATAGTGACTGATAGCACTTGCAGTTTTTCACTATGGCTGGAATTGTTTTGGACATTCCTCAGGTAAAAGCACTATTGATGATCCTTATGATCAATCGTCCTAACAGTGTGCTTCTACCACCCGATGGCGTCCTCAGCTTCACTCACCGGCTGGTGATGGAGCTAGTAAAGGATTGCCTGACCAAACACCGACAACGTCGTCTAACGTCAGACTATCTGACGGATTTACTTCAGAACATCAGGACATTACTACACCAGGTAAGTGGCGGACACTCTGCACAGAACATCTCAATATTAACAGATAATAATGGAGGGATAGAAGCTTTTTCTTCTAATATATCGTATTTTGCAGACCATAAGACGCACCAAAATTTTTTGGGAGGTAAATAGGAAAAACATTTATTATAATAAAATGGGGGTCTGTCTTATAGTCCGAATTTTCGGTTGCTTACTGAGGGGGGGTGGTGGCAGTGGAGCGAGGTCACAGGAGGCAGAGTCGCTGCTGCAGGAAGTCGGCAGTAGGAGTGGGGCGCTGCTGCGGGCTCCAAGCTGGGAGGAGCGGGGTGTCCAGAAGGTACGAGGCTGCGGGCCCTGGGCTTCAAGGAAATGTTAGCGGTAATTCAGGAGGGGAGGCCCTGCTCTGCTTATTGATTTCTCTGCAGTGGGCTTCAAGAAGTAGGCTGCTGGAGATGGCCAATACGCAGTTTGAGATCTCAGCTCCTCATTGAGCCGAGATCTAAATCTGCACATGCACTGCCTCCAGCCAGGGCCGGCTCCAGGTTTTTCTGGGCCCCGGGCGAAAGAGTCTCAGTGGGCCCCTTTAACACATACCACGATTCATGATGCAGAGATACGGCGGAGAAATATATATATATATAGTACAATGCAAAGATTTCACTTCATGAGTGATATCTATTGTAAATTCCACAATAGCTCAGAAACCGGTGAATCGCTCCACACAGAATAGTGGCCCCCATATAAGGCTCCATACGGAATACTGGTCCCCATATAACGCCCATACGGAATACTGGCCCCCATATAACGCTTCATACGGAATACTGGCCCCCATATAAGGCCCCATACGGAATACTTGCCCCCATATAAGACCCCATACGGAATACTGGCCCCCATATAAGGCCCCATACGGAATACTGGCCCCCATATAAGGCCCCATACGGAATACTGGCCCCCATATAAGGCCCCATACGGAATACTGGCCCCCATATAAGGCCCCATACGGAATACTGGCCCCCATATAAGACCCCATACGGAATACTGCCCCCATATAAGACCCCATACGGAATACTGGCCCCCATATAAGACCCCATACGGAATACTGGCCCCCATATAAGGCCCCATACGGAATACTGACCCCCATATAAGGCTCCATGCGGAATACTGACCCCCATATAAGGCTCCATGCGGAATACTGACCCCCATATAAGGCTCCATGCGGAATACTGACCCCCATATAAGGCTCCATGCGGAATACTGACCCCCATATAAGGCTCCATGCGGAATACTGACCCCCATATAAGGCTCCATGCGGAATACTGACCCCCATATAAGGCTCCATGCGGAATACTGACCCCCATATAAGGCTCCATGCGGAATACTGACCCCCATATAAGGCTCCATGCGGAATACTGACCCCCATATAAGGCTCCATGCGGAATACTGGCCCCCATATAAGGCTCCATACGGAATACTGGCCCCCATATAAGGCCCCATATGGAATACTGGCCCCTATATAAGGCTCCATACGGAATACTGGCCCCCATATAAGGCTCCATACGGAATACTGGCCCCCATATGGAATACTGGCCCCCATATAAGGCTCCATACGGAATACTGGCTTCCATATAAGGCTCCATACGGAATACTGGCCCCCATATAAGGCTCCATACGGAATACTGGCCCCCATATAAGGCTCCATACGGAATACTGGCCCCCATATAAGGCTCCATACAGAATACTGGCCCCCATATAAGGCTCCATACAGGATACTGGCCCCCATATAACGCTCCATACAGGATACCGGTCCCCATATAATGCTGCATGCAGGCTGTTACCCCCCACATAATGCCCCATACAGGCTGTCCCCCCCTTATAATGCTCCATGCAGGCTGTTACCCCCCACATAATGCCCCATACAGGCCCCTCCCTTTTAATGCTCCATGCAGGCTGTTACCCCCCACATAATGCCCCATACAGGCCCCTCCCTTTTAATGCTCCATGCAGGCTGTTACCCCCCACATAATGCCCCATACAGGCTGCCCCCCCCTTATAATGCTCCATGCAGGCTGTTACCCCCCACATAATGCCCCATACAGGCCCCCCCTTTTAATGCTCCATGCAGGCTGTTACCCCCCACATAATGCCCCATACAGGCTGCCCCCCCCCTTATAATGCTCCATGCAGGCTGTTGCCCCATACAGGCCCCCCCCTTTTAATGCTCCATGCAGGCTGTTACCCCCCACATAATGCCCCATACAGGCTGCCCCCCCTCTTTATAATGCCCCATGCAGGCTGTCACCCCTCCTCTTTATAATGCCCCATGCAGGCTGTCACCCCTCCTCTTTATAATGCTCCATGCAGGCTGTCACCCCTCCTCTTTATACTGCCCCATGCAGGCTGTCACCCCTCCTCTTTATACTGCCCCATGCAGGCTGTCACCCCTCCTCTTTATAATGCCCCATGCAGGATGTCCCCCCCCCTCTCTTTATAATGCCCCGTGCAGGCTGTTCCCCACCTTATAATGCCCCATGCAGGCTGTCACCCCTCCTCTTTATAATGCCCCATGCAGGATGCCCCCCCTCTCTTTATAATGCCCCGTGCAGGCTGTTCCCCACCTTATAATGCCCCATGCAGGCTGTTCCCCACCTTATAATGCCCCGTGCAGGCTATTCCCCACCTTATAATGCCCCATGCAGGCTGTTCCCCACCTTATAATGCCCCATGCAGGCTGTCGCCCCCCCTCTCTTTATAATGCCCCCCCTCTCTTTATAATGCCCCGTGCAGGCTGTTCCCCACCTTATAATGCCCCATGCAGGCTTTTCCCCACCTTATAATGCCCCATGCAGGCTGTCACCCCTCCTCTTTATAATGCCCCATGCAGGATGCCCCCCCTCTCTTTATAATGCCCCGTGCAGGCTGTTCCCCACCTTATAATGCCCCGTGCAGGCTGGTCCCCACCTTATAATGCCCCATGCAGGCTGGTCCCCACCTTTTAATGCCCCATGCAGGCTGGTCCCCACCTTATAATGCCCCATGCAGGCTGGTCCCCACCTTATAATGCCCCATGCAGGCTGGTCCCCACCTTATAATGCCCCATGCAGGCTGTCACCCCTCCTCATTATAATGCCCCAAGCAGGAATCCCCCCCTCTTTATAATGCCCCATGCAGGCTGTTCCCCACCTTATAATGCCCCATGCCTCCATACATTTAAAAAAAAAAAAAAAAAAAATCAAATACTCACCTCCCTTCTCCTCACCTGCTGCCTGCTGCCCGCCGCTCGCTGCTCGGCTCCGAACTCCAGCGTTGTCGGCGTTGTCCCGCTCAGCGCTCCCTGTGACGGCTCAGGGGAGGGCGCGGTGTAAAGACGTCACCGCGCCCTCTGACCTGAGACGTCACAGGGAGCGCAGAGCAGGAAGACAGCTGATCTGCGGAGGCACGGGGAGAGGTAAGTATCCAGCTGCCGGGGCCCTGAGCAAGCGGAGGGGAGAGGGGAGGGGGCGCTGACACCGCTCTCCTCCGCCCATAGCCCAGCGGGGTGCGCGACCGCCAGTGGGCCCCTCTGCCTGCTCAGGGCCCCGGCATTTGCCCGGGTGCGCCGGGTGCTGACGCCGGACCTGCCTCCAGCGGCCATTTGCCTGAAGCCCACCGCCAGAAATTCAATGGGCAGAGCGGGGACTCCCCTCCTAAATCACCGCTAACATTGCCTTGAAGCCCAGGGCCCGCAGCCTCGCACCTCCTGGACACCCCGCTGGCCCGCAGGAGCGCCCCACTTCTACTGCTGGCTTCCTGCAGCAGTGACCCTACTTCCTGTGACCTCACTCCACCACAGCCACCCCCCTGGTAAGCTACATTCAGACAATTATTATTATTAATAATCTGTCTGATATGCTGGGGTGGAGAGTTCCAGAGTAGGGGGGATGCACGGGAGAAATCTTGTATGCGATTGTGGGAAGAGGAGATAAGAGGGGAGTAGAGAAGAAGATCTTGTGAGGATCGGAGGTTGCGTGCAGGTAAGTACCGGGAGACTAGGTCACAGATATATGGAGGAGACAGGTTGTGGGTGGCTTTGCATGCCAAGGTTAGGGTCTTGAACTGGAGTCTCTGGGTAATGTGGAGCCAGTGAAGGGATTGGCGGAGCGAGGGGAAAAGCCAGGGAATAGCGGGGGGACAGGTGGATTAGTCAGACAGCAGAGTTTAGGATAGATGGGAGGGGTGCGAGAGTGTTAGAAGGGAGGTCAAAAATATTGGAAAAAAAGGCATCTTATAGTCCAAAAAATACGGTAAAACACAACGAGTCCCCAAATGCAGTATGTAGTCATTGTATCTGCAGACAGAGAACCGATGTCACATACAATTTCCGCCTCCATTCTGATCGCTCTCATCTCAAAATTCTCCTTTCCATTTTTCCTTCTTTATAGGCTGAAGAAAGATCTCAGACTGAAGATTTGGCTGTCTTTAAAGAACTGGCCGAAAAAGTCCTGTCTATACTAGAACGCTCATTGGAACGCCCGGTAAGGATCAATATTAATAGACGTATCTTAATCCACCGTATCTGAGGAGACTTTCTGAGAAAAGGTCTGAAGATGGCGCGGGATTTGTATCGTTACAATTGGTGCATCTGTAAATGTTGGTTTAGTCCTTCATGATTTATGTATTTGGTGATTTAGTGAAATCTTCCACATAGTAATTATATATATTATATCTATCAGGAAACAACAGGAGGCGACGCCAAATATGGGCAAAATGTGACCCCGAAAATCCCTGACCCTAATAGGAGTCAGCCGGAGCTGAACAGCGATCTGATTACAGGTGAGCGATCACCCGACCTTCTACAAGGAATATCCAGATATTACAGAGGACGGAGGATAATGTTAGATTTACTCTCTACTCTGTGTAATGGGAACCTGGCAGCACATTGTTACATATAGAAGTAGTGGTGTGACGGTATAGGCCATTGTCCCCTAATAATAATTGTTTGTAGAAATCCAATGTGCCAGTCAGGAGAAATGTAAAGTAGACACCATATTCAAATTAGAATGGAAGTGCACTGGGGGCGTGAAAGAAGAAATCCAAGTGCAGTGACACGCCCCCAGTGCACTTCCAGGCTAATTTGCAAATCTCTCCTATGTTTCAGCTCTCTTACCATCACTCGTATGTGCAGCGTGGGTGGGGGCTTCCTCATTCATGTGATGGAGGGTCCATTCTGCAGTGCTATAGCAAGTAACATGAAATAAATTAAATTTAAATTGCATTACTGCTCTAGAAAATGGGAAAAAATTAAGATACTGAGCACATAATTTGGCCAATTCATGAATGCCCAGCAGCCAATGACAAGGCGATCTTTTTGTTGGAATCCTCTCCTAATGTGAATCCTCTCCTAGGCTGAAGCCTACATTTATATGGGTAGGTAGGATCCTGTTGTAATTAAAACCACCCCGGGCTGATGGGTGGAGATAGGTTCCCAGCAAAAAAGGTCGCCTTGCCGTGACTGCTGGGCATGCATTGAGCAAAAGAAGTTCGCCTTGCCGTGGCTGCTAGGCATGCACCCAGCAAAACAAGGTCGCCTTGTCGTGACTGCTGGGCATGCACCCAGCAAAAGAAGGTCGCCTTGTCGTGACTCCTGGGCATGCACCCAGCAAAAGAAGGTCGTCTTGCCATGACTGCTGGGCGTGCACCCAGCAAAAAAAAAGGTCACCTTGCCGTGGCTACTTGGCATGCACCCAGAAAAAGAAGGTCGCCTTGCCGTGGCTGCTGGCCATGCATGAATTGGCCAAATTATGCGCTAAGTATCTTCCTTTTATCCTATTTTATACAGCAGTAATGCAATTCAAATTTCATTTATTTCATGTTTACATGCTATAGCGTTACAGAGTGCAACTTTGTTAGTTATGTATTTGGATGGCTACTCTTAGTATGCACCTGTTCACACCCATTTTCTTTTCGGAAGTGATGGTCAGTCTTTTGTTATTTATGAAGGGGTTCCTCCATCATTTACATTACATTTATCTATGGATTCCCCGTATATTCTCATATTTAGAATCCCCATATAACGAGTATTAATCCCATTTACAGACATCTTGTCATTTCTCCGTTTTATTGCTGTATTATCTATGTAGGAATAATATCCTCTAATACATTTCATTTCTTCATCATTATTTTAGAAGCAACTGAGCTGTCGAATCCTAACAATGGAATTAGTGAGATCCCGGAGATCCAAGAATCCGTAAGTATCATAGAGGGGGATGCGTGTGTGTCATCAGATCATGGGGTGTGAATGACTCGTCCAGTATTATCCCCCATACAACCATGGTACGTCTCTATTCTAAGTGTAGATGACCCTATGGTGTTAATTACATGTGAATTACAGGGAATCTGTCACCAGGTTTATGCTATTTGGTCTGAGAGAAGCATGATGCAGGGACAGAGACCCTGATTCCATGTGTTGATTACTTTACTCGGTGGAGCAGTTGTGATAAAATCACTATTTTTTTCTGCTGCAGAGCTCTGAATGCTGAGTCTTGTATAACCCCGCCCACACCATTGATTGGCAGCTTTCTGTGTACACTGTGCATAGACAGAAAGCTGCTAATCAGTGGTGGAGGCAGGGGTACAGAGCAATAGGACTACCTGGCTAGACAGATAGTCTTCTAGTGATAATCTACTGATTTTATTGAAACAGCCACACACAGCCTAGTAAGTAACACATCACTGGAATCAGGGTCTCTGCCCCTACATCATGGTGCTTTCAGAATACATAGCAAACACCTGGTGACAGATTACCTGTAAGTCCTCCTCTGTGTGATCTCCCACATTATCCAGAATGTTATAGTAATGTATGATGACCGTTGCAGGACGGCTCCAGGATTTCGTGGGCCCTGGGCGAAAGAGTCTCAGTGGCCCCTTTAACACATACCACGATTCATGATGCACAGATACCGCAGATAAATATATATACATATATGTATATATATATATATATATACATATATATATATATATATATATATATAGTACAAGCCCGAAGATTTCACTTCTTACATTACATGAGCGATATCTATTGTAAATTCCACAATAACTCAGAAAGCGGCGAATCCTCACAGCTCACAGTGCAGACCGGACAGTAATGTCCTCCACACAGTATAATGGCACCACATAGTCCTCTATACCGTATTATGAGCTCCATATATTGCTCCATATAGAATAATGGACCCCATAAAATGCTCCACGCAGGCTGTGCCCCCATATAATGCCCCATGCAGGCTGTGACCCCACACATAATGCCCCATGCAGGCTGTGCCCCCCACATAATGCCCCATGCAGGCTTTGACCCCCCACATAATGCTCCATGCAGGCTGTGACCCTCACATAATGCCCCATGCAGGCTTTGACCCCCCACATAATGCCCCATGCAGGCTGTGCCCCCCCCCACATAATGCCCCTTGCAGGATGTCCCCCTCCCACATAATGGCCCATGCAGGATGTCACCCCCCATATAATTCCCCATGCAGAATGTCCCTCCCACATAATGCCCCATGCAGGCTGTGCCCCCCACATAATGCCCCATGCAGGCTGTGCCCCCCCACATAATGGCCCATGCAGGATGTCACCCCCCATATAATTCCCCATGCAGGATGTCCCCTCCACATAATGCCCCATGCAGGATGTCCCACCCCACATAATGCCCCATGCAGGATGTCCCCCACACATAATGCCCCATGCAGGATATCCCCCCCACATAATGCCCCATGCAGGATGTCACCCCCCATATAATTTCCCATGCAGGATGTCCCCCCCCACATAATGCTCCATGCAGGATGTCCCACCCCACATAATGACCCATACAGGATGTCACCCCCCATATAATGCCCCATGCAGGATGTCACCCCCCCATATAATGCCCCATGTAGGATGTCACCTCTCACCCCATATATTGGCCCATGCAGGATGTCACCTCTCACCCCATATAATGCCCCATGCAGGATGTCACTTCTCCCCCCATATAATACCCCATGCAGGATGTCACTCCCCCCATATAATGCCCCATGCAGGATGTCACCCCCCATATAATGCCCCATGCAGAATGTCACCTCTCACCCCATATAAAGCCCTATGCTGGATGTCACTCCCCCCCCCCCATATAATGACCCATGCAGGATGTCACTTCTCCCCCTCATATAATACCCCATGCAGGATGTCACCCCCCTATGTAATGCCCCATGCAGGATGTCCCCCCCATATAATGCCTCATGTAGGATGTCACCTCTTACCCCATATAATGCCCCATGCAGGATGTCACTCCCCCCCATATAATGCCCCATGCAGGATGTCACTTCTCCCCCCCATATAATACCCCACGCAGGATGTCCCTACCTCCCCCCATATAATGCCCCATGCAGGATGTCACTTCTCCCCCCATATAATGCCCCATACCTCCATACATAAAAAAAAAAATCAAATGCTCACCTCACTGCTCACCAGCTGTGGAGAGGTAAGTATTGTGCCGGCCGTGGTCCTGGGCAAGCATTGAGGGGGGGGGGAGCAAGGCCCGCCTACTCAGGGCCCCGGCACTTGCCTGGGTGTGCTGGGTGCTAGCGCCAGGTCTGCCCAGCGTCCGGTTTGTATCCTCCCAACATCATATCAGTGTAAATCATCTGGGACATAATATGGGGGGAGAAGTTTTTGCATCTGTAACTTTTTTCCTGCATCTTCAATAAATCAGTATTATTTCTTATTCTTTTATAGAGCGTGATGGATTCATTGGTTCCGGCGAGAAAGCCGCATATGACCGACTATGAAACTTCCAAACTCATCAGCAGTGGAAATTTTGGGTGAGATTTCTGTTGCCATAATCCACATTTCTCAGGGTTCCCTATGACAATGCTTCTGCCCCTGCACTCTGCCATTCAGTGTTATCATAGGGAAATTATGTGATCTGTAGCAAATCAAACTGCAAGGAAAGTGATTTAAATAATATAATTACATATAATATAATATATAATAAAATAATATTATTACATTCGCCTGTGCTAGACTCTCATCTGTTCTTATGCTGCCTCCTCCACCTGAGCTTTTCTGCTCTCCACTCTGATCTTTGTTTTGATGGGGGGGCTCCATTATGAAGCTGATCAGAGAAGTTGGCTACACATGGTCACATGAAGGGTGACACCATATTGACGTCAATGACATCTACACCCTCCACCATGACCATGTGGGCCCAATCACTGGCCTCAGCAGCAGAAGAGAGCCCTGGAGCACATTCATTTTGGACCAATTTTATTTGCACTAAATTGTATTTGGTCAGTTATAGCGAATCTGCCCAAAGAGAATTTCAGTAGATTCTCGTATCTATAATGTGACCTGGGTGATGGCTCCGGCAGAAGTGGCATTGTGGAGACCTCGCATAGGTGATCTATGTAGTGCTATTTTATGTATTTCTAGATGTGGATTTATAGTGGCGGCCAGACTTCTAGTATTAAACATATGCAAATTGTCTCTTCTGAGAGGAAGCAAACTAGAACTCCACCTATAGGAAGTAGCAATCCTAAAAGTCAATATCGACCCTTTAACAAGCCTTGTCACATGACTTAGGATAATAGCCAAAACCAAAATCTCAATTTGCAGGAACTGTGTTCTGGGGTACTGCCCCTCTTCAGTGCAAAGTGTGAGATATGGTTTGACTGGGTGAGAGGTGTCTGACCGGTATCCAAGGGGTTGACATTTCTCCTTGCGGACATGAGGAGACTTTTAAGCCACAATGCTCCTCTGGGAAATAGGATTGCTACTTCCCATAGGTGGCACTAGGGTGCTAGTTCTCTTCCTCTCTGAAAAGAGACAATTTGCATATTTCCCAGAAGAGCATTGCAGCTTAAAAGTCTCCTCACCTTGACATGCTTAACATGGCTTTTTCCGCAAGGAGAAACGTTACCGCTTGGATCCCGGTCAGATGCCTCTTACCCAGCCAAACCATATCTCACACTTTGCACTGATGAGTGCTTGTACCCCAAAACATAATATCCGAAAATTGAGATTTTGGTTATGGCTATTATTCCATGTCATGTGATAAGGCTCGTTAAAGGGTCGATATTGACTTTTAGGATTACTACTTCCTATAGGTGGCACTAGAGTTCTAGTTCTCTTCCTCTCCGAAGAGACAATTTGCATATTTCCCAGAGGATCATTGAGGCTTAAAAGTCTCCTCACCTTGACAAGCTTAACATGTCACTCTCCGCAAGGAGAAATGTTACCAGGATACCAGTATTAAACATATAATGATTTCTATAGATGGATTATTAATAAGGATTTATTATAACCGATGGATTCTCCTTCTCTCCAGGGCCGTCTACTTAGTGCATCATAAAGACTCACACCAGACCTTTGCTATGAAGAAAATGGCTAAGCGGAACCTAAATACTGCACAGAGATTGGAATGGGCCTTTCTGGAGAGGGACATCTTAACATTTGCTGATTGTCCCTTTGTGGTCTCCATGCTCTGCTCCTTTCCAACTAGATCTCACCTGTGTATGGTCATGGAGTATGTAGGAGGTAAGACACATCTATTGTATTATATTCAGCCCATGTCTGCTTTCATCTTATCACTGCTCATATCATTAGGACATTGTTGGTTACATCCCCGCAGAGCATTTACTATAGGTTATCTATTACCAAGATGCTCGTAAATTCATTGATCTTGGTGCAGGGGCGCTATGGGGCTCATCAGTCGGAGGGGGTCTGTCGACGCTCAGCAGTGGGCAGCATCCCTCCACCTGTCATCACAATTTCAGCGGTATTTGCTTCTTCAAGGAGGTGGGGTAGGTGGGGGCAAAAATACTGAGTAGGTGGCTAGTAGGGGCCAAAATACTGAAAGGGGGCCGTATGACTAGATATGGGGGGACTGTGAATGCTGAGTGGAGGTCATCATATTAAGTGGGGTGCTGTGGGGGTCCTCACTCTGTATGGAGGCCCCCATTCTGTGTGGGGACATCATACTGAGTGGGGAGTTATGCGGACCATTATATTGTGTGAGGGACTGTGGGAACCATTATCCTGAGTGGGAGGGTTGCTGTGGGTGCCATCACACCGAGTAGGGGGTTGTGGCTGGCCTCCTTCTAAGTGGTGGCCTCCTTAGGAGGATTCACTGTGGGGATACCATACTCATTGAGTGTGGGTGTGGGCATTTTTGGGAGCATCATACTCTAAAATGGCCATAAAAGTTGTATTGCTGGTGAGAACACCAAGCTGCTTCAACAGGGATATAAATATATTTCTTTTTTATTTTTTAGGGTGGGGGGCAATTACAACTTTTGATATGGGGTCTTGTGATTTCTATGTACGCCACTATCTGTGTGATCTCCCCAGGATGTTTCCGCTCACTGCTCATTATACATCATGGTTATCTGCTCGTGGTATATCATGGTCATCTGCTGTATAAACCCCTCACTGGTCATATTTCCTTTCTTCTATAGGTGGAGACTGTGGGACCCTTCTAAGCACCAGGGGTTCTTTCTCTGTCCCCATGGCCCGCTTGTACTTTGCAGAGGCGGTACTTGCCGTGGAATACCTGCATAGTTACGGTGTGGTGCACAGAGACCTGAAGCCGGAAAAGTAAGTGCCCCCGTAGTATAATAAAGTGGGGAAAGTTGTCATTTATTATCATTCAGTCTGTGAGGCTAAAACCATCTTCTCTTTTGCAGCCTCCTAATTACATCTACTGGACATATTAAAGTTACCGATTTTGGGATTTCAAAACTTGGTCTAATGATACCGAAAACTAACACCTACAAGGAATTAGCAGTGGACATCTCCAGAGAGTTCCAGGACCGTGAGGTCAGCATCACCTACAAGAACTTAGCTTGTTATTTGCAAATCTCATCACACTATTGTCTCTTCTCTACGTTCTTCCTTTCTAGAGAACTTTTCCACTAATATTTTATCTTCTGCATTGTGTTTTAACGATGATATCTTGTCATAATAATTGTTTCATCGATTCTCATCTCTATGTTCTGTTGGTTTCCAGTTCTGTGGCACCCCATGTTACATAGCCCCAGAGATCATCCTGAAAGAAGGCTATGGAAGACCTGTTGACTGGTGGTCATTGGGGATCATCCTGTATAAATTCCTGCTGGGATGTGTACCATTTGATGCTGATTCCCTCACTGAGCTTTATAAAAGGGTTGTCATTGGTGAGTAGAATAATCCGATCATTGCGTTGATTGGTTACATTTGTTTAGTTATTTCCTTTGCTTTATGTTACAGTCCAGTAAAGAGGTTTTATTTTCTGTAATTTTCTATGTAACAGGAGAACTAATTTGGAATTGTGATCGCGCTCCACCCCTGGATGCTCAGAATCTCATCACTGAGCTGCTCAGAAGAAATCCTGTGCGTAGACTTGGGACAGGTAACAGATATACTAGTATTAATATTCCCTTATTAGACCAAGGACATATCGCTCATGTCCATGAAGATCAGCATTTCTCTATCAGCTCATCTACTGTATTTCTAGTTCTCCACACTAAGACTTTCAGTTTATTTCCTTCATGTCGGCTCAGTTTTGTCATTAGTTCAGATTACGATAAACTGTTCAGATATGGAGCCATCCCTGACTATGTCCGCATCACTTTTGTTTTTCTTTTTCTAGGAGGAGCATTTGAGATCAAGGTTCATCCATTCCTGAGTGACTTGGACTTTGACAACATTCTGAGCCAGGAGCTGGAGTATGTTCCTCAGCTTGTTTCAGATGCAGACACCAGCTTATTTATCAGTAAGTAGAAGGAGACGTCATCTAGACTAAGCGACTGTTTGTCTCATCTTCCCTAATATGTGATCATCTGTTCCCATTAATATTAGTGATAAATAGTGACTGTGTTATACTGACAACCTCTAATAATACTTCATTACCTATTTCTTGTAGATCATTCTGATATAAACAAACATCTGGTCTCAAAGGATGAGGAAGGCACAAGTGAGAACAATGAGAGCCTTGACTTCCAAAATTTTACGTCATCTTCTGAAAAGCTTTGTAAAGTAAGTATGTGATTAATAAATCCAAAATATGTAAAAAAAATGTAAAACAACTCTAAAAGTACATAAAAAAAATATTTTATATCTTATTTTTATCCGTATTTAGCTCTGTATCATCGCTACCAGGATGGTGAACAATGAGGATCCCAATGCCCCTCCAGAGTATACACCAGAAACCAACACAAACATCTCAGAAATGTGAGTAGATTATAAAGGGTCATTACTTCATTACTGGGAGTTCCAGGCTGATCTATGTACACAACACCAAATATAGGACATAAATAACAGAATATCAAATGCAGCATTCACCGCTTCATGGTTAACGGTCATTGTACTTTTGGCTTCAGAAAATGCAGAAGATAACAGCCCATAATTGTGGCAGGTCATGCATTTTTAGCACTGCCTACTCTGTAGGAGAGCTGTAGTATTACTTGCCAGCCATTCTTGGTAGTTGTGTTCTGATCCATGGAAGGTAGTTTTGAGCAGAAAACCTTCCCCACTATGACAGTCATATGTCCTATTAGGCCTTATAGTCAGTGTTCTTATAGTGAGACAACCCATTTTATACTGTGTTTACTTACGATTTACATGTTTTTCTTCTTCAAACAGGCAGAAAGAATGTGTTCCTGTATGTAATACAGACGATGCTGTTACCATCTTGCCACCCTCATCCCCATTGCCAGGTATGTACATGTCTACAGCACCAACAATGTGAATGTTGACTTCAAGGCTCAAATATTTCCACATGGTTTTTCTGGTCTACTATGTTATCCATGTTTCATGGATCTCAGCTATGTTGACCATGGGTTCGTACTGTATCCCTATTTCCTTAATTTTGTACAGGAGTTTTTTTTCATGTATTCTGTATATTACGTTGCATCATCTATTAACCTAGTGAGATATAGCGACTGTGTTATACTGACACCCTCTAACAATCCTTCATTACCTATGTCTTGTAGATCACTCTGATGAAAACAACCATCTGATCTCAGAGGATAAGGAGGGCACAAGTGAGGACGATGAGAACTTTATCTTCCGAATATTTGCATCATCATCTTCTGAGAGGCTTTCTAAAGTAAGTATGTGATCGATAAATCCAAAATATGTACAAAAAAAGGATCTATAAAATTAAAAAGTATGTATATTTAATAACTTATTGTTATCCACATTTAGCACTCTACCACCACTAATGGGATGGTGAACAACGAGGATCCCAAGGCCCCTCCAGAGTGTACACCAGAATCGAACACAAACATCTCAGAAATGTGAGTAGATTATGGGGTCATTACTGGGAGCTCCAGGCTGATATATGTGCACAACACCAAATATAGGACATAAATACCATAATATCAAATGTAGCATCCACCGCCCCATGGTTATGGGTCATTGTGCTTTCAGCTTTCGGAATTGTTGGAGATAACAGCCCATAATTGTGGCCGGTCATGCACTTTTAGTGCTGCCCTCACTGTAGGAGAGATGTAGTATGAAATGCCGGCCATTCTTGGTAGTTGTTTTCCTCTCAGCTATCTATAAAAGGTAGTCTTGAGCAGAAGACCTTCCCCACTATGACAGTCATATGTCCTACTAGGCCTTATAGTCGGTGTTCTTCTAGTGAGACAACCCCTTTTATATGGAGTTTACTTGAGATTTACATGTTTTTCTTCTTCAAACAGGCAGAAAGTATCTGTTCCTGTATGTAATACAGACGATGCTGTTACCATCTTGCCACCCTCGTCCCCATTGCCAGGTATGTACATGTCTACAGCACCAGCAATGTGAATGGTGACTTCAAGGCTCAAATATTCCCACATGGTTTTATACAATACTATAGGTCTCTTATGTTATCCATATTATGACAAAGCAGATCCTATAAGAATATATTGTTACTGATTTTTTTTTTAATTTTTCATCAGAATTTCCATCTCATGAAGAAAGAAAATCGGCAATAAATCTGAGTATGGAGCAACAAAACTCAGAAAATGGAAAAAATGGGAAAAAGAGACGAGGTAAGTGTGAGAATCAACTCCATGTTGTGTGATGTCAGTGAGAATAATTCATGTGGAGTAGATGTCATCTGTCAGTGATGGGATTGTCACATGTATGATTGCTGACAATGACCCCTGACCTCTGTATGATAATATTCCTCTGCCGTCCGGCCACAGTGACTGCACAGCATTATCATGTAATATGGAGTCCCATCACTTACATTATATTTATTTCTCTTCTCATAGGTTCCATCTTCCGCCGGATCTTATCATCCTGCCGGCGTGGATTATCCAGGGCTGCTCGCGCATTTGCATGCTGTCACTGTTGCCCTAAAACCATCTAAAAGACGGGACACCTAAGCATCCAGCGCCCTGAAGTCCAGCAGATCCATCATCACTGCTGGAGCTGTATAGAAGGACCTTCACCATCTACCTGTGGCCTTCTGACTGGTCAACCTGGACAAGTTTCAGTAACGCCTCTGTCATCGGGCTCCGCGGTATTCATACTGCTCGTCTGACTTGTCATTTACTGATCACCTGGTATCTGACCTCGGCTATCTTCCTGACTTTGATTTATTCTATTGACAATGTTCACGATTTTATTCATCCCATTATTAATTAAAAAAAAGTAAAATCTGTTACTGTTGCTCTGATTCCTTTTTGTCTTGAATTCACAAATACTTGTAACTCACTAATTGCTCTTCTTCCCACTAAATGTATTTCTCATTATCCTTAATGCAGCAGTCAGTCTCATATTTCTGTCCAGCAATTACACTGGTGCATCCACCCTGTACCAGTCATTACACTCATCCACAAACCTCTCCACACTGCTGCACAGTCCTGCATCTCTACCATATCTACACTCCAATGAGCTAAGATTAACATCCTCCATAATCAGGACCTCCCACTCTCATGTCCAAGACATTTTCTCTGCTGCACCAGCTCTCAGGAGTGCACTACTGCAGGCAATCAGGTTCATTCCCACTATCAGAGATTTTAAGTGTGCAGTAGAAACAGATTATTTGTGGCAGGACTGTCAAATCACCTCACTATTCTAAGTTTTTCCTACAGCACTCAGTAGCACTTAATATTTGTACATATACAGATAATGGTTGGTGACTGGTTCATGCAGCCTTAATTCCACAAAGATAGAAATAAAAGGTCAACATGTTTCATACATCCAAACCATCCTTAATCATGGCAGAAAAACATAATTTTAAGTTCCCACTATGAATATTTGGTGAGATATCACAGCTGTGTATTTTCACAGCACAAAGAACGCATCTTACAGATCAGCAAATCACAGTGTGCTGACGCTTAGTGTTGTAGTTTTGAACAACACCATTCATTTTATCATATAATGTGTTGAAAAATGAGAAAAAATGCCAGGTTTGGGTTCCTTCATTTTACAGTGTGTATTGTGTTGTAAAAACAAACTGACAAAATGATTCAGAGTCAGTAGTACGATTACTGTGATACCAAACTTATAAGGTTTATATATATATATATATATATATATATATATATATATATATACAGTACAGACCAAAAGTTTGGACACACCTTCTAATTTAAAGATTTTTCTGTATTTTCATGACTATGAAAATTGTACATTCACACTGAAGGCATCAAAACTATGAATTAACACATGTGGAATTATATACTTAACAAAAAAGTGTGAAACAACTGAAAATATGTCTTATATTCTAGGTTCTTCAAAGTAGCCACCTTTTGCTTTGATGACTGCTTTGCACACTCTTGACATTCTCTTGATGAGCTTCAAGAGGTAGTCACCGGAAATGGTCTTCCAACAATCTTGAAGGAGTTCCCAGAGATGCTTAGCACTTGTTGGCCCTTTTGCCTTCACTCTGTGGTCCAGCTCACCCCAAACCATCTCGATTGGGTTCAGGTCTGGTGACTGTGGAGGCCAGGTCATCCGGCGTAGCACCCCATCACTCTCCTCCTTGGTCAAATAGCCCTTACACAGCCTGGAGGTGTGTTTGGGGTCATTGTCCTGTTGAAAAACAAATGATGGTCCAACTAAACGCAAACCGGATGAAATAGCATGCCGCTGCAAGATGCTGTGGTAGCCATGCTGGTTCAGTATGCCTTCAATTTTGAATAAATCCCCAACAGTGTCTCCAGCAAAGCACCCCCACACCATCACACCTCCTCCTCCATGCTTCATGGTGGGAACCAGGCATGTAGAGCCATCCGTTCACCTTTTCTGCATCGCACAAAGTCACGGTGGTTGAAACCAAAGATCTCAAATTTGAACTCATCAGACCAAAGCACAGATTTCCACTGGTCTAATGTCCATTCCTTGTGTTCTTTAACCCAAACAAGTGTCTTCTGCTTGTTGCCTGTCCTTAGCAGTGGTTTCCTAGCAGCTATTTTACCATGAAGGCCTGCTGCACAAAGTCTCCTCTTAACAGTTGTTGAAGAGATGTGTCTGCTGCTAGAACTCTGTGTGGCATTGACCCGGCCTCTAATCTGAGCTGCTGTTAACCTGCGATTTCTGAGGTTGGTGACTCGGATAAACTTATCCTCAGAAGCAGAGCTGACTCTTGGTCTTCCTTTCGTGGGGTGGTCCTCATGTGAGCCAGTTTCTTTGTAGCGATTGATGGTTTTTGCAACTGCACTTGGGGACACTTTCAAAGTTTTCCCAATTTTTCGCACTGACTGACCTTCATTCCTTAAAGTAATGATGGCCACTCGTTTTTCTTTACTTAGCTGCTTTTTGCTTGCAATAATACAAATTCTAACAGTCTATTCAGTAGGACTATCAGCAGAGTATCGACCAGACTTCTGCACAACACAACTGATGGTCCCAACCCCATTTATAAGGCAAGAAATCCCACTTATTAAACCTGACAGGGCACACCTGTGAAGTGAAAACCTTTTTCGGTGACTACCTCTTGAAGCTCATCAAGAGAATGCCAAGAGTGTGCAAAGCAGTCATCAAAGCAAAAGGTGGCTACTTTGAAGAACCTAGAATATAAGACATATTTTCAGTTGTTTCATACTTTTTTGTTAAGTATATTATTCCACATGTGTTAATTCATAGTTTTGATGCCTTCAGTGTGAATGTACAATTTTCATAGTCTTGAAAATACAGAAAAATCTTTAACCGAGAAGGTGTGTCCAAACTTTTGGTCTGTACTGTATATATATATATATATATATATATATATATATATACAGTGTTTAGCATAAATCAGTACACCCAAATAGATTTGTCAGCAAACCTGTAGTTTCCTTTCAGAATCATCATTTTATATGGGATACCATACTACAAAATACTCTCGCAAATTTGAGCCATTGAATGCAAACAAGATTTGGTATTTTGCAGACCCCAAAAAAGTAATTTTCTTAACAAACTCATTCAAGATCATGTTTCAAAAATGAGAACATCCCAGTAACAGTCTTAAGAGAAAAGCTAAGTTTAGACAACAAAATTATAATTAACAAGAACTGAACCACAGGTAAGTGTAATTATTCATTAAACAGATGTCCAGCAGACAGGTGTCTGTAAAAGGAAGTTACTTAATAAAGAAAACTCCTTCCCATTTCATGCTATCAGCAATGGCACCACATAGAAGGGAAATGTCACAAAACCTGAGAAAGAAAATAATTTCTTTGCAATAAATGTAAAGTCTACAAGAAGATCAGCAAAACTTTACTTATCAGTCAGAATACTGTAGCAAAAGTGATGCAAAACTATAACAAAGATGGAACTGCAACCATCTTACAGAGACGTCCAGGCCGACTATGGAAGTTAACACCTAAACAAAAGCGTCCTCTGATGAGAAGGGTAAGTGGCACCACATAGAAGAGAAATGTCACAAGACATTTCTGAGAAAGAAAATAATTTCTTTACAAAAAATGTGAAGTCTACAAGAAGATCAGCAAAGCTTTTCTTATCAGTCAGATGGAAGTTAACATCTAAACAAAAGCATCTTCTGATGAGAAGAAAATCGACAGGCAAATTCATTGCTATTAGCTGAAGAAGTAGAAAGCCAAACTAAGGTGAGTGTTTTCCATGACACGACACGGTGTACACTGCAAATGAATGGCATTCATGAGTGTCCTCCACAAAGGAAGCCTCTCTCCCTTAAAGCCCATGAACAATAAAAGTCCGTCTACAATTTGCCAGGGTCCATGCTTAAAACTATGAGGACTACCGGGACTCTATACTGTGTATGTGCATCTTATGTGTATGTCCGTATTTTATGTTTGTGTGCACTATGTATATGTGACGCGCCCTGGGCCTATGTGACGTAGCGTTGCGCACGCAGGGACTACCCGGAGCCGGATCTGATAGGGGTAGTAGTCTCGTGGCGGTGACCCGGTCCGTGCCCAGGGAGTCAGACTAAGTGGCGGTATATTAGCAGTAGATGTAGGATGACTACGCCACCCGTTGAATGCAGCTATGGAGCTGCCGCTGCAGGGCAGACCGCTGAGGCCGGTGGAAGGATGGTGCAGCGTGCATGGTATAACCCCCAACGGGAGGGGTATGGCCTCAGGGCAGCCGACGTGGAAGATGGGGGTAGCAGGAACCACTCAGAGACGATGCGGTGTAGTTCAGGGTCTTTACTGGTGACAAAGACAGACCCTCCCGGAGTACTTGCTAGCGATCGGGGCCTGGTCAGTCCTTGAGCAGATGGGATCTCCCCTGGCCAGGTGGAGTTGTAGGCCTTCCCAACTAACTGTACTCTTCTGGCTACCTTGCTAGAGGCGGGTAAAAGTAGCCCACGTCCCTGAGTGTACCGTGTGGTGCTCACCCGTATGGTCGGTGACTCGGGGCCTTCTAGTGCCTTCCGCTCCACGACGGCGGTGCTGGTCCCACGCGTGTGACCGTGCCTTCGGGTTTCTGGGCCAGAGGACTTGAAATCCCCTGCCGGACGGTTTCTGCTGCTGGGTAAGGGTTAGTCCCCACAGCCTCGGACTCCGGGTCCGGTGATAACTTCTCAGTCAGGGCGAGCTCTGCAGCTGCCAGCCCCTGACTCCTTGTAGCACTGCTCCCACAGAGCTCCTGTTGTTTCTTCCTATGCTGCTTCTCTTCTCTGTCTCTACTTCTGGCATGGCCCGGGAGCTGGGCCCAGCCGGAGCCACAGCTCCCTGTCCGCCCTCCTGGCTCAACTCTCCCTTTGAACTCTCTAACCCTGCCTCAGCCCCAGGTTTATATAGGGGAAGTCCTTCCCCTCCCAGGACTGGGCAGGAGGTGTGGCATGCATAGGATTCCTGACCAAGAGACCTCCCACCTGCTCTCAGACATAACATTGCTGTTACTGTGGAAACCAGACCCCTGGGGTGCCACTTTCCCCCCTAGTGAAATTTAGTACTCCGGGACTGAACATACTTTTGTCAACATAACAAGGCATAAAAAAAAAAATAACATTACAATAAGGAAACACATAAAGACGGTCACGGCGTGTCCGCAACCGGGTGCAGTCTTTGAAGAAAACAAAGGTGTCCATTTCACCAAAACAGGGAGACGTAACCAGGTAGGGGTCTGTCCTGCCCCGAGTCCTTAACAGTCTTTAGTCCATCCTGGGTTACGCTCCACTAACTGTACAAGGATTCCCGGTAAATCCACCAAGGACTCCTAAAAATAACTAGAAACACATAATTATTTACAGGATATGGCCGCTCTCAGGCCTCGGCCAGTGGGGATAAGGATTGGCTGCTCACAGTCCTCAGCCTGGTAAGGGATAGGGACACACGGGGAACAATTCACTAATCCCAACGGGGACCATATTTTAATTAGCAGCAGTCCTTGTACCCTAACGGGTAACTATGTACAGCTCTTTATTCACGCTACTTCCCTTCAGCAGCTATGTCCTCTTTGTGCTCCCTCCTGAGGGTAGTCCTCAGACCCGTCCGGGTCCTCTTGGCTTTCCTCATATTGGTAGTACTGCAGCTCCTCCTCGGTTAGCCGGGTTAGTATCTCTGCGACAGTCCTCCTCCCAGGTGGCCAGGACTTTACCTCCCTTTGGGCTGCCCCGGTTAATTGGGCCACCAGGATGCTCACTTTTTGCTCTTCTGTCAGGGGGTACACCTGGAAGAGGCTATCCAGCTTTTCTCTAAAGTCATGTAGGGTATGTGACTCCCCTGAGTACTGGGGTAGCCAGGCCGCTCCCGGGATATAGGGCATGGTGAAAGGCATGACTGCAGCAGCGGTGGCGCTGGCGGGGGTTGAGGCAGTGAAGCTCTCCTCCGTATCCGACATCTTCCTCCCCCCTAGTGGACCGTGGCCTACCTTGCGATGATCCTCTTCCGTAGGCCGCGGCTCCGCAGTGGATCGTCAGGGTTGAGGACCTCTCGTCGCGCTCCTGTGACGTCGGCGTCTGCTGGGCTCCTTCCAGGACCTTACGCAACGTCCGGACGTGAGGCGGGGCTTCAGTTCTCGCGGGCTTTTCGGAGTCCACGCCCCTCTTCTTCCCGCGCGGCGTCCTCAAAATGGCGTCCAACGGCGGGAAAACTCCACAGATGGCGGGAAGAAGGCTGAAGATGGCGCCGGATGGCGGGAAAACTTCACGGATTGCGGGAAGAAGGCTGAAGATGGCGCCGGATGGCGGGAATCTTCACCACAGGTAAGTTTTAAAAGTCTCTCTTTCAGGCACGCAGTACCCGGTGGTTGCGGGCACGAAATCCTGCCGACTACGCCAAAAGTTGACGCGCCCTGGGCCTATGTGACGTAGCGTTGCGCACGCAGGGACTACCCGGAGCCGGATCTGATAGGGGTAGTAGTCTCGTGGAGGTGACCCGGTCCGTGCCCAGGGAGTCAGACTAAGTGGCGGTATATTAGCAGTAGATGTAGGATGACTATGCCACCTGTTGAATGCAGCTATGGAGCTGCCGCTGCAGGGCAGACCGCTGAGGCCGGTGGAAGGATGGTGCAGCGTGGATGGTATAACCCCCAACGGGAGGGGTATGGCCTCAGGGCAGCCGACGTGGAAGATGGGGGTAGCAGGAACCACTCAGTTCAGGGTCTTTACTGGTGACAAAGACAGACCCTCCCGGAGTACTTGCTAGCGATCGGGGCCTGGTCAGTCCTTGAGCAGATGGGATCTCCCCTGGCCAGGTGGAGTTGTAGGCCTTCCCAACTAACTGTACTCTTCTGGCTACCTTGCTAGAGGCGGGTAAAATTAGCCCACGTCCCTGAGTGTACCGTGTGGTGCTCACCCGTATGGCCGGTGACTCGGGGCCTTCTAGTGCCTTCCGCTCCACGACGGCGGTGCTGGTCCCACGCGTGTGACCGTGCCTTCGGCTTTCTGGGCCAGAGGACTTGAAATCCCCTGCCGGACGGTTTCTGCTGCTGGGTAAGGGTTAGTCCCCACAGCCTCGGACTCCGGGTCCGGTGATAACTTCTCAGTCAGGGCGAGCTCTGCAGCTGCCAGCCCCTGACTCCTTGTAGCACTGCTCCCACAGAGCTCCTGTTGTTTCTTCCTATGCTGCTTCTCTTCTCTGTCTCTACTTCTGGCATGGCCCGGGAGCTGGGCCCAGCCGAAGCCACAGCTCCCTGTCCGCCCTCCTGGCTCAACTCTCCCTTTGAACTCTCTAACCCTGCCTCAGCCCCAGGTTTATATAGGGGAAGTCCTTCCCCTCCCAGGACTGGGCAGGAGGTGTGGCATGCATAGGATTCCTGACCAAGAGACCTCCCACCTGCTCCTAGACATAACATTGCTGTTACTGTGGAAACCAGACCCCTGGGGTGCCACATATGCATACGTTAAAATGTGTATAGAGTATTAGCATGTGCAAATTTTATATGTGTGCCTAATATAAATATACATGGAAATGTATATGTAGGTGGTGCCTGATGGAGGGTGGGGGGCCCAGATCAGAAGTCCTGATTAAGGGCCCTTCACTGTCATTGTCTGCCCCTTATATAAACAGTAAAATCCTCTTTAATAACTGGACTTCCATTGGGGTGGACTTCTCATAGATGGCCAGTATGCATACTATATTGTGAATCTGGGCATCTCTCACAGAAAATCTGATCTGGATATGAGGGTGGTCTTCTATAAGCGGTGATGTTTTGGAGAGATTTAGGGAAAAGTCCCAATTCTTATCCATCGATCTGGTAATTTGAGTAAAATATTTGTGTTGATAACTGATCACAAAGTCACAAAATATGTAAGATTTGGCATAACCTGGTTCATTTTTCAAAAAGTTATGCTCAATTTTTTTAGCACCAAGTTTTGTTGCTTTTTTGTAGACTTACACTAACTTAGTATATTGTGTGAGAATTAAATGAATTATGAATTAGTTGGCGCATTTTACCACACTCTGGGGGTCCCTGACAGTCCTTCTTTACCGGCCCTGTAGTGATGCCAATGTAAACTTCCAAGTGACCGCGCAGTCAATCACTGTCACGAATGCAGGACAACCTATGATTAGCTAATTTTTGGGAAATCCTTATAACAAAAGGGGATTGAAAATATTTACAATTATTTTAAAAGCATTAAAAAAAAAACAGACCCAATACTTATAATTAGTTTGTTGAAAGTAGTCTAATTAAAGGGAGCTGAAAGGATTAGAGATTATGAACCCGATTCACCAGTGTTTTTGCCAGAAAACTGGCATAAAGCTCTTGAAAAGTTGCAAAGTTTTGTGACTTTTCCCATTTTCACATAATTTTAACTTCTTTAAAGCCCAAGACGTACTGATACGTATCTGCGCCCTGGGACTTAAGAGCCTGATACGTATTAGTACATCTTTGCGATCGCGCCCGCACACAGGCTGTGCGGGCGTGATCGCCGCCGGGTGTCAACTGATTGTCACAACTGACACCCGGTGCTATGTGCTGGGAGAGGTCCCGCACATTAACCCCCGCAATGCTGGGATCCAAGTCGTTCGCAGCATTGCGGGGGCAAGGGGAGGTGATCGGGATAGTCACCTCTCCTGCCGGCGTCCAGCAATGTGTGCCGCGGCTTCCCGGATGTTGTCATGGTGACCCGATTCACTGAGGGGTGCAGTTTTAAGAATGGTGTCACTTTTGGGTATTTTCAGTCATAAAGACCCCTCAAAGTGACTTCAAATGTGATGCGGTCCCTAATAAAATGGTTTTGTAAATTTTGTTGGAAAAATGAGAAATCGCTGGTCAATTTTAACCCTTATAGCTGCCTAATAAAAATAAATTTGGGTTCCAAAATTGTGCTGATGTAAAGTAGACATATGGGAAATGTTATTTATTAACTTTTTTTGTGTGACATATCTCTCCGATTTAAGGGCATAAAAATTCAAATTTTGAAAATTGCAAAATTTTCTAAATTTTCGCCAAATATCTGTTTTTTTCACAAATAAACCCAAGTGATATCGAAGAAATTTTACCACAATCATAAAGTACAATATGTCATGAAAAAATATTCTCAGAACCAGGGGGATCCGTTGAAGCGTTCCAGAGTAATTACCTCATAAAGTGACAGTGGTCAGAATTGTAAAAATTGGCCTTCTCATTAACGTGCAAACCACTTTGGGTTGTAAAGGGGTTAAGGACTCTACTTGCATATACAGTCATGGCGGAAAGTGCTGGCACCCTTGAAATTGTTTCAGAAAATTACACATGTTTTATTACACGCATGTTTATTTCCTTTGTGTTTATTGGAACAACACAAAAAAACTGAGAAAAAAAAGGCAAATTGGACATAATTTCACACAAAACTCCAAAAATGGGCCGGAATACATATATATATTTTTGATGGGACAACACTGAAGATGCGACACTTTGATACAATGTACAGTAGTCAGTGTACAGCTTGTTTAACTGTAAATTTGGTGTGCCTGCAAAATAACTCAACACACAGCCATTAATGTCTAAACAGCTGGCAACAAAAGTGAGTACACCCCTAAGTGTGTTCTCAGCTGATGTTATTTGTGGGTTTTTCTTTGCATCCCGAACAATTTTCTTGGCAGTTGTGGCTGAAATTTTTGTTGGTCTACCTGACTGTGGTTTGGTTTTTACAGAGCATCTGATTTTCCATTTGTTAATCACAGTTTGAACACTGCAGACTGGCATTATCAATTCCTGGGATATCTTTTTGTATCCCTTTCCTGTGTTATACTCTTTTTGCCTCCCTTTCCTGTGTTATACAGTTCAACTACCTTTTCCCGTAGATCCGTTGATAATTCTTTTGCTTTCCCCATCTCAAAATCCAGAAACGTCAGTGGCTGGATCCCAGAAACTCACTCAGCTTTATGCACACACACTGATTACAAGCAAACAGGTCATAGGTGAGGATGTTACCTTTAGTAGCCATTCAAACCCATTTGTGTCAAATTCTGTGCATGTTATCAGGCCAAAATCACCAGGGTATGTGAACTTTTTGATCAGGATTATTTGGATGTTTTTGGTTGTCATTAGTGATGAGCGAGCACTAAAATGCTCGAGTACTCGTTGCTCGGGTCGAGCAAATTGAAATACTCGGGTGCTCAACCCGAGCAATGAGCCCAATATAAGTCTAGGGGAAACTTGAGCATTTTTCAGGTGGCTCCCCACGGCGGTCTGCAGAGGGCCTAAAAATTGCCCAAATCGATGGGAACTGTGCTCAAATGACATGTGAACAGCATGGGGAAGACCCCTGGAAGCATCTCTGACTCCCAGATCACTGCTGTCAACAACGTCGTCAGAGTATTACGCCACTTTTACGGCGTAAGGAACATCCTTTCCAGGGTGATGACTTGTATATAAGGCAAAATAAATAAACAAAAACACAAATACTCCTACACACCTTGGGCTATGTTCACACGTAGCATTTTTGACACGTTTTTGCACTTTTGCATTGCTTTCAACCAAGACAAATGCATTCACCAGGAAATGTCATTTTAACATTTTACAACCTTATCTGGCCATGTGGTGTGTGACACATCATCAGACACATGCATACAGTGCTGAAAAGACATGGGAACAGCAAGGGGAAGACCTCTGGAAACATCTCTGAATCCCAGGTCACTGCCTAAATGTGTGCCCATCATAAGTGATCCTTGGCACATGCGAAGATGCCTCCCGCCATGCACCTGTCGTTGCAGACTTGCAACAATCACCGTCCACGTCCTTGTCCCACTGCAGTGTTCAGTTGTCCCTACCCCATTCCTTGGAATGCAAGCACAAGAATGCCGGCAGCCACCCACCCACAGGCTGCAATACTATACTGCCAAATTTTTGACAGCTGCTTGCACTTGAAATGTGGCCTTTTAGGCTCGTGGAGGCGGAAGCTTTTCATAACCTCATGCCGGCGGCGGCCGGGTGTCCATACTCGGTCCCCAGTCGCCACTATATTTCCCGGTATCGCCTCCGCCTTCCACAACCACGGGTCCAATAACATTACCCGTGCCCTCCCCAGTGCACTTACTGGGAAGGACCGCCTAACCACAAACACGTGGACAGGTGAATGTGGCCAGGGACGGTACGGAGCCAGTCCACAACTTTTTTTGCTAAGAGTTGTATTTAGCTCGGTGAAAGGACTGGCATAGAGGGAAACCGTATCTACCCTGCGCGTCATTTCTCCCAGAAAATCCTGTAATTGAGCTTGTTGCAGAAGCAATGGCAGCCCATCCAACATCAACTCGCACTTGTCAATGGTGCTTTGACACACACACATCTTTCTTTGCGCATTTAATTTCTTGAATACAGAATTGGAAAATGGCCTGATCCGTAATGCGTTTTGAGAAATAACATGCATAAGCATGGCCGATCCGCATTAAAAAAGCAGCCATAGAGTGTCCAGGAACCTTCCCCCACACTTTTCTTAGCCAGGGCTGCTTATCGGCAGGGTTGCACGGGCCCACCAGAGAACCAGAGACTCCTCCGGCGGGCCCTGGCTTCTCCTTCAGGAGAGTTCATAGTGCCGAGGTGAGGCCATGATGATGATAGAGGCCATCATCTGCTTAGTTTTCTGTTACTTGGAATGCAATTGCAAGTATGCAGCCAGCCACCCACCCACCCACAGGCCGCAACACTAAACTGACAGATTTCTGGGCAGCTCTTTGCACTTGAAATATGGCCTTTTAAGCTTGTGGAGGTGGAAGCTTTTCACAACCTCATGCAGGCGGCGGCCGGGTGTCCATACTCGGTCCCCAGCCGCCAGTATTTTTCCGGTATCGCCTTCGCCTTCCACAAGCACGGGTCCCACAACATTACCCATGCCCTACCCAGTGCACTTACTAAGAAGGACTGCCTAACCACAAACACGTGGACAGGTGAATGTGGCCAGGGACGGTACGGAGCCAGTCCACAACTTTTTTTGATAAGAGTTGTATTTAGCTCAGTGAAAGGACTGGCATAGAGGGAAACCGTATCTACCCTGAGTGTCATTTCTCCCAGGAAGCCCTCTAAAGCTGCTTGCACTTGAAATCTGGCCTGAACATTACTGCTGGTACTTTTCTGTGGCAATTTTCTTGCCTCCTACCAGCCTGGAATATTTCCAGCAAACTATGGTACAACACCATGGTATTAGCACTGCCCCCAGTACCAGCAGCGAAGCCATCCTCAATTTCCTTCTCTGGAATTTTATTTGGTAGACTGAGTGGCTGCCAAAATAAATTTTCTCACAAAGGAGCTGATGATAGAGTGGCAGTAGGTTCAAGTTTCTCCAGCCTGTTAGATATTAGAGGGTGAACGGCAGCACATTGGATCAGTGGTTAGCACTGAAGTCTTGCAGCACTGGGATCCTGGGTTCAAATCCCAGCAAGGACAACATCTGCAAGAAATTTGTATGTTCTCCCACAGGGTTGGACAGTCCCACCAGAGAATTCTCTGGTGTGCCTTGGCTTCTACCTCAGGAGAGTTCATGATAGCGCTAACTTTGCAGCTGCTATGGGGCTCTTGAGCGGGTGAGAAAGGTTAGCCCTCAGAAACAAATCCTCTGGTGGGCAGAATGTTTTTCAATCTGAAACAGCTTCTCAGTGGGAGTTGTATTTCACAGCATGCCATATTCTTTAGCTCTGTGAAAGGACTGGCATATAGGGAAACCTTATTTACCCCGGTTGTCATTTCTCCGTCACCAGGTTCCGCCCATTGTAACACACGACCATGCCTGGCTGTATGTTCAGCGGTGAGAGCCACAGATCAAGCTGCTGTGTTACAGCTTTCAACAACTATGCAGCGCTGGGCGGTTTGTTAATTAAGCATTAAGCATGTTATCTTCAGCACAGCCTGCTGCTGTTTGGCCAAGGCAGTGCAGCAGTGCTGTCAGCTTGTGACTGATGTGGTCATTTCGGAGATGGAGGAGGAGGTGCATGAGCTGAACAATGTGATTACATTGAGGTTAAATTGGTGATGCTGTTTTTTATACTAAAGAAAGATCCTATTGTTATGTTTTTTTATGTTATTTTTTATGACAAATGCATTCACCGGGAAAAGTCATTTTAACATTTTACAACCTAATCTGGTAATGTGGTGTCATCAGACACATCCTGTTTTATTTATGATGGAGGGACTCTGAAAGTCATAAAGCCTATTTTTATAGGAACATCAGACGGCCCTTACTATTCTTAAAAGGCCAGCAGTCGGCCCTAGCTATTGTTAGAGAGCCATCAGAGGGCTATGCTTTGTTGTTCCCATTATTAACAAGTGGGTCTCCTATACTGTTATTGCGCATCCAGTGACTGCAAGGGTTGTCAAAAATTTGGACGCAACCTAATACCCCTTTGAAGAGACATAGAGGAGGGTCTCAGTAAAAAAAATGTTCCCATTATAAAGGAGCGGGTCTTCTATAGTGGTAATGCCCATGCTGTGACTGCAAGGGTGGGCAAAATTTTTGAATAAAACACTAACAATTTAAAGACACAAAGAGCATGGCCACAGTAACAAGGTACGACATGTTCCCGTTAGAAAGGAGAGGGTCTGCTATACAGTTATAGGGTATGCAGTGAATCCAACGGCTGACAAATTTTAGGAAAAACCCCACTAAGAATTTAAGGACACACAGAGCAGGGCCACATTAACAAGGTACGACATGTTCCCATTAGAAAGGAGAGGGTCTGCTATACAGTTATAGGGTATGCAGTGAGTCCACCGGCTGACCAAGTTTAGGAAAAAACCCACTAAGAATTTAAAGACACATAGACCAGGCCACAGTAATGACAAATTCCCATTAGAAAGGAGAGAGTCTCCCATAGTGTTGGACTATGCAGTGACTGCAAGAGCTGCCAAAAATTTGGAGGCACTTCAATGGCCCTTGGAAGAGACGTGGAGGAGCGCATCATAAAAAATTGTTACCATTAGAAAGGAGCGGGCCTCCTATACTTGTAATGCCATGCACTAAGTGTATGGGCTGACAAACATTTACTCCTGGGGGGTATACATGAACATACTGTATAAAAATTTTTTTTTAAGGGCATCATAAAAATGTAGCGCCCCGAGGGCTCGACCGCTACAGGGGTATTGCACCTCTGCCAGAGGTGTGATATTCCACTCCCGGGTAAGGATGGAGTATGGACCAGGGTTCAGTTAGCTGCATACAGCACACTCACCCCATTTCCGAGGGACAGCTCAACGGTGCTCCCATTAGACAGAAATGCAGGCACGACAGACCATGTCCCTGGCTGGAGTGGGGAGGGGGTAGGAATACCCAGTGATGTAGGAGCAGATAGGGGTTGGTTCCTGAGCGTAGATAGGAGCCCATTGTTTGCTGGTCACCTGGGCTCATGTTCTAGAGGGAGGTATAAAAGGTGGGCACCATCTTAGAACAGTGTTCAGTCAGAGAGAAGAAGTGACAGAGTGGGGGCCTCTGCAAGGGGCTCTTCTCCGTAGGCGGGCCTAGCCTCTGAGGCCCAGCCAGCACAGAGAGAAGAGAAGAAGAGAAGTTCAGTGAGTGGAGTAAGAGAAGGAGTTCAGCCAGAGAGGGTTGACAGGGAGCTGTGGCTCAGTCTGGGCCCAGCTCCACGAGGCAGGCCTAGGGTGAAGGCCAGGAACAGAAAGGAACAAGAACAGAAAGGAACAAGAACAGAAAGGAACAGAAGAGAAAGAGAAAGAGAGAAACAGAAGGGCTCAGGAACAAGACGGCAGAAGGGACCCTAAGAACCAACGAGAATACAGGGTGAAGGGTCAGGCAGATTAAGGGTACCGGATCCCAAGTTGGTGGAGGAGAAACAGCCCTCAGCCAAAGACCGGAGGTCGTGATCATTTATTGGTGCGACACCTCATCAAACCTGCTAGGAAGGCACCATATAGGACAGCGGGGAACGGGAACCACATTTACCCGCACAAGTCCGCGGCAGCTGGACAAAAGTGGGTCACTGGTGAGGCAGGCCAGAGAAAGGATTGAAGGGGTCCTGTGTCATGCTCCTGAACTGCCTGCGGTTGACCGAGCCCCTCACCTGGTGGACGCAGCACGGCTCGGGCGGTCATTGCTGACAGAAGTGACCCGGAGTACATGAACTGTGAGTAAAAGACATTGGACTGCAGTACGTTGTCTGTGTACTCTTTCGCTCCTCCAGCACTAACGGCACTGGGACTCTCTGCACCATCACCCCCACCATCCACTACACTGCCCTGGGGCTGCACTCTTCCCGTGGGGAGTCACACTACCTCAGCTGCATACATCATCAGCCCCAGCGATCTGCCTTGCAGCGGCGGTTCATAATAACCGCAATCCACGGGTGGCGCAGTCGGACATCACTTAGGACGGCTAAAGGACTACCACTGGTCTGACCACCCTGAGCCACGGAACCGGGTCGCCACTACTACCCCCACCGTCTCCCTATTGCCCGGCTCCGAGTGCCCCACGGCCCAGGGGCGAGTCAAACACCCTTAAAAAAAATTATGTGGGTGTTGCATCATGGACCACGGTCACCCTGGTGATATGGTGGTGGAGGATGAGGAGAAGGAGGAGGACAAGAGCAAATAGCCAAAATCAGGAAGCGTATACCCATGTGTGGGTGTGAAAAGGTGCATGGGAATACACCTCCCAAGAAAAGACACTGGATTTGAGTTTATGTTACGCTGCTATTGTAGCACCCTGAGGACTCGGCTGCTACAGGGGTATTGCACCTCAACCCAGAGGTGTGGTATTCCACTCCCGGGTAAGGATGGAGTGTGGAACTGAGCTTAGTAGGCTGCATGCACTACATACATCCCATTTCCGGGGGACAGAACTACGGTACTCCCACCAAGTATATATGTGCAGGTACGACAGCGTCTGTCCCTGGCTGGAGTGGGAAGGGGGGTGGAACATCCCAGTAGTGTAGGGGCAGATAGGGGGAGCACTCTGGGTAAAGCTAGGAGCTCATTGGGTGCTGGTCACCTGGGCTCACACATAGAGGGAGTATATAAGGTGGGCACCATCTTAGAACAGGGTCTTTTTAGGAGCTGAGGAAGAGTTCAGCCAGGAGGGCTGACAGGAGCTGTGGCTCCGTCTGGGCCCAGCTCCAGGGCTAGGCCTGCAGTGAGGAGAGAGGAAGAAGGAAGGCCCAGAGTGGAAGACAAGAGGGAACCCTGAGAACCCAGAATTAAGCCAGAAGGGTGAAGGGTTGGCGGACACGGGTACCGGAACCCAAGCTGGTGGAGGTCAATCATCCTCAGCCAGGAACCGGAGGTCATGGTCAAGATTTGCCACGACCCCCACCAAATCCACCAGAAAGGCACACCAAGTATAGGGTCAGGGAACCCAGAGAAGGTTTAACCACCAAGAGACCCGAGGGAGCCGGCCAAAGGTGGATCCCTGGTGGGGACGGCCAGGAGAAAGAGAGGAGAGAGGGAAGCTCAGGACCACGCTCCGGAACTGCCTGGGGGTTGGCCGAGTCCAGGACCTGGTGGACGCAGCACGGCTCGGGTGGTCACTCAAGGCCAGAGTGACCAAAGGAACACCCGTGAGTTAAAAACCCTGAAACTGCATCCCACGTCTCTGACTCTCCTTTCTACACTACAACTACCCCCATCATCCGCATCTGCTGCCCTGAGGCCATACCCCTCCCGTTGGGGGTTATACCACCACGCTGCACATCCTGATACACCTGGCCTCAGTGGACTGTTCTGCAGCGGTGGCTTCAAAGCCGCACTCAACGGGTGGCGTAGTCGATCAAGTTAACATCTACTGCCATAGACTGCCACTTAGTTTGACACCCTGGGCACGGACCGGGTCACCGCCACAAGGACTACTACCCCTATCCAGATCCGGCTCCGGGTATCCCCTGAACATGGCCCAGGGGGTGCGTCAACTTTGGCGTAGTCGGCAGGATTACGTGCCCGCAACCACCGGGTACTGCGTGCCTGAAGAAAAGTTCACATTTACCTCAAAAAGAAGTCTCCCGCCGGTTCCGGAGGGTCCCCGCCATCGGACGCCATCTCGGATCGTTTCCCGCCGTTTGCCAGTCATCTGCAGTCTTTTCCCGCCATCCACGGAGTTTCCCGCCACTGGGAGACGATTCCCGCCATCTGAGAAGATTTCCCGCCCTGGCAGAGCGGACGCCATTATGGGCGTGCCAGAGGGTGGCAAGAGGCCACCTCCCATCGTGGGCCAGGTCCAAGAATGGCGCCAAAAGCGGAAACCGCCCCCACCAGCAGAGACTGTAATGATAGAGATGTCCATCAGCGTGAGGGGACTGCCCCTGGAACTGACAATCACCGAGTTGCCCCGGGACCGCCCTCAGTATGGGCGGATACAGAACAAAAGAGCGAGGATGGGTGCAGCCTGGAGGAGTCTGGAGAGGTCGCACCCGGAGATGGAGGGAGAGTCAGGCAGCACCGACCCTGTGGTCAGGAGCCTGTTGCAAGCAACCACCCCACTAGGCCTGGTGGAGATCCTGGCACAGCTCCCCCAAGACCGGGAGCGTGCACAGACCGCGCTGGAGGGCCTCGCACGGAGGATGGCCCGGGTGCAGCGAGAAATGCTGACTGAGTGGAGTAGGGAGATGGCCCAGCAGGCTGGAACCCGCCAGCGGAGCACGCCACCCGAGACGAGGAGTCTGACCGCCTCTGAGGATGGTGCAGGAGGAATGAAGGCCGGAGACGACGCCGAGGAAGGAGCTGAAGAGACGGAGGCAGGTAAAGGGGACGTCACAACCCCAAGCCTAATAACCGTGAACCTGCCCCAGCTCCCCGTCGCAGAGCCCGAAATTCCCCCTACCGTGCCTGTCGCTGCACCGCCACCGTTCCCAGCTAGGCCTCAAGCGGCAGGAGCCGCGGCCACGCCCCCTGTGACGTCACGCGCCTCAACCCTGAGCGCGGCCAAGCAGGAAATGCCACCGGCCTGGTCGCAGGGCCGAGTACCCCCGGGCGCCGCAGACCCAACAGCGCCCTCTACCTCCACTAAGCCACCGGCCTGGTCGCAAGGTCAAGTACCCCCGGGCGCCGCCGTCTCCACGGTGCCCTTTACCTTCAGGGTGCCCCAAGCCTGGTCGCAAGGCCTGGAAGACCCGGGCGCCGCTGCCACCACCGCGCCCTCAACTTCCACAGTGCCGCACCTGGGTGAAGACCTATTCGCCCAACACACTTGCCCGGATGGGCAGCCCTTTGTGTGGCCACCGGAGTACTACCATCTCCGACTCCGGAAGGAAGGACCCCTGTGCGAGCCCCTGATTCCGGCTCCGGCGCCTGTCAAGATCACCCCACTCTCGTTGGAGGAGGCGCAGTTCGCGTGGGACCCCACTGGAGGAGACCTCATCGGGTTCACTCAAGAAACCCGGGCGGCCGCAGCTGAGCGTGCGGAGTGCTGCCGGCAGCAATTGGAGGTCTTCGACAGGGAACGGAGAGAGAGGCGGGTCCGCGAGGAGCGGCTGCAAGTACAGAGTGCAGAGCAGAAGAGCCGGACCCGACGGAACCCCCGTGCAGCCCATGGTCCCCGTGCCACCGGGACTGTAATCAAATTCCAACTGCAGCATGGTTGGGGCTTCATCCGGGACCACCGCACCCCCGGCGACGTCTTTGTGACCCGCAGGGACGTCGAGAGCCATCTGCCGGAGGGACACAGAGGTCGTGACCTATACCTGGGTGACGAGGTCACCTTTACCCGGCATCAATGTGCCAAAGGACCCTACGCCCTTCATGTACACCGGTTGACGGAGGAAGAGCTGCGGTGTGAGGAAGGACAAGAGGACCCGGACGGGTCTGAAGCCTACCCGCGAAAAGGAGCAGGAGGACGCCGTTACTGAAGTACGGTAAAGTGGAACTGTAAATAGTTACCCGTAAGGGTACAGGAACTGTTGCCAGAAAAGTATAGTCCCCGTTGGGACAAGTGTGAACTGTTACCCGTGTGTCCCCATCCCTTAACAGGCTGAGGACTGTGAACAGCCAATCCTTATCCCCACTGGCCGAGGACTGAGAGCGGCCATAACCCCTTGTATATAGTTGCGCTTCCTAAGGCGCCCCCTACCGGTTTTATAGGAAACTGTGTTTTTTCTAAAAGAGACTGTTGCACTTTACCCGGTCACAAGTTGCACCGTGGCCGGAGGAACAAGAATGTTTACAATGAAAAGTTTATTATGAAAAAGTTTTATGCTGCTGATAATGTATATAATGTTTTATATGTTTATGGATGTTATGAAAAAAAATTGTATGTTTTGGTATGTTTTTATTCTTTTACAGCCCGAGGATGTGCTGTGATTTACCAGGGGGGAATGTAGCACCCTGAGGACTCGGCTGCTACAGGGGTATTGCACCTCAACCCAGAGGTGTGGTATTCCACTCCCGGGTAAGGATGGAGTGTGGAACTGAGCTTAGTAGGCTGCATGCACTACATACATCCCATTTCCGGGGGACAGAACTACGGTACTCCCACCAAGTATATATGTGCAGGTACGACAGCGTCTGTCCCTGGCTGGAGTGGGAAGGGGGGTGGAACATCCCAGTAGTGTAGGGGCAGATAGGGGGAGCACTCTGGGTAAAGCTAGGAGCTCATTGGGTGATGGTCACCTGGGCTCACACATAGAGGGAGTATATAAGGTGGGCACCATCTTAGGACAGGGTCTTTTTAGGAGCTGAGGAAGAGTTCAGCCAGGAGGGCTGACAGGAGCTGTGGCTCCGTCTGGGCCCAGCTCCAGGGCTAGGCCTGCAGTGAGGAGAGAGGAAGAAGGAAGGCCCAGAGTGGAAGACAAGAGGGAACCCTGAGAACCCAGAATTAAGCCAGAAGGGTGAAGGGTTGGCGGACACGGGTACCGGAACCCAAGCTGGTGGAGGTCAATCATCCTCAGCCAGGAACCGGAGGTCATGGTCAAGATTTGCCACGACGCCCACCAAATCCACCAGAAAGGCACACCAAGTATAGGGTCAGGGAACCCAGAGAAGGTTTAACCACCAAGAGACCCGAGGGAGCCGGCCAAAGGTGGATCCCTGGTGGGGACGGCCAGGAGAAAGAGAGGAGAGAGGGAAGCTCAGGACCACGCTCCGGAACTGCCTGGGGGTTGGCCGACTCGAGGACCTGGTGGACGCAGCACGGCTCGGGTGGTCACTCAAGGCCAGAGTGACCAAAGGAACACCCGTGAGTAAAAACCCTGAAACTGCATCCCACGTCTCTGACTCTCCTTTCTACACTACAACTACCCCCATCATCCGCATCTGCTGCCCTGAGGCCATACCCCTCCCGTTGGGGGTTATACCACCACGCTGCACATCCTGATACACCTGGCCTCAGTGGACTGTTCTGCAGCGGCGGCTTCAAAGCCGCACTCAACGGGTGGCGTAGTCGATCAAGTTAACATCTACTGCCATAGACTGCCACTTAGTTTGACACCCTGGGCACGGACCGGGTCACCGCCACAAGGACTACTACCCCTATCCAGATCCGGCTCCGGGTATCCCCTGAACATGGCCCAGGGGGCGCGTCACTATCATTCGGTGGTGTTGAGAAGTCTGGCCCAATCCAGCCCTTGTTCATTTTTATAAGAGTCAGCCTGTCAGCATTTTCAGTTGACAGGAGGATGCGCTTATCAGTTATAATTCCACCAGCGGCACTAAAAACCCGATCTGATAAAACGCTGGCAGCAGGGTAGGCCAGGACCTCCAAGGCATAGAGAGCCAGTTCATTCCACATATCTAGCTTGGATACCCAATATTTATAAGGCACAGAGGAATCACGGAGGACGTTGGTACGGTACGGCAAGGTACTCCCTCAGCATCTTCCCAAACTTTGCACTCCTTGTGAGAGTACCCTGCGCCTCAGGGCCTGTGCGATGGGAGGGTCTGAGAAAACTCTCCCAGAACTTTGACAGTGTTCCCCTGCCTCTGCTGGATTGAAGTTGTGTCTCTCTCGCCTGTACTCCTTGGTTGTCGAACGAAGTGTGCCCTCTGCCTCCAGCGTTTTCAGATGGGAATTTTTTTAATAGGTCCGCAACAAGGGCCTTCTGGTACTGCCTCATTTTTGTACACCTGTCCGCCTCAGGAATAAGAGATATAAAGTTCTCCTTGTAGAGTGGGTCTAGAAGTGTCACCAACCAGTAATGACCTAAAATTTTGAGAATGCGAGGGTCATGGGAAAGGCAGCATAACATAAACTCAGCCATGCGTGCCAGACTACTAACAGGCAAGACTTCCGTGTCCTCACCAAGAGGATGACTGACCATGCTCTCCTCCTCCTCCTCTCTGTCCTCTGGCCATCCACGCTGAACAGACGGTATGACAGCTGTGCAGATAGCACCGTCTATAGTGCATGAAACTAGTTCCTGTCCTTCCTCCTCCTCCTCTTCCTCATTGTCACCCAATCCACGTTGGGATGAGATGAGGCTTGGCTGTGTGTAATCACCCTGTATGGTTAATTGCTCCATCTTATCATTCTCCGCCTGCAATGCATCATCTTTGATTGTGAGCAGAGAGCGTTTCAGAAGACAGAGAAGCGGGATGGTGACGCTAATTATGGCGTCATCGCCGCTCACCATCTTGGTGGAGTCCTCAAAGTTTTGGAGGATGGTACATATGTCTGACATCCACGTCCACTACTGAGGTCTTATGTGTGGAGTCTGAACTGAATACCGATAGCCTTTTTGATGCTGGTACTCAACAACTGCCCTCTTCTGCTCACAAATCCTTCCCAACATCTGCAATGTAGAGTTCCAACGTGTGGGGACATCACACACCAGTCTGTGAGCCAGAAGCTGCAAACGCTGCTGAAACACTGCAAGGGCAGCAGAAGCTGTAGCTGACTTTCTAAAATGGGCACACAGGCGGCATACTTTAACAAGCAGATCCGGCAGCTCCGGGTAGGATTTGAGTAACCGCTGAACCACGAGGTTAAGCACATGGGCCAGGCATGGTACGTGTGTGAGCTCGCCTCGCCTCTGAGCCGCCACCAGGTTCCAGCCATTGTCACACGCGACCATGCCTGGCTGTAGGTTCAGCGGTTTGAGCCACAGATCTGCCTGCTCTTTCAGAGCTGTCCATAACTCTTCAGCATTGTGTGTTTTTTCACCTAAGCATATTAGCTTCAGCACAGCCTGTTGCCGCTTGGCCGAGGCAGTGCTGCAGTGCTTCCAGCTTGTGACTGATGTGGTCATTTCGGAGATGGAGGCTGAGGAGGAGGAGCAGGCTGAGGAGCATGAGGTTCAGGAGCTGTAGACCGTGGGGGCAACCCTGATTGACCTAGGGCCTGCAATCCTTGGCGTCGGGAGGACGTGTTCCGTCCCAAGGTCCGACTGGGTCCCGGCTTCCACTATGTTAACCCAGTGTGCCATCAGCGAGATGTACCGTCCCTGCCCACAAGCACTTGTCCACGTGTCCGTGTTTAGGTGGACTTTACCGGTAACTGCGTTGTTGAGGGCACGGCTAATGTTTTGGGACACTTGCTTGTGTAATGTGGGGACGGCACACTGGGAGAAATAGTGGCGGCTGGGGACAGAGTACCGAGGGACGGCCGCCGCCATCAGGTTGCGGAATGCTTCTGTTTCCACAAGCCTAAAAGGCAACATTTCGAGCCAAGCAGTCGTGAATTGTGAGAATTTAGTAGTGTGGCCTGTGGGACGGTGGCTGCATATTTGCGCTTGCATTCCAAGGACTGGAGTATGAACAACTGAACGCTGCGCTGGGACAAGGACATGGACGTGCTTCCTGATGCTGCTACTTGAGAGTGTGCAATGACAGGAGCAGGGCAGGAGGCATCTTTGCATGCACTATGGACAGGGGATTGACTTGCATGCACAACAGCAGAAGAAGCAATGGTGCCACCTGTAGACACTGTTCCTGGACCCTGGTGTTCGGCCCACAAAGTCGAGTGCTTTGCTGCCATGTGCCTCATCATGCTGGTGGTGGTCAGGCTGGTCGTTTTGCCACCCCTGCTGATGCTGGTCTGGCTCGTGATGCAAATGGCCTTTTTGGAGTTATCGGCAGAGTCTTTAAAAAACAACCAGACTCGGGAAGACCTAACAGTTGTAGTGGCAACTTCCTTCATGTTGGTGTTACGGGAAACGGTAGCCTGCCTTCTGTCTGCGGCCACCACACTGCTTCTTCCTGCCTGTTGGGGTGCTCTGCCTCCCTCCCCCTGTGTGCTGCTGTCCTTGCTCTGCATGTCCTCCTGCCAGGTTGGGTCAGTTACTATATCATCCACCACCTCGTCTCCCACTTCTGCACCCTGGTACTATTCCTGACTTTCTGTCAATTGTGTCTCATCATCGTCCACCTCTTATGACAGTTTCCCACCGTCGCCTTCGTGTGACCGTGGCTGCTCAAATATTTGGGCATCGCTACACGTGATCTCCTCTTGCCCCGCTTCAAGTGGACCGGGCGAGAGGCCCGAATCTATAAATGGAAAAGTGAACAGCTCTTCAGATTGTCCAAGTGTGGGATCAATTGTCTCTGGGTACTCGGCATGGTGGGAGGAAGGAGGATCAGGGTGAGGAATATGAGGTCCAGACTCATGGCTACTGAGACTTGACCGTGTGGAAGACAGGGTGGTGGTGGTGGTGGTGGCTAAGTGACTGGAAGCATTATCTGCTATCCAACCAACAACCTTTTGACACTGATCTGGGTTCAATAGTGGTGTGCTGCGGTCCCCTAGAAATTGGGACAGGAAGGTCAGGCGAGAAGATGTGGGTGTTTGTTGTGGCACAATTTCGGCTTGCCCACGGCCTTGTCCTCGGCCTCTGCATGCACCATTACCATCACGTCCAGTTCCCCGTCCCTTGCCACGTGCCTTGCCCATTTTAAATGGAGGATAGTATCTTCCACGCTCACTACAAATGATTGAGTTTGAAGCGAAGTTATATGTGATCGGTGTGATGGAGAAAACAGAGTTTTAAATACCTGGCCTGTAGGTAAGTAGTGTGAACAGCAAACTGCTGTGAATTGCTTCACTGACACACTGAAAAAATGGAGGCCAGAAATGGCAGTATTTTCTGACAACGTATATGTGATCTGTGTGACGGAGAAAACACAGTTTTAAATAGCTGGATTTCTAGCGCTCTAATATGGAAAGGACCTGGCTGTATTCTGCAGTGCCAACAAGCAAATGGTGCAGAAAAACGGTGTTCTCTGGATTGCTTTATAAGCAAATAATGAGGATTAAGATCCAAAGAAAAGTATTCCTCGCCCCTGAGACCTGGGCCTTTGTATAGAAATATCTAACAGCAGCAGAAGGCAGAATTGGAATGGAGCCTCTTGTGCTATATGCACTGCAGTCTGCTATATACCCTGCCTGCCTGCCTATATACACTGCCTGCCTGATATCTCTGCAGATGGATTAGTCCTCAGAAGGACTGTTTGTTGAGATGTATATGTGTAATGTGCGGTTTTTCTCACTACACTACCTAATGCACGATCAAATCTCTCCCTAACGCAGCAGCAGCTCTCCCTACACTGTCTGATCCGGAGTGACTGTGATGAGCATGGCGGTGCCAGGTCAGATATAGACCTGATGACGCTGTGCAGCCAGCCAATCACTGTAATGCCCACAACCAACATGGCTATGGCATTACAGTGCATGGCAGGCAATCCCTGCATGTTCATTGGCTCTGTAAAGAGCACCAAACATGCAGGGATGGGTCCCGACTTCCCGCCCGACCAACCCGGAAATACTCGGTGAGCGCAGAGCATCTCGAGCAGTGAGATACTCGGGCGAGCACCGAGCAGTAGCGAGCATGCTCGCTCATCACTAGTTGTCATTAAGATTTAAAAAGAGAAAACACAGAAATGTGACAGTAAATGGCTTCACCCAACCAATAACCATGAGTGGAGAAAAAGTGTTTTTGTTATCATTCATTTTTTCTGAAACAAGGCCAAGAAAGGAAAAATTCTGCCGGGGTATGTAAACTTTTGAGCAGAACTGTATATGCGCCAGCCCCAGTGTCTCCTATTCTATATACTCCAGCCCCAGTGTCTCCTATTCTATATACTCCAGCTTCTTCTGTGATGTATATGCTCTAGCCCCAATGTATCCTGTGATGAATATACGCCAGCCCCAGTGTCTCCTATTCTATATACTCCAGCCCCAGTGTCTCCTATTCTATATACTCCAGCTTCTTCTGTGATGTATATGCTCTAGCCCCAATGTATCCTGTGATGAATATACGCCAGCCCCAGTGTCTCCTATTCTATATACTCCAGCTCCAGTGTCTTCTGTGACGTAGCTAATGTAGCCCTAATGTCTCTTATGCAGAGGCGTCGCATGATAAAGCAGTGAGACACAAGCTCCCTGCCCTATCACTATCTCTTTCATATGCCACAGATCGCCATAGGCCTGCGGTTAACGAGATGTCAGCATCCTCACGCAGGTGGCTCGGTGACATCATTGCATCGCTCTGCTCTGCTGTCCCGCCATGGAAGAGGAGACAGAGGCCGTGATGTAGGGAATCAGGATTAAGTGAGATATTTTTTTAAATGATCGGGCAGTGGAGCCATCCTACTATATATCTGGAGTAGTGGGTCCATCATACTACATATGGAGTAGTGGGGCCATTATACTATATGTATGTGGGGCAGTGGGACCATCATAGTATATACAGGTGCATCTCACTAAATTAGAATATCTTCAAAAAGTTAATTTATTCCAGTTCTTCAATACTGTTTCAGTATGCTCCACAATCATGAGGAAGACTGCTGACTTGACAGATGTCCAGAAGGCAGTCATTGACACACTCCACAAGGTCCTAGAGTTCCAATTTTCATTTGGAAATCAAGGTCCCAGAGTCTGGAGGAAGAGTGGAGAGTCCACAATCCAAGCTGCTTGAGGTCTAGTGTGAAGGCTCCACAATCAGTGATGGTTTGGGAGGCCATGTCATCTGCTGGTGTAGGTCCACTGTGTTTTATCAAGACCAAAGTCAGCACAGCCGGCTACCAGGACATTTTACAGCACTTCATGCTTCCCTCTGCCGACAAGCTTTTTGGAGATAAAAATGTCATTCTCCAGCAGGACTTGGCCCCTGTCCACACGGCCAAAAGTACCAATACCTGGTTTACACACAACAGTATCACTGTGCTTGATTGGCAGCAAACTCGCCTGACCTTAACCCCATAGAGAATCTATTATTGAGAATCTATGGGGTATTGTCAAGAGGAAGATGAGAGACACCAGACCCAACAATGCAGATGAGCTGAAAGACAGCTTTTTGTATTGAAGAACTGAAATAAATTAACTTTTTGATGATATTCTAATTTAGTGAGATGCACCTGTATATGGAGCAGTGGGACTATCATGCTATATATATGGAGGAGTGGGGGCATCATACTAAATATAGAGCAGTGTGTGTGTGTCACCCCAGGCCTGGATGCCACAAACAATAATCTGTTTCTGAAAGCAGGAGGGAGGTCCCCTGGTTAGGGACAATTAGCATACAGCACCTCCTGTCCCAGGCCAGCAGGGGGAGCTGGCTGCCCCTATAAAAGCTGGAACTGGGGGCAGGGTTAGAGAGAACTGGAAGACCTAGCTCAGGAGTGAGACTAGTCCCAGAGAAGGAGGGACAGTTCAGCTGTTGCTGAGGAGTCCGTGAGGCAGAGGAGAAACTGCAAGCCAGGGACAGAGGCGACGAGAGCCGGTCCTGGCAGAGAACCAATCTACTGGACATTGGGGTCCGAGGCTGTCAGGGTTACAAGCCCAGCAGCAGAGAACCAAGCTGCGAGGGATTTCAGGTCCCTTGGCCTAAGAAGCCTGGAGGCTCCGCCACACAGAGGGACCAGTACATCGAGGAGCAACAAACAGGTACCCAAGGCCTGAGTCGCAAGCCATACAGGAGAGAAGTACACGGCCAGCTCAGGGACGTGGGCTATTACACCACGAAAAGGGGGATAGTCAGAAAGAGCATAGAGAGAACGGTAGGCCTACACACTCACCCTGACCAGTGGGGCTCGCCCGATTGCTCTCAGACACCCAGGCCCATTCCTAACCGGTACTGTTGGGCCATTAATAATATCTACAATAAAGACCCTGAACTGTTTGAAGCGGACTCTGAACTCTTACTATTGCGGCCTGCACTATCACCCCCAACATCCACCTACACTGCCCTGAGGCTACACTCTTCCCATGGGGAGTTATCCTACCCCTGTGCTGCACACCAGCACCAGCCTCAGCGGTCTGCCTTGCAGCGGCGGTTATCTCCAACCGCAATCCACGGGTGGCGTAGTCGGACATTCAAAACACTGATAAATAGACTGCCACCATTTGGTCTGACCACCCTGAGCCACGGGATCGGGTTGCCACTACTACCCCCATCAGCACCGTACACTAGAAGGCCCGGTTCCGGGTACCCCACGGCCCAGGGGGGGAGTCAGCTTTGGCGTAGTCGGCAGAATTGTGACCAACCCGCCACAAACGGGTATTGCGTGCCTGGAAAAGACTCTATACATATCTGAGTGAAGTTTCCCGCCATTTGGGGCCATTTCCCGCCAATCGGAGCCGTTTCCCGCCATCGGGCGCCATCTTCGGGACGACGCGCGGGAAGAAGAGGGGCGTGGACGTCCAAAAACGCGTGAGACCTGAAGCCCCGCCCTACGCTGAGACGCTGCTCAAGGTCGTGGATGGAGATCCAGCGGATGCCGACGTCATCACCGAGCAACGCAAGGTCCTCTCCCAGAGCATCGCGAGGGAAGCCGCGGCCTACAGAAGAGGATCGCCAGAAGGTAGGCCACGGTTAATTAGGAGGGAGGAAGATGTCGGACGCGGAGGGACCCTCTACCACCAGCGTAGCCGCTGCAGCTGTGATGCCGTTTTCCATGCCCTATATCCATAGGCGGATTATAATGAGGGCAATCCGGGCGACCGCCCAGGGCCCTGAGCCTGCAGGGGGTCCACGGCTCCAGGCGGGGTGTCTAATGTCGGATTGCCCTCATTATATGTGCGGGCCGCCGCGGCACATAGCGGTAGCAGTGGCGGGAGGGGGGGGCCTGGACTGCTCCCCCAGCAGCGGCCACCGCTACTTCTTCATCGGCCGGGCCAGCACTGCAGCAGTTAACTTCCCTGTGCTGGCCCGGCCGCGTCACTGCTAGGAGACATGGCCCTGTGCGCGGCTGTGTCTCCTAGCTGTGACGTCACACAGTGCGCCCCGGCCTGCAGTGCTGCACCGGAAAAGAGAGAGAGCAGGCAGGAGGAATTGAGCCGGGGGATGGTGAGTGTGTGTGTGTGTGAGCAGATGTGTGTGTGGGCAGGTGTGTGTGTGTTTGTGGGCAGGTGTCTGTGGGGGCAGGTGTCTGTGTGGGCAGGTGTGTGTGTGTGTGTATATGTGTGTGTGTGTATATGTGTGTGTGTCTGTGTGGGCAGGTGTGTGTGTGTATATGTGTGTGTGTGTATATGTGTGTGTGTGTGTGTGTGTGGGCAGGTGTCTGTGTGAGCAGGTGTGGGTGTGTGTGTGGGCAGGTGTGTGTGTGTGTGTGGGCAGGTGTGTGTGTGGGCAGGTGTGTGTATATGGGTGTGTGTGTGTGTTTGCGGGCAGGTGTCTGTGTGGGCAGATGTGTGTGTGGGCAGGTGTGTGTGTGTGTGTGGGCAGGTGTGTGTGTGTGTGTGGGCAGGTGTGTGTGTGTGGGCAGGTGTTGGTGTGTGTGTGTGGACAGGTGTGTATGTGTGTGGGCAGGTGTGTGTGTGTGTGGGCAGGTGTGTGTGTGGGCAGGTGTGTTTGTGTGTGGGCAGGTGTGTTTGTGTGTGGGCAGGTGTGTGTGTGTGTGTGGGCAGGTGTGTGTGTGTGTGGGCAGATGTGTATGTGTGTGGGCAGGTGTGTGTGTGTGTGTGTGTGTGTGGGCAGGTGTGTGTGTGTCTGTGTGGGCAGGTGTGTGTGTGTGTCTGTGTGGGCAGGTGTGTGTCTGTATATGTGTGTGTGTGTGTGTGTGTGGGCAGGTTAGAAAGTCTTGCCCTGTTGAACACTACACCTGACTTGAGGCCACCACCTCTTGGTTGTCCAATGTTCTTGCTTCTCTAGGGCTCTTCTCAGATATTCATTATACCAGCTCCCCAGAATACCAAAGTTAGGGTGGGTGACCGCGAGCCCTGGTGGTGGTCATAACTGCGGCCACCCAGGGGCAATACTCCATAACAACAATCCCCTGAGGTGGTGTAGGATGTAAGGACCTATTCACACTACATTCAGCGCTGCATTCAGGTCTTTACACAAGGCTTACAACTGAATCCCTGAAATTCAGGATTGTGCTGTCTGAAATGAGACATCTGAAAGCAGAGAAAATGGAGCCTAAAGATTCAGACTTTAGCCTCGGTTTGCCTTTGTTCAAATCAATGGCTATGTCAAGGCACATCTGAATGCCATTTTTCAGGGATTTAGATAGAAGCCTGGAAAGAGGAGATGAATGCATTGCAAAATTCAGTGTGAATAGGCCCTTATATCTGGAGTCTTGATATTGATGCCACAAGCATTTTACTTGTTTTTAACTTAAAAAAAAAATACACACACACAAATTATACACACACACACACACACTATACATACACACACAGTATACATACACACACATTATACACACACACACACACTATACATACACACACACAGATGTGTATGTGGGCAGGTGTGTGTGTGTGGGCAGGTGTGTGTGTGGGCAGGTGTGTGTGTGTGTGATGTCTGTCTGTTTGTGTGTGTGTGTGTGTGTGTGGGCAGATGTCATTGTGTGATGCCTGTTTGTATGTATTTTTGTGTTTCAAATGTGTTTATGCGTGTCTGTATATGTTTGTGTGTGTGTATGACTGCATGCGGCCTCCTGCTGAGTATAGTTGGCGCCGTGCGGCCTCCTGATGTCTCTGGGGGGGCTCCGTGCAGCCTCCCGCTGTGTATAGATGGCTACGTGCGGCCCCTCGCTGTTTATAGACGGCGCCGTGTGCCCCCCCGCTGTGTATAGATGGCTACGTGCGCCCCCCGCTGTGTATAGATGGCTACGTGCGGCCCCCCGCTGAGTATAGATGTCGCCGTGCGGCCTCCTGCTGTGTATAGATGGCTACGTGCGGTCTCCCGCTGAGTATAGATGGCGCTGTGCGGCCTCCTGCTGTCTCTGGGGGGAGCGCCGTGCGGCATCTATACTCAGCAGGAGGCCGCACGTAGCCAGCTATACACGTATACTCAGCAGGAGGCCGCACGTACCATCTATACGGTGCCATCTATACACAGCGGGAGGCCGCACGGCGCCATCTATACACAGTGGGAGGTCGCACGGCGCCATCTATACACAGCGGGAGGCCGCACGGAGCCATCTATACACAGCGGGAGTCTCAGTGTTTTGCAAGAGCAGTCAATAAATTCTGCTTGACTAATTCTGAGCACCATAAAGTCTGGTTCGCTTCTAACCTGCTGTTTTCATTTTCAGCTTGCTGAATTCTAACTCATTTACTGTCATTCGAGACGATGCCTTTGCTGGTCTCTTTCACCTTGAATACCTGTAAGTGTTCCACTTAATGTCATATTTTTGATTCTGTTCTTCTTCATCTTTTGGCATGTGCAATTGTATGAGCAAGTATTCATATGAATTTATGACCTACTTAAACCTTGGAGGACCTTAAATTTTATTCAATCAATTTTTTTTCCAGTTTAAAACTATGGGACATATATGTGCCTTGGTCCTCAAAGGGTTTTTAAAGGGGCTGCAAACATAAATATGAAAAAAATAATTCAATTAGTGCTTTTTGTGTTTATTTAATTTTTATTTGAAGTCCATTTTTTTTATATACTTTGAAATTAAGCTCTACCCCATGGAATGAAGCCCTACCTACATGACATCTGAGAGCTACATGGATCCCGCTTGTGTGGTGCCTGTCCGTCACTACTATTCAGTTTTAGGGTCCACTCACTAAGCCATATATTCTCTCATGCAAGAGAATAGGGCCAATTATGCTAATGACACTCGGCTCAAACTCTGTCAGAGCTTCAACTGAGTGTGATCCGATTCTCTCGCAGCACAGATATGGAGAAGATGGAGAACTTACTTTCTCCATCTTCTCCATAGTCTCTGTGAGTGTTCATCGGACTGCACTTGGATGACGTCCGAGTGCAGTCCAATGTTTTACGTGCACCCATAGACTTGTATGGGTGCACATGGTCCGAATATCGAATGAGATTATTTTCTCATGCCAATAATCGCACTGTCCCATAGTATAACATAAAGCCGAGTCCTATCCGATAAAACATCACATAGCATTCGGCCGTGTTATACGACAGTATAGCGAGCCCTTAGAGTCAAGGAATATTTACATGTAGATGATGATATTACTCTCCAAGTGTATATTTTTTTAGGCGAGTTCATAGTAAATGCTTTGCATTTTTGACATGTGATCAACTAAAGAGCAAGAAAGATTTAGGACCTTCCCTATAGAGAAACGAAAAATAGTTTGGAGGACTTGCATGTCCTTTTTATTTATTATGAGAAAATCATAAAAGATCCAGTTTTTTAACCATGCTGTGACTTTCTGCTGAGGGAGAGGGAGAGAGCTGCCCTATTCAGAGTCTGTAATAAGACCTGTTGACACAAGTGTTGAAGATACAGTCTAACGTGAATTAACAATGAAAAAAAGTTAATTTAACAAATGGCTTGTATTTTTTTTTATACAAACTTTTTTGTCTTTACAGCTCTTTTAAAGGGAATCTGTCATCAGGTTTTTGCCACCTAATCTGAGAGCAGCATAATGTAGGGTTAGAGGCACTGATTCCAGTAATGTGTCACTTACTGGGCTGTTTAGTGTTGTTTTGATAAAATCATTGATTTGTCAGAAGGTAATTATCACTAGATGACTAGTAAGTTCTGTAGGACCCCACCCCCATCACTGATCAGTAGATTTCTGTGTACACTGAGCATGGGCAGAAAGCTGCCAATCAGTGGTGTGGGTGGGGCTATACAGAGCGCAGCATTCAGAGAGCTGCTAGATCTGCAGCAGATAAAACGGTGATTTTCTCAAAATGGCAACAAGTAGCTGAAAAAGTGACACATCGCTGGAATCAGGGTATCTGCCCCAATATTGTGCTGCTCTCAGATGAGGCAGCACAATTAATATTATGCCAAATTAATTTCCCATGAACTATCACATGATCTATCACAGGGGATCATGTGACATGTCACGTGATAAATCAGCTGTGTGGAGGGGGCCCGCGCCTTCTAAACTGCTCGGGGCCCTTGCTACTCTTAATCCACCCCTGCCTATATCCCCGGAGCGGCCTGGCTGCCCCAGTATGCCGGCGAGTCGCATACCTTGGGCGACTTTAAAGAAAGGCTGCATAGCCTGTTCAAAGTTTATCCCCTGACAGAAGAACAGAAGGTAAGCATACTGATAGGGCAGTTAACTGGTGCGGCCCAGCGGGAGGTAAAGTCTTGGACAGCTGAGGAGAAAAGGACTGTAAGGGGGGTTCTGACCCGTCTACGGGACACCTTTGATGCCCGTACCTCAGCAGAAATCAAAATGCGGTTCTATGGATGTAAGCAGCGAGCTCAAGATAGCATCCGAGATTATGCCCTAAATTTACAGGAAGCCTTGGGGGCAATTAAGCAAGCTGACCCTGGCAGCGTGCAGGATACAGATAAACTATTGACTGACCAGTTCATAGAAGGTCTGCTGTCCAGCGCCCACAGAACCCAGCTGCGCCTCATGGCCCTACAGAACCCCGATTTGACTTTTGCACAGTTCAACGATAGGGCCATCCGGGTGCTCCGAGAACCTGCACCGGGTGGCGCTGTAGCTTCCCGGCGCCCAGCCATCCCTTACCACCAGGGGGCGGCACCCTATCCCGCAGACCTTGTGGGGGCTGATGCGCAGGCCCTAAATCCATCCCCGCCTGCAAACCTGCACCATCAGGTCCAAGAACTAACAAAGAGTGTTGCTGCATTGTCCAGGACCGTACAGTCGTTACAGATGGACCCGTCAGGACCAATCAAACTGGCTTCCAGTCCGGAGGATGTCCCGTGGCGTCGACGGAGGAGGATCCCGTCGTTCAGAGGGAGGCCCGCCGATCATTACACTGAGGATGGACAGCCGATTTGCCGCCGTTGCAGCCAGCCGGAACACGTAGCCAGGTACTGTACTTTAAATGGGTCCGACCTGGGGCAAAGGGCCAACCCCCAGGCATAAGGTCATCAGGCCCATCTAATTGGCGTGATAAGTAGGTAGGGGAACGCCCGGTTTTACCCGTAGTGCTGGACGGTATCCCCATGAGTGCACTGCTGGACACCGGGTCCCAAGTGACTACCATCCAATATGTACTTTTTAAGCAGTACTGGAGTGACACTGATATAACTCGTTATCCAGATGATGACTTGAGCATCATCGCCAGCAATGGTCAACCCGTGCCGCAGGTGGGGTTCAGAGAGATGACCATTAAGATTGGTAAAGTTGAACTGCCGGCACAGGGAGTGATCATTGTGGACATTGACCGTCGAGAAAGTCACCCTAAAATAACCTTGGGTACTAATGTGATTGAAAATTGTCTTTCAGAAGCAATTGTAATTTTGCAGCAGGTGGCGATGAATGTGAGCTCCAGCCAGCAGAGGGTCCTCCAGAAGGAGATAAGAGCCCTGATGAGATGGCAACAGGTAGAACTGTCTGGTGGTGAGATCGGTAGCGTGAGGAATGGATGAGCGACCCGTTCCCCATTGCCATGCCCCCCAAAAGTGAAATGATCTGGTGTCGGAATGCAATCGGGTTAAGAGGGAGAGACTACCAAGCCATGGTAGAACCCGTGTACTCAGACAGCAGGCCCACCATTTTGACAGCCCAGGGGGTGGTCGATGTCCGCCATGGAAGGGTGCCCGTCTGGATCTTAAACATTGGGGAAAGGGAAGTACACTTGCCTTGGTACGCTACACTAGCCAAATTGTATACTGTTGAACACAATGCTGTCAGGGCCATGGAACCCTTGCCTCCATCTCCCCAAGCAGAGGGTAATGGTTCCCAGAAACCCAAGGAGGACTGGTGCCAGAAACTCCACGTGGGTGCTGACTCCACTCTCTTGCACCAAAAACAAGGAGTCTACCGGGTGGTTCAAGAGTACGAGAGAATCTTTAGTAAGCACCCGCTAGACTTCGGCAGAGTGAAAGGGGTAGAACACCACATCCCCATGGGGAGCCACCCACCAATAAAAGAAAGATACAGATCTGTACCACCCCGCACACTATCAGAACGCAAAGGGCATGCTGAGAGAAATGAAGGAAGCCGGGGTCATTAGAGACAGTTGTAGCCCCTGGGCAGCCCCCTTGGTTCTGCTAAAAAAGAAAGACTGTACTATGAGAATGTGCGTGGACTATAGAGAAGTCAATCGTATCACCCATAAAGACGCATACCCGTTGCCTAGAATAGAGGAGTCTTTGGTCGCACTAAAATCAGCTAATTTCTTCTCTACTTTGGACCTTACTAGTGGGTACTGGCAGGTTCCTGTGGCAGAGGCTGATAAGGAGAAGACCGCCTTCACCACCCCGATGGGATTAAGTGAATTCAACTATATGCCGTTCGGGTTCTGCAACGCACCCGGGACCTTCCAGAGGCTGATGGAATGCTGTCTAGGGCACCGAAACTTTGAGACGGTCCTACTTTACCTGGACGACGTGATTGTCTATTCGAAGACTTACGAGGACCATCTAAAGCACCTGGCCGAGGTGTTCGATGCCCTGGCAGGCTTTGGCATGAAAGTGAAACCCTCCAAGTGCCATCTGTTAAAGCCGAAGGTACAGTACCTGGGACATGTGGTGAGTGCAGAAGGAGTAGCCCCCGACCCTGCAAAATCACGGCAATAAAGAACTGGCCAAGCCCCTCTAACATAAAAGAAGTGAGGCAGTTCCTCGGGTTGGTAGGCTACTACCAAAGGTTCATCCCCAGGTTCACCAAGATGGCAGCCCCTATGCAGGACCTCCTTATAGGACAATCTAAGACCAGAAGCCAAAAGCCACCCTTCAAGTGAGACAAGCCGGAAGAGGAGTCCTTCCGCCAGCTGAAGATGGCCCTCACGGGGGATGAGATCCTGGCCTACCCTGATTATGGCCAGCCTTTTATCCTCCACACAGACGCCAGTAATGTGGGGCTGGGAGCCGTACTGTCACAGAACCAACAGGGCAGAGAAAGGGTGATCGCGTACGCCAGCCGGAAGCTGAGGCCCACCGAGAGAAACCCGGAGAATTACAGCTCCTTTAAGCTGGAGTCCTTGGCAGTGGTGTGGGACGTAACAGAACGTTTCAAGCATTACCTGGCCTCTGTGAAGTTCACTGTGTACACGGACAACAATCCGTAGACACATCTGGACAATGCGAGACTTGGTGCCCTAGAGCAGCGGTGGATGGCCCGGCTAGCAAACTATGACTTCACCATCAAGTACCGGGCAGGCCGAGCCAATGCCAATGCAGATGCCCTATCGAGAATTCCCCACTTGCCTGATGAGGGAGAAGATCCAGATGAGTTGGAGGAAATAGAGCTCCCTGCATTCCACCGGTACGGGGCCACTCAGTACTCCCACCGTGTAAGAGACAAAGACTTGACCACTGTCATGTTCAATCCCTTACCTCACCACGGCTGGGCTGAAACGCAAGATAGTGACCCTGCAATTCGCCTGGTGAAAGACCTGTTGACCCAGGCAGACGCTAGCCCTGGCTCGGACGCTCCAGAGGAAGCCAAGCAGTTATGGAAGGAGAAAAGCAGGCTATTCCTCTACGAAGGTAAGCTGTGCAGAAGGCTTGTCAACCACCGGACGCACGAGCTGACCTGGCAGGTAGTGGTCCCGAGACGAGATGCAGCAATGGTCCTGGAGGCCTACCATGACAGAGCGGGACACTTCGGGTGGAAGAAACTGGAGTTCCTACTGAGAGAGCGGTTCTACTGGGTCGGAATGAGAGGGGCCATAGAGAAGTGGTGCAGGGACTGCGGCCCATGTAACCTCAGAAGGAAGGACGGTACCAGCCAGAAGACGCCCTTGATGCCCATCATCACCAGGCAGCCTCTTGAGCTGGTAGCTCTGGACCATGTGAAACTGGCTCCAAGCCGGTTGGGCTACGTCTATGCCCTGACAATAGTGGACCACTATTCCCGGTTCCTGGTGGTGGTTCCTGTTAAAGACTTGACAGCCCAAACAGCGGCCAGAGCCTTCCAACAACACTTCTGCCGTCCACACGGGTATCCGGAACAGGTCTTGACAGATCAAGGTCCAGGGTTTGAGGCTGAAATCTTCCAGGAGTTCTGCAACCTCTACGGCTGTAAGAAGATTCGGACAACGTCTTACCACCCACAAACCAACGGGCTATGTGAGAAAATGAATAATATCGTCATTGATCTCCTCAAAACGTTGCCCCTGGAAGAACGCAGCCTGTAGCCGGAGAAGCTGCCAGACCTGATAGACTTATACAACCATATCTTGGTGAATGCTACAAATTGCACCCCGGCTTACCTGATGAGGGCAAGACCAGGTAAGCTGCCGATAGACCTGGACATGGGAGTCCTGACCCCCGAGGACACCTCCCCAGACGCGGACTGGGATACGGAACGGCGGCTACAGTACAAGAAGGTACAGGAGAGTGTGGAGAGGAGTCTGGCTCAAGCGAGAGAAAAGCAAGAGAGGCTCTTCAACCAACACGCCCCTGCTGGTTCCCTGGAACCTGGTGAGCAGGTCCTGAAGCGGAAGAGAAGGCTTCACAAGCTAGATGACCAGTGGGAGAGCGACCCGTACACAGTACTGCAGTCCAACCACAACAACCCGAAGGTATGTGTAATTACCAAGGATGGAGGAGAAACCACTAGCACCGTCTCCAGAGACCACCTAAAAAGGTGCCCCAAGCAACTACAGAGTGCAGGAGAAGATCAAGATGACCTTGAACCCGCAGAAGACAAGAAAGAAATGATCAGCACAGTTCTTGGAGAGTTCCCCCGGTCCTGGACTCGGATAAATGATGCAATAGTGGTACCCGTCCTACACTTCCTTCAACCAACCCAGCAGGAACCTACAGGAGAGCAGGAGGAATTAGAAGACCAAGCAGCCCTAGAGGCAGAAGAACCCATGCCAGCAGCCCAAGAGAGTCAACCCTCTGCTGACAGTGAGCCTGCCATACCTGCGGTAAGCCAAAGGACCCGCAGATAGCTGCCTGCACTGCCTGTAAACCCAGCTAGAAGCTGTACCCTGAATGCTAGTGGGGAAAGTCAGGTTAGACCACCACCAGACAGTGGGTTACGCAGGTCAACCCGGAGCACTAGGGGGCAAATACCAGCTCGCTGGAAGATCTAAATGCTGTATATTGTAAATGTTTTATGTTTGTTGCCTGGTTGCTAATTATGTTTTTCCAGTCTTTCTAGTTCATGGACTAACAGGTTATGGACGCTGAATAACCGGAACTGTCTTGTAGATAGTTGCACTTGGTTCCCTCTTTCGAAGATGGCCACGGAAGAAAAATCTGTCCGGTGTGGCCTCCTTGTGGCCCAAAGTAGAGAGCTCAGCCTTGTCGCCACGCCCAAGGCCAGGAACTTGGGGTTTATGGAAACAGGTCCCCACACCGTGGAAAACTTCACCTTGTTGGGTGACATGGACACCCGGTCACGGAAGCGCTGTGACCTCAAGGACAAAATATACTTGTGTATATGTTATGTTGTCATTTATACCCTGTATTTGTGGTTCCTGTTTAGTCCGAAGTACTAAATTTTACTAGGGGAGAATGTGTCACCCCAGGCCTGGATGCCACAAACAATAATCTGTGTCTGAGAGCAGGAGGGAGGTCCACTGGTTAGGGACAATTAGCATAGAGCACCTCCTGTCCCAGGCCAGCAGGGGGAGCTGGCTGCCCCTATAAAAGCTGGAACTGGGGGCAGGGTTAGAGAGAACTGGAAGACCTAGCTCAGGAGTGAGACTAGTCCCAGAGAAGGAGGGACAATTCAGCTGTAGCTGAGGAGTCCGTGAGGCAGAGGAGAAACTGCAAGCCAGGGACAGAGGCGACGAGAGCCGGTCCTGGAAGAGAACCAATCTACCGGGCATTGGGGTCCGGGGCTGTCAGGGTTACAAGCCCAGCAGCAGAGAACCAACCTGCGAGGGATTTCAGGTCCCTTGGCCTAAGAATCCTGGAGGCTCCGCCACACAGAGGGACCAGTACAGCGAGGAGCAAGTGACGCACCCCCTGGGCCAGTGTTGTTTGGGGGATACCCGGAGCCGGATCAGATGGGGGTTGTAGTCTCCGAGTGGCGGTGACCCGGTCCGTGCCCAGGGTGTCAAGCTCAGTGTGTGGCAGTCCTTACAGATGTTATTAGTGTTCTTTTGTGTCGACTACGCCACCCGTTGATGTGCGGTCAATACGGCCGCCGCTGCAGCAGGGTCCGCTGAGGCTGGTGGTGTGTGCGCAGCTTGGTAGTAGTATAACCCCCAACGGGAGGGGTATAGCCTCAGGGGGTCAGTCGCAGAGGATGGGGGTTGTGGTGGTGCAGTGAGAGTGGTAATAAGACTCCGAGTCGGGCTGTGCAGTTCAGGGTTTTTACTTACTGCAGATGTTCTGGTCACTCCGGCCTTGAGTGACCACCCGAGCCGTGCTGCGTCCACCAGGTCCTGGACTCGGCCAACCCCCAGGTGATTCTGGAGCGTGGTCCTGAGCTCCCTTTCTGACTTGTCCTCCTCTCTGGCCTTCCCCACCAGGGATCCACCTATGTCCGGCTCCCTCGGGCCTCTTGTTGGTAAACCCTTGTCTCTGGGTTCCCTGACCCTATGCACGGTTTGCCTTTCGGGTGGATTTAGTGGGTGGTCGTGACAGATTCTGCCCACGACCTCCGGTCTCTGGCTAAGGATTAGTGCCCTCCACCAGCTTGGGATCCGGTACCCTTGTGCCAACTCTTCACCCTCTGGTCTAATTTGGGCTCTTGGAGTTCCTTCTTTCTCCCCCTCTGGGTCCTTCTTTCTCCTCTCTCTCTCTGGGCCTTGGAGCTGCTCTGCTTCTCTGCTCTCTTCCTCTACAAAAGACAGGCTGACTGACTGACCCTGATCTAAGATGGTTCCCACCTTATATACTCCCTCTATGTGTGAGCTCAGGTGACCAGCACCCAATGAGCTCCTAGCATTACCCAGACTGCTCCCCCTATCTGCCCCTACACTACTGGGATGTTCCACCCCCCTCCCACTCCAGCCAGGAACAGACACGGTCGTACCTGCACATTTCTTAAGTGGGAGTACCGTTGGTCTGCCCCCCCGGAAATGGGATGTGTGTAGTGCATGCAGTCTATCTGAGCTCAGTTCCACACTCCATCCTTACCCGGGAGTGGAATACCACACCTCTGGGTTGAGGTGCAATACCCCTGTAGCAGCCGAATCCTCAGGGTGCTACATTCCCCCCTGGTAAATCACAGCACGTCCTCGGGCTGTAAGATACAAAAACATCCAAAACATACAATTATTTTTCATAAACATCAACATATAAAACAACATATAAAACATCACATATATTATCAGCAATAAAAACTTTTTCATATAAAACATTCTTGTAAATATTCTTGTTTCTGGTTCCTCCGGTCACGGTGCAACTTGTGACCGGGTAAAGTGCGACAGTCTTTTCTTGAAAACAAAACTCGGCTTTCCTATAAAACCAGTAGGGGGCGCTTTAGGAAGCGCAACTATATACAAAAGGGGATATGGCCGCTCTCAGTCCTCGGCCAGGTATTAGGAATAGGGACACACGGGTAAACAGTTCACTCTTGTCCCAACGGGGACATATTTAAAGCAGCAACAGTTTTTGGTACCCCGACGGGCAACTATATACAGTCTCTTCTCTACCATACTCAACGACGGCGTCCTCCTGCTCTTTCTTTGGATTCAGTTTCTGTTTCAGACCCGTCCGGGTCCTCTTGCTCCTCCTCACACCGCAGCTCCTCCTCCGTCAGGCGATGCACATGGAGGGCGTAGGGTCCTTTGGCACACTTGTGCCGGGTGAAGGTGACCTCGTCCCCTAAATACAGGTCACGACCTCTGTGTCCCTCCGGCAGATGGCTCTCTACGTCTCTGCGTGTGACAAAGACGTCGCCGGGGGTATGATGGTCTCTGATGAAGCCCCACCCATGCTGCAGATTGAACTTTATCACAGTCCCGATGGTGCGGGGACCATGCGCTGCACGGGGATCTCTCCTGGTCCGGCTCTTCTGCTCCGCGCTCCTTATTTGGGCTTTCTGTTCCCGGACCCGCCTCTCTCTCCGCTCCTTCTCGAAAACCTCGAGCTGCTGCCGGCAGCACTCTGCACGCTCCGCTGCGGCCGCCCGAGTCTCCTGAGTGAACCCCATGAGGTCTTCTCCGGTGGGGTCCCACTCAAACTGTGCCTCCTCCAGCGGGGACGAGGTCCTCTTTACGGGCTTCGGAGCCGGAATCAGGGGCTCGCACATGGGCCTTGCTCTCTGGAGCTCCAGTTGAATGTACTCCTCAGGCCATATGAAGGGCTGCCCATCCGGGCACGTGTGCTGGGCAAATAGATTTTCGCCCAGGTGCGGCACTCGAGATGCTATAGGCGCTGTGGTGGTAGCGGCGCCCGGATTGACCAGGCCTTGCGACCAGGCCGGCGGCACCTTAAAGGCAAAGGGCACCGTAAGAACGGCGGCGCCCTGGGTTATTCGGCCCTGCGACCAGGCCGGGGGCTCCGCGGTGGTAGGGGGCGCTGTTGGTATTGCGGCGCCCGGGGGTACTAGGCCTTGCGACCAGGCCGATGGTACTTCCTGCTTGGCCACGCTCGAGGTCGAGGCGTGTGACGTCACAGGGGTCGCGGCCGCGGCTTCCGGTTGAGGCCTAGTCGGCGGCGGTGACGATGCAGCGACGGGCACGGCAGGGGGAACTTCGGGCTCTGCGACGGGGAGCTGGGGCAGGTACGCGGTTTCCCGGCTCGGGGTATAGACGTCCCCTTTACCTGCCTCCATTCGTTCGGCTCCCTTCTCGGCGCCGTCTCCGGCCTTCAGTCCTCCTGCACCATCCTCAGAGGCGGTCTGTCTCCTCGTCTCGGGTGGCGTGCTCCGCTGACGGGTTTCGGTCTGCTGGGTCATCTCTCGGCTCCACTCCGTCAACGCCTCCCGCTGCACCCGGGCCATCCTCCGTGCGAGGCCCTCCAGCGCAGTCTGTGCACACTCCCGATCTCGGGGGAGCTGTGCCAGGATCTCCACTAAGCCTAGTGGGCTTGTTGCTTGCAGCAGGCTCCTGACCACTGGGTCGGTGCTGCCTGTCTCTCCCTCCATCTCCGGGTATGTTCTCTCTGGACTCTTCTCCAGACGTCTTGTCTCCGGGTGCGCTCTCTCTAGACTGCTCCAGGCGGCACCCATCTTTGCTCTTTTGTTCTGTCTCCGCCCACATCGAGGGTGGTCCCGGGGCAACTTCAGTTCCAGGGGCAGTTCTCTCACGCTGATGGACACTTCCAGCATCACAGTCTCTGTTGGTGGGCGCGGTTTCCGCTTTTGGCGCCATTCTTCGACCTGGCCCACGATGGGAGGTGGCCTTTTGCCACCCTCTGGCACGCCCATAATGGCGTCCGCTCTTCCAAGGCGGGAAATCTTTGGAAATGGCGGGAATCGCCTCCCAGTGGCGGGAAACTCCATGGATGGCGGGAAAAAGCTGCAAATGGCGGGCAACCGGCGGGAAACGACTTGTGATGGGGCCCGTTGGCGGGGACCCTCCGGAACCGGCGGGAGACTTCTTTTTGAGGTAACGGTGAACTTTTCTTCAGGCACGCAGTACCCGGTTGTTGCGGGCACGTAATCCTGCCGACTACGCCAAAGTTGACGCACCCCCTGGGCCAGTGTTGTTTGGGGGATACCCGGAGCCGGATCAGATGGGGGTTGTAGTCTCCGAGTGGCGGTGACCCGGTCCGTGCCCAGGGTGTCAAGCTCAGTGTGTGGCAGTCCTTACAGATGTTATTAGTGTTCTTTTGTGTCGACTACGCCACCCGTTGATGTGCGGTAAATACGGCCGCCGCTGCAGCAGGGTCCGCTGAGGCTGGTGGTGTGTGCGCAGCTTGGTAGTAGTATAACCCCCAACGGGAGGGGTATAGCCTCAGGGGGTCAGTCGCAGAGGATGGGGGTTGGGGTGGTGCAGTGAGAGTGGTAATAAGACTCCGAGTCGGGCTGTGCAGTTCAGGGTTTTTACTTACTGCAGATGTTCTGGTCACTCCGGCCTTGAGTGACCACCCGAGCCGTGCTGCGTCCACCAGGTCCTGGACTCGGCCAACCCCCAGGTGATTCTGGAGCGTGGTCCTGAGCTCCCTTTCTGACTTGTCCTCCTCTCTGGCCTTCCCCACCAGGGATCCACCTATGTCCGGCTCCCTCGGGCCTCTTGTTGGTAAACCCTTGTCTCTGGGTTCCCTGACCCTATGCACGGTTTGCCTTCCGGGTGGATTTAGTGGGTGGTCGTGACAGATTCTGCCCACGACCTCCGGTCTCTGGCTAAGGATTAGTGCCCTCCACCAGCTTGGGATCCGGTACCCTTGTGCCAACTCTTCACCCTCTGGTCTAATTTGGGCTCTTGGAGTTCCTTCTTTCTCCCCCTCTGGGTCCTTCTTTCTCCTCTCTCTCTCTGGGCCTTGGAGCTGCTCTGCTTCTCTGCTCTCTTCCTCTACAAAAGACAGGCTGACTGACTGACCCTGATCTAAGATGGTTCCCACCTTATATACTCCCTCTATGTGTGAGCTCAGGTGACCAGCACCCAATGAGCTCCTAGCATTACCCAGACTGCTCCCCCTATCTGCCCCTACACTACTGGGATGTTCCACCCCCCTCCCACTCCAGCCAGGAACAGACACGGTCGTACCTGCATATTTCTTAAGTGGGAGTACCGTTGGTCTGCCCCCCGGAAATGGGATGTATGTAGTGCATGCAGTCTATCTGAGCTCAGTTCCACACTCCATCCTTACCCGGGAGTGGAATACCACACCTCTGGGTTGAGGTGCAATACCCCTGTAGCAGCCGAATCCTCAGGGTGCTACACAAGCAACAGGTACCCAAGGCCCTAGTCGCATGCCATACAGGCGAGAAGTACACGGCCAGTTCAGGGACGTGGGCTATTACACCACGAAAAGGGGGATAGTCAGAAAGAGCATAGAGAGAACGGTAGGCCTACACACTCACCCTGACCAGTGGGGCTCGCCCGAATGCTCTCAGACACCCAGGCCCATTCCTAACCGGTACTGTTGGGTCATTAATAATATCTACAATAAAGACCCTGAACTGTTTGAAGCGGACTCTGAACTCTTACTATTGCGGCCTGCACTATCACCCCCAACATCCACCTACACTGCCCTGAGGCTACACTCTTCCCGTGGGGAGTTATCCTACACCTGTGCTGCACACCAACACCAGCCTCAGCAGTCTGCCTCGCAGCGGCGGTTATCCCTGACCGCAATCCACGGGTGGCGTAGTCGGACATTCAAAACACTGATAAATAGACTGCCACCATTTGGTCTGACCACCCTGAGCCACGGGATCGGGTTACCACTACTACCCCCATCAGCACCGTACACTAGAAGGCCCGGTTCCGTGTACCCCAGGGCCCAGGGGGCGAGTCATGTGCATCAAATTATACATACAGATATGGGGCAGTGGGGCTTCATACTATATACAGGTGCTTCTCACAAAATTAGAATATCAGCAAAAGTTAGTTTATTTCATTTCTTCAATGCAAAAAGTGAAACTCCTATATTATATAGAGTCATTACACACAGAGTGATCTATTATATAGAGTCATTACACAGAGGGATCTATTATATAGAGTCATTACACACAGAGGGATCTATTATATAGAGTCATTACACAGAGGGATCTATTATATAGAGTAATTACACACAGAGGGATCTATTATATAGAGTCATTACACAAAGAGGGATCTATTATATAGAGTCATTACACACAGAGTGATCTATTATATAGAGTCATTACACACAGAGGGATCTATTATATACAGTCATTACACACAGAGGGATCTATTATATAGAGTCATTACACACAGAGGGATCTATTATATAGAGTCATTACACACAGAGGGATCTATTATATAGAGTCATTACACACAGAGGGATCTATTATATAGAGTCATTACACACAGAGGGATCTATTATATAGAGTCATTACACACAGAGGGATCTATTTTAAGTGTTTATTTCTGTTAATGTTGATGATTATAGCTTACAACCAATGAAAACACAAACGTCATTATCTCAGTAAATTAGAATACTTCATAACAGCAGCTTGAAAAATGTTTTTAAAATCCGAAAAGTTGGCCTACTGAAATGTATGTTTAGTAAATGCCCTCAATACTTGGTCGGGCTCCTTGTGCATCAATTACTGCATCAATGCGGCAATGTGGCATGGAGGGATCAGCCTGTGGCACTGCTGAGGTGTTATGGAAGCCCAGGTGGCTTTGATAGCAGCCTTCAGCTCATCTGTATTGTGGGGTCTGGGGTCTCATCTTCCTCTTGACAATACCCCATAGATTCTCTATAATAGATTCTCTATGGGGTAAAGGTCAGGCGAGTTTGCTGCCAATCAAGCACAGTGATACTGTTGTGTGTAAACCAGGTATTGGTACTTTTGGCAGTGTGGACAGGGGCCAAGTCCTGCTGGAGAATGACATTTCCATCTCCATAAAGCTTGTGGGCAGAGGGAAGCATGAAGTGCTGTAAAATGTCCTGGTAGACGGCTGCGCTGACTTTGGTCTTGATAAAACACAGTGGACCTCCACCAGCAGATGACATAGCTCCCCAAACCATCACTGATTGTGGAGACTTCACACTAGACCTCCAGCAGCTTGGATTGTGGCCTCTCCACTCTTTCTCCAGACTCTGGGACCTTGATTTCCAAATGAAATGCAAAATTTACTTTTCATCTGAAAACAACACCTTGGGCCACTGAGCATCAGTCCAGGTCTTTTTCTCTTTGGCCCAGGTAAGACGCTACTGGCGTTGTCTATTGGTCATGAGGGGCTTGACACAAGCAATGCGACACTTGTAGCCCATGTCCTGGATACGTCTGTGTGTGGTGGCTCTTGAAGCAATGACTCCAGCAGCAGTCCACTCCTTGTGAATCTCCCCCAAATTTTTGAATGGCCTTTTCTTAGCAATCCTTTCAAGGCTGCGGTTATCCCAGTTGCTTGTGCACCTTTTTCTACCACACTTTTTCCTTCCACGTCCATTAATATGCTCGGATACAGCACTCTGTGAACAGCTGCTTCTTTAGCAATGACCTTTTGTGGCTTACCCTCCTTGAGGAGTGTGTCAATGACTGCCTTCTGGACATCTGTCAAGTCAGCAGTCTTGCCCATGATTGTGGAGCCTACTGAAACTGACTAAGGGACCTTTTTAAATGCTTAGGAAGCCTTTGCAGGTGTTTCTTGTTAATTCTAATTTACTGAGATAATGACTTTTGTGTTTTCATTGGCTGTAAGCCATAATCATCAACATTAGCAGAAATAAACACTTAAAACAGATCACTCTGTTTGTAATGACTCTGTATAATATATGAGTTTCATTTTTTAGGATTGAAGAACTGAAATAAATTCACTTTTTGATGATATTCTAATTTTCTGAGAAGCACCTGTATGTAGCAGTGCGGCAATTATACTATATACAGTCAGGAGTATAAGTACTTGATACACTGAAAATTTCGAAAGTTTTTCCACCTACAAAGAATGAAGAGGTCTGTTTTGTTCTACTTAACTGCTGCAACTTGGACCTTTAACAGGATTTATATTTCACCTATGAGAAAGCATACTATGTGTATTTGGCAGATTAACTCAGGCTTGTTTATGATAAACTGAATACATGGATTGGAGTCCTATTTGTATACAGAATATTGACTATTAATGCTGGCAGAGTAAGTCTTAGGCTATATTCACACTAGGTGTTTTTTTTCTGCAGCAAAACATAATCTCTTGGCAAGAAAGAAGTAGCGTCAAAAACGCAGGTTTTGGTGTGTTTTTTTGCAGTGGTTCTTGGTGCATTTTTGGTGCGTTTTTCAGGATCCCAAAGTTCAGCTTTGCTTCCACCATAGACACATGAAAACAGGTCACCATTGCAAGACATATGTTCATGAAAAAGTACACATTACAAATGTAATAGGGGGGGGTGAATTGGTCTGGAATAGTTTATCTAAGACCCTGGCAGTGCATTGAATTTGTAGGACACTATTTACTTTCACATTATGGTTTGCCATTGAGTTGCTCAGGCATTGTTCATTTTCACACCTCCCTGGGCCACACGTGTTGTTCAATCTCACACCTAGCTCAACCAATGTTTACTTTGTAGGCATCACTAATTTAATTAAACTGTAATAATCCAAGCTGCTATATCAGGTGACCAAGACAAGATGGTTTAAACTTGGGAAAATCACAAAAGTAAATGTGTGTCACATACTTGCTTTTTTCACTAAAAACGCAGCAAAATGTTCACACTAGGCTTTTTTTCAGCATTTTTTTCCACCACCCTTTTTTTTAATGGGTGAAAAACGCTGAAACAAGTGACATACTCTATTGCAAAAAGCCATGGAAAGCACAAAATACTGAGGACAAATAAGCAAGCTTTGTGCATGAGATTTCGGAAATCTCATAGACTTTGTTGGTACTGTAAAACGCAGCTGAAAATTTGCATAAAAAAGCCCGCTAAAAAAACGTCTAGTGTGAATATAGCCTTGTATAACAGTTCGCCAATGAGTTAGGATATATGACCATGATGCAGAAATGCTGCGGATTTTTCCTAAGCGTTTCTGCATCTCCCTGGATTGTCAAGCGCTTTGCCAAGTGATTTTAGCATCACTTGGAAAAGTGCTTGACAACTTGGTCACACTATATAATTCCATGCAACCGGCATGGATTTATATAGTGTGACCAAGTTACAATGCTGCAAATGCAGCATCAATAATAAAAAAAAAGAATAATAATGGTGAAAAATAAAAAAAAAACATTATACTCATCTTCCGATGGTCCTCGATCTTCTTCTCCGGTGCGTCCGGTGTCTTCGGCGGATCACGGTGCTGTAAAAGGACCTTCCATGACGTCATTTAGTCATGTGACAGGTCACGCGACCGCCGATGTCAGCGGTCGCTTGACCTGTCACATGACTAAATGGCATCATGGAAGGTCATTTTACCACCGCGAGCAGCCGAAGAGCCAGCAGCACCGCCGGGAGCAGACAGGGGCCATCAGAAGGTAAGTATATGTTTATTTTTTATTTTAATTCTATTTTAACTACAGGTACTATGGTACCCGGGTCTGGAGGAGAGTCTCTTCATCTCCTGACCCGGGTACCATCCATGCATTGAGTCGTATAGTATCCACATGTGTATTTTTAGTCATTCGGATGTTATGCGTTCCAATGCAAGTCAATGGCGGCTAAATCGCAGCGACTCTGCAAAATTAAAGGACGTGCTGCGGATTTTTCCGCAATGATAATCCGCAGCGGAAATCTCTGCAGCATGTGCACAGCACATGCGGATTATCATTGGGAACCATTGCAGACCTATCACCAAGCGTTTTTTAAGTGTTTCCGCGGCGGAAGTTACGCTGCAGAAACGCCTAAGAAACGCATAGTGGGCACACAGCCTTAAAAGTTCTATGGTGAAGAAAAACACGTGAGATAATAAATGCGAAATATACAATATTTCCCATAATATGACTGAGGATATCTTTAGGGTGTAGTCACTGTTTTTTCTTCTGCAGCAATAAATGCTGTGTTTTACAGCACCATCTTAGTGAATGACATTTCTGAAATCTCATTCACATGCTGTTTTTTTGCATTTTTTTTAAATCTGCAGCTTGTCAAGTCTTTCAGAGGTTTTGCAGCATTTTTCACCCATTCAAATGAATGGAAAAATAAACACAAGTAAAAACACCTGAATTTTAAGCAGCGTTTTTCCTGCCTCCTTTGATTTTTGAGGTAGAAAAAAAATGCTGCCAAAATCCAACTTGTGAACACACCTTTATCCTGGTTGTGTTCTAATTGGATATAAAATAGAACGGCCATGATAACATGGGTAGTTAATTGTATGGTGTTTTCACTTTATATATTACCAGGCCGCATTCTATTTGCGCAGAGCTGCTCCGTGAAGATTCTATCACAAGATTCCGTGATGACATCACAGGTGATGGTGACATCACTGCTCACAGTCGCTATATATACAATGCACATAGGCTCACCCGTGCCTTTCTTGGCTCTATAGTGACTGATAGCACTTGCAGTTTTTCACTATGGCTGGAATTGTTTTGGACATTTCTCAGGTAAAAGCACTATTGTTGATCCTTATGATCAATCGTCCTAACAGTGTGCTTCTACCACCCGATGGCGTCCTCAGCTTCACTCACCGGCTGGTGATGGAGCTAGTAAAGGATTGCCTGACCAAACACCGACAACGTCGTCTAACGTCAGACTATCTGACGGATTTACTTCAGAACATCAGGACATTACTACACCAGGTAAGTGGCGGACACTCTGCACAGAACATCTCAATATTAATAGATAATAATGGAGGGATAGAAGCTTTTTCTTCTAATATATCGTATTTTGCAGACCATAAGACGCACCAAAAATTTTTGGGAGGTAAATAGGAAAAACATTTATTATAATAAAATGGGGGTCTGTCTTATAGTCCTGTCTTATAGTCCGAATTTTCGGTTTCTTACTGAGGGGGGTGGTGGCAGTGGAGCGAGGTCACAGGAGGCAGAGTCGCTGCTGCAGGAAGTCGGCAGTAGGAGTGGGGCACTGCTGTGGGCCCCAAGCTGGGAGGAGCGGGGTGTCCAGAAGGTGCGAGGCTGCGGGCCCTGGGCTTCAAGGAAATGTTAGCGGTAATTCAGGAGGGGAGGCCCTGCTCTGCTTATTGATTTCTCTGCAGTGGGCTTCAAGAAGTAGGCTGCTGGAGATGGCCAATACACAAATTGAGATCTCAGCTCGTCATTGAGCCGAGATCTAAATCTGCACATGCACTGCCTCCAGCGGCCATTTGCCTGAAGCCCACCGCCAGAAAATCAATGGGCAGAGCGGGGACTCCCCTCCTAAATCACCGCTAACATTTCCTTGAAGCCCAGGGCCCGCAGCCTCGCACGTCCTGGACACCCCGCTGGCCCGCAGGAGCGCCCCATTTCTACTGCCGGCTTCCTGCAGCAGTGACCCCACCTCCTGTGACCTCACTCCACCACAGCCACCCCCCTGGTAAGCTACATTCAGACAATTATTATTATTAATAATCTGTCTGATATGCTGGGGTGGAGAGCTCCAGAGTAGGGGGGATGCACGGGAGAAATCTTGTATGCGATTGTGGGAAGAGGAGATAAGAGGGGAGTAGAGAAGAAGATCTTGTGAGGATCGGAGGTTGCGTGCAGGTAAGTACCGGGAGACTAGGTCACAGATATATGGAGGAGACAGGTTGTGGGTGGCTTTGCATGCCAAGGTTAGGGTCTTGAACTGGAGTCTCTGGGTAATGTGGAGCCAGTGAAGGGATTGGCGGAGCGAGGGGAGAAGCCAGGGAATAGCGGGGGGACAGGTGAATTAGTCAGACAGCAGAGTTTAGGATAGATTGGAGGGGTGCGAGAGTGTTAGAAGGGAGGTCAAAAATTTTGGAAAAAAAAGCATCTTATAGTCCATAAAATACGGTAAAACACAACGAGTCCCCAAATACAGTATGTAGTCATTGTATCTGCAGACAGAGAACCGATGTCACATACAATTTCCGCCTCCATTCTGATCGCTCTCATCTCAAAATTCTCCTTTCCATTTTTCCTTCTTTATAGGCTGAAGAAAGATCTCAGACTGAAGATTTGGCTGTCTTTAAAGAACTGGCCGAAAAAGTCCTGTCTATACTAGAATGCTCATTGGAACGCCCGGTAAGGATCAATATAAATAGACGTATCTTAATCCACCGTATCTGAGGAGACTTTCTGAGAAAAGGTCTGAAGATGGCGCGGGATTTGTATCGTTACAATTGGTGCATCTGTAAATGTTGGTTTAGTCCTTCATGATTTATGTATTTGGTGATTTAGTAAAATCTTCCACATATTAATTATATATATTATATCTATCAGGAAACAACAGGAGGCGACGCCAAATATGGGCAAAATGTGAGCCCGAAAATCCCTGACCCTAATAGGAGTCAGCCGGAGCTGAACAGCGATCTGATTACAGGTGAGCGATCACCCGACCTTCTACAAGGAATGTCCAGATATTACAGAGGACGGAGGATAATGTTAGATTTACTCTCTACTCTGTGTAATGGGAACCTGGCAGCACATTGTTACATATAGAAGTAGTGGTGTGACGGTATAGGCCATTGTCCCCTAATAATAATTGTTTGTAGAAATCCAATGTGCCAGTCAGGAGAAATGTAAAGTAGACACCATATACAAATCAGAATGGAAGTGCGCTGGGGGCGTGAAAGAAGAAATCCAAGTGCAGTGACACGCCCCCAGTGCACTTCCAGGCTAATTTGCAAATCTCTCCTATGTTTCAGCTCTCTTACCATCACTCGTATGTGCAGCGTGGGTGGGGGCTTCCTCATTCATGTGATGGAGGGTCCATTCTGCAGTGCTATAGCAAGTAACATGAAATAAATTAAATTTAAATTGCATTACTGCTCTAGAAAATGGGAAAAAACTAAGATACTGAGCACATAATTTGGCCAATTCATGAATGCCCAGCAGCCAATGACAAGGCGATCTTTTTGTTGGAATCCTCTCCTAATGTGAATCCTCTCCTAGGCTGAAGCCTACATTTATATGGGTAGGTAGGATCCTGTTGTAATTAAAACCACCCCGGGCTGATGTGTGGAGATAGGTTCCCAGCAAAAAAGGTCGCCTTGCCGTGACTGCTAGGCATGCACCCAGCAAAAGAAGGTCGTCTTGCCGTGACCGCTGGGCATGCACCCAGCAAAAAAAAGGGTCACCTTGCCGTGGCTACTTGGCATGCACCCAGAAAAAGAAGGTCGCCTTGCCGTGGCTGCTGGCCATGCATGAATTGGCCAAATTATGTGCTAAGTATCTTCCTTTTATCCTATTTTCTACATCAGTAATGCAATTCACATTTAATTTATTTCATGTTTACATGCTATAGCGTTACAGAGTGCAACTTTGTTAGTTATATATTTGGATGGCTACTCTTAGTATGCACCTGTTCACACCCATTTTCTTTTCGGAAGTGATGGTCAGTCTTTTGTTATTTATGAAGGGGTTCCTCCATCATTTACATTACATTTATCTATGGATTCCCCGTATATTCTCATATTTAGAATCCCCATATAACGAGTATTAATCCCATTTACAGACATATTGTCATTTCTCCGTTATATTGCTGTATTATCTATGTAGGAATAATATCCTCTAATACATTTCATTTCTTCATCATTATTTTAGAAACAACTGAGCTGTCGAATCCTAACAATGGAATTAGTGAGATCCCGGAGATCCAAGAATCCGTAAGTATCATAGAGGGGGATGCGTGTGTGTCATCAGATCATGGGGTGTGAATGACTCGTCCAGTATTATCCCCCATACAACCATGGGACGTCTCTATTCTAAGTGTAGATGACCCTATGGTGTTAATTACATTTGAATTACAGGGAATCTGTCACCAGGTTTATGCTATTTGGTCTGAGAGAAGCATGATGCAGGGACAGAGACCCTGATTCCATGTGTTGATTACTTTACTCGGTGGAGTAGTTGTGATAAAATCACTATTTTTTTCTGCTGCAGAGCTCTGAATGCTGAGTCTTGTATAACCCCGCCCACACCATTGATTGGCAGCTTTCTGTGTACACTGTGCATAGGCAGAAAGCTGCTAATCAGTGGTGGAGGCAGGGGTACAGAGCAATAGGACTACCTGGCTAGACAGATAGTCTTCTAGTGATAATCTACTGATTTTATTGAAACAGCCACACACAGCCTAGTAAGTAACACATCACTGGAATCAGGGTCTCTGCCCCTACATCATGGTGCTTTCAGAATACATAGCAAACACCTGGTGACAGATTACCTGTAAGTCCTCCTCTGTGTGATCTCCCACATTATCCAGAATGTTATAGTAATGTATGATGACCGTTGCAGGGCGGCTCCAGGATTTCGTGGGCCCTGGGCGAAAGAGTCTCAGTGGCCCCTTTAACACATACCACGATTCATGATGCACAGATACCGCAGATAAATATATATATATATATATATATATATATATATATATATATATAGTACAAGGCCGAAGATTTCACTTCTTACATTACATGAGCGATATCTATTGTAAATTCCACAATAACTCAGAAAGCGGCGAATCCTCACAGCTCACAGTGCAGACCGGACAGTAATGTCCTCCACACAGTATAATGGCACCACATAGTCCTCTATACCGTATTATGAGCTCCATATATTGCTCCATATAGAATAATGGACCCCATAAAATGCTCCACGCAGGCTGTGCCCCCATATAATGCCCCATGCAGGCTGTGACCCCACACATAATGCCCCATGCAGGCTGGCCCCCCACATAATGCCCCATGCAGGCTTTGACCCCCCACATAATGCTCCATGCAGGCTGTGACCCCCACATAATGCCCCATGCAGGCTTTGACCCCCACATAATGCCCCATGCAGGCTGTGCCCCCCCCACATAATGCCCCATGCAGGATGTCCCCCTCCCACATAATGGCCCATGCAGGATGTCACCCCCCATATAATTCCCCATGCAGAATGTCCCTCCCACATAATGTCCCATGCAGGCTGTGCCCACCACATAATGCCCCATGTAGGCTGTGCCCCCCCACATAATGGCCCATGCAGGATGTCACCCCCCATATAATTCCCCATGCAGGATGTCCCCTCCACATAATGCCCCATGCAGGATGTCCCACCCCACATAATGCCCCATGCAGGATGTCCCCCACACATAATGCCCCATGCAGTATATCCCCCCCACATAATGCCCCATGCAGGATGTCACCCCCCATATAATTCCCCATGCAGGATGTCCCCCCCACATAATGCTCCATGCAGGATGTCCCACCCCACATAATGGCCCATACAGGATGTCACCCCCCATATAATGCCCATGAAGAATATCACCCCCCCCATATAATGCCCCATGCAGGATGTCCCCCCAACACATACTGCCCCATGTAGGATGTCACCTCTCACCCCATATATTGCCCCATGCAGGATGTCACCTCTCACCCCATATAATGCCCCATGCAGGATGTCACTTCTCCCCCCATATAATACCCCATGCAGAATGTCACTCCCCCCATATAATGCCCCATGCAGGATGTCACCCCCCATATAATGCCCCATGCAGAATGTCACCTCTCACCCCATATAAAGCCCTATGCTGGATGTCACTTCCCCCCCCATATAATGACCCATGCAGGATGTCACTTCTCCCCCTCATATAATACCCCATGCAGGATGTCACCCCCCTATATAATGCCCCATGCAGGATGTCCCCCCCATATAATGCCTCATGTAGGATGTCACCTCTCACCCCATATAATGCCCCATGCAGGATGTCACTCCCCCCATATAATGCCCCATGCAGGATGTCACTTCCCCCCCCCATATAATACCCCACGCAGGATGTCCCTACCTCCCCCCCATACAATGCCCCATGCAGGATGTCACTTCTCCCCCCATATAATGCCCCATACCTCCATACATAAAAAAAAAAAATCAAATGCTCACCTCACTGCTCACCAGCTGTGGAGAGGTAAGTATTGTGCCGGCCGTGGTCCTGAGCAAGCATTGGGGGGGGGAGCAAGGCCCACTAGCTGGCGCTGGCACCACTCTCCTCTGCTCACCGGTCCCATACCGCGCCAGGGTGCCCGACAGCAAGTGGGCCCCTCACCTACTCAGGGCCCCGGCACTTGCCTGGGTGTGCTGGGTGCTAGCGCCAGGTCTGCCCAGCGTCCGGTTTGTATCCTCCCAACATCATATCAGTGTAAATCATCTGGGACATAATATGGGGGGAGAAGTTTTTGCATCTGTAACTTTTTTCCTGCATCTTCAATAAATCAGTATTATTTCTTATTCTTTTATAGAGCGTGATCGATTCATTGGTTCCGGCGAGAAAGCCGCATATGAGCAACTATGAAACTTCCAAACTCATCAGCAGTGGAAATTTTGGGTGAGATTTCTGTTGCCATAATCCACATTTCTCAGGGTTCCCTATGACAATGCTTCTGCCCCTGCACTCTGCCATTCAGTGTTATCATAGGGAAATTATGTGATCTGTAGCAAATCAAACTGTAAGGAAAGCGATTTAAATAATATAATTACATATAATATAATATATAATAATATAATATTATTACATTCGCCTGTGCTAGACCCTCATCTGTTCTTATGCTGCCTCCTCCACCTGAGCTTTTCTGCTCTCCACTCTGATCTTTGTTTTGATGGGGGGGGCTCCATTATGAAGCTGATCAGAGAAGTTGGCTACACATGGTCACATGAAGGGTGACACCATATTGACGTCAATGACATCTACACCCTCCACCATGACCATGTGGGCCCAATCACTGGCCTCAGCAGCAGAAGAGAGCCCTGGAGCACATTCATTTTGGACCAATTTTATTTGCACTAAATTGTATTTGGTCAGTTATAGCGAATCTGCCCAAAGAGAATTTCGATAGATTCTCGTATCTATAATGTGACCTGGGTGATGGCTCCGGCAGAAGTGGCATTGTGGAGACCTCCAATAGGTGATCTATGTAGTGCTATTTTATGTATTTCTAGATGTGGATTTATAGTGTCGGCCAGACTTTTAGTATTATACATATGCAAATTGTCTCTTCAGAGAGGAAGCAAACTAGAACTCCACCTATAGGAAGTAGCAATCCTAAAAGTCAATATCGACCCTTTAACAAGCCTTGTCACATGACTTAGGATAATAGCCAAAACCAAAATCTCAATTTGCAGGAACTGCGTTCTGGGGTACTGCCCCTCTTCAGTGCAAAGTGTGAGATATGGTTTGACTGGGTGAGAGGTGTCTGACCGGTATCCAAGGGGTTGACGTTTCTCCTTGCGGACATGAGGAGACTTTTAAGCCACAATGCTCCTCTGGGAAATAGGATTGCTACTTCCTATAGGTGGCACTAGGGTGCTAGTTCTCTTCCTCTCTGAAAAGAGACAATTTGCATATTTCCCAGAAGAGCATTGCAGCTTAAAAGTCTCCTCACCTTGACATGCTTAACATGGCTTTTTCCGCAAGGAGAAACGTTACCGCTTGGATCCCGGTCAGATGCCTCTCACCCAGCCAAACCATATCTCACACTTTGCACTGATGAGTGCTTGTACCCCAAAACATAGTGTCCGAAAATTGAGTTTTTGGTTATGGCTATTATTCCATGTCATATGATAAGGCTCGTTAAAGGGTCGATATTGACTTTTAGGATTACTACTTCCTATAAGGGGCACTAGTGTTCTAGTTCTCTTCCTCTCTGAAGAGACAATTTGCATATTTCCCAGAGGATCATTGAGGCTTAAAAGTCTCCTCACCTTGACAAGCTTAACATGTCACTCTCCGCAAGGAGAAATGTTACCCCTTGGATACCAGTATTAAACATATAATGATTTCTATAGATGGATTATTAATAAGGATTTATTATAACCGATGGATTCTCCTTCTCTCCAGGGCCGTCTACTTAGTGCATCATAAAGACTCACACCAGACCTTTGCTATGAAGAAAATGGCTAAGCGGAACCTAAATACTGCACAGAGATTGGAATGGGCCTTTCTGGAGAGGGACATCTTAACATTTGCTGATTGTCCCTTTGTGGTCTCCATGCTCTGCTCCTTTCCAACTAGATCTCACCTGTGTATGGTCATGGAGTATGTAGGAGGTAAGACACATCTATTGTATTATATTCAGCCCATGTCTGCTTTCATCTTATCACTGCTCATATCATTAGGACATTGTTGGTTACATCCCCACAGAGCATTTACTATAGGTTATCTATTACCAAGATGCTCGTAAATTCATTGATCTTGGTGCAGGGGCGCTATGGGGCTCATCAGTCGGAGGGGGTCTGTCGACGCTCAGCAGTGGGCAGCATCCCTCCACCTGTCAACACAATTTCAGCGGTATTTGCTTCTTCAAGGAGGTGGGGTAGGTGGGGGCAAAAATACTGAGTAGGTGGCTAGTAGGGGCCAAAATACTGAAAGGGGGCCGTATGACTAGATATGGGGGGACTGTGAATGATGAGTGGAGGTCATCATATTAAGTGGAGTGCTGTGGGGGTCCTCACTCTATATGGAGGCCCCCATTCTGTGTGGGGACATCATACTGAGTGGGGAGTTATGCGGACCATTATATTGTGTGAGGGACTGTGGGAACCATTATCCTGAGTGGGAGGGTTGCTGTGGGTGCCATCACACCGAGTAGGGGGTTGTGGCTGGCCTCCTTCTAAGTGGTGGCCTCCTTAGGAGGATTCACTGTGGGGATACCATACTCATTGAGTGTGGGTGTGGGCATTTTTGGGAGCATCATACTCTAAAATGGCCATAAAAGTTGTATTGCTGGTGAGAACACCAAGCTGCTTCAACAGGGATATAAATATATTTCTTTTTTATTTTTTAGGGTTGGGGGCAATTACAACTTTTGATATGGGGTCTTGTGATTTCTATGTACGCCACTATCTGTGTGATCTCCCCAGGATGTTTCCGCTCACTGCTCATTATACATCATGGTTATCTGCTCGTGGTATATCATGGTCATCTGCTGTATAAACCCCTCACCGGTCATATTTCCTTTCTTCTATAGGTGGAGACTGTGGGACCCTTCTAAGCACCAGGGGTCCTTTCTCTGTCCCCATGGCCCGCTTGTACTTTGCAGAGGCGGTACTTGCCGTGGAATACCTGCATAGTTACGGTGTGGTGCACAGAGACCTGAAGCCGGAAAAGTAAGTGCCCCCGAAGTATAATAAAGTGGGGAAAGTTGTCATTTATTATCATTCAGTCTGTGAGGCTAAAACCATCTTCTCTTTTGCAGCCTCCTGATTACATCTACTGGACATATTAAAGTTACCGATTTTGGGATTTCAAAACTTGGTCTAATGATACCGAAAACCAACACCTACAAGGAATTAGCAGTGGACATCTCCAGAGAGTTCCAGGACCGTGAGGTCAGCATCACCTACAAGAACTTAGCTTGTTATTTGCAAATCTCATCACACTATTGTCTCTTCTCTACGTTCTTCCTTTCTAGAGAACTTTTCCACTAATATTTTATCTTCTGCATTGTGTTTTAACGATGATATCTTGTCATAATAATTGTTTCATCGATTCTCATCTCTATGTTCTGTTGGTTTCCAGTTCTGTGGCACCCCATGTTACATAGCCCCAGAGATCATCCTGAAAGAAGGCTATGGAAGACCTGTTGACTGGTGGTCATTGGGGATCATCCTGTATAAATTCCTGCTGGGATGTGTACCATTTGATTCTGATTCCCTCACTGAGCTTTATAAAAGGGTTGTCATTGGTGAGTAGAATAATCCGATCATTGCGTTGATTGGTTACATTTGTTTAGTTATTTCCTTTGCTCTAAGTTACAGTCCAGTAAAGAGGTTTTATTTTCTGTAATTTTCTATGTAACAGGAGAACTAATTTGGAATTGTGATCGCGCTCCACCCCTGGATGCTCAGAATCTCATCACTGAGCTGCTCAGAAGAAATCCTGTGCGTAGACTTGGGACAGGTAACAGATATACTAGTATTAATATTCCCTTATTAGACCAAGGACATATCGCTCATGTCCATGAAGATCAGCATTTCTCTATCAGCTCATCTACTGTATTTCTAGTTCTCCACACTAAGACTTCCAGTTTATTTCCTTCATGTCGGCTCAGTTTTGTCATTAGTTCAGATTACGATAAACTGTTCAGATATGGAGCCATCCCTGACTATGTCCGCATCACTTTTGTTTTTCTTTTTCTAGGAGGAGCATTTGAGATCAAGGTTCATCCATTCCTGAGTGACTTGGACTTTGACAACATTCTGAGCCAGGAGCTGGAGTATGTTCCTCAGCTTGTTTCAGACGCAGACACCAGCTTATTTATCAGTAAGTAGAAGGAGACGTCATCTAGACTAAGCGACTGTTTGTCTCATCTTCCCTAATATGTGATCATCTGTTCCCATTAATATTAGTGATAAATAGTGACTGTGTTATACTGACAACCTCTAATAATACTTCATTACCTATTTCTTGTAGATCATTCTGATATAAACAAACATCTGGTCTCAAAGGATGAGGAAGGCACAAGTGAGAACAATGAGAGCCTTGACTTCCAAAATTTTACGTCATCTTCTGAAAAGCTTTGTAAAGTAAGTATGTGATTAATAAATCCAAAATATGTAAAAAAAAAGAAAAAAAACTCTAAAAGTACATAAAAAAATATTTTATATCTTATTTTTATCCGTATTTAGCTCTGTACCATCGCTACCAGGATGGTGAACAATGAGGATCCCAATGCCCCTCCAGAGTATACACCAGAAACCAACACAAACATCTCAGAAATGTGAGTAGATTAGAAAGGGTCATTACTTCATTACTGGGAGTTCCAGGCTGATCTATTTACACAACACCAAATATAGGACATAAATAACAGAATATCAAATGCAGCATTCACCGTTTCATGGTTAACGGTCATTGTACTTTTGGCTTCAGAAAATGCAGAAGATAACAGCCCATAATTGTGGCATGTCATGCATTTTTAGCACTGCCTACTCTGTAGGAGAGCTGTAGTATTACTTGCCAGACATTCTTGGTAGTTGTGTTCTGATCCATGGAAGGTAGTTTGGAGCAGAAAACCTTCCCCACTATGACAGTCATATGTCCTATTAGGCCTTATAGTCAGTGTTCTTATAGTGAGACAACCCATTTTATACTGTGTTTACTTACGATTTACATGTTTTTCTTCTTCAAACAGGCAGAAAGAATCTGTTCCTGTATGTAATACAGACTATGCTGTTACCATCTTGCCACCCTCGTCTCCATTGCTAGGTATGTACATGTCTACAGCACCAACAATGTGAATGTTGACTTCAAGGCTCAAATATTTCCACATGGTTTTTCTGGTCTACTATGTTATCCATGTTTCATGGATCTCAGCTATGTTGACCATGGGTTCGTACTGTATCCCTATTTCCCTAATTTTGTACAGGAGTTTTTTTTCATGTATTCTGTTTATTACGTTGCATCATCTTTTAACCTAGTGAGATATAGCGACTGTGTTATACTGACACCCTCTAACAATCCTTCCTTACCTATGTCTTGTAGATCACTCTGATGAAAACAACCATCTGATCTCAGAGGATAAGGAGGGCACAAGTGAGGACGATGAGAACTTTATCTTCCGAATATTTGCATCATCATCTTCTGAGAGGCTTTCTAAAGTAAGTATGTGATCGATAAATCCAAAATATGTACAAAAAAGGATCTATAAAATTAAAAAGTATATATATTTAATAACTTATTGTTATCCACATTTAGCACTCTACCACCACTAACGGGATGGTGAACAACGAGGATCCCAAGGCCCCTCCAGAGTGTACACCAGAATCGAACACAAACATCTCAGAAATGTGAGTAGATTATGGGGTCATTACTGGGAGCTCCAGGCTGATATATGTGCACAACACCAAATATAGGACATAAATACCATAATATCAAATGCAGCATCCACCGCCCCATGGTTATGGGTCATTGTGCTTTCAGCTTTCGGAATTGTTGGATATAACAGCCCATAATTGTGGCCGGTCATGCACTTTTAGTGCTGCCCTCACTGTAGGAGAGATGTAGTATGAAATGCCGGCCATTCTTGGTAGTTGTTTTCCTCTCAGCTATCTATAAAAGGTAGTCTTGAGCAGAAGACCTTCCCCACTATGACAGTCATATGTCCTACTAGTCCTTATAGTCGGTGTTCTTCTAGTGAGACAACCCCTTTTATATGGAGTTTACTTGAGATTTACATGTTTTTCTTCTTCAAACAGGCAGAAAGTATCTGTTCCTGTATGTAATACAGACGATGCTGTTACCATCTTGCCACCCTCGTCCCCATTGCCAGGTATGTACATGTCTACAGCACCAGCAATGTGAATGTTGACTTCAAGGCTCAAATATTCCCACATGGTTTTTATACAATACTATAGGTCTCTTATGTTATCCATATTATGACAAAGCAGATCCTATAAGAAGATATTGTTATTGATTTTTTTTTTAAATTTTTCATCAGAATTTCCATCTCATGAAGAAAGAAAATCGGCAATAAATCTGAGTATGGAGCAACAAAACTCAGAAAATGGAAAAAATGGGAAAAAGAGACGAGGTAAGTGTGAGAATCAACTCCATGTTGTGTGATGTCAGTGAGAATAATTCATGTGGAGTAGATGTCATCTGTCAGTGATGGGATTGTCACATGTATGATTGCTGACAATGACCCCTGACCTCTGTATGATAATATAACTCTGCCGTCCGGCCACAGTGACTGCACAGCATTATCATGTAATATGGAGTCCCATCACTTACATTATATTTATTTCTCTTGTAATAGGTTCCATCTTCCGCCGGATCTTATCATCCTGCCGGCGTGGATTATCCAGGGCTGCTCGCGCATTTGCATGCTGTCACTGTTGCCCTAAAACCATCTAAAAGACGGGACACCTAAGCATCTAGCGCCCTGAAGTCCAGCAGATCCATCATCACTGCTGGAGCTGTATAGAAGGACCTTCACCATCTACCTGTGGCCTTCTGACTGGTCAACCTGGACAAGTTTCAGTAACGCCTCTGTCATCGGGCTCCGCGGTATTCATACTGCTCGTCTGACTTGTCATTTACTGATCACCTGGTATCTGACCTCGGCTATCTTCCTGACTTTGATTTAGTCTTTTGATAATGTTCACGATTTTATTCATCCCATTATTAATTAAAAAAAAGTAAAATCTGTTACTGTTGCTCTGATTCCTTTTTGTCTTGAATTCACAAATACTTGTAACTCACTAATTGCTCTTCTTCTCACTAAATGTATTTCTCATTATCCTTAATGCAGCAGTCAGTCTCATATTTCTGTCCAGCAGTTACACTGGTGCCTCCACCCTGTACCAGTCATTACACTCATCCACAAACCTCTGCACCCTGCTGCACAGTCCTGCATCTCTACCATATCTACACTCCAATGAGCTAAGATTAACATCCTCCATAATCAGGACCTCCCACTCTCATGTCCAAGACATTTTCTCTGCTGCACCAGCTCTCAGGAGTGCACTACTGCAGGCAATCATGTTCATTCCCACTATCAGAGATTTTAAGTGTGCAGTAGAAACAGATTATTTGTGGCAGGACTGTCAAATCACCTCACTATTCTAAGTTTTTCCTACAGCACTCAGTAGCACTTAATATTTGTACATATACAGATAATGGTTGGTGACTGGTTCATGCAGCCTTAATTCCACAAAGATAGAAATAAAAGGTCAACATGTTTCATACATCCAAACCATCCTTAATCATGGCAGAAAAACATAATTTTAAGTTCCCACTATGAATATTTGGTGAGATATCACAGCTGTGTATTTTCACAGCACAAAGAACGCATCTTACAGATCAGCAAATCACAGTGTGCTGACGCTTAGTGTTGTAGTTTTGAACAACACCATTCATTTTATCATATAATGTGTTGAAAAATGAGAAAAAATGCCAGGTTTGGGCTCCTTCATTTTACAGTGTGTATTGTGTTGTAAAAACAAACTGGCAAAATGATTCAGAGTCAGTAGTACGATTACTGTGATACCAAACTTATAAGGTTATATATATATATATATATATATATATATATATATATATATATATATATATATACAGTGTTTAGCATAAATCAGTACACCCAAATAGATTTGTCAGCAAACCTGTAGTTTCCTTTCAGAATCATCATTTTATATGGGATACCATACTACAAAATACTCTCGCAAATTTGAGCCATTGAATGCAAACAAGATTTGGTATTTTGCAGACCCCAAAAAAGTAATTTTCTTAACAAACTCATTCAAGATCATGTTTCAAAAATGAGAACATCCCAGTAACAGTCTTAAGAGAAAAGCTAAGTTTAGACAACAAAATTCTAATTAACAAGAACTGAACCACAGGTAAGTGTAATTATTCATTAAACAGATGTCCAGCAGACAGGTGTCTGTAAAAGGAAGTTACTTAATAAAGAAAACTCCTTCCCATTTCATGCTATCAGCAATGGCACCACATAGAAGGGAAATGTCACAAAACCTGAGAAAGAAAATAATTTCTTTGCAATAAATGTGAAGTCTACAAGAAGATCAGCAAAACTTTACTTATCAGTCAGAATACTGTAGCAAAAGTGATGCAAAACTATAACAAAGATGGAACTGCAACCATCTTACAGAGACGTCCAGGCCGACTATGGAAGTTAACACCTAAACAAAAGCGTCCTCTGATGAGAAGGGTAAGTGGCACCACATAGAAGAGAAATGTCACAAGACATTTCTGAGAAAGAAAATAATTTCTTTACAAAAAATGTGAAGTCTACAAGAAGATCAGCAAAGCTTTTCTTATCAGTCAGATGGAAGCTAACATCTAAACAAAAGCATCTTCTGATGAGAAGAAAATCGACAGGCAAATTCATTGCTATTAGCTGAAGAAGTAGAAAGCCAAACTAGGGTGAGTGTTTTCCATAACACGACACGGTGTACACTGCAAATGAATGGCATTCATGAGTGTCCTCCACAAAGGAAGCCTCTCTCCCTTAAAGCCCATGAACAATAAAAGTCCGTCTACAATTTGCCAGGGTCCATGCTTAAAACTATGAGGACTACCGGGACTGTATACTGTGTATGTGCATCTTATGTGTATGTCTGTATTTTATGTTTGTGTGCACTATGTATATGCATACGTTAAAATGTGTATAGAGTATTAGCATGTGCAAATTTTATATGTGTGCCTAATATAAATATACATGGAAATGTATATGTAGGTGGTGCCTGATGGAGGGTGGGGGGCCCAGATCAGAAGTCCTGATTAAGGGCCCTTCACTGTCATTGTCTGCCCCTTATATAAACAGTAAAATCTCCTTTAATAACTGGACTTCCATTGGGGTGGACTTCTCATAGATGGCCAGTATGCATACTATATTATGAATCTGGGCCTCTCTCACAGAAAATCTGATCTGGATATGAGGGTGGTCTTCTATAAGCGGTGATGTTTTGGAGAGATTTAGGGAAAAGTCCCAATGCTTATCCATCGATCTGGTAATTTGAGTAAAATATTTGTGTTGATAACTGATCACAAAGTCACAAAATATGTAAGATTTGGCATAACCTGGTTCATTTTTCAAAAAGTTATGCTCAATTTTTTTAGCACCAAGTTTTGTTGCTTTTTTGTAGACTTACACTAACTTAGTATATTGTGTGAGAATTAAATGAATTATGAATTAGTTGGCGCATTTTACCACACTCTGGGGGTCCCTGACAGTCCTTCTTTACCGGCCCTGTAGTGATGCCAATGTAAACTTCCAAGTGACCGCGCAGTCAATCACTGTCACGAATGCAGGACAACCTATGATTAGCTAATTTTTGGGAAATCCTTATAACAAAAGGGGATTGAAAATATTTACAATTATTTTAAAAGCATTAAAAAAAAACAGACCCAATACTTATAATTAGTTTGTTGAAAGTAGTCTAATTAAAGGGAGCTGAAAGGATTAGAGATTATGAACCCGATTCACCAGTGTTTTTGCCAGAAAACTGGCATAAAGCTCTTGAAAAGTTGCAAAGTTTTGTGACTTTTCCCATTTTCACATAATTTTAACTTCTTTAACCCCTTAAGCCCCGCGGGTGGTTTGCACGTTAATGACCGGGCCAATTTTTACAATTCTGACCACTGTCACTTTATGAGGTAATTACTCTGGAACGCTTCAACGGATCCCCCTGATTCTGAGATTGTTTTTTCGTGACATATTGTACTTCATGATTGTGGAAAAATTTCTTCGATATCACTTGCGTTTATTTGTGAAAAAAACGGAAATTTGGCGAAAATTTAGAAAATTTTGCAATTTTCAAAATTTGAATTTTTAAGCCCTGAAATCAGAGCGATATGTCACACAAAAGAGTTAATAAATAACATTTCCCACATGTCTACTTTACATGGTATCCGCTAACAATTTGAGCCGATTTTCCATTCAATTTGTTAGCGGATACCATGTTGCATTTAGAGAGTCCCTGCGTGCCCAAACATTGGAGCTCCCCCACAAGTGACCCCATTTTGGAAACTAGACCCCCCAAGGCACCTATCTAGATTCATAGTGAGCACTTGGAACCCCAGGTGCTTCACAAATTGATTCATAAAAATGAAAAAGTGTTTTTTTTTTTCACTTTTTCATTTTTACGAATCAATTTGTGAAGCACCTGGGGATTCCAAGTGCTCACTATGCATCTAGATAGGTGCCTTCGGGGGTCTAGTTTCCAAAATGGGGTCACTTGTGGGGGAGCTCCAATGTTTGGGCACACAGGGGCTCTCCAAACGCAACATGGCGTCCGCTAACAATTTGAGCCGATTTTCCATTCAATTTGTTAGCGGACACCATGTCGCGTTTGGAGAGCCCGTGATGTGCCTAAACAGTGGAGCTCCCCCACAAGTGTCCCCATTTTGGAAACTATACCCCTCAAGGATTTTATTAAGGTGTATAGTGAACATTTTGAACCCAGAGGTACGGCACAGAATTTGTTTACATTAGGTCATCATATTGAATAAGTTGTCATTATTCTTGAGCGCAAGTGCTCGCTACTTGAGTTTGCATCGGGTACTCAGGTATGCACCATGTACAGCGTGTGCTCGAGTGACATGCTCGAGTCCCTGCTCCGCATGTTTCACGGTTATTAGACACCCCAAAAAAAACATGTGGGGATCGCTCGTGCATGGCAGGCAATCCCCGTAAAGTTTTTTGGCCGCGAAGCATATGGGGCAGAGACTCGAGCATGTCACTCAAATACCCACGATACTCAATGCATACCAGAGCACCCGATGCAAACTCAAGTAGCGAGCACTTGCTCTCAACACTAGTCGCCATATCGTCATCTTTTTTTCTTACTTTTGAAAAAAATCCCAACCCCAGCCCTAACCCTAGCACAACCCTAGCCCCAGCACAACCCTAGCCCCAGCACAACCCTAGCCCCAGCACAACCCTAGCCCCAAACCCAGCCCTAACCCTAGCCCAATCCTAACCCAAGAGTTTATTTTTGACGCCGTTCCTTGTGCGGTATAAGTGATTAGACGACTTTATTCTTCGGGTCGGTGTGATTACAGCAATGCCAGAATCATATGGGGTTTTTATGACTGACAGCTGTCACACACTAAAAGACGCATTTTTTTTTAAATCTAGTTTTTGCATCGCCATATTTTGAGAGCTATAATTTTTCCAGATTTTGGCAGACAGTCATGTGACGGCTCGTTTTTTGCGGGATGACTTGACGTTGTTATTGGTGCCATTTTCAGGCACGTGACATTTTTTGATCGCTTTCTATTCCGATTTTTGGGAGGCAGAATAAACAAAAACCAACAATTCAGGAATTGTTTTTTTTTTTTTTTTTTATTCTGTTCCGCGTGTGGTAAAATTGATGAGGTAGCTTTATTCTTCGGGTCAGTACGTTTACAGCGGTACCACATTTGTATCATTTTTCTATGTTTTGGCGCTTATACACAATAAAAGCTATTTTATAGAAAAAAATATTTTTAGTATCGCTTTATTCTGAGAGCTATAACTTTTTTATTTTTCGGCTGATGGAGCTGTATGGCGGCTTGTTTTTTGCGGGACGAGATGACGTTTTCAGTGGTATCATTTTTATTTATATGCGTCTTTTTGATCGCGTGTTATTCCACTTTTTGTTTGGCGGTATGGTGATAAAGCATTGCTTTTTGCTTCGTTTTTTTTTTTTTTTTTTTTTACCGTGTTCACTGAAGGGGTTAACTAGTGGGACAGTTTTATAGGTCAGGTTTTTCCGGACGCGGCGATACCAAATATTTTTTTTATAATAATATTTATTGATGGGTACATTATATTTTTATTTTTGGTGTATTATTTTTTTTATTTTTTTATAATATTTTTGCACATTTTTTTTTTTTTTTTCCACTTTCACACAGTTTATACACTTTATTACTTTGTCCCACTCTGGGACTTTCACATTTTTTTTTTCTGATCGCCTGCATGGCACAGGAATGGAGCACCATCCCTATGCCATGAAGGCTGTCAGAAATGCACAGTGTGAAGATTGCTTGGAGATGCACTGCGCATGTCCAAGCAATCTTCCTGCTCTCTGGTGACCCGGATGTTGTCATGACGACATCGGGTCGTCATGGCAACACCCGGGAAGCCTTTGCAAACTGCGCTGGAAGCCGGAAGAGGAGGTGAGTATCGCCGATCACCTCCCCTTGCCCCCGCAATGCCGCGATCGACTTCAATCGCAGCATCGCGGGGGTTAATGTGCTGGGAGCGGTGCAGGACCGCTCCCTGCACATAGTACCGGGTGTCAGCTGTGACAATCAGCTGACACCCGGCGGCGATCGCGCCCGCACAGCCTATGTGCGCGCGCGATCGCGATGACGTACTAATACGAGTCTGGCTCTTAAGTCCCAGGGCACAGACGCGTATTAGTACGTCAGATGTTATTAAGGGGTTAAAGCCCAAGACGTACTGATACGTATCTGCGCCCTGGGACTTAAGAGCCTGATATGTATTAGTACATCTTTGCGATCGCGCCCGCACACAGGCTGTGCGGGCGTGATCGCCGCCGGGTGTCAACTGATTGTCACAGCTGACACCCGGTGCTATGTGCTGGGAGAGGTCCCGCACATTAACCCCCGCAATGCTGCGATCGAAGTCGTTCGCAGCATTGCGGGGGCAAGGGGAGGTGATCGGGATAGTCACCTCTCCTGCCGGTTTCCAGCAATGTGTGCCGCGGCTTCCCGGATGTTGCCATGATGACCCGATTCACTGAGGGGTGCAGTTTTAAAAATGGTGTCACTTTTGGGTATTTTCAGTCATAAAGACCCCTCAAAGTGACTTCAAATGTGATGCGGTCCCTAATAAAATGGTTTTGTAAATTTTGTTGGAAAAATGAGAAATCGCTGGTCAATTTTAACCCTTATAGCTCCCTAATAAAAATAAATTTGGGTTCCAAAATTGTGCTGATGTAAAGTAGACATATGGGAAATGTTATTTATTAACTTTTTTTGTGTGACATATCTCTCCGATTTAAGGGCATAAAAATTCAAATTTTGAAAATTGCAAAATTTTCAACATTTTCGCCAAATATCTGTTTTTTCACAAATAAACACAAGTGATATCGAAGAAATTCTACCACAATCATAAAGTACAATATGTCATGAAAAAATATTCTCAGAACCAGGGGGATCCGTTGAAGCGTTCCAGAGTAATTACCTCATAAAGTGACAGTGGTCAGAATTGTAAAAATTGGCCTTCTCATTAACGTGCAAACCACTTTGGGTTGTAAAGGGGTTAAGGACTCTACTTGCATATACAGTCATGGCGGAAAGTGCTGGCACCCTTGAAATTGTTTCAGAAAATTACACATGTTTTATTACACGCATGTTTATTTCCTTTGTGTTTATTGGAACAACACAAAAAAACTGAGAAAAAAAAGGCAAATTGGACATAATTTCACACAAAACTCCAAAAATGGGCCGGAATACATATATATATTTTTGATGGGACAACACTGAAGATGCGACACTTTGATACAATGTACAGTAGTCAGTGTACAGCTTGTTTAACTGTAAATTTGGTGTGCCTGCAAAATAACTCAACACACAGCCATTAATGTCTAAACCGCTGGCAACAAAAGTGAGTACACCCCTAAGTGTGTTCTCAGCTGATGTTATTTGTTGGTTTTTCTTTGCATCCCGAACAATTTTCTTGGCAGTTGTGGCTGAAATTTTTGTTGGTCTACCTGACTGTGGTTTGGTTTTTACAGAGCATCTGATTTTCCATTTGTTAATCACAGTTTGAACACTGCAGACTGGCATTATCAATTCCTGGGATATCTTTTTGTATCCCTTGCCTGTGTTATACTCTTTTTGCCTCCCTTTCCTGTGTTATACAGTTCAACTACCTTTTCCCGTAGATCCGTTGATAATTCTTTTGCTTTCCCCATCTCAAAATCCAGAAAAGTCAGTGGCTGGATCCCAGAAACTCACTCAGCTTTATGCACACACACTGATTACAAGCAAACAGGTCATAGGTGAGGATGTTACCTTTAGTAGCCATTCAAACCCATTTGTGTCAAATTCTGTGCATGTTATCAGGCCAAAATCACCAGGGTATGTGAACTTTTTGATCAGGATTATTTGGATGTTTTTGGTTGTCATTAGTGATGAGCGAGCACTAAAATGCTCGAGTACTCGTTGCTCGGGTCGAGCAAATTGAAATACTCGGGTGCTCAACCCGAGCAATGAGCCCAATATAAGTCTAGGGGAAACTTGAGCATTTTTCAGGTGGCTCCCCACGGCAGTCTGCAGAGGGCCTAAAAATTACCCAAATCGATGGGAACTGTGCTCAAATGACATGGAAACAACATGGGGAAGACCCCTGGAAGCATCTCTGACTCCCAGAACACTGCTGTCAACAACGTCGTCAGAGTATTACGCCACTTTTACGGCGTAAGGAACATCCTTTCCAGGGTGATGACTTGTATATAAGGCAAAATAAATAAACAAAAACACAAATACTCCTACACACCTTGGGCTATGTTCACACGTAGCATTTTTGACACGTTTTTGCACTTTTGCATTGCTTTCAACCAAGACAAATGCATTCACCAGGAAATGTCATTTTAACATTTTACAACCTTATCTGGCCATGTGGTGTGTGACACATCATCAGACACATGCATACAGTGCTGAAAAGACATGGGAACAGCAAGGGGAAGACCTCTGGAAACATCTCTGACTCCCAGGTCACTGCCTAAATGTGTGCCCATCATAAGTGATCCTTGGCACATGCGAAGATGCCTCCCGCCATGCACCTGTCGTTGCAGACTTGAAACAATCACCGTCCACGTCCTTGTCCCACTGCAGTGTTCAGTTGTCCCTACCCCATTCCTTGGAATGCAAGCACAAGAATTCCGGCAGCCACCCACCCACAGGCTGCAATACTATACTGCCAAATTTTTGACAGCTGCTTGCACTTGAAATGTGGCCTTTTAGGCTCGTGGAGGCGGAAGCTTTTCATAACCTCATGCCGGCGGCGGCCGGGTGTCCATACTCGGTCCCCAGCCGCCACTATATTTCCCGGTATCGCCTCCGCCTTCCACAATCACGGGTCCCATAACATTACCCGTGCCCTCCCCAGTGCACTTACTGGGAAGGACCGCCTAACCACAAACACGTGGACAGGTGAATGTGGCCAGGGACGGTACGGAGCCAGTCCACAACTTTTTTTGCTAAGAGTTGTATTTAGCTCGGTGAAAGGACTGGCATAGAGGGAAACCGTATCTACCCTGCGTGTGATTTCTCCCAGAAAATCCTGTAAATGAGCTTGTTGCAGAAGCAATGGCAGCCCATCCAACATCAACTTGCACTTGTCAATGGTGCTTTGACACACACACATCTTTCTTTGCGCATTTAATTTCTTGAATACAGAGTTGGAAAATGGCCTGATCCGTAAAGCGTTTTGAGAAATAACATGCATAAGCATGGCCGATCCGCATTAAAAAAGCAGCCATAGAGTGTCCGGGAACCTTCCCCCACACTTTTCTTAGCCAGGGCTGCTTTTCGGCAGGGTTGGACGGGCCCACCAGAGAACCGGAGACTCCTCCGGCGGGCCCTGGCTTCTCCTTCAGGAGAGTTCATAGTGCCGAGGTGAGGCCATGATGACGATAGAGGCCATCATCTGCTTAGTTTTCTTTTACTTGGAATGCAATTGCAAGTATGCAGCCAGCCACCCGCCCACCCACAGACCGCAACACTAAACTGACAGATTTCTGGGCAGCTCTTTGCACTTGAAATATGGCCTTTTAAGCTTGTGGAGGTGGAAGCTTTTTTACAACCTCATGCAGGCGGCGGCCGGGTGTCCATACTCGGTCCCCAGCCGCCAGTAATTTTCCCGGTATCGCCTTCGCCTTCCACAAGCACGGGTCTCACAACAGTACCCATGCCCTACCCAGTGCATTTCTAAGAAGGACTGCCTAACCACAAACACGTGGACAGGTGAATGTGGCCAGGGACGGTACGGAGCCAGTCCACAACTTTTTTTGATAAGAGTTGTATTTAGCTCAGTGAAAGGACTGGCATAGAGGGAAACCGTATCTACCCTGCATGTCATTTCTCCCAGGAAGTCACTAAAGCTGCTTGCACTTGAAATGTGGTCTGAACATTACTGCTGGTACTTTTCTGTGGGAATTTTCTTGCCTCCTACCAGCCTGGAATATTTCCAGCAAACTATGGTACAACACCATGGTATTAGCACTGCCCCCAGTACCAGTAGCGAAGCCATCCTCAATTTCCTTCTCTGGAATTTTATTTGGTAGACTGAGTGGCTGCCCAAATACATTTTCTCACAAAGGAGCTGATGATAGAGTGGCAGTAGGTTCAAGTTTCTCCAGCCTGTTAGATATTAGAGGGTGAACGGCAGCACATTGGATCAGTGGTTAGCACTGAAGTCTTGCAGCACTGGGATCCTGGGTTCAAATCCCAGCAAGGACAACATCTGCAAGAAATTTGTATGTTCTCCCCATGTTTGCATGTGTTTCCTCCTCAGTAAAAATAGAGTGTCCTGGAATCTTCCCACACACTTTTCTTAGCCAGGACTGCTTCTCAGCAGGGTTGGACAGTCCCACCAGAGAATTCTCTGGTGTGCCTTGGCTTCTACCTCAGGAGAGTTCATGATAGCGCTAACTTTGCAGCTGCTATGGGGCTCTTGAGCGGGTGAGAAAGGTTAGCTCTCAGAAACAAATCCTCTGGTGGGCACAATGTTTTTCAATCTGAAACAGCTTCTCAGTGGGAGTTGTATTTCACCACAGCCATATTCTTTAGCTCTGTGAAAGGACTGGCATAGAGGGAAACCTTATCTACCCCGGTTGTCATTTCTCTGTCACCAGGTTCCGCCCATTGTAACACATGACCATGCCTGGCTGTATGTTCAGCGGTGAGAGCCACAGATCAAGCTGCTGTGTTACAGCTTTCAACAACTATGCAGCGCTGGGCGGTTTGTCAATTAAGCATTAAGCATGTTATCTTCAGCACAGCCTGTTGCTGTTTGGCCAAGGCAGTGCTGCAGTGCTGTCAGCTTGTGACTGATGTGGTCATTTCGGAGATGGAGGAGGAGGTACATGAGCTGAACAATGTGATTACATTGAGGTTAAATTGGTGATGCTGTTTTTTATACTAAAGAAAGATCCTATTGTTATGTTTTTTTATGTTATTTTTTATGAAAAATGCATTCACCGGGAAATGTCACTTTAACATTTTACAACCTCATCTGGCAATGTGGTGTCATCAGACACATCCTGTTTTATTTATGATGGAGGGACTCTGAAAGTCATAAAGCCTATTTTTATAGGGACATCAGACGGCCCTTACTATTCTTAAAAGGCCAGCAGTCGGCCCTAGCTATTGTTAGAGAGCCATCAGAGGGCTATGCTTTGTTGTTCCCATTATTAACAAGTGGGTTTCCTATACTGTTATTGCGCATCCAGTGACTGCAAGGGTTGTCAAAAATTTGGACGCAACCTAATACCCCTTTGAAGAGACATAGAGGAGGGTCTCAGTAAAAAAAATGTTCCCATTATAAAGGAGCGGGTCTTCTATAGTGGTAATGCCCATGCTGTGACTGCAAGGGTGGCCAAAATTTTTGAAAAAAAACACTAACAATTTAAAGACACAAAGAGCATGGCCGCAGTAACAAGGTACGACATGTTCCCGTTAGAAAGGAGAGGGTCTGCTATACAGTTATAGGGTATGCAGTGAATCCAACGGCTGACAAATTTTAGGAAAAACCCCACTAAGAATTTAAGGACACACAGAGCAGGGCCACAGTAACAAGGTACGACATGTTCCCATTAGAAAGTAGAGGGTCTGCTATACAGTTATAGGGTATGCAGTGAATCCAACGGCTGACAAATTTTAATGAAAAACCTCAATAAGAATTTAAAGACACACAGAGCAGGGCCACAGTAACAAGGTACGACATGCTCCCATTAGAAAGGACAGGATCTGCTATACAGTTATAGGGTATGCAGTGAGTCCAACGGCTGACCAATTTTAGGAAAAAAACGACTAAGAATTTAAAGACACATAGAGCAGGGTCACAGTAACGACAAATTCCCATTAGAAATTCTAGGGTCGGCTATACTGTTATAGGGTATGCAGTGAGTCCAACGGCTGACAGATTTTAGGAAAATCCCCACTAAGAATTTAAAGACACACAGAGCAGGGCCACAGTAACAAGATATGACATGTTCCCATTAGAAAGGAGAGGGTCTGCTATACAGTTATAGGGTATGCAGTGAGTCCAACGGCTGACCAAGTTTAGGAAAAACCCACTAAGAATTTAAAGACACATAGACCAGGCCACAGTAATGACAAATTCCCATTAGAAAGGAGAGAGTCTCCCATAGTGTTGGACTATGCAGTGACTGCAAGGGCTGCCAAAAATTTGGAGGCACTTCAATGGCCCTTGGAAGAGACGTGGAGGAGCGCATCATAAATTTTTTTTACCATTAGAAAGGAGCGGGCCTCCTATACTTGTAATGCCATGCACTAAGTGTATGGGCTGACAAACATTTACTCCTGGGGGGTATACATGAACATACTGTATAAAAAATTTTTTTTTCGGGCATCATAAAAATGTAGCGCCCCGAGGGCTCGGCCGCTACAGGGGTATTGCACCTCTGCCAGAGGTGTGATATTCCACTCCCGGGTAAGGATGGAGTATGGACCAGGGTTCAGTTAGCTGCATACAGCACACTCACCCTATTTCCGAGGGACAGCTCAACGGTGCTCCCATTAGACAGAAATGCAGGCACGACAGACCATGTCCCTGGCTGGAGTGGGGAGGGGGTAGGAATACCCAGTGATGTAGGAGCAGATAGGGGTTGGTTCCTGAGCGTAGATAGGAGCCCATTGTTTGCTGGTCACCTGGGCTCATGTTCTAGAGGGCACCATCTTAGAACAGTGTTCAGTCAGAGAGAAGAAGTGACAGAGTGGGGGCCTTGGTTGTCGAACGAAGTGTGCCCTCTGCCTCCAGCGTTTTTAGATGGGAATTTTTTTAATAGTTCCGCAACAAGGGCCTTCTGGTACTGCCTCATTTTTGTACACCTGTCCGCCTCAGGAATAAGAGATATAAAGTTCTCCTTGTAGAGTGGGTCTAGAAGTGTCACCAACCAGTAATGACCTAAAATTTTGAGAATGCGAGGGTCATGGGAAAGGCAGCATAACATAAACTCAGCCATGCGTGCCAGACTACTAACAGGCAAGACTTCCGTGTCCTCACCAAGAGGATGACTGACCATGCTCTCCTCCTCCTCCTCTCTGTCCTCTGGCCATCCACGCTGAACAGACGGTATGACAGCTGTGCAGATAGCACCGTCTATAGTGCATGAAACTAGTTCCTGTCCTTCCTCCTCCTCCTCTTCCTCATTGTCACCCAATCCACGTTGGGATGAGATGAGGCTTGGCTGTGTGTAATCACCCTGTATGGTTAATTGCTCCATCTTATCGTGCTCCGCCTGCAATGCATCATCTTTGATTGTGAGCAAAGAGCTTTTCAGAAGACAGAGAAGCGGGATGGTGACGCTAATTATGGCGTCATCGCCGCTCACCATCTTGGTGGAGTCCGCAAAGTTTTGGAGGATGGTACATATGTCTGACATCCACGTCCACTACTGAGGTCTTATGTGTGGAGTCTGAACTGAATACCGATAGCCTTTTTGATGCTGGTACTCAACAACTGCCCTCTTCTGCTCACAAATCCTTCCCAACATCTGCAATGTAGAGTTCCAACGTGTGGTGACATCACACACCAGTCTGTGAGCCAGAAGCTGCAAACGCTGCTGAAACACTGCAAGGGCGGCGGAAGCTGTAGCTGACTTTCTAAAATGGGCACACAGGCGGCATACTTTAACAAGCAGATCCAGCAGCTCCGGGTAGGATTTGAGTAACCGCTGAACCACGAGGTTAAGCACATGGGCCAGGCATGGTACGTGTGTGAGCTCGCCTCGCCTCAGAGCCGCCACCAGGTTCCGGCCATTGTCACACACGACCATGCCTGGCTGTAGGTTCAGCGGTTTGAGCCACAGATCTGCCTGCTCTTTCAGAGCTGGCCATAACTCTTCAGCATTATGTGTTTTTTCACCTAAGCATATTAGCTTCAGCACAGCCTGTTGCCGCTTGGCCGAGGCAGTGCTGCAGTGCTTCCAGCTTGTGACTGATGTGGTCATTTCGGAGATAGAGGCCGAGGAGGAGGAGGAGGCTGAGGAGCATGAGGTTCAGGAGCTGTAGACCGTGGGGACAACCCTGATTGACCTAGGGCCTGCAATCTTTGGCGTCGGGAGGACGTGTTCCGTCCCAAGGTCCGACTGGGTCCCGGCTTCCACTATGTTAACCCAGTGTGCCATCAGCGAGATGTACCGTCCCTGCCCACAAGCACTTGTCCACGTGTCCGTGGTTAGGTGGACTTTACCGGTAACTGCGTTGTTGAGGGCACGGCTAATGTTTTGGGACACGTGCTTGTGTAATGTGGGGACGGCACACTGGGAGAAATAGTGGCGGCTGGGGACAGAGTACCGAGGGACGGCCGCCGCCATCAGGTTGCGGAATGCTTCTGTCTCCACAAGCCTAAAAGGCAACATTTCGAGCCAAGCAGTCGTGAATTGTGAGAATTTAGTAGTGTGGCCTGTGGGACGTTGGCTGCATATTTGCGCTTGCATTCCAAGGACTGGAGTATGAACAACTGAACGCTGTGCTGGGAGAAGGACATGGACGTGCTTCCTGATGCTGCTACTTGAGAGTGTGCAATGACAGGTGCAGGGCAGGAGGCATCTTTGCATGCACTATGGACAGGGGATTGACTTGCATGCACAACAGCAGAAGAAGCAATGGTGCCACCTGTAGACACTGTTCCTGGACCCTGGTGTTCGGCCCACAAAGTCGAGTGATTTGCTGCCATGTGCCTGATCATGCTGGTGGTGGTCAGGCTGGTCGTTTTGCCACCCCTGCTGATGCTGGTCTGGCTCGTGATGCAAATGGCCTTTTTGGAGTTATTGGCAGAGTCTTTAAAAAACAACCAGACTCGGGAAGACCTAACAGTTGTAGTGGCAACTTCCTTCGTGTTGGTGTTACGGGAAACGGTAGCCTGCCTTCTGTCTGCGGCCACCACACTGCTTCTTCCTGCCTGTTGGGGTGCTCTGCCTCCCTCCCCCTGTGTGCTGCTGTCCTTGCTCTGCATGTCCTCCTGCCAGGTTGGGTCAGTTACTATATCATCCACCACCTAGTCACCCACTTCTGCACCCTGGTACTATTCCTGACTTTCTGCCAATTGTGTCTAATCATCGTCCACCTCTTGTGACAGTTTCCCACCGTCGCCTTCATGTGACCGTGGCTGCTCAAATATTTGGGCATCGCTACACGTGATCTCCTCTTGCCCCGCTTCAAGTGGACCGGGCGAGAGGCCCGAATCTATAAATGGAAAAGTGAACAGCTCTTCAGATTGTCCAAGTGTGGGATCAGTTGTCTCTGGGTACTCGGCATGGTGGGAGGAAGGAGGATCAGGGTGAGGAATATGAGGTCCAGACTCATGGCTACTGAGACTTGACCGTGTAGAAGACAGGGTGGTGGTGGTGGTGGCTAAGTGACTGGAAGCATTATCCGCTATCCAACCAACAACCTTTTGACACTGATCTGGGTTCAATAGTGGTGTGTTGCGGTCCCCTAGAAATTGGGACAGGAAGGTCAGGCGAGAAGATGTGGGTGTTTGCTGTGGCACAATTTCGGCTTGCCCACAGCCTTGTCCTCGGCCTCTGCATGCACCATTACCATCACGTCCAGTTCCCCGTCCCTTGCCACGTGCCTTGCCCATTTTAAATGGAGGATAGTATCTTCCACGCTCACTACAAATGACTGAGTTTGAAGCGAAGTTATATGTGATCGGTGTGATGGAGAAAACAGAGTTTTAAATTCCTGGCCTGTAGGTAAGTAGTGTGAACAGCAAACTGCTGTGAATTGCTTCACTGACACACTGAAAAAATGGAGGCCAGAAATGGCAGTATTTTCTGACAACGTATATGTGATCCGTGTGACGGAGAAAACACAGTTTTAAATAGCTGGATTTCTAGCGCTCTAATATGGAAAGGACCTGGCTGTATTCTGCAGTGCCAACAAGCAAATGGCGCAGAAAAACGGTGTTCTCTGGATTGCTTTATAAGCAAATAATGAGGATTAAGATCCAAAGAAAAGTAATCCTCGCCCCTGAGACCTGGGCCTTTGTATAGAAATATCTAACAGCAGCAGAAGGCAGAATTGGAATGGAGCCTCTTGTGCTATATGCACTGCAAAACACCTAAACAAAATATCACATGAGGGGCCTAGTAAATAGAGACAACCAGCAGACACATAGCCCCCCTAAAAATTAACTTTTATTAATAATCTCTAAAAAGGACCTAAAAGTCCATAGACAAACAACAATAATACTCTAAATGATAGGACATATAGAATCAGGTAATACACCGACCGGGAGGGAATACAGATTAAAGCTGTCCCTATTATGTCCCTAAATCCTGTCCCTACCTGACAGCGGAGGTTGGCACCCTAATTTGTACTTCGTGGCGCCCCCGCTCAACGTCGGTAACCCTAATGTCCCTACAAGGACCCTTGTCTTAAATTAAACAAAACCACAATAGTGAGAAAGGGTAGAAAAAGTGAACGTATAAATACAGAAGCCGATAATAAGTCAATAATTATAGATGGCCAAATTCATTTGGTCGGGTAAACATAAATGCTCTAGGGTAGAGGAGCACAGTGCTTGTTTTTCATAGCCAAAACAAATCAAAATAGCAGCCAGAGCAATCAAATATGGACACATGCTACACTTTGATAGTCCAGCTATATACCTCAAAGGGGGCTCAGAAAGCAGAATCCCACCCAGGTAGATGTCTCCCCATACATCAAATGGGATTTAAGTATTGGTATTTGAAAAAGCATAATATCTATATCAAAGTATCAGGTCCAGACTCTGTCTGTCATAGATGTACATAATAGTAGACAGAAAGAAGGACACTTATCATTATTAGTCCCTATACCTTTTCAAAAAACTAGAGAATGGTAATCAGAATATAAATATCCATTGGTAAGTAAACAATAGCACTTAACCTTGATGGTCCCTAGTCCCAACAATCAAAAAATAGATTATCGAAAGAGAGACACTCATCATTGTTGGTCCCTATTCCTTTTCAAAAGACCAGAAAATGGCAATCAAAGTATACATTTTCATTAGTAAATAAACAATAACACTAAAACCTTAATGGTCCCCAATTCCAGCAGTCAGAAAGGAGATATCATTAGTAAGTAAAAAAAAAAATGACACTTATCCTTAGTAGTCCCAACGCGTTTCCCCCTAGTTTCCACCAGGGTTCATCAGGGGATCTGGGGAAGACCTCAATCCCTCACCCCAGATTGCCAGACAATGCTGCATGTGTAGGACACATGCAGCATTGTCTGGCAATCTGGGGTGAGGGATTGAGGTGAGGGATTGAGGTCTTCCCCAGATCCCCTGATGAACCCTGGTGGAAACTAGGGTGAAACGCGTTGGGACTACTAAGGATAAGTGTCATTTTTTTTTTTTTACTTACTAATGATATCTCCTTTCTGACTGCTGGAATTGGGGACCATTAAGGTTTTAGTGTTATTGTTTATTTACTAATGAAAATGTATACTTTGATTGCCATTTTCTGGTCTTTTGAAAAGGAATAGGGACCAACAATGATGAGTGTCTCTCTTTCGATAATCTATTTTTTGATTGTTGGGACTAGGGACCATCAAGGTTAAGTGCTATTGTTTACTTACCAATGGATATTTATATTCTGATTACCATTCTCTAGTTTTTTGAAAAGGTATAGGGACTAATAATGATAAGTGTCCTTCTTTCTGTCTACTATTATGTACATCTATGACAGACAGAGTCTGGACCTGATACTTTGATATAGATATTATGCTTTTTCAAATACCAATACTTAAATCCCATTTGATGTATGGGGAGACATCTACCTGGGTGGGATTCTGCTTTCTGAGCCCCCTTTGAGGTATATAGCTGGACTATCAAAGTGTAGCATGTGTCCATATTTGATTGCTCTGGCTGCTATTTTGATTTGTTTTGGCTATGAAAAACAAGCACTGTGCTCCTCTACCCTAGAGCATTTATGTTTACCCGACCAAATGAATTTGGCCATCTATAATTATTGACTTATTATCGGCTTCTGTATTTATACGTTCACTTTTTCTACCCTTTCTCACTATTGTGGTTTTGTTTAATTTAAGACAAGGGTCCTTGTAGGGACATTAGGGTTACCGACGTTGAGCGGGGGCGCCACGAAGTACAAATTAGGGTGCCAACCTCCGCTGTCAGGTAGGGACAGGATTTAGGGACATAATAGGGACAGCTTTAATCTGTATTCCCTCCCGGTCGGTGTATTACCTGATTCTATATGTCCTATCATTTAGAGTATTATTGTTGTTTGTCTATGGACTTTTAGGTCCTTTTTAGAGATTATTAATAAAAGTTAATTTTTAGGGGGGCTATGTGTCTGCTGGTTGTCGCTATATGCACTGCAGTCTGCTATATACCCTGCCTGCCTGCCTATATACACTGCCTGCCTGATATCTCTGCAGATGGATTAGTCCTCAGAAGGACTGTTTGTTGAGATGGATATGTGTAATGTGCGGTTTTTCTCACTACACTACCTAATGCACGATCAAATCTCTCCCTAACGCAGCAGCAGCTCTCCCTACACTGTCTGATCCAGAGTGACTGTGATGAGCATGGCGGCGCCAGGTCAGATATAGACCTGATGACGCTGTGCGGCCAGCCAATCACTGTAATGCCCACAACCAACATGGCTATGGCATTACAGTGCATGGCAGGCAATCACTGTATGTTCATTGGCTCTGTAAAGAGCGCCAAACATGCAGGGAGGGGACCCGACTTCCTGCCCGACCAACCCGGAAATACTCGGTGAGCGCAGAGCATCTCGAGCAGTGAGATACTCGGGCGAGCACCGAGCAGTAGCGAGCATGCTCGCTCATCACTAGTTGTCATTAAGATTTAAAAAGAGAAAACACAGAAATGTGACAGTAAATGGCTTCACCCAACCAATAACCATGAGTGGAGAAAAAGTGTTTTTGTTATCATTCATTTTCTCTGAAACAAGGCCAAGAAAGGAAAAATTCTGCCGGGGTATGTAAACTTTTGAGCAGAACTGTATATGCGCCAGCCCCAGTGTCTCCTATTCTATATACTCCAGCCCCAGTGTCTCCTATTCTATATACTCCAGCTTCTTCTGTGATGTATATGCTCTAGCCCCAATGTATCCTGTGATGAATATACGCCAGCCCCAGTGTCTCCTATTCTATATACTCCAGCCCCAGTGTCTCCTATTCTATATACTCCAGCTTCTTCTGTGATGTATATGCTCTAGCCCCAATGTATCCTGTGATGAATATACGCCAGCCCCAGTGTCTCCTATTCTATATACTCCAGCTCCAGTGTCTTCTGTGACGTAGCTAATGTAGCCCTAATGTCTCTTATGCAGAGGCGTCGCATGATAAAGTAGTGAGACACAAGCTCCCTGCCCTATCACTATCTCTTTCATATGCCACAGATCGCCATAGGCCTGCGGTTAACGAGATGTCAGCATACTCACGCAGGTGGCTCGGTGACATCATTGCATCGCTCTGCTCTGCAGTCCCGCCATGGAAGAGGAGACAGAGGCCGTGATGTAGGGAATCAGGATTAAGTGAGAATAAGCGTTATTTTTTTTTTTAAATGATCGGGCAGTGGAGCCATCCTACTATATATCTGGAGTAGTGGGTCCATCATACTACATATGGAGTAGTGGGGCCATTATACTATATGTATGTGGGGCAGTGGGACCACCATAGTATATACAGGTGCATCTCACTAAATTAGAATATCTTCAAAAAGTTAATTTATTCCAGTTCTTCAATACTGTTTCAGTATGCTCCACAATCATGAGGAAGACTGCTGACTTGACAGATGTCCAGAAGGCAGTCATTGACACACTCCACAAGGTCCTAGAGTTCCAATTTTCATTTGGAAATCAAGGTCCCAGAGTCTGGAGGAAGAGTGGAGAGTCCACAATCCAAGCTGCTTGAGGTCTAGTGTGAAGGCTCCACAATCAGTGATGGTTTGGGGGGCCATGTCATCTGCTGGTGTAGGTCCACTGTGTTTTATCAAGACCAAAGTCAGCACAGCCGGCTACCAGGACATTTTACAGCACTTCATGCTTCCCTCTGCCCACAAGCTTTTTGGAGATGGAAATGTCATTCTCCAGCAGGACTTGGCCCCTGTCCACACGGCCAAAAGTACCAATACCTGGTTTACACACAACAGTATCACTGTGCTTGATTGGCAGCAAACTCGCCTGACCTTAACCCCATAGAGAATCTATTATAGAGAATCTATGGGGTATTGTCAAGAGGTAGATGAGAGACACCAGACCCAACAATGCAGATGAGCTGAAAGACAGTTTTTTGTATTGAAGAACTGAAATAAATTAACTTTTTGATGATATTCTAATTTAGTGAGATGCACCTGTATATGGAGCAGTGGGACCATCATGCTATATATATGGAGGAGTGGGGGCATCATACTAAATATAGAGCAGTGTGTGTGTGTCACCCCAGGCCTGGATGCCACAAACTATAATCTGTTTCTGAAAGCAGGAGGGAGGTCCCCTGGTTAGGGACTATTAGCATACAGCACCTCCTGTCCCAGGCCAGCAGGGGGAGCTGGCTGCCCCTATAAAAGCTGGAACTGGGGGCAGGGTTAGAGAAAACTGGACGACCTAGCTCAGGAGTGAGACTAGTCCCAGAGAAGGAGGGACAGTTCAGCTGTAGCTGAGGAGTCCGTGAGGCACAGGAGAAACTGCAAGCCAGGGACAGAGGCGACGAGAGCCGGTCCTGGCAGATAACCAATCTACCGGACATTGGGGTCCGAGGCTGTCAGAGTTACAAGCCCAGCAGCAGAGAACCAACCTGCGAGGGATTTCAGGTCCCTTGGCCTAAGAAGCCTGGAGGCTCCGCCACACAGAGGGACCAGTACATCGAGGAGCAAGCAACAGGTACCCAAGGCCTGAGTCGCAAGCCATACAGGAGAGAAGTACACGGCCAGCTCAGGGACGTGGGCTATTACACCACGAAAAGGGGGATAGTCAGAAAGAGCATAGAGAGAACGGTAGGCCTACACACTCACCCTGACCAGTGGGGCTCGCCCGAATGCTCTCAGACACCCAGGCCCATTCCTAACCGGTACTGTTGGGTCATTAATAATATCTACAATAAAGACCCTGAACTGTTTGAAGCGGACTCTGAACTCTTACTATTGCGGCCTGCACTATCACCCCCAACATCCACCTACACTGCCCTGAGGCTACACTCTTCCCGTGGGGAATTATCCTACCCCTGTGCTGCACACCAACACCAGCCTCAGCGGTCTGCCTTGCAGCAGCGGTTATCTCCAACCGCAATCCACGGGTGGCGTAGTCGGACATTCAAAACACTGATAAATAGACTGCCACCATTTGGTCTGACCACCCTGAGCCACGGGATCGGGTTGCCACTACTACCCCCATCAGCACCGTACACTAGAAGGCCCGGTTCCGGGTACCCCACGGCCCAGGGGGCGAGTCAGCTTTGGCGTAGTCGGCAGAATTGTGACCAACCCGCAACAAACGGGTATTGCGTGCCTGGAAAAGACTCTATACATATCTGAGTGAAGTTTCCCTCCATTCGGGGCCATTTCCCGCCAATCGGAGCGTTTCCCGCCATCGGGCGCCATCTTCGGGACGCCACGCCTACGCTGAGACGCTGCTCAAGGTCCTGGAAGGAGATCCAGCGGATGCCGACGTCATCACCGAGCAAAGCAAGGTCCTCGCCCAGAGCATCGCGAGCGGAGCCGCGGCCTACAGAAGAGGATCGCCAGAAGGTAGGCCACAGTTAACTAGGGGGGAGGAAGATGTCGGACGCGGAGGGACCCTCTACCACCAGCGTAGCCGCTGCAGCTGTGATGCCGTTTTCCATGCCCTATATCCATAGGCGGATTATAATGAGGGCAATCCGGATTGCCCTCATTATATGTGCGGGCCGCCGCGGCACATAGCGGTAGCAGTGGCGGGAGGGGGGGGCCCGGACCGCTCCCCCAGCAGCGGCCGCCGCTACTTCTTCATCCGCCGGGCCAGCACTGCAGCAGTTAACTTCCCTGTGCTGGCCCGGCCGCATCACTGCTAGGAGACATGGCCCTGTGCGCGGCTGTGTCTCCTAGCTGTGACGTCACACAGTGCGCCCCGGCCTGCAGTGCTGCACCGGAAAAGAGAGAGAGCAGGCAGGAGGAATTGAGCCGGGGGATTGTGAGTGTGTGTGTGTTTGCGGGCAGGTGTCTGAGTGAGCAGATGTGTGTGTGGGCAGGTGTGTGTGTGTGTGGGCAGGTGTGTGTGTGTGTGGGCAGGTGTTTGTGTGTGTGTGTGGGCAGGTGTGTATGTGTGTGGGCAGGTGTGTGTGTGTGTGTGTGGGCAGGTGTGTGTGTGTGTGGGCAGGTGTTTGTGTGTGTGTGTGGGCAGGTGTGTTTGTGTGTGGGCAGGTATGTTTGTGTGTGGGCAGGTGTGTGTGTGTGTGTGGGCAGGTGTGTGTGTGTGTGTGTGGGCAGGTGTGTATGTGTGTGGGCAGGTGTGTGTGTGTGGGCAGGTGTGTGTGTGTCTGTGTGGGCAGGTGTGTGTGTGTGTGTGTGTGTGGGCAGGTGTGTGTGTGTGTATATGTGTGTGTGTGTGTGTGGGCAGGTGTGTGTGTGTGTATATGTGTGTGTGTGTGTGGGCAGGTGTGTGTGTGTGTATATGTGCGTGTGTGTGTGGGCAGGTGTATGTGTGTGTGTGTGTGGGCAGGTGTGTGTGTGTGTGTGTGGGCAGGTGTGTGTGTGTGTATGTGTGTGTGTCTGTGTGGGCAGGTGTGTGTGTGTGTATATGTGTGTGTGTGTGTGGGCAGGTGTGTGTGTGTGTATATGTGTGTGTGTGTGTGGGCAGGTGTATGTGTGTGTGTGTGTGGGCAGGTGTGTGTGTGTGTGTGTGTGTGTGTGGGCAGGTGTGTGTGTGTGTGTCTGTGTGGGCAGGTGTGTGTATATGTGTGTGTGTGTGGGGGGGGGCAGGTTAGAAAGTCTTGCCCTGTTGAACACTACACCTGACTTGAGGCCACCACCTCTTGGTTGTCCAATGTTCTTGCTTCTCTAGGGCTCTTCTCAGATATTCATTTATACCAGCTCCCCAGAATACCAAAGTTAGGGTGGGTGACCGCGAGCCCTGGTGGTGGTCATAACTGCGGCCACCCAGGGGCAATACTCCATAACAACAATCCCCTGAGGTGGTGTAGGATGTAAGGACCTATTCACACTACATTCAGCGCTGCATTCAGGTCTTTACACAAGGCTTACAACTGAATCCCTGAAATTCAGGATTGTGCTGTCTGAAATGAGACATCTGAAAGCAGAGAAAATGGAGCCTAAAGATTCAGACTTTAGCCTTGTTTTGCTTTTGTTCAAATCAATGGCTATGTCAAGGCACATCTGAATGCCAATTTTCAGGGATTTAGATAGAAGCCTGGAAAGAGGAGATGAATGCATTGCAAAATTCAGTGTGAATAGGCCCTTATATCTGGAGTCTTGATATTGATGCCACAAGCATTTTACTTGTTTTTAACTTAAAAAAAAAATACACACACACAAATTATACACACACACACACACACACACACACTATACATACACACGCACTATACATACACACACATTATACACACACACACACACTATACATACACACACATTATACACACACACACACACACTATACATACACACACAGTATACATACACACACATTATACACACACACACACAATACATACACACACACAGATGTGTATGTGGGCAGGTGTGTGTGTGTGGGCAGGTGTGTGTGTGTGATGTCTGTCTGTTTGTGTGTGTGTGTGTGGGCAGATGTCATTGTGTGATGTCTGTTTGTATGTATGTCTCTGGTGGGGCTCCGTGCATTATACACGGCGCCGTGCGGCCCCCCGCTGTGTATAGATGGCTAAGTGCGCCCCCCGCTGTGTATAGATGGCTACGTGCGGCCCCCCGCTGAGTATAGATGTCGCCATGTGGCCTCCTGCTGTGTATAGATGGCTACGTGCGGTCTCCCGCTGAGTATAGATGGCGCTGTGCGGCCTCCTGCTGTCTCTGGGGGGAGCGCCGTGAGGCATCTATACTCAGCAGGAGGCCGCACATAGCCATCTATACACGTATACTCAGCAGGAGGCCGCACGTAGCCATCTATATGGTGCCATCTATACACAGCGGGAGGCCGCACGGCGCCATCTATACACAGCGGGAGGCCGCACGGCGCCATCTATACACAGCGGAAGGCCGCACGGCGCCATCTATACACAGCGGGAGTCTCAGTGCTTTGCAAGAGCAGTCAATAAATTCTGCTTGACTAATTCTGAGCACCATAAAGTCTGGTTCGCTTCTAACCTGCTGTCTTCATTTTCAGCTTGCTGAATTCTAACTCATTTACTGTCATTCGAGACGATGCCTTTGCTGGTCTCTTTCACCTTGAATACCTGTAAGTGTTCCACTTAATGTCATATTTTTGATTCTGTTCTTCTTCATCTTTTGGCATGTGCAATTGTATGAGCAAGTATTCATATGAATTTATGACCTACTTAAACCTTTGAGGACCTTAAATTTTATTCAATCAAATTTTTTTCCAGTTTAAAACTATGGGACATATATGTGCCTTGGTCCTCAAAGGGTTTTTAAAGGGGCTGCAAACATGAATACGAAAAAAATAATTCAATTAGTGCTTTATGTGTTCATTTAATTTTCATTTGAAGTCCATTTTTTTTATATACCTTGAAATTAAGCCCTACCCCGTGGAATGAAGCCCTACCTACATGACATCTGAGAGCTACATGGATCCCGCTTGTGAGGTGCCTGTCTGTCACTACTAGTCAGTTTTAGGGTCCACTCACTAAGCCATATATTCTCTCATGCAAGAGAATAGGGCCAATTATGCTAATGACACTGGGCTCAAACTCTGTCAGAGCTTCAACTGAGTGTGATCCGATTCTCTCGCAGCACAGATATGGAGAAGATGGAGAACTTAATTTCTCCATCTTCTCCATAGTCTCTGTGAGTGTTCATCGGACTGCACTTGGATGACATCCGAGTGCAGTCCAATGTTTTACGTGCACCCATAGACTTGTATGGGTGCACATGGTCCGAATATCGAATGAGATTATTTTCTCATGCCAATAATCGCACTGTCCCATAGTATAACATAGGGCCGAGTCCTATCCGATAAAACATCACATAGCATTCGGCCGTGTTATACGACAGTGTGAGCGAGCCCTTAGAGTCAAGGAATATTTACATGCAAATGATGATATTACTCTCCAAGTGTATATTTTTTTAGGCGAGTTCATAGTAAATGCTTTGCATTTTTGACATGTGATCAACTAAAGAACAAGAAAGATTTAGGACCTTCCCTATAGAGAAACAGAAAATAGTTTGGAGGACTTGCATGTCCTTTTTTATTTATTATGAGAAAATCATAAAAGATCCCGTTTTTTAACCATGCTGTGACTTTCTGCTAAGGGAGAGGGAGAGAGCTGCCCTATTCAGAGTCTGTAATAAGACCTGCTGACAAAAGTGTTGAAGATACAGTCTAATGTGAATTAACAATAAAAAAAAGTTAATTTAACAAATGGCTTGTATTTTTTTTAATACAAACTTTTTTGTCTTTACAGCTCCTTTAAAGGGAATCTGTCATGAGGTTTTTGCCACCTAATCTGAGAGCAGCATAATGTAGGGTTAGAGGCACTGATTCCAGTAATGTGTCACTTACTGGGCTGCTTAGTGTTGTTTTGATAAAATCATTGATTTGTCAGAAGGTAATTATCACTAGATGACTAGTAAGTTCTGTAGGACCCCACCCCCATCACTGATCAGTAGATTTCTGTGTACACTGAGCATGGGCAGAAAGCTGCCAATCAGTGGTGTGGGTGGGGCTATACAGAGCGCAGCATTCAGAGAGCTGCTAGATCTGCAGCAGATAAAACGGTGATTTTCTCAAAATGACAACAAGCAGCTGAAAAAGTGACACATCGCTGGAATCAGGGTATCTGCCCCAATATTGTGCTGCTCTCAGATGAGGCAGCACAATTAATATTATGCCAAATTAATTTCCTGTGAACTATCACATGATCTATCACAGGGGATCATGTGACATGTCACGTGATAAATCAGGTGTGTGGAGGGGGCCCGCGCCTTCTAAACTGCCCGGGGCCCTTGCTACTCTTAATCCACCTCTGCCTATATCCCCGGAGCGGCCTGGCTGCCCAGTATGCCGGCGAGTCGCATACCTTGGGCGACTTTAAAGAAAGGCTGTATAGCCTGTTCAAAGTTTATCCCCTGACAGAAGAACAGAAGGTAAGCATACTGATAGGGCAGTTAACTGGTGCGGCCCAGCGGGAGGTAAAGTCTTGGACAGCTGAGGAGAAAAGGACTGTAAGGGGGGTTCTGACCCGTCTACGGGACACCTTTGATACCCGTACCTCAGCAGAAATCAAAATGCGGTTCTATGGATGTAAGCAGCGAGCTCAAGATAGCATCTGAGATTATGCCCTAAATTTACAGGAAGCCTTAGGGGCAATTAAGCAAGCTGACCCTGGCAGCGTGCAGGATACAGATAAACTATTGACTGACCAGTTCATAGAAGGTCTGCTGTCCAGCGCCCACAGAACCCAGCTGCGCCTCATGGCCCTACAGAACACCGATTTGACTTTTGCACAGTTCAAAGATAGGGCCATCCAGGTGCTCCGAGAACCTGCACCGGGTGGCGCTGTAGCTTCCCGGCGCCCTGCCATCCCTTACCACCAGGGGGCGGCGCCCTATCCCGCAAACCTTGTGGGGGCTGATGCGCAGGCCCTAAATCCATCCCCGCCTGCAAACCTCCACCATCAGGTCCAAGAACTAACAAAGAGTGTTGCTGCATTGACCAGGACCGTACAGTCGTTACAGATGGACCTGTCAGGACCAACCAAGCTGGCTTCCAGTCCGGAGGATGTCCCGTGGCGTCGACGGAGGAGGATCCCGTCATTCAGAGGGAGGCCCGCCGATCATTACACTGAGGATGGACAGCCGATTTGCCGCCGTTGCAGCCAGCCGGGACACGTAGCCAGGTACTGTACTTTAAATGGGTCCGACCTGGGGCAAAGGGCCAACCCCCAGGCATAAGGTCATCAGGCCCATCTAATTGGCGTGATAAGTACGTAGGGGGACGCCCGGTTTTACTCGTAGTGCTGGACGGTATCCCCATGAGTGCACTGCTGGACACCGGGTCCCAAGTGACTACCATCCCCTATGTACTTTTCAAGCAGTACTGGAGTGACACTGATATAACTCGTTATCCAGACGATGACTTGAGCATCATCGCCAGCAATGGTCAACCCGTGCCGCAGGTGGGGTTCAGAGAGATGACCATTAAGATTGGTAAAGTTGAACTGCCGGCACAGGGAGTGATCATTGTGGACATTGACCGTCGAGAAAGTCACCCTAAAATAACCTTGGGTACTAATGTGAAAATTGTCTTTCAGAAGTAATTGTAATTTTGCAGCAGGTGGCGATGAATGCGAGCTCCAGCCAACAGAGGGTCCTCCAGAAGGAGATAAGAGCCCTGATGAGATGGCAACAGGTAGAACTGTCTGGTGGTGAGATCGGTAGCGTGAGGATGAGCGACTCGTTCCCCATTGCTATGCCCCCCAAAAGTGAAATGATCTGGTGTCGGACTGCAATCGGGTTAAGAGGGAGAGACTACCAAGCCATGGTAGAACCCGTGTACTCAGACAGCAGGCCCACCATTTTGACAGCCCGGGGGGTGGTCTATGTCCGCCATGGAAGGGTGCCCGTCCGGATCTTAAACATTGGGGAAAGGGAAGTACATTTGCCCCGGTACGCTACACTAGCCAAATTGTATACTGTTGAACACAATGCTGTCAGGGCCGTGGAACCCTTGCCTCCATCTCCCCAGGCGGAGGGTAATGGTTCCCAGAAACCCAAGGAGGACTGGTGCCAGAAACTCCACGTGGGTGCTGACTCCACTCCCTTGCACCAAAAACAAGGAGTCTACCGGGTGGTTCAAGAGTACGAGAGAATCTTTAGTAAGCACCCGCTAGACTTCGGCAGAGTGAAAGGAGTAGAACACCATATCCCCACGGGGAGCCACCCACCAATTGCTGAAAGATACAGACCTGTACCACCCCGCACACTATCAGAACGCAAAGGGCATTCTGAGAGAAATGAAGGAAGCCAGGGTCAATAGAGACAGTTGTAGCCCCTGGGCAGCCCCCTTGGTTCTGGTAAAAAAGAAAGACGGTACTATGAGAATGTGCGTGGACTATAGAGAAGTCAATCGTATCACCCATAAAGATAAATACCCGTTGCCTAGAATAGAGGAGTCTTTGGCCGCACTAAAATCAGCTAATTTCTTCTCTACTTTGGACCTTACTAGTGGGTACTGGCAGGTTCCTGTGGCAGAGGCTGATGAGAAGAAGACCGCCTTCACCACCCTGATGGGATTAAGTGAATTCAACTATATGCCGTTCGGGCTCTGCAACGCACCCGGGACCTTCCAGAGGCTGATGGAATGCTGTCTAGGGCACCGAAACTTTGAGACGGTCCTACTTTACCTGGACGACGTGATTGTCTATTCGAAGACTTACGAGGACCATCTAAAGCACCTGGCCGAGGTGTTCGAGGCCCTGGCAGGCTTTGGCATGAAAGTGAAACCCTCCAAGTGCCATCTGTTAAAGCCGAAGGTACAGTACCTGGGACACGTGGTGAGTGCAGAAGGAGTAGCCCCCGACCCTGACAAAATCACGGCAATAAAGAACTGGCCAAGCCCCTCTAACATAAAAGAAGTGAGGCAGTTCCTCGGGTTGGTAGGCTACTACCGAAGGTTCATCCCCAGGTTCACCAAGATGGCAGCCCCTATGCAGGACCTCCTTATAGGACAATCTAAGACCAGAAGCCAAAAGCCACCCTTCAAGTGGGACAAGCCGGAAGAGGAGTCCTTCCGCCAGCTGAAGATGGCCCTCACGGGGGATGAGAACCTGGCCTACCCTGATTATGGCCAGCCTTTTATCCTCCACACAGACGCCAGTAATGTGGGGCTGGGAGCCGTACTGTCACAGAACCAACAGGGCAGAGAAAGGGTGATCGCGTACGCCAGCCGGAAGCTGAGGCCCACCGAGAGAAACCCGGAGAATTACAGCTCCTTTAAGCTGGAGTCCTTGGCAGTGGTGTGGGCCGTAACAGAACGTTTCAAGCATTACGTGGCCTCTGTGAAGTTCACTGTGTACACGGACAACAATCCGTAGACACATCTGGACAATGCGAGACTTGGTGCCCTAGAGCAGCGGTGGATGGCCCGGCTAGCAAACTATGACTTCACCATCAAGTACCGGGCAGGCCGAGCCAATGCCAATGCAGATGCCCTATCGAGAATGCCCCACTTGCCCGATGAGGGAGAAGATCCAGACGAGTTGGAGGAAATAGAGCTCCCTGCATTCCACCGGTACGGGGCCACTCAGTACTCCCACCTTGTAAGAGACAAAGACTTGACCACTGTCATGTTCAATTCCTTACCTCACCTCGGCTGGGCTGAAACGCAAGATAGTGACCCTGCAATTCGCCTGGTGAAAGACCTCTTGACCCAGGCAGACGCTAGCCCTGGCTCGGACGCTCCAGAGGAAGCCAAGCAGTTATGGAAGGAGAAAAGCAGGCTATTCCTCTACGAAGGTAAGCTGTGCAGAAGGCTTGTCAACCACCGGACGCACGAGCTGACCTGGCAGGTAGTGGTCCCGAGACGAGATGCAGCAATGGTACTGGAGGCCTACCATGACAGAGCGGGACACTTCGGGTGGAAGAAACTGGAGTTCCTACTGAGAGAGCGGTTCTACTGGGTCGGAATGAGAGGGGCCATAGAGAAGTGGTGCAGGGACTGTGGCCCATGTAACCTCAGAAGGAAGGCGGTACCAGCCAGAAGACGCCCTTGATGCCCATCGTCACCAGGCAGCCTCTTGAGCTGGTAGCTCTGGACCATGTGAAACTGGCTCCAAGCCGGTCGGGCTACGTCTATGCCCTGACAATAGTGGACCACTATTCCCGGTTCCTGCTGGTGGTTCCTGTTAAAGACTTGACAGCCCAAACAGTGGCCAGAGCCTTCCAACAACACTTCTGCCGTCCACACGGGTATCCGGAACAGGTCTTGACAGATCAAGGTCCAGCGTTTGAGGCTGAAATCTTCCAGGAGTTCTACAACCTCTACGGCTGTAAGAAGATTCGGACAACGTCTTACCACCCACAAACCAACGGGCTGTGTGAGAAAATGAATAATATCGTCATTGATCTCCTCAAAACGTTGCCCCTGGAAGAACGCAGCCTGTGGCCGGAGAAGCTGCCAGACCTGATAGACTTATACAACCATATCCCGGTGAATGCTACAAATTGCACCCCGGCTTACCTGATGAGGGCAAGACCAGGTAAGCTGCCGATAGACCTGGAGATGGGAGTCCTGACCCCCGAGGACACCTCCCCAGACGCGGACTGGGATACGGAACGGCAGCTACAGTACAAGAAGGTACAGGAGAGTGTGGAGAGGAGTCTGGCTCAAGCGAGAGAAAAGCAAGAGAGGCTCTTCAACCAACACGCCCCTGCTGGTCCCCTGGAACCTGGTGAGCAGGTCCTGAAGCGGAAGAGAAGGCTTCACAAGCTAGATGACCAGTGGGAGAGCGACCCGTACACAGTACTGCAGTCCAACCACAACAACCCGAAGGTATGTGTAATTACCAAGGTTGGAGGAGAAACCACTAGCACCGTCTCCAGACACCACCTAAAAAGGTGCCCCGAGCAACTACAGAGTGCAGGAGAAGATCAAGATGACCTTGAACCCGCAGAAGACAAGAAAGAAATGATCAGCACAGTTCTTGGAGAGTTCCCCCGGTCCTGGACTCGGATAAATGATGCAATAGTGGTACCCGTCCTACACTTCCTTCAACCAACCCAGCAGGAACCTACAGGAGAGCAGGAGGAATCAGAAGACCAAGCAGCCCTAGAGGCAGAAGAACCCATGCCAGCAGCCCAGGAGAGTCAACCCTCTGCTGACAGTGAGCCTGCCATACCTGCGGTAAGCCAAAGGACCCGCAGATAGCTGCCTGCACTGCCTGTAAACCCAGCTAGTAGCTGTACCCTGAATGCTAGTGGGGAAAGTCAGGTTAGACCACCACCAGACAGTGGGTTACGCAGGTCAACCCGGAGCACTAGGGGGCAAATACCAGCTCGCTGGAAGATCTAAATGCTGTATATTGTAAATGTTTTATGTTTGTTGCCTGGTTGCTAATTATGTTTTTCCAGTCTTTCTAGTTCATGGACTAACAGGTTATGGACGCTGAATAACCGGAACTATCTTGTAGATAGTTGCACTTGGTGCCCTCTTTCGAAGATGGCCACGGAAGAAAAATCTGTCTGGTGTGGCCTCCTTGTGGCCCAAAGTAGAGAGCTCAGCCTTGTCGCCACGCCCAAGGCCAGGAAATTGGGGTTTATGAAAACAGGTCCCCACACCGTGGAAAACTTCACCTTGTTGGGTGAAATGGACACCCGGTCACGGAAGCGCCGTGACCTCAAGGACAAAATATACTTGTATATATGTTATGTTGTCATTTATACCCTGTATTTGTGTTTCCTGTTTAGTCCGGAGTACTACATTTTACTAGGGGAGAATGTGTCACCCCAGGCCTGGATGCCACAAACAATAATCTGTGTCTGAGAGCAGGAGGGAGGTCCCCTGGTTAGGGACAATTAGCATACAGCACCTCCTGTCCCAGGCCAGCAGGGGGAGCTGGCTGCCCCTATAAAAGCTGGAACTGGGGGCAGGGTTAGAGAGAACTGGAAGACCTAGCTCAGGAGTGAGACTAGTCCCAGAGAAGGAGGGACAGTTCAGCTGTAGCTGAGGAGTCCGTGAGGCAGAGGAGAAACTGCAAGCCAGGGACAGAGGCGACGAGAGCCGGTCCTGGAAGAGAACCAATCTACCGGGCATTGGGGTCCAAGGCTGTCAGGGTTACAAGCCCAGCAGCAGAGAACCAACCTGCGAGGGATTTCAGGTCCCTTGGCCTAAGAAGCCTGGAGGCTCCGCCACACAGAGGGACCTGTACAGCGAGGAGCAAGCAACAGGTACCCAAGGCCCTAGTCGCATGCCATACAGGCGAGAAGTACACGGCCAGCTCAGGGACGTGGGCTATTACACCACGAAAAGGGGGATAGTCAGAAAGAGCATAGAGAAAACGGTAGGCCTACACACTCACCCTGACCAGTGGGGCTCGCCCGAATTCTCTCAGACACCCAGGCCCATTCCTAACCGGTACTGTTGGGTCATTAATAATATCTACAATAAAGACCCTGAACTGTTTGAAGCGGACTCTGAACTCTTACTATTGCGGCCTGCACTATCACCCCCAACATCCACCTACACTGCCCTGAGGCTACACTCTTCCCGTGGGGAGTTATCCTACACCTGTGTTGCACACCAACACCAGCCTCAGTAGTCTGCCTCGCAGCGGCGGTTATCCCTGACCGCAATCCACGGGTGGCGTAGTCGGACATTCAAAACACTGATAAATAGACTGCCACCATTTGGTCTGACCACCCTGAGCCACGGGATCGGGTTGCCACTACTACCCCCATCAGCACCGTACACTAGAAGGCCCGGTTCCGTGTACCCCACGGCCCAGGGGGCGAGTCATGTGCATCAAATTATACATACACATATGGGGCAGTGGGGCTTCATACTATATACAGGTGCTTCTCACAAAATTAGAATATCATCAAAAGTTAGTTTATTTCAGTTCTTCAATGCAAAAAGTGAAACACCTATATTATATAGAGTCATTACACACAGAGTGATCTATTATATAGAGTCATTACACAGAGGGATCTATTATATAGAGTCATTACACACGGAGGGATCTATTATATAGAGTCATTACACACAGAGGGATCTATTATATAGAGTCATTACACACAGAGGGATCTATTATATAGAGTCATTACACACAGAGGGATCTATTTTAAGTGTTTATTTCTGTTAATGTTGATGATTATGGCTTACAGCCAATGAAAACACAAAAGTCACTATCTCAGTAAATTAGAATTAACAAGAAACACCTGCAAAGGCTTCTTAAGCATTTAAAAAGGTCCCTTAGTCTGTTTTAGTAGGCTCCACAATCATGGGCAAGACTGCTGACTTGACAGATGTCCAAAAGGCAGTCATTGACACACTCCTCAAGGAGGGTAAGCCACAAAAGGTCATTGCTAAAGAAGCAATCTCATAGACTTTGTTGGTACTGTAAAACGCAGCTGAAAATTTGCATAAAAAAGCCCGCTAAAAAAACGTCTAGTGTGAATATAGCCTTGTATAACAGTTTGCCAATGAGTTAGGATATATGACCACGATGCAGAAATGCTGCAGATTTTTCCTATGCGTTTCTGCATCTCCCTGGGTTGTCAAGCACTTTGCCAAGTGATTTTAGCATCACTTGGAAAAGTGCTTGACAACTTGGTCACACTATATAATTCCATGCAACCGGCATGGATTTACATAGTGTGACCAAGTTACAATGCTGCAAATGCAGCATCAATAATAAAAAAAAAGAATAATAATGGTGAAAAATAAAAAAAAAACATTATACTCATCTTCCGATGGTCCTCGATCTCCTTCTCCGGTGAGTCCGGTGTCTTCGGCGGATCACGGTGCTGTAAAAGGACCTTCCATGACGTCATTTAGTCATGTGACAGGTCACGCGACCGCCGATGTCAGCGGTCGCGTGATCTGTCACATGACTAAATGGCGTCATGGAAAGTCCTTTTACCATCGCGAGCAGCCGAAGAGCCAGCAGCACCGCCGGGAGCAGACAGGGGCCATCAGAAGGTAAGTATATGTTTATTTTTTATTTTAATTCTATTTTAACTACAGGTACTATGGTACCCGGGTCTGGAGGAGAGTCTCTTCATCTCCAGACCCGGGTACCATCCACGCATTGAGTCGCATAATATCCACATGTGTATTTTTAGTCATTCGGATGTTATGCGTTCCAATGCAAGTCAATGGCGGCTAAATCGCAGCGACTCTGCAAAATTAATAGACGAGCTGCGGATTTTTCCGCAATGATAATCCGCAGCGGAAATCTCCGCAGCATGTGAACAGCACATGCGGATTATCATTGGGGACCATTGCAGACCTATCACCAAGCGTTTTTTAAGTGTTTCCGCGGCGGAAGTTACGCTGCAGAAACGCCTAAAAAACGCATAGTGGGCACACAGCCTTAAAAGTTCTATGGTGAAGAAAAACACGTGAGATAATAAATAGTGTTGAGCCACCCCCGTAGTGTTCGAGTTCGGTTCGGTTCGTCGAACACCCGTGTGTTCGCCGAACTGTTCGTCGAACTGTTCGTCGAACACCTTCGAACACCGTTAAAACCAATGGCAGGCAAACAAAAACACATAGAAACACATAGAAAACACCTTCAAAGGTGTCCAAAAGCTGACAAACTGCTCAGAAGACATAACTAACACATGGAAAAGTGACAAGTACATATAGTCATGCGAAAAGAAAAGAGGTGGAGGAGTAAAAGGAGGGGGAGACACAGATATAGGCATGTCATGCCCTTCTAAAATCCAAAAAGTGAGAAGCCGACACGGCCAGTCCGCTCCTGCCCGTGCCACCTCCGTGTCGCCGGGTTTGTGCCAGAGCCGCGGTGAACCCTGACGGCCAGCCCCCCTCTCCCAATACTGGTGCCTGTCCGCTGGTGGGTCGAGAGAGCCCCCCTGTGGTGGAGGCAGCTCTAAGCTTTTTAATTTAAATTGTCCCTCTAATTTGAATGAATACACTTTAAATCCATTTACAAGGATCTATTGGAGGGCAAGTCTCATGCCAGCAGCCGCGTAATTCCAGCTCCAGTAGCGTCCACTAAAGCTGCTGCAGTTAAAAAGCTTTTATAAGGATCGAGCTCGGCTGTCCACCGCAAGGCATCCTAGTGCCAGTCCCAGCCCCTATGCCTTGGGGTGCCTCCTGATGCTCTTCACTGAGTATCCCGTGGTCCCGAAGCATTTCCTTTGAAAAAATTAAGTGTCCAAACTACAGGTGGTGTAGCTTGCTTAACAGCCGGGATAATCCGCTGACTAGCAGACACTGCTACTAGGCACAAAGTATTTCCTGGGCTAGATGCAGTTAAAAATTTGTAAGTAGATACTCTCATTGGATGCTGAGAAAGCATTCCATAGAGTCTCCTGGCACGCCATATATGATTCTCTTAAAAAGCTTGGGGTAGGGGTCTAGGGGACCCTTTTATAGCCAAAATCACGGCCCTGTATCACAATACGTCACCTAGGCTGAAGATAAATGGAACTGTAACACCGAGGGCTCGGTTGCTACAGACGTATTGCACCTCACCCAGAGGTGTGATATCTCACTCTCAGATAAGGATGGAGTGTGGATCAGGACCCGACACCTGCATGCATTACACCACATTGCCGTGGGGCAGGGCGACCAATATGCCCCTGAGATGGGCACGACAGTCCCTGTCCCTGGCTGGAGTGGGGGGAGGGAACACTGAGGAAGGGGAACCCTGCAGTGCAGGAGCAGGGAGGAAGCAGTTCCTGGGTGCATTGAGAAGGGAGTATAAAAGGTGGGCACCATCTTAGTTCAGTGCAGAGAAGTCTGAGCAGAAGTGGCAGGGAGCAGGGGCTCTGCATGAGCTCTGCTCCGGAGGCGGGCCTAGTAACAGAGGCCCAGGCCTGCAAGAGGGAGAAGGAAGGAAGAGGAGCGGAGAAGGCTCCAGGAACGAGGAATGAAGGGATCCCAGGGGTGCGGACGGGCGAGTCGCCACCGCACGCCCGAATCCACCTGCGTGGAGGGGTCAGGCCAAAGGGGGAGACCGGTCCCCGAACTAGTGGAGGCAGGAAACGACCCTCAGCTAGAAACCGGAGGCTCTGACATTTTATGTGGCGCAGCCCCTTGCTCCACCCGCTAGGAAGGCACCACATAGGGTCAGGGAAACTGGCGCCAAGTTTACCAAGAGGAGGCCCGAGGCAGCCAGACAGAAGGGTTGGTAAGAAAGGCCAGACAAAGGACACACAAAGGGGGTCCTGTGAAGCGCTCCAAAGTTATCTGGGAGTTGTCTGAGCCCCTCACCTGGTGAGCACAGTACGACGTGGGCAGCCGTTACCTGCAGACGTGGTCTGGATAATAAGAACTGTGAGTAAAGGCCCTGGACTGCATCACTGACTCCGTGTCGTTACTGCTGCTGCCCTGCACCATCACCCCCATCCTCCGCATACACTGCCCTGAGGCTATACTCCTCCCGTGTGGAGTTATACTACGCTCTGCTGCACCCACAACACCAGCCTCAGCGGTCTGCCCTGCAGCGGCGGTTCACTCTGACCGCAATCCACGGGTAGCGTAGTCGGACATTTAAACATCAAAACCACATAAATAGTTCCGCCACTGGTTTGACCGCCCTGAGCCACGGAACCGGATCGCCGCCACGAAGACTACAACCACCAGCATCCACCAAAAAGGGTCCGGCTCCGGGTGTCCCAAGGCCCAGGGGGTGCGTCAGAACATTTTCATCACCTTTCACAATCACCAATGGGACAAGGCAGGGATGTCCTCTGTCCCCTCTCTTATACATCCTAGTGACGGAGCACCTGCTCTCATCAATTCGCCATAACCCCAATATTAGGTGGATTGAGGTGGGAGGCACCGAGTACAAGTGCTCTCTATTTGCTGATGATGTCCTAGTATATATCACTCAATCACATATATCCATCCCTGCTGTTATGGCTGAAATAGATCACTTTGTTACATGGTAAAATTTTAAAATCAATGCAGCGAAGTCTGAGGCCCTCGATGTCTCCCTCCCTAAATCCATATAGGATTCCATCCAGTCCAACTTTCCCTTTGCCTGGCCCTCACAGGGTATCAAATACTTAGGAATTCCTATTCATAGAGACCTCTCCCATCTATGTTATCTTAATTTTGGGCCCTTTATTGAACAATTCCATACAGACCACGGTTGGCAAGTTAGAACTGTAAGATTCACTACGTGAACCACTGGTGTTTTGTGGAAAAGCACATGTACACCGCGCTCCAAATTATTATGCAAAAAGTGTTTAGGAGTGATAAGGGAAGAATTTGTTTGTTTGTCAGTTAAACTCATTGATGGTGATGTGTGTCAGGGCTCTTTATATCACTGTAAGCAATTGCAGACACCTGTGCTAATTAGTTTGGCAGGTGTGTCCAATGAAAGGCAAGACTACTTAAGAAGGCTCTCTCACATTATTAAGCAGCCTACATTTTCTGCCAAAATGGGAAAGAAAAAGGATGTGTCGGCTGCTGAGAAGCAACAAATTGTGGAGTGTTTAGGTCAAGGCATGACTACAATCAACATTGTGCGATGATCAGGATGAAGTGTCTTGGCAATCAAGAAGTATGTAGCTGATTCACAGTACACACGTGTGCGTGCTGATAAGGGCAAATTGAGGACTCTTTCCTACAGGCAATTACGTCAGGTTGAAAGAGCAGCGGCAAAAAAGCCTTGTCATAGCAGCAGACAAGTTTTTGAAGCTGCTTGTGCCTCCAACGTCCCCCGAACAACAAGATGCAGGGTCCTTCAGAGGTTTGCAGCTGTGCATACGCCATCCTGTCGACCTCCTCTATCCACTTCACACAAGCAGAAACGGCTCCAGTGGGCCAAACATTACATGAAGACTGATTTCAAAACTGTTTTGTTCACGGATGAGTGCCGTGCAGCGCTCGATGGTCCAGATGAATGGAGTGGAGGATGGCTGGTTGATGGACACCCCACGCAAACACGGCTACAGCGCCAACAAGGAGGAGGTGGAGTAATGTTTTGGGCTGGAATCATGGGGAGAGAGATTGTCGGCCCCTTTAGGATCCCTGAAGGCGCTAAAGATGAACTCCATAATGTATGTGGATTTTCTCAAACAGCACTTCCTGCCATGGTTCAAGAAGAAGAACCGTGTATTTCACAGCAAGATCATTTTTCTGCATGATAATGCACCATCTCATGCTGCACATAAAACATCTGCATCTCTGGCTGATATGGGCATAAAAGGGGACAAACTTATGGTGTGACCCCCATGCTCCCCTGACCTCTACCCCATTCAGAACCTTTGGAGCATCATTAAAAGGAGTGTCTATGATGGCGGGAGGCAGTTCACATCTAAGCAACAGCTCTGGGAGGGTACTCTGTCCTCATGCAAAACAATTGAAGCAGAAACCATCCAAAACCTGACAAATTCAATGGACGAGAGAGTTCAGAAGCTCCTTTCGAACAAGGGGTCCTATGTGAAAATGTAACATCACCTAGAATAAAGTTTTGAGTTGAAAACTGTTTGATTTCAGTTTCTAACAACCTGCTAATGCTTATAATTTCAAAAATGACCATTTTTTTGGTCTTTATTAAAATGAAAAGGTTGATCGAAAAGTTTGGGGGATCTAAGAGTGTGGCAACCCAGTAGTCATGATTACTTCGAATTCTGACAATATGAGGGTCATGCTGCAGGTAGTGCAGCAAGAAGGCACTTATGTGTCTTGCGCATCTCGGAGCCCCAAAATTATTTTCCGGGCTAGATGCAGCTAAAAATTATTTTTAATTTTAAATCTGGTGAAGCTTATTATAGATGGCCTAATAGGATCAGTGCTGCACACTGCTACAAAGCCCAAATTATTTTCCAGTCAAGATACAGATAAACATGATTAGTAATTTGAAAGCTTAAAACGGTTTGTAGGGTGATTTTAACCAATCATCAAGCTTTTACTCTCCCCAGGATGACACAGGGGTAGAAAAGTCGTTTCGGATCCATGATTTGTTCATCTTTATGAACGTGAGTCTGTCTACATTATCAGTGGAGAGCCGCGTGCGCTTATCTGTCAGCACACCACCAGCAGCGCTGAACACACGTTCAGACAGAACGCTGGCTGCGGGGCATGACAAGATCTCCAAGGTGTAAGTGGCTAGCTCCGGCCATTTATCCAGATTGGAAGCCCAAAAAGAGCAAGGGTCCAGTGACACAGTCGTGGCTTCAATGTTTACTTGGAGATACTCCTGTACCATCGTCTCTAGGCGTTGACTATGTGTCAGACTTCTTGTCTCCTGTGGCCTTGCAAAGGATGGGCTAAAAAAGTGGTGAAATGATTCCGCAAAATTGATGTTACCAGCAGATACTGTGGTTCTGTTACGGTTTGAGTGCTGAACACTTGACGGTCCCACGGTTGGCAAGTTGGCAAGTTGGAACTGTGAGATTCACTACGTGCACCACTGGTATTTTGTGGAAAAGCACATGTAAGATTCTGCAACAGTCTCTGCTGATACTCCTGCATGCGTGCATCCCTTTCTATGGCAGGAATAATTTCTGCAAATTTACTTTTGTACCGGGGATCTAACAGTGTGGCAACCCAGTAGTCAGGATTATTTCTAATTCTCACAATTCGAGGGTCATGTTGCAGGTAGTGCAGCAAGAAGGCACTCATGTGTGTTGCGCATCCAGGAGCACCAAGTCCCTGTTGTGTTGGTGGCGAGGTAACAATCATGCTTCCTTCCTCTGTCCTCTCCCCCCAACCTCGCACAACAGAAATGTGATCAAGGTCTCCCTCATCTGATGAGTCTTCCATCAGTTCGTCCTCCACTTCTTCCTGGGCTCCTGCACCTTCCTAACTTGTCAACACACCTTTATCCTGGTTGTGTTCTAATTGGATATAAAATAGAACGGCCATGATAACATGGGTAGTTAATTGTATGGTGTTTTCACTTTATATATTACCAGGCCGCATTCTATTTGCGCAGAGCTGCTCCGTGAAGATTCTATCACAAGATTCCGTGATGACATCACAGGTGATGGTGACATCACTGCTCACAGGCGCTATATATACAATGCACATAGGCTCACCCGTGCCTTTCTTGGCTCTATAGTGACTGATAGCACTTGCAGTTTTTCACTATGGCTGGAATTGTTTTGGACATTCCTCAGGTAAAAGCACTATTGTTGATCCTTATGATCAATCGTCCTAACAGTGTGCTTCTACCACCCGATGGCGTCCTCAGCTTCACTCACCGGCTGGTGATGGAGCTAGTAAAGGATTGCCTGACCAAACACCGACAACGTCGTCTAACGTCAGACTATCTGACGGATTTACTTCAGAACATCAGGACATTACTACACCAGGTAAGTGGAGGACACTCTGCACAGAACATCTCAATATTAACAGATAATAATGGAGGGATAGAAGCTTTTTCTTCTAATATATCATATTTTGCAGACCATAAGACGCACCAAAAATTTTTGGGAGGAAAATAGGAAAAACATTTATTATAATAAAATGGGGGTCTGTGTTATAGTCCGAATTTTCGGTTGCTTACTGAGGGGGGTGGTGGCAGTGGAGCGAGGTCACAGGAGGCAGAGTCGCTGCTGCAGGAAGTCGGCAGTAGGAGTGGGGCACTGCTGCGGGCCCCAAGCTGGGAGGAGCGGGGTGTCCAGAAGGTACGAGGCTGCGGGCCCTGGGCTTCAAGGAAATGTTAGCGGTAATTCAGGAGGGGAGGCCCTGCTCTGCTTATTGATTTCTCTGCAGTGGGCTTCAAGAAGTAGGCTGCTGGAGATGGCCAATACGCAAATTGAGATCTCAGCTCGTAATTGAGCCGAGATCTAAATCTTCACATGCACTGCCTCCAGCGGCCATTTGCCTGAAGCCCACCGCCAGAAAATCAATGGGCAGAGCGGGGACTCCCCTCCTAAATCACCGCTAACATTTCCTTGAAGCCCAGGGCCCGCAGCCTCGCACCTCCTGGATACCCCGCTCCTCCCAGCTCGGGGCCCGCAACAGCGCCCCACTTCTACTGCCGGCTTCCTACAGCAGTGACCCTACCTCCTGTGACCTCACTCCACCACAGCCACCCCCCTGGTAAGCTACATTCAGACAATTATTATTATTAATAATCTGTCTGATATGCTGGGATGGAGAGTTCCAGAGTAGGGGGGATGCACGGGAGAAATCTTGTATGCGATTGTGGGAAGAGGAGATAAGAGGGGAGTAGAGAAGAAGATCTTGTGAGGATCGGAGGTTGCGTGCAGGTAAGTACCGGGAGACTAGGTCACAGATATATGGAGGAGACAGGTTGTGGGTGGCTTTGCATGCCAAGGTTAGGGTCTTGAACTGGAGTCTCTGGGTAATGTGTAGCCAGTGAAGGGATTGGCGGAGCGAGGGGAGAAGCCAGGGAATAGCGGGGGGACAGGTGAATTAGTCAGACAGCAGAGTTTAGAATAGATTGGAGGGGTGCGAGAGTGTTAGAAGGGAGGTCAAAAATTTTGGAAAAAAAGGCATCTTATAGTCCAACAAATACGGTAAAACACGAGTCCCCAAATACAGTATGTAGTCATTGTATCTGCAGACAGAGAACCGATGTCACATACAATTTCCGCCTCCATTCTGACCGCTCTCATCTCAAAATTCTCCTTTCCATTTTTCCTTCTTTATAGGCTGAAGAAAGATCTCAGACTGAAGATTTGGCTGTCTTTAAAGAACTGGCCGAAAAAGTCCTGTCTATACTAGAACGCTCATTGGAACGCCCGGTAAGGATCAATATTAATAGACGTATCTTAATCCACCGTATCTGAGGAGACTTTCTGAGAAAAGGTCTGAAGATGGCGCGGGATTTGTATCGTTACAATTGGTGCATCTGTAAATGTTGGTTTAGTCCTTCATGATTTATGTATTTGGTGATTTAGTGAAATCTTCCACATAGTAATTATATATATTATATCTATCAGGAAACAACAGGAGGCGACGCCAAATGTGGGCAAAATGTGACCCCGAAAATCCCTGACCCTAATAGGAGTCGGCCGGAGCTGAACAGCGATCTGATTACAGGTGAGCGATCACCCGACCTTCTACAAGGAATGTCCAGATATTACAGAGGACGGAGGATAATGTTAGATTTACTCTCTACTCTGTGTAATGGGAACCTGGCAGCACATTGTTACATATAGAAGTAGTGGTGTGACGGTATAGGCCATTGTCCCCTAATAATAATTGTTTGTAGAAATCCAATGTGCCAGTCAGGAGAAATGTAAAGTAGACACCATATACAAATCAGAATGGAAGTGCGCTGGGGGCGTGAAAGAAGAAATCCAAGTGCAGTGACACGCCCCCAGTGCACTTCCAGGCTAATTTGCAAATCTCTCCTATGTTTCAGCTCTCTTACCATCACTCGTATGTGCAGCGTGGGTGGGGGCTTCCTCATTCATGTGATGGAGGGTCCATTCTGCAGTGCTATAGCAAGTAACATGAAATAAATTAAATTTAAATTGCATTACTGCTCTAGAAAATGGGAAAAAACTAAGATACTGAGCACATAATTTGGCCAATTCATGAATGCCCAGCAGCCAATGACAAGGCGATCTTTTTGTTGGAATCCTCTCCTAATGTGAATCCTCTCCTAGGCTGAAGCCTACATTTATATGTGTAGGTAGGATCCTGTTGTAATTAAAACCACCGCGGGCTGATGGGTGGAGATAGGTTCCCAGCAAAAAAGGTCGCCTTGCCGTGACTGCTGGGCATGCACCGAGCAAAAGAAGGTCGCCTTGCCGTGGCTGCTGGGCATGCACCGAGCAAAAGAAGGTCGCCTTTTCGTGACTGCTTGGCATGCACCCAGCAAAAGAAGGTCGCCTTGTCGTGACTGCTGGGCAAGCACCCAGCAAAAGAAGGTCGTCTTGCCGTGACCGCTGGGCATGCACCCAGCAAAAAAAAAGGTCACCTTGCCGTGGCTACTTGGCATGCACCCAGAAAAAGAAGGTCGCCTTGCCGTGGCTGCTGGCCATGCATGAATTGGCCAAATTATGCACTAAGTATCTTCCTTTTATCCTATTTTCTACAGCAGTAATGCAATTCAAATTTCATTTATTTCATGTTTACATGCTATAGCGTTACAGAGTGCAACTTTGTTAGTTATGTATTTGGATGGCTACTCTTAGTATGCACCTGTTCACACCCATTTTCTTTTCGGAAGTGATGGTCAGTCTTTTGTTATTTATGAAGGGGTTCCTCCATCATTTACATTACATTTATCTATGGATTCCCCGTATATTCTCATATTTAGAATCCCCATATGACGAGTATTAATCCCATTTACAGACATCTTGTCATTTCTCCGTTATATTGCTGTATTATCTATGTAGGAATAATATCCTCTAATACATTTCATTTCTTCATCATTATTTTAGAAACAACTGAGCTGTCGAATCCTAACAATGGAATTAGTGAGATCCCGGAGATCCAAGAATCCGTAAGTATCATAGAGGGGGATGCGTGTGTGTCATCAGATCATGGGGTGTGAATGACTCGTCCAGTATTATCCCCCATACAACCATGGGACGTCTCTATTCTAAGTGTAGATGACCCTATGGTGTTAATTACATTTGAATTACAGGGAATCTGTCACCAGGTTTATGCTATTTGGTCTGAGAGAAGCATGATGCAGGGACAGAGACCCTGATTCCTGTGTTGATTACTTTACTCGGTGGAGCAGTTGTGATAAAATCACTATTTTTTTCTGCTGCAGAGCTCTGAATGCTGAGTCTTGTATAACCCCGCCCACACCATTGATTGGCAGCTTTCTGTGTACACTGTGCATAGGCAGAAAGCTGCTAATCAGTGGTGGAGGCAGGGGTACAAAGCAATAGGACTACCTGGCTAGACAGATAGTCTTCTAGTGATAATCTACTGATTTTATTGAAACAGCCACACACAGCCTAGTAAGTAACACATCACTGGAATCAGGGTCTCTGCCCCTACATCATGGTGCTTTCAGAATACATAGCAAACACCTGGTGACAGATTACCTGTAAGTCCTCCTCTGTGTGATCTCCCACATTATCCAGAATGTTATAGTAATGTATGATGACCGTTGCAGGGCGGCTCCAGGATTTCGTGGGCCCTGGGCGAAAGAGTCTCAGTGGCCCCTTTAACACATACCACGATTCATGATGCACAGATACCGCAGATAAATATATATATATATATATATATATATATATATATATATATATATATATATATAGTACAAGGCCGAAGATTTCACTTCTTACATTACATGAGCGATATCTATTGTAAATTCCACAATAACTCAGAAAGCGGCGAATCCTCACAGCTCACAGTGCAGACCGGACAGTAATGTCCTCCACACAGTATAATGGCACCACATAGTCCTCTATACCGTATTATGAGCTCCATATATTGCTCCATATAGAATAATGGACCCCATAAAATGCTCCACGCAGGCTGTGCCCCCATATAATGCCCCATGCAGGCTGTGACCCCACACATAATGCCCCATGCAGGCTGTGCCCCCCACATAATGCCCCATGCAGGCTTTGACCCCCCACATAATGCTCCATGCAGGCTGTGACCCCCACATAATGCCACATGCAGGCTGTGCCCCCCCCCCACATAATGCCCCATGCAGGATGTCCCCCTCCCACATAATGGCCCATGCAGGATGTCACCCCCCATATAATTCCTCATGCAGAATGTCCCTCCCACATAATGCCCCATGCAGGCTGTGCCCCCCACATAATGCCCCATGCAGGCTGTGCCCCCCCACATAATGGCCCATGCAGGATGTCACCCCCCATATAATTCCCCATGCAGGATGTCCCCTCCACATAATGCCCCATGCAGGATGTCCCACCCCACATAATGCCCCATGCAGGATGTCCCCCACACATAATGCCCCATGCAGGATATCCCCCCCACATAATGCCCCATGCAGGATGTCACCCCCCATATAATTCCCCATGCAGGATGTCCCCCCCACATAATGCTCCATGCAGGATGTTCCACCCCACATAATGGCCCATACAGGATGTCACCCCCCATATAATGCCCCATGCAGGATGTCACCCCCCCATATAATGCCCCATGCAGGATGTCCCCCCAACACATACTGCCCCATGTAGGATGTCACCTCTCACCCCATATATTGCCCCATGCAGGATGTCACCTCTCACCCCATATAATGCCCCATGCAGGATGTCACTTCTCCCCCCATATAATACCCCATGCAGGATGTCACTTCCCCCATATAATGCCCCATGCAGGATGTCACCCCCCATATAATGCCCCATGCAGAATGTCACCTCTCACCCCATATAAAGCCCTATGCTGGATGTCACTTCCCTCCCCCATATAATGACCCATGCAGGATGTCACCTCTCACCCCATATAATGCCCCATGCAGGATGTCACTTCTCCCCCCATATAATACCCCATGCAGGATGTCACTTCCCCCATATAATGCCCCATGCAGGATGTCACCCCCCATATAATGCCCCATGCAGAATGTCACCTCTCACCCCATATAAAGCCCTATGCTGGATGTCACTTCCCCCCCCCCCATATAATGACCCATGCAGGATGTCACTTCTCCCCCTCATATAATACCCCATGCAGGATGTCACCCCCCTATATAATGGCCCATGCAGGATGTCACCCCCCATATAATTCCCCATGCAGGATGTCCCCTCCACATAATGCCCCATGCAGGATGTCCCACCCCACATAATGCCCCATGCAGGATGTCCCCCACACATAATGCCCCATGCAGGATATCCCCCCCACATAATGCCCTATGCAGGATGTCACCCCCCATATAATTCCCCATGCAGGATGTCCCCCCCACATAATGCTCCATGCAGGATGTCCCACCCCACATAATGGCCCATACAGGATGTCACCCCCCATATAATGCCCCATGCAGGATGTCACCCCCCCATATAATGCCCCATGCAGGATGTCCCCCCAACACATACTGCCCCATGTAGGATGTCACCTCTCACCCCATATATTGCCCCATGCAGGATGTCACCTCTCACCCCATATAATGCCCCATGCAGGATGTCACTTCTCCCCCCATATAATACCCCATGCAGGATGTCACTCCCCCCATATAATGCCCCATGCAGGATGTCACCCCCCATGTAATGCCCCATGCAGAATGTCACCTCTCAACCCATATAAAGCCCTATGCTGGATGTCACTCCCCCCCATATAATGACCCATGCAGGATGTCACTTATCCCCTCATATAATACCCCATGCAGGATGTCACCCCCCTATATAATGCCCCATGCAGGATGTCCCCCCCATATAATGCCTCATGTAGGATGTCACCTCTCACCCCATATAATGCCCCATGCAGGATGTCACTCCCCCCATATAATGCCCCATGCAGGATGTCACTTCTCCCCCCCATATAATACCCCACGCAGGATGTCCCTACCTCCCCCCCATATAATGCCCCATGCAGGATGTCACTTCTCCCCCCATATAATGCCCCATACCTCCATACATAAAAAAAAAAATCAAATGCTCACCTCACTGCTCACCAGCTGTGGAGAGGTAAGTATTGTGCCGGCCGTGGTCCTGGGCAAGCATTGAGGGGGGGGGGAGCAAGGCCCGCCTACTCAGGGCCCCGGCACTTGCCTGGGTGTGCTGGGTGCTAGCGCCAGGTCTGCCCAGCGTCCGGTTTGTATCCTCCCAACATCATATCAGTGTAAATCATCTGGGACATAATATGGGGGGAGAAGTTTTTGCATCTGTAACTTTTTTCCTGCATCTTCAATAAATCAGTATTATTTCTTATTCTTTTATAGAGCGTGATGGATTCATTGGTTCCGGCGAGAAAGCCGCATATGAGCGACTATGAAACTTCCAAACTCATCAGCAGTGGAAATTTTGGGTGAGATTTCTGTTGCCATAATCCACATTTCTCAGGGTTCCCTATGACAATGCTTCTGCCCCTGCACTCTGCCATTCAGTGTTATCATAGGGAAATTATGTGATCTGTAGCAAATCAAACTGCAAGGAAAGTGATTTAAATAATATAATTACATATAATATAATATATAATAATATAATATTATTACATTCGCCTGTGCTAGACCCTCATCTGTTCTTATGCTGCCTCCTCCACCTGAGCTTTTCTGCTCTCCACTCTGATCTTTGTTTTGATGGGGGGGCTCCATTATGAAGCTGATCAGAGAAGTTGGCTACACATGGTCACATGAAGGGTGACACCATATTGACGTCAATGACATCTACACCCTCCACCATGACCATGTGGGCCCAATCACTGGCCTCAGCAGCAGAAGAGAGCCCTGGAGCACATTCATTTTGGACCAATTTTATTTGCACTAAATTGTATTTGGTCAGTTATAGCGAATCTGCCCAAAGAGAATTTCAGTAGATTCTCGTATCTATAATGTGACCTGGGTGATGGCTCCGGCAGAAGTGGCATTGTGGAGACCTCGCATAGGTGATCTATGTAGTGCTATTTTATGTATTTCTAGATGTGGATTTATAGTGGCGGCCAGACTTCTAGTATTAAACATATGCAAATTGTCTCTTCTGAGAGGAAGCAAACTAGAACTCCACCTATAGGAAGTAGCAATCCTAAAAGTCAATATCGACCCTTTAACAAGCCTTGTCACATGACTTAGGATAATAGCCAAAACCAAAATCTCAATTTGCAGGAACTGTGTTCTGGGGTACTGCCCCTCTTCAGTGCAAAGTGTGAGATATGGTTTGACTGGGTGAGAGGTGTCTGACCGGTATCCAAGGGGTTGACATTTCTCCTTGCGGACATGAGGAGACTTTTAAGCCACAATGCTCCTCTGGGAAATAGGATTGCTACTTCCCATAGGTGGCACTAGGGTGCTAGTTCTCTTCCTCTCTGAAAAGAGACAATTTGCATATTTCCCAGAAGAGCATTGCAGCTTAAAAGTCTCCTCACCTTGACATGCTTAACATGGCTTTTTCCGCAAGGAGAAACGTTACCGCTTGGATCCCGGTCAGATGCCTCTTACCCAGCCAAACCATATCTCACACTTTGCACTGATGAGTGCTTGTACCCCAAAACATAGTGTCCGAAAATTGAGATTTTGGTTATGGCTATTATTCCATGTCATGTGATAAGGCTCGTTAAAGGGTCGATATTGACTTTTAGGATTACTACTTCCTATAGGTGGCACTAGAGTTCTAGTTCTCTTCCTCTCTGAAGAGACAATTTGCATATTTCCCAGAGGATCATTGAGGCTTAAAAGTCTCCTCACCTTGACAAGCTTAACATGTCACTCTCCGCAAGGAGAAATGTTACCAGGATACCAGTATTAAACATATAATGATTTCTATATATGGATTATTAATAAGGATTTATTATAACCGATGGATTCTCCTTCTCTCCAGGGCCGTCTACTTAGTGCATCATAAAGACTCACACCAGACCTTTGCTATGAAGAAAATGGCTAAGCGGAACCTAAATACTGCACAGAGATTGGAATGGGCCTTTCTGGAGAGGGACATCTTAACATTTGCTGATTGTCCCTTTGTGGTCTCCATGCTCTGCTCCTTTCCAACTAGATCTCACCTGTGTATGGTCATGGAGTATGTAGGAGGTAAGACACATCTATTGTATTATATTCAGCCCATGTCTGCTTTCATCTTATCACTGCTCATATCATTAGGACATTGTTGGTTACATCCCCACAGAGCATTTACTATAGGTTATCTATTACCAAGATGCTCGTAAATTCATTGATCTTGGTGCAGGGGCGCTATGGGGCTCATCAGTCGGAGGGGGTCTGTCGACACTCGGCAGTGGGCAGCATCCCTCCACCTGTCATCACAATTTCAGCGGTATTTGCTTCTTCAAGGAGGTGGGGCTGGTGGGGGCAAAAATACTGAGTAGGTGGCTAGTAGGGGCCAAAATACTGAAAGGGGGCCGTATGACTAGATATGGGGGGACTGTGAATGCTGAGTGGAGGTCATCATATTAAGTGGGGTGCTGTGGGGGTCCTCACTCTGTATGGAGGCCCCCATTCTGTGTGGGGACATCATACTGAGTGGGGAGTTATGCGGACCATTATATTGTGTGAGGGACTGTGGGAACCATTATCCTGAGTGGGAGGGTTGCTGTGGGTGCCATCACACCGAGTAGGGGGTTGTGGCTGGCCTCCTTCTAAGTGGTGGCCTCCTTAGGAGGATTCACTGTGGGGATACCATACTCATTGAGTGTGGGTGTGGGCATTTTTGGGAGCATCATACTCTAAAATGGCCATAAAAGTTGTATTGCTGGTGAGAACACCAAGCTGCTTCAACAGGGATATAAATATATTTCTTTTTTATTTTTTAGGGTGGGGGGCAATTACAACTTTTGATATGGGGTCTTGTGATTTCTATGTACGCCACTATCTGTGTGATTTCCCCAGGATGTTTCCGCTCACTGCTCATTATACATCATGGTTATCTGCTCGTGGTATATCATGGTCATCTGCTGTATAAACCCCTCACTGGTCATATTTCCTTTCTTCTATAGGTGGAGACTGTGGGACCCTTCTAAGCACCAGGGGTCCTTTCTCTGTCCCCATGGCCCGCTTGTACTTTGCAGAGGCGGTACTTGCCGTGGAATACCTGCATAGTTACGGTGTGGTGCACAGAGACCTGAAGCCGGAAAAGTATGTGCCCCCGTAGTATAATAAAGTGGGGAAAGTTGTCATTTATTATCATTCAGTCTGTGAGGCTAAAACCATCTTCTCTTTTGCAGCCTCCTGATTACATCTACTGGACATATTAAAGTTACCGATTTTGGGATTTCAAAACTTGGTCTAATGATACCGAAAACCAACACCTACAAGGAATTAGCAGTGGACATCTCCAGAGAGTTCCAGGACCGTGAGGTCAGCATCACCTACAAGAACTTAGCTTGTTATTTGCAAATCTCATCACACAATTGTCTCTTCTCTACGTTCTTCCTTTCTAGAGAACTTTTCCACTAATATTTTATCTTCTGCATTGTGTTTTAACGATGATATCTTGTCATAATAATTGTTTCATCGATTCTCATCTCTATGTTCTGTTGGTTTCCAGTTCTGTGGCACCCCATGTTACATAGCCCCAGAGATCATCCTGAAAGAAGGCTATGGAAGACCTGTTGACTGGTGGTCATTGGGGATCATCCTGTATAAATTCCTGCTGGGATGTGTACCATTTGATGCTGATTCCCTCACTGAGCTTTATAAAAGGGTTGTCATTGGTGAGTAGAATAATCCGATCATTACATTTGTTTAGTTATTTCCTTTGCTCTAAGTTACAGTCCAGTAAAGAGGTTTTATTTTCTGTAATTTTCTATGCAACAGGAGAACTAATTTGGAATTGTGATCGCGCTCCACCCCTGGATGCTCAGAATCTCATCACTGAGCTGCTCAGAAGAAATCCTGTGCGTAGACTTGGGACAGGTAACAGATATACTAGTATTAATATTCCCTTATTAGACCAAGGACATATCGCTCATGTCCATGAAGATCAGCATTTCTCTATCAGCTCATCTACTGTATTTCTAGTTCTCCACACTAAGACTTTCAGTTTATTTCCTTCATGTCGGCTCAGTTTTGTCATTAGTTCAGATTACGATAAACTGTTCAGATATGGAGCCATCCCTGACTATGTCCGCATCACTTTTGTTTTTCTTTTTCTAGGAGGAGCATTTGAGATCAAGGTTCATCCATTCCTGAGTGACTTGGACTTTGACAACATTCTGAGCCAGGAGCTGGAGTATGTTCCTCAGCTTGTTTCAGACGCAGACACCAGCTTATTTATCAGTAAGTAGAAGGAGACGTCATCTAGACTAAGCGACTGTTTGTCTCATCTTCCCTAATATGTGATCATCTGTTCCCATTAATATTAGTGATAAATAGTGACTGTGTTATACTGACAACCTCTAATAATACTTCATTACCTATTTCTTGTAGATCATTCTGATATAAACAAACATCTGGTCTCAAAGGATGAGGAAGGCATAAGTGAGAACAATGAGAGCCTTGACTTCCAAAATTTTACGTCATCTTCTGAAAAGCTTTGTAAAGTAAGTATGTGATTAATAAATCCAAAATATGTAAAAAAAAATGTAAAACAACTCTAAAAGTACATAAAAAAAATATTTTATATCTTATTTTTATCCGTATTTAGCTCTGTATCATCGCTACCAGGATGGTGAACAATGAGGATCCCAATGCCCCTCCAGAGTATACACCAGAAACCAACTCAAACATCTCAGAAATGTGAGTAGATTATAAAGGGTCATTACTTCATTACTGGGAGTTCCAGGCTGATCTATGTACACAACACCAAATATAGGACATAAATATCAGAATATCAAATGCAGCATTCGCCGCTTCATGGTTAACGGTCATTGTACTTTTGGCTTCAGAAAATGCAGAAGATAACAGCCCATAATTGTGGCAGGTCATGCATTTTTAGCACTGCCTACTCTGTAGGAGAGCTGTAGTATTACTTGCCAGCCATTCTTGGTAGTTGTGTTCTGATCCATGGAAGGTAGTTTTGAGCAGAAAACCTTCCCCACTATGACAGTCATATGTCCTATTAGGCCTTATAGTCAGTGTTCTTATAGTGAGACAACCCATTTTATACTGTGTTTACTTACGATTTACATGTTTTTCTTCTTCAAACAGGCAGAAAGAATCTGTTCCTGTATGTAATACAGACGATGCTGTTACCATCTTGCCACCCTCGTCCCCATTGCCAGGTATGTACATGTCTACAGCACCAACAATGTGAATGTTGACTTCAAGGCTCAAATATTTCCACATGGTTTTTCTGGTCTACTATGTTATCCATGTTTCATGGATCTCAGCTATGTTGACCATGGGTTCGTACTGTATCCCTATTTCCCTAATTTTGTACAGGAGTTTTTTTTCATGTATTCTGTATATTACGTTGCATCATCTATTAACCTAGTGAGATATAGCGACTGTGTTATACTGACACCCTCTAACAATCCTTCATTACCTATGTCTTGTAGATCACTCTGATGAAAACAACCATCTGATCTCAGAGGATAAGGAGGGCACAAGTGAGGACGATGAGAACTTTATCTTCCGAATATTTGCATCATCATCTTCTGAGAGGCTTTCTAAAGTAAGTATGTGATTGATAAATCCAAAATATGTACAAAAAAAGGATCTATAAAATTAAAAAGTATGTATATTTAATAACTTATTGTTATCCACATTTAGCACTCTACCACCACTAACGGGATGGTGAACAACGAGGATCCTAAGGCCCCTCCAGAGTGTACACCAGAATCCAACACAAACATCTCAGAAATGTGAGTAGATTATGGGGTCATTACTGGGAGCTCCAGGCTGATATATGTGCACAACACCAAATATAGGACATAAATACCATAATATCAAATGTAGCATCCACCGCCCCATGGTTATGGGTCATTGTGCTTTCAGCTTTCGGAATTGTTGGAGATAACAGCCCATAATTGTGGCCGGTCATGCACTTTTAGTGCTGCCCTCACTGTAGGAGAGATGTAGTATGAAATGCCGGCCATTCTTGGTAGTTGTTTTCCTCTCAGCTCTCTATAAAAGGTAGTCTTGAGCAGAAGACCTTCCCCACTATGACAGTCATATGTCCTACTAGGCCTTCTAGTCAGTGTTCTTCTAGTGAGACAACCCCTTTTATACGGAGTTTACTTGAGATTTACATGTTTTTCTTCTTCAAACAGGCAGAAAGTATCTGTTCCTGTATGTAATACAGACGATGCTGTTACCATCTTGCCACCCTCGTCCCCATTGCCAGGTATGTACATGTCTACAGCACCAGCAATGTGAATGTTGACTTCAAGGCTCAAATATTCCCACATGGTTTTATACAATACTATAGGTCTCTTATGTTATCCATATTATGACAAAGCAGATCCTATAAGAATATATTGTTACTGATTTTTTTTTTAATTTTTCATCAGAATTTCCATCTCATGAAGAAAGAAAATCGGCAATAAATCTGAGTATGGAGCAACAAAACTCAGAAAATGGAAAAAATGGGAAAAAGAGACGAGGTAAGTGTGAGAATCAACTCCATGTTGTGTGATGTCAGTGAGAATAATTCATGTGGAGTAGATGTCATCTGTCAGTGATGGGATTGTCACATGTATGATTGCTGACAATGACCCCTGACCTCTGTATGATAATATTCCTCTGCCGTCCGGCCACAGTGACTGCACAGCATTATCATGTAATATGGAGTCCCATCACTTACATTATATTTATTTCTCTTCTCATAGGTTCCATCTTCCGCCGGATCTTATCATCCTGCCGGCGTGGATTATCCAGGGCTGCTCGCGCATTTGCATGCTGTCACTGTTGCCCTAAAACCATCTAAAAGACGGGACACCTAAGCATCCAGCGCCCTGAAGTCCAGCAGATCCATCATCACTGCTGGAGCTGTATAGAAGGACCTTCACCATCTACCTGTGGCCTTCTGACTGGTCAACCTGGACAAGTTTCAGTAACGCCTCTGTCATCGGGCTCCGCGGTATTCATACTGCTCGTCTGACGTGTCATTTACTGATCACCTGGTATCTGACCTCGGCTATCTTCCTGACTTTGATTTATTCTATTGACAATGTTCACGATTTTATTCATCCCATTATTAATTAAAAAAAAGTAAAATCTGTTACTGTTGCTCTGATTCCTTTTTGTCTTGAATTCACAAATACTTGTAACTCACTAATTGCTCTTCTTCTCACTTAATGTATTTCTCATTATCCTTAATGCAGCAGTCAGTCTCATATTTCTGTCCAGCAATTACACTGGTGCATCCACCCTGTACCAGTCATTACACTCATCCACAAACCTCTCCACACTGCTGCACAGTCCTGCATCTCTACCATATCTACACTCCAATGAGCTAAGATTAACATCCTCCATAATCAGGACCTCCCACTCTCATGTCCAAGACATTTTCTCTGCTGCACCAGCTCTCAGGAGTGCGCTACTGCAGGCAATCAGGTTCATTCCCACTATCAGAGATTTTAAGTGTGCAGTAGAAACAGATTATTTGTGGCAGGACTGTCAAATCACCTCACTATTCTAAGTTTTTCCTACAGCACTCAGTAGCACTTAATATTTGTACATATACAGATAATGGTTGGTGACTGGTTCATGCAGCCTTAATTCCACAAAGATAGAAATAAAAGGTCAACATGTTTCATACATCCAAACCATCCTTAATCATGGCAGAAAAACATAATTTTAAGTTCCCACTATGAATATTTGGTGAGATATCACAGCTGTGTATTTTCACAGCACAAAGAACGCATCTTACAGATCAGCAAATCACAGTGTGCTGACGCTTAGTGTTGTAGTTTTGAACAACACCATTCATTTTATCATATAATGTGTTGAAAAATGAGAAAAAATGCCAGGTTTGGGTTCCTTCATTTTACAGTGTGTATTGTGTTGTAAAAACAAACTGACAAAATGATTCAGAGTCAGTAGTACGATTACTGTGATACCAAACTTATAAGGTTTATATATATATATATATATATATATATATATACAGTACAGACCAAAAGTTTGGACACACCTTCTAATTTAAAGATTTTTCTGTATTTTCATGACTATGAAAATTGTACATTCACACTGAAGGCATCAAAACTATGAATTAACACATGTGGAATTATATACTTAACAAAAAAGTGTGAAACAACTGAAAATATGTCTTATATTCTAGGTTCTTCAAAGTAGCCACCTTTTGCTTTGATGACTGCTTTGCACACTCTTGACATTCTCTTGATGAGCTTCAAGAGGTAGTCACCGGAAATGGTCTTCCAACAATCTTGAAGGAGTTCCCAGAGATGCTTAGCACTTGTTGGCCCTTTTGCCTTCACTCTGTGTTCCAGCTCACCCCAAACCATCTCGATTGGGTTCAGGTCTGGTGACTGTGGAGGCCAGGTCATCCGACGTAGCACCCCATCACTCTCCTCCTTGGTCAAATAGCCCTTACACAGCCTGGAGGTGTGTTTGAGGTCATTGTCCTGTTGAAAAACAAATGATGGTCCAACTAAACGCAAACCGGATGAAATAGCATGCCGCTGCAAGATGCTGTGGTAGCCATGCTGGTTCAGTATGCCTTCAATTTTGAATAAATCCCCAACAGTGTCTCCAGCAAAGCACCCCCACACCATCACACCTCCTCCTCCATGCTTCATGGTGGGAACCAGGCATGTAGAGCCATCCGTTCACCTTTTCTGCATCGCACAAAGTCACGGTGGTTGAAACCAAAGATCTCAAATTTGAACTCATCAGACCAAAGCACAGATTTCCACTGGTCTAATGTCCATTCCTTGTGTTCTTTAACCCAAACAAGTGTCTTCTGCTTGTTGCCTGTCCTTAGCAGTGGTTTCCTAGCAGCTATTTTACCATGAAGGCCTGCTGCACAAAGTCTCCTCTTAACAGTTGTTGAAGAGATGTGTCTGCTGCTAGAACTCTGTGTGGCATTGACCCGGCCTCTAATCTGAGCTGCTGTTAACCTGCGATTTCTGAGGTTGGTGACTCGGATAAACTTATCCTCAGAAGCAGAGCTGACTCTTGGTCTTCCTTACATGGGGTGGTCCTCATGTGAGCCAGTTTCTTTGTAGCGATTGATGGTTTTTGCAACTGCACTTGGGGACACTTTCAAAGTTTTCCCAATTTTTCGCACTGACTGACCTTCATTCCTTAAAGTAATGATGGCCACTCGTTTTTCTTTACTTAGCTGCTTTTTGCTTGCAATAATACAAATTCTAACAGTCTATTCAGTAGGACTATCAGCAGAGTATCGACCAGACTTCTGCACAACACAACTGATGGTCCCAACCCCATTTATAAGGCAAGAAATCCCACTTATTAAGCCAGAGAGGGCACACCTGTGAAGTGAAAACCTTTTTCGGTGACTACCTCTTGAAGCTCATCAAGAGAATGCCAAGAGTGTGCAAAGCAGTCATCAAAGCAAAAGGTGGCTACTTTGAAGAACCTAGAATATAAGACATATTTTCAGTTGTTTCATACTTTTTTGTTAAGTATATTATTCCACATGTGTTAATTCATAGTTTTGATGCCTTCAGTGTGAATGTACAATTTTCATAGTCTTGAAAATACAGAAAAATCTTTAACCGAGAAGGTGTGTCCAAACTTTTGGTCTGTACTGTATATATATATATATATATATACAGTGTTTAGCATAAATCAGTACACCCAAATAGATTTGTCAGCAAACCTGTAGTTTCCTTTCAGAATCATCATTTTATATGGGATACCATACTACAAAATACTCTCGCAAATTTGAGCCATTGAATGCAAACAAGATTTGGTATTTTGCAGACCCCAAAAAAGTAATTTTCTTAACAAACTCATTCAAGATCATGTTTCAAAAATGAGAACATCCCAGTAACAGTCTTAAGAGAAAAGCTAAGTTTAGACAACAAAATTCTAATTAACAAGAACTGAACCACAGGTAAGTGTAATTATTCATTAAACAGATGTCCAGCAGACAGGTGTCTGTAAAAGGAAGTTACTTAATAAAGAAAACTCCTTCCCATTTCATGCTATCAGCAATGGCACCACATAGAAGGGAAATGTCACAAAACCTGAGAAAGAAAATAATTTCTTTGCAATAAATGTGAAGTCTACAAGAAGATCAGCAAAACTTTACTTATCAGTCAGAATACTGTAGCAAAAGTGATGCAAAACTATAACAAAGATGGAACTGCAACCATCTTACAGAGACGTCCAGGCCGACTATGGAAGTTAACACCTAAACAAAAGCGTCCTCTGATGAGAAGGGTAAGTGGCACCACATAGAAGAGAAATGTCACAAGACATTTCTGAGAAAGAAAATAATTTCTTTACAAAAAATGTGAAGTCTACAAGAAGATCAGCAAAGCTTTTCTTATCAGTCAGATGGAAGTTAACATCTAAACAAAAGCATCTTCTGATGAGAAGAAAATCGACAGGCAAATTCATTGCTATTAGCTGAAGAAGTAGAAAGCCAAACTAGGGTGAGTGTTTTCCATGACACGACACGGTGTACACTGCAAATGAATGGCATTCATGAGTGTCCTCCACAAAGGAAGCCTCTCTCCCTTAAAGCCCATGAACAATAAAAGTCCGTCTACAATTTGCCAGGGTCCATGCTTAAAACTATGAGGACTACCGGGACTCTATACTGTGTATGTGCATCTTATGTGTATGTCTGTATTTTATGTTTGTGTGCACTATGTATATGCATACGTTAAAATGTGTATAGAGTATTAGCATGTGCAAATTTTATATGTGTGCCTAATATAAATATACATGGAAATGTATATGTAGGTGGTGCCTGATGGAGGGTGGGGGGCCCAGATCAGAAGTCCTGATTAAGGGCCCTTCACTGTCATTGTCTGCCCCTTATATAAACAGTAAAATCCTCTTTAATAACTGGACTTCCATTGGGGTGGACTTCTCATAGATGGCCAGTAGGCATACTATATTATGAATCTGGGCATCTCTCACAGAAAATCTGATCTGGATATGAGGGTGGTCTTCTATAAGCGGTGATGTTTTGGAGAGATTTAGGGAAAAGTCCCAATTCTTATCCATCGATCTGGTAATTTGAGTAAAATATTTGTGTTGATAACTGATCACAAAGTCACAAAATATGTAAGATTTGGCATAACCTGGTTCATTTTTCAAAAAGTTATGCTCAATTTTTTTAGCACCAAGTTTTGTTGCTTTTTTGTAGACTTACACTAACTTAGTATATTGTGTGAGAATTAAATGAATTATGAATTAGTTGGCGCATTTTACCACACTCTGGGGGTCCCTGACAGTCCTTCTTTACCGGCCCTGTAGTGATGCCAATGTAAACTTCCAAGTGACCGCGCAGTCAATCACTGTCACGAATGCAGGACAACCTATGATTAGCTAATTTTTGGGAAATCCTTATAACAAAAGGGGATTGAAAATATTTACAATTATTTTAAAAGCATTAAAAAAAAACAGACCCAATACTTATAATTAGTTTGTTGAAAGTAGTCTAATTAAAGGGAGCTGAAAGGATTAGAGATTATGAACCCGATTCACCAGAGTTTTTGCCAGAAAACTGGCATAAAGCTCTTGAAAAGTTGCAAAGTTTTGTGACTTTTCCCATTTTCACATAATTTTAACTTCTTTAAAGCCCAAGACGTACTGATACGTATCTGCGCCCTGGGACTTAAGAGCCTGATACGTATTAGTACATCTTTGCGATCGCGCCCGCACACAGGCTGTGCGGGCGTGATCGCCGCCGGGTGTCAACTGATTGTCACAACTGACACCCGGTGCTATGTGCTGGGAGAGGTCCCGCACATTAACCCCCGCAATGTTGGGATCGAAGTCGTTCGCAGCATTGCGGGGGCAAGGGGAGGTGATCGGGATAGTCACCTCTCCTGCCGGCGTCCAGCAATGTGTGCCGCGGCTTCCCGGATGTTGCCATGATGACCCGATTCACTGAGGGGTGCAGTTTTAAGAATGGTGTCACTTTTGGGTATTTTCAGTCATAAAGACCCCTCAAAGTGACTTCAAATGTGATGTGGTCCCTAATAAAAATGGTTTTGTAAATTTTGTTGGAAAAATGAGAAATCGCTGGTCAATTTTAACCCTTATAGCTCCCTAATAAAAATAAATTTGGGTTCCAAAATTGTGCTGATGTAAAGTAGACATATGGGAAATGTTATTTATTAACTTTTTTTGTGTGACATATCTCTCCGATTTAAGGGCATAAAAATTCAAATTTTGAAAATTGCAAAATTTTCTAAATTTTCGCCAAATATCTGTTTTTTTCACAAATAAACACAAGTGATATCGAAGAAATTTTACCACAATCATAAAGTACAATATGTCATGAAAAAATATTCTCAGAACCAGGGGGATCCGTTGAAGCGTTCCAGAGTAATTACCTCATAAAGTGACAGTGGTCAGAATTGTAAAAATTGGCCTTCTCATTAACGTGCAAACCACTTTGGGTTGTAAAGGGGTTAAGGACTCTACCTGCATATACAGTCATGGCGGAAAGTGCTGGCACCCTTGAAATTGTTTCAGAAAATTACACATGTTTTATTACACGCATGTTTATTTCCTTTGTGTTTATTGGAACAACACAAAAAAACTGAGAAAAAAAAGGCAAATTGGACATAATTTCACACAAAACTCCAAAAATGGGCCGGAATACATATATATATTTTTGATGGGACAACACTGAAGATGCGACACTTTGATACAATGTACAGTAGTCAGAGTACAGCTTGTTTAACTGTAAATTTGGTGTGCCTGCAAAATAACTCAACACACAGCCATTAATGTCTAAACCGCTGGCAACAAAAGTGAGTACACCCCTAAGTGTGTTCTCAGCTGATGTTATTTGTGGGTTTTTCTTTGCATCCCGAACAATTTTCTTGGCAGTTGTGGCTGAAATTTTTGTTGGTCTACCTGACTGTGGTTTGGTTTTTACAGAGCATCTGATTTTCCATTTGTTAATCACAGTTTGAACACTGCAGACTGGCATTATCAATTCCTGGGATATCTTTTTGTATCCCTTTCCTGTGTTATACTCTTTTTGCCTCCCTTTCCTGTGTTATACAGTTCAACTACCTTTTCCCGTAGATCCGTTGATAATTCTTTTGCTTTCCCCATCTCAAAATCCAGAAACGTCAGTGGCTGGATCCCAGAAACTCACTCAGCTTTATGCACACACACTGATTACAAGCAAACAGGTCATAGGTGAGGATGTTACCTTTAGTAGCCATTCAAACCCATTTGTGTCAAATTCTGTGCATGTTATCAGGCCAAAATCATCAGGGTATGTAAACTTTTTGATCAGGATTATTTGGATGTTTTTGGTTGTCATTAGTGATGAGCGAGCACTAAAATGCTCGAGTACTCGTTGCTCGGGTCGAGCAAATTGAAATACTCGGGTGCTCAACCCGAGCAATGAGCCCAATATAAGTCTAGGGGAAACTTGAGCATTTTTCAGGTGGCTCCCCACGGCGGTCTGCAGAGGGCCTAAAAATTGCCCAAATCGATGGGAACTGTGCTCAAATGACATGTGAACAGCATGGGGAAGACCCCTGGAAGCATCTCTGACTCCCAGATCACTGCTGTCAACAACATCGTTAGAGTATTACGCCACTTTTACGGCGTAAGGAACATCCTTTCCAGGGTGATGACTTGTATATAAGGCAAAATAAATAAACAAAAACACAAATACTCCTACACACCTTGGGCTATGTTCACACGTAGCATTATTGACACGTTTTTGCACTTTTGCATTGCTTTCAACCAAGACAAATGCATTCACCAGGAAATGTCATTTTAACATTTTACAACCTTATCTGGCCATGTGGTGTGTGACACATCATCAGACACATGCATACAGTGCTGAAAAGACATGGGAACAGCAAGGGGAAGACCTCTGGAAACATCTCTGAATCCCAGGTCACTGCCTAAATGTGTGCCCATCATAAGTGATCCTTGGCACATGCGAAGATGCCTCCCGCCATGCACCTGTCGTTGCAGACTTGCAACAATCACCGTCCACGTCCTTGTCCCACTGCAGTGTTCAGTTGTCCCTACCCCATTCCTTGGAATGCAAGCACAAGAATGCCGGCAGCCACCCACCCACAGGCTGCAATACTATACTGCCAAATTTTTGACAGCTGCTTGCACTTGAAATGTGGCCTTTTAGGCTCGTGGAGGCGGAAGCTTTTCATAACCTCATGCCGGCGGCGGCCGGGTGTCCATACTCGGTCCCCAGTCGCCACTATATTTCCCGGTATCGCCTCCGCCTTCCACAACCACGGGTCCAATAACATTACCCGTGCCCTCCCCAGTGCACTTACTGGGAAGGACCGCCTAACCACAAACACGTGGACAGGTGAATGTGGCCAGGGACGGTACGGAGCCAGTCCACAACTTTTTTTGCTCAGAGTTGTATTTAGCTCGGTGAAAGGACTGGCATAGAGGGAAACCGTATCTACCCTGCGTGTCATTTCTCCCAGAAAATCCTGTAATTGAGCTTGTTGCAGAAGCAATGGCAGCCCATCCAACATCAACTCGCACTTGTCAATGGTGCTTTGACACACACACATCTTTCTTTGCGCATTTAATTTCTTGAATACAGAGTTGGAAAATGGCCTGATCCGTAATGCGTTTTGAGAAATAACATGCATAAGCATGGCCGATCCGCATTAAAAAAGAAGCCATAGAGTGTCCAGGAACCTTCCCCCACACTTTTCTTAGCCAGGGCTGCTTTTCGGCAGGGTTGCACGGGCCCACCAGAGAACCAGAGACTCCTCCGGCGGGCCCTGGCTTCTCCTTCAGGAGAGTTCATAGTGCCGAGGTGAGGCCATGATGATGATAGAGGCCATCATCTGCTTAGTTTTCTGTTACTTGGAATGCAATTGCAAGTATGCAGCCAGCCACCCACCCACCCACAGGCCGCAACACTAAACTGACAGATTTCTGGGCAGCTCTTTGCACTTGAAATATGGCCTTTTAAGCTTGTGGAGGTGGAAGCTTTTCACAACCTCATGCAGGCGGCGGCCGGGTGTCCATACTCGGTCCCCAGCCGCCAGTATTTTTCCCGGTATCGCCTTCGCCTTCCACAAGCACGGGTCCCACAACATTACCCATGCCCTACCCAGTGCACTTACTAAGAAGGACTGCCTAACCACAAACACGTGGACAGGTGAATGTGGCCAGGGACGGTACGGAGCCAGTCCACAACTTTTTTTGATAAGAGTTGTATTTAGCTCAGTGAAAGGACTGGCATAGAGGGAAACCGTATCTACCCTGAGTGTCATTTCTCCCAGGAAGTCCTCTAAAGCTGCTTGCACTTGAAATGTGGCCTGAACATTACTGCTGGTACTTTTCTGTGGCAATTTTCTTGCCTCCTACCAGCCTGGAATATTTCCAGCAAACTATGGTACAACACCATGGTATTAGCACTGCCCCCAGTACCAGCAGCGAAGCCATCCTCAATTTCCTTCTCTGGAATTTTATTTGGTAGACTGAGTGGCTGCCAAAATAAATTTTCTCACAAAGGAGCTGATGATAGAGTGGCAGTAGGTTCAAGTTTCTCCAGCCTGTTAGATATTAGAGGGTGAACGGCAGCACATTGGATCAGTGGTTAGCACTGAAGTCTTGCAGCACTGGGATCCTGGGTTCAAATCCCAGCAAGGACAACATCTGCAAGAAATTTGTATGTTCTCCCACAGGGTTGGACAGTCCCACCAGAGAATTCTCTGGTGTGCCTTGGCTTCTACCTCAGGAGAGTTCATGATAGCACTAACTTTGCAGCTGCTATGGGGCTCTTAAGCGGGTGAGAAAGGTTAGCCCTCAGAAACAAATCCTCTGGTGGGCACAATGTTTTTCAATCTGAAACAGCTTCTCAGTGGGAGTTGTATTTCACAGCATGCCATATTCTTTAGCTCTGTGAAAGGACTGGCATATAGGGAAACCTTATTTACCCCGGTTGTCATTTCTCCGTCACCAGGTTCCGCCCATTGTAACACACGACCATGCCTGGCTGTATGTTCAGCGGTGAGAGCCACAGATCAAGCTGCTGTGTTACAGCTTTCAACAACTATGCAGCGCTGGGCGGTTTGTTAATTAAGCATTAAGCATGTTATCTTCAGCACAGCCTGCTGCTGTTTGGCCAAGGCAGTGCAGCAGTGCTGTCAGCTTGTGACTGATGTGGTCATTTCGGAGATGGAGGAGGAGGTGCATGAGCTGAACAATGTGATTACATTGAGGTTAAATTGGTGATGCTGTTTTTTATACTAAAGAAAGATCCTATTGTTATGTTTTTTTATGTTATTTTTTATGACAAATGCATTCACCGGGAAAAGTCATTTTAACATTTTACAACCTAATCTGGCAATGTGGTGTCATCAGACACATCCTGTTTTATTTATGATGGAGGGACTCTGAAAGTCATAAAGCCTATTTTTATAGGAACATCAGACGGCCCTTACTATTCTTAAAAGGCCAGCAGTCGGCCCTAGCTATTGTTAGAGAGCCATCAGAGGGCTATGCTTTGTTGTTCCCATTATTAACAAGTGGGTCTCCTATACTGTTATTGCGCATCCAGTGACTGCAAGGGTTGTCAAAAATTTGGACGCAACCTAATACCCCTTTGAAGAGACATAGAGGAGGGTCTCAGTAAAAAAATGTTCCCATTATAAAGGAGCGGGTCTTCTATAGTGGTAATGCCCATGCTGTGACTGCAAGGGTGGCCAAAATTTTTGAATAAAACACTAACAATTTAAAGACACAAAGAGCATGGCCACAGTAACAAGGTACGACATGTTCCCGTTAGAAAGGAGAGGGTCTGCTATACAATTATAGGGTATGCAGTGAATCCAATGGCTGACAAATTTTAGGAAAAACCCCACTAAGAATTTAAGGACACACAGAGCAGGGCCACATTAACAAGGTACGACATGTTCCCATTAGAAAGGAGAGGGTCTGCTATACAGTTATAGGGTATGCAGTGAGTGCACCGGCTGACCAAGTTTAGGAAAAAACCCACTAAGAATTTAAAGACACATAGACCAGGCCACAGTAATGACAAATTCCCATTAGAAAGGAGAGAGTCTCCCATAGTGTTGGACTATGCAGTGACTGCAAGAGCTGCCAAAAATTTGGAGTCACTTCAATGGCCCTTGGAAGAGACGTGGAGGAGCGCATCATAAAAAATTGTTACCATTAGAAAGGAGCGGGCCTCCTATACTTGTAATGCCATGCACTAAGTGTATGGGCTGACAAACAGTTACTCCTGGGGGGTATACATGAACATACTGTATAAAAAATTTTTTTTAAGGGCATCATAAAAATGTAGCGCCCCGAGGGCTCGACCGCTACAGGGGTATTGCACCTCTGCCAGAGGTGTGATATTCCACTCCCGGGTAAGGATGGAGTATGGACCAGGGTTCAGTTAGCTGCATACAGCACACTCACCCCATTTCCGAGGGACAGCTCAACGGTGCTCCCATTAGACAGAAATGCAGGCACGACAGACCATGTCCCTGGCTGGAGTGGGGAGGGGGTAGGAATACCCAGTGATGTAGGAGCAGATAGGGGTTGGTTCCTGAGCGTAGATAGGAGCCCACTGTTTGCTGGTCACCTGGGCTCATGTTCTAGAGGGAGGTATAAAAGGTGGGCACCATCTTAGAACAGTGTTCAGTCAGAGAGAAGAAGTGACGGAGTGGGGGCCTCTGCAAGGGGCTCTTCTCCGTAGGCGGGCCTAGCCTCTGAGGCCCAGCCAGCACAGAGAGAAGAGAAGAAGAGAAGTTCAGTGAGTGGAGTAAGAGAAGGAGTTCAGCCAGAGAGGGCTGACAGGGAGCTGTGGCTCAGTCTGGGCCCAGCTCCACGAGGCAGGCCTAGGGTGAAGGCCAAGAACAGAAAGGAACAAGAACAGAAAGGAACAAGAACAGAAAGGAACAGAAGAGAAAGAGAAAGAGAGAAACAGAAGGGCTCAGGAACAAGACGGCAGAAGGGACCCTAAGAACCAACGAGAATACAGGGTGAAGGGTCAGGCAGATTAAGGGTACCGGATCCCAAGTTGGTGGGGGAGAAACAGCCCTCAGCCAAAGACCGGAGGTCGTGATCATTTATTGGTGCGACACCTCATCAAACCTGCTAGGAAGGCACCATATAGGACAGCGGGGAACGGGAACCACATTTACCCGCACAAGTCCGCGGCAGCTGGACAAAAGTGGGTCACTGGTGAGGCAGGCCAGAGAAAGGATTGAAGGGGTCCTGTGTCATGCTCCTGAACTGCCTGGGGTTGACCGAGCCCCTCACCTGGTGGACGCAGCACGGCTCGGGCGGTCATTGCTGACAGAAGTGACCCGGAGTACATGAACTGTGAGTAAAAGACATTGGACTGCAGTACGTTGTCTGTGTACTCTTTCGCTCCTCCAGCACTAACGGCACTGGGACTCTCTGCACCATCACCCCCACCATCCACTACACTGCCCTGGGGCTGCACTCTTCCCGTGGGGAGTCACACTACCTCAGCTGCATACATCATCAGCCCCAGCGATCTGCCTTGCAGCGGCGGTTCATAATAACCGCAATCCACGGGTGGCGCAGTCGGACATCACTTAGGACGGCTAAAGGACTACCACTGGTCTGACCACCCTGAGCCACGGAACCGGGTCGCCACTACTACCCCCACCGTCTCCCTATTGCCCGGCTCCGAGTGCCCCACGGCCCAGGGGCGAGTCAAACACCCTTAAAAAAAATTATGTGGGTGTTGCATCATGGACCACGGTCACCCTGGTGATATGGTGGTGGAGGATGAGGAGAAGGAGGAGGACAAGAGCAAATAGCCAAAATCAGGAAGCGTATACCCATGTGTGGGTGTGAAAAGGTGCATGGGAATACACCTCCCAAGAAAAGACACTGGATTTGAGTTTATGTTACGCTGCTATTGTAGCACCCTGAGGACTCGGCTGCTACAAGGGTATTGCACCTCAACCCAGAGGTGTGGTATTCCACTCCCGGGTAAGGATGGAGTGTGGAACTGAGCTTAGTAGGCTGCATGCACTACATACATCCCATTTCCGGGGGACAGAACTACGGTACTCCCACCAAGTATTTATGTGCAGGTACGACAGCGTCTGTCCCTGGCTGGAGTGGGAAGGGGGGTGGAACATCCCAGTAGTGTAGGGGCAGATAGGGGGAGCACTCTGGGTAAAGCTAGGAGCTCATTGGGTGCTGGTCACCTGGGCTCACACATAGAGGGAGTATATAAGGTGGGCACCATCTTAGGACAGGGTCTTTTTAGGAGCTGAGGAAGAGTTCAGCCAGGAGGGCTGACAGGAGCTGTGGCTCCGTCTGGGCCCAGCTCCAGGGCTAGGCCTGCAGTGAGGAGAGAGTAAGAAGGAAGGCCCAGAGTGGAAGACAAGAGGGAACCCTGAGAACCCAGAATTAAGCCAGAAGGGTGAAGGGTTGGCGGACACGGGTACCGGAACCCAAGCTGGTGGAGGTCAATCATCCTCAGCCAGGAACCGGAGGTCATGGTCAAGATTTGCCACGACCCCCACCAAATCCACCAGAAAGGCACACCAAGTATAGGGTCAGGGAACCCAGAGAAGGTTTAACCACCAAGAGACCCGAGGGAGCCGGCCAAAGGTGGATCCCTGGTGGGGACGGCCAGGAGAAAGAGAGGAGAGAGGGAAGCTCAGGACCACGCTCCGGAACTGCCTGGGGGTTGGCCGAGTCCAGGACCTGGTGGACGCAGCACGGCTCGGGTGGTCACTCAAGGCCAGAGTGACCAAAGGAACACCCGTGAGTTAAAAACCCTGAAACTGCATCCCACGTCTCTGACTCTCCTTTCTACACTACAACTACCCCCATCATCCGCATCTGCTGCCCTGAGGCCATACCCCTCCCGTTGGGGGTTATACCACCACGCTGCACATCCTGATACACCTGGCCTCAGTGGACTTTTCTGCAGCGGCGGCTTCAAAGCCGCACTCAACGGGTGGCGTAGTCGATCAAGTTAACATCTACTGCCATAGACTGCCACTTAGTTTGACACCCTGGGCACGGACCGGGTCACCGCCACAAGGACTACTACCCCTATCCAGATCCGGCTCCGGGTATCCCCTGAACATGGCCCAGGGGGTGCGTCAACTTTGGCGTAGTCGGCAGGATTACGTGCCCGCAACCACCGGGTACTGCGTGCCTGAAGAAAAGTTCACATTTACCTCAAAAAGAAGTCTCCCGCCGGTTCCGGAGGGTCCCCGCCATCGGACGCCATCTCGGATCGTTTCCCGCCGTTTGCCAGTCATCTGCAGTCTTTTCCCGCCATCCACGGAGTTTCCCGCCACTGGGAGACGATTCCCGCCATCTGAGAAGATTTCCCGCCCTGGCAGAGCGGACGCCATTATGGGCGTGCCAGAGGGTGGCAAGAGGCCACCTCCCATCGTGGGCCAGGTCCAAGAATGGCGCCAAAAGCGGAAACCGCCCCCACCAGCAGAGACTGTAATGATAGAGATGTCCATCAGCGTGAGGGGACTGCCCCTGGAACTGACAATCACCGAGTTGCCCCGGGACCGCCCTCAGTATGGGCGGATACAGAACAAAAGAGCGAGGATGGGTGCAGCCTGGAGGAGTCTGGAGAGGTCGCACCCGGAGATGGAGGGAGAGTCAGGCAGCACCGACCCTGTGGTCAGGAGCCTGTTGCAAGCAACCACCCCACTAGGCCTGGTGGAGATCCTGGCACAGCTCCCCCAAGACCTGGAGCGTGCACAGACCGCGCTGGAGGGCCTCGCACGGAGGATGGCCCGGGTGCAGCGAGAATCGCTGACTGAGTGGAGTAGAGAGATGGCCCAGCAGGCTGGAACCCGCCAGTGGAGCACGCCACCCGAGACGAGGAGTCTGACCGCCTCTGAGGATGGTGCAGGAGGAATGAAGGCCGGAGACGACGCCGAGGAAGGAGCTGAAGAGACGGAGGCAGGTAAAGGGGACGTCACAACCCCAAGCCTAATAACCGTGAACCTGCCCCAGCTCCCCGTCGCAGAGCCCGAAATTCCCCCTACCGTGCCTGTCGCTGCACCACCACCGTTCCCAGCTAGGCCTCAAGCGGCAGGAGCCGCGGCCACGCCCCCTGTGACGTCACGCGCCTCAACCCTGAGCGCGGCCAAGCAGGAAATGCCACCGGCCTGGTCGCAGGGCCGAGTACCCCCGGGCGCCGCAGACCCAACAGCGCCCTCTACCTCCACTAAGCCACCGGCCTGGTCGCAAGGTCAAGTACCCCCGGGCGCCGCCGTCTCCACGGTGCCCTTTACCTTCAGGGTGCCCCAAGCCTGGTCGCAAGGCCTGGAAGACCCGGGCGCCGCTGCCACCACCGCGCCCTCAACTTCCACAGTGCCGCACCTGGGTGAAGACCTATTCGCCCAACACACTTGCCCGGATGGGCAGCCCTTTGTGTGGCCACCGGAGTACTACCATCTCCGACTCCGGAAGGAAGGACCCCTGTGCGAGCCCCTGATTCCGGCTCTGGCGCCTGTCAAGATCACCCCACTCTCGTTGGAGGAGGCGCAGTTCGCGTGGGACCCCACTGGAGGAGACCTCATCGGGTTCACTCAAGAAACCCGGGCGGTCGCAGCTGAGCGTGCGGAGTGCTGCCGGCAGCAATTGGAGGTCTTCGACAGGGAACGGAGAGAGAGGCGGGTCCGCGAGGAGCGGCTGCAAGTACAGAGTGCAGAGCAGAAGAGCCGGACCCGACGGAACCCCCGTGCAGCCCATGGTCCCCGTGCCACGGGGACTGTAATCAAATTCCAACTGCAGCATGGTTGGGGCTTCATCCGGGACCACCGCACCCCCGGCGACGTCTTTGTGACCCGCAGGGACGTCGAGAGCCATCTGCCGGAGGGACACAGAGGTCGTGACCTATACCTGGGTGACGAGGTCACCTTTACCCGGCATCAATGTGCCAAAGGACCCTACGCCCTTCATGTACACCGGCTGACGGAGGAAGAGCTGCGGTGTGAGGAAGGACAAGAGGACCCGGACGGGTCTGAAGCCTACCCGCGAGAAGGAGCAGGAGGACGCCGTTACTGAAGTACGGTAAAGTGGAACTGTAAATAGTTACCCGTAAGGGTACAGGAACTGTTGCTAGAAAAGTATAGTCCCCGTTGGGACAAGTGTGAACTGTTACCCGTGTGTCCCCTATCCCTTAACAGGCTGAGGACTGTGAACAGCCAATCCTTATCCCCACTGGCCGAGGACTGAGAGCGGCCATAACCCCTTGTATATAGTTGCGCTTCCTAAGGCGCCCCCTACCGGTTTTATAGGAAACTGTGTTTTTTCTAAAAGAGACTGTTGCACTTTACCCAGTCACAAGTTGCACCGTGGCCGGAGGAACAAGAATGTTTACAATGAAAAGTTTATTATGAAAAAGTTTTATGCTGCTGATAATGTATATAATGTTTTATATGTTTATGGATGTTATGAAAAAAATTGTATGTTTTGGTATGTTTTTATTCTTTTACAGCCCGAGGACGTGCTGTGATTTACCAGGGGGGAATGTAGCACCCTGAGGACTCGGCTGCTACAGGGGTATTGCACCTCAACCCAGAGGTGTGGTATTCCACTCCCGGGTAAGGATGGAGTGTGGAACTGAGCTTAGTAGGCTGCATGCACTACATACATCCCATTTCCGGGGGACAGAACTACGGTACTCCCACCAAGTATATATGTGCAGGTACGACAGCGTCTGTCCCTGGCTGGAGTGGGAAGGGGGGTGGAACATCCCAGTAGTGTAGGGGCAGATAGGGGGAGCACTCTGGGTAAAGCTAGGAGCTCATTGGGTGCTGGTCACCTGGGCTCACACATAGAGGGAGTATATAAGGTGGGCACCATCTTAGGACAGGGTCTTTTTAGGAGCTGAGGAAGAGTTCAGCCAGGAGGGCTGACAGGAGCTGTGGCTCCGTCTGGGCCCAGCTCCAGGGCTAGGCCTGCAGTGAGGAGAGAGTAAGAAGGAAGGCCCAGAGTGGAAGACAAGAGGGAACCCTGAGAACCCAGAATTAAGCCAGAAGGGTGAAGGGTTCGCGGACACGGGTACCGGAACCCAAGCTGGTGGAGGTCAATCATCCTCAGCCAGGAACCGGAGGTCATGGTCAAGATTTGCCACGACCCCCACCAAATCCACCAGAAAGGCACACCAAGTATAGGGTCAGGGAACCCAGAGAAGGTTTAACCACCAAGAGACCCGAGGGAGCCGGCCAAAGGTGGATCCCTGGTGGGGACGGCCAGGAGAAAGAGAGGAGAGAGGGAAGCTCAGGACCACGCTCCGGAACTGCCTGGGGGTTGGCCGAGTCCAGGACCTGGTGGACGCAGCACGGCTCGGGTGGTCACTCAAGGCCAGAGTGACCAAAGGAACACCCGTGAGTAAAAACCCTGAAACTGCATCCCACGTCTCTGACTCTCCTTTCTACACTACAACTACCCCCATCATCCGCATCTGCTGCCCTGAGGCCATACCCCTCCCTTTGGGGGTTATACCACCACGCTGCACATCCTGATACACCTGGCCTCAGTGGACTGTTCTGCAGCGGCGGCTTCAAAGCCGCACTCAACGGGTGGCGTAGTCAATCAAGTTAACATCTACTGCCATAGACTGCCACTTAGTTTGACACCCTGGGCACGGACCGGGTCACCGCCACAAGGACTACTACCCCTATCCAGATCCGGCTCCGGGTATCCCCTGAACATGGCCCAGGGGGCGCGTCACTATCATTCGGTGGTGTTGAGAAGTCTGGCCCAATCCAGCCCTTGTTCATTTTTATAAGAGTCAGCCTGTCAGCATTTTCAGTTGACAGGAGGATGCGCTTATCAGTTATAATTCCACCAGCGGCACTAAAAACCCGATCTGATAAAACGCTGGCAGCAGGGTAGGCCAGGACCTCCAAGGCATAGAGAGCCAGTTCATTCCACATATCTAGCTTGGATACCCAATATTTATAAGGCACAGAGGAATCACGGAGGACGTTGGTACGGTACGGCAAGGTACTCCCTCAGCATCTTCCCAAACTTTGCACTCCTTGTGAGAGTACCCTGCGCCTCAGGGCCTGTGCGATGGGAGGGTCTGAGAAAACTCTCCCAGAACTTTGACAGTGTTCCCCTGCCTCTGCTGGATTGAAGTTGTGTCTCTCTCGCCTGTACTCCTTGGTTGTCGAACGAAGTGTGCCCTCTGCCTCCAGCGTTTTCAGATGGGAATTTTTTTAATAGGTCCGCAACAAGGGCCTTCTGGTACTGCCTCATTTTTGTACACCTGTCCGCCTCAGGAATAAGAGATATAAAGTTCTCCTTGTAGAGTGGGTCTAGAAGTGTCACCAACCAGTAATGACCTAAAATTTTGAGAATGCGAGGGTCATGGGAAAGGCAGCATAACATAAACTCAGCCATGCGTGCCAGACTACTAACAGGCAAGACTTCCGTGTCCTCACCAAGAGGATGACTGACCATGCTCTCCTCCTCCTCCTCTCTGTCCTCTGGCCATCCACGCTGAACAGACGGTATGACAGTTGTGCAGATAGCACCGTCTATAGTGCATGAAACTAGTTCCTGTCCTTCCTCCTCCTCCTCTTCCTCATTGTCACCCAATCCACGTTGGGATGAGATGAGGCTTGGCTGTGTGTAATCACCCTGTATGGTTAATTGCTCCATCTTATCATGCTCCGCCTGCAATGCATCATCTTTGATTGTGAGCAGAGAGCGTTTCAGAAGACAGAGAAGCGGGATGGTGACGCTAATTATGGCGTCATCGCCGCTCACCATCTTGGTGGAGTCCTCAAAGTTTTGGAGGATGGTACATATGTCTGACATCCACGTCCACTACTGAGGTCTTATGTGTGGAGTCTGAACTGAATACCGATAGCCTTTTTGATGCTGGTACTCAACAACTGCCCTCTTCTGCTCACAAATCCTTCCCAACATCTGCAATGTAGAGTTCCAACGTGTGGGGACATCACACACCAGTCTGTGAGCCAGAAGCTGCAAACGCTGCTGAAACACTGCAAGGGCAGCGGAAGCTGTAGCTGACTTTCTAAAATGGGCACACAGGCGGCATACTTTAACAAGCAGATCCGGCAGCTCCGGGTAGGATTTGAGTAACCGCTGAACCACGAGGTTAAGCACATGGGCCAGGCATGGTATGTGTGTGAGCTCGCCTCGCCTCTGAGCCGCCACCAGGTTCCAGCCATTGTCACACGCGACCATGCCTGGCTGTAGGTTCAGCGGTTTGAGCCACAGATCTGCCTGCTCTTTCAGAGCTGTCCATAACTCTTCAGCATTGTGTGTTTTTTCACCTAAGCATATTAGCTTCAGCACAGCCTGTTGCCGCTTGGCCGAGGCAGTGCTGCAGTGCTTCCAGCTTGTGACTGATGTGGTCATTTCGGAGATGGAGGCTGAGGAGGAGGAGCAGGCTGAGGAGCATGAGGTTCAGGAGCTGTAGACCGTGGGGGCAACCCTGATTGACCTTGGGCCTGCAATCCTTGGCGTCGGGAGGACGTGTTCCGTCCCAAGGTCCGACTGGGTCCCGGCTTCCACTATGTTAACCCAGTGTGCCATCAGCGAGATGTACCGTCCCTGCCCACAAGCACTTGTCCACGTGTCCGTGTTTAGGTGGACTTTACCGGTAACTGCGTTGTTGAGGGCACGGCTAATGTTTTGGGACACTTGCTTGTGTAATGTGGGGACGGCACACTGGGAGAAATAGTGGCGGCTGGGGACAGAGTACCGAGGGACGGCCGCCGCCATCAGGTTGCGGAATGCTTCTGTTTCCACAAGCCTAAAAGGCAACATTTCGAGCCAAGCAGTCGTGAATTGTGAGAATTTAGTAGTGTGGCCTGTGGGACGTTGGCAGCATATTTGCGCTTGCATTCCAAGGACTGGAGTATGAACAACTGAACGCTGCGCTGGGACAAGGACATGGACGTGCTTCCTGATGCTGCTACTTGAGAGTGTGCAATGACAAGAGCAGGGCAGGAGGCATCTTTGCATGCACTATGGACAGGGGATTGACTTGCATGCACAACAGCAGAAGAAGCAATGGTGCCACCTGTAGACACTGTTCCTGGACCCTGGTGTTCGGCCCACAAAGTCGAGTGCTTTGCTGCCATGTGCCTCATCATGCTGGTGGTGGTCAGGCTGGTCGTTTTGCCACCCCTGCTGATGCTGGTCTGGCTCGTGATGCAAATGGCCTTTTTGGAGTTATCGGCAGAGTCTTTAAAAAACAACCAGACTCGGGAAGACCTAACAGTTGTAGTGGCAACTTCCTTCATGTTGGTGTTACGGGAAACGGTAGCCTGCCTTCTGTCTGCGGCCACCACACTGCTTCTTCCTGCCTGTTGGGGTGCTCTGCCTCCCTCCCCCTGTGTGCTGGTACTATTCCTGACTTTCTGTCAATTGTGTCTCATCATCGTCCACCTCTTATGACAGTTTCCCACCGTCGCCTTCGTGTGACCGTGGCTGCTCAAATATTTGGGCATCGCTACACGTGATCTCCTCTTGCCCCGCTTCAAGTGGACCGGGCGAGAGGCCCGAATCTATAAATGGAAAAGTGAACAGCTCTTCAGATTGTCCAAGTGTGGGATCAATTGTCTCTGGGTACTCGGCATGGTGGGAGGAAGGAGGATCAGGGTGAGGAATATGAGGTCCAGACTCATGGCTACTGAGACTTGACCGTGTGGAAGACAGGGTGGTGGTGGTGGTGGCTAAGTGACTGGAAGCATTATCCGCTATCCAACCAACAACCTTTTGACACTGATCTGGGTTCAATAGTGGTGTGCTGCGGTCCCCTAGAAATTGGGACAGGAAGGTCAGGCGAGAAGATGTGGGTGTTTGTTGTGGCACAATTTCGGCTTGCCCACGGCCTTGTCCTCGGCCTCTGCATGCACCATTACCATCACGTCCAGTTCCCCGTCCCTTGCCACGTGCCTTGCCCATTTTAAATGGAGGATAGTATCTTCCACGCTCACTACAAATGATTGAGTTTGAAGCGAAGTTATATGTGATCGGTGTGATGGAGAAAACAGAGTTTTAAATACCTGGCCTGTAGGTAAGTAGTGTGAACAGCAAACTGCTGTGAATTGCTTCACTGACACACTGAAAAAATGGAGGCCAGAAATGGCAGTATTTTCTGACAACGTATATGTGATCTGTGTGACGGAGAAAACACAGTTTTAAATAGCTGGATTTCTAGCGCTCTAATATGGAAAGGACCTGGCTGTATTCTGCAGTGCCAACAAGCAAATGGTGCAGAAAAACGTTGTTCTCTGGATTGCTTTATAAGCAAATAATGAGGATTAAGATCCAAAGAAAAGTATTCCTCGCCCCTGAGACCTGGGCCTTTGTATAGAAATATCTAACAGCAGCAGAAGGCAGAATTGGAATGGAGCCTCTTGTGCTATATGCACTGCAGTCTGCTATATACACTGCCTGCCTGCCTATTTACACTGCCTGCCTGATATCTCTGCAGATGGATTAGTCCTCAGAAGGACTGTTTGTTGAGATGTATATGTGTAATGTGCGGTTTTTCTCACTACACTACCTAATGCACGATCAAATCTCTCCCTAACGCAGCAGCAGCTCTCCCTACACTGTCTGATCCGGAGTGACTGTGATGAGCATGGCGGTGCCAGGTCAGATATAGACCTGATGACGCTGTGCAGCCAGCCAATCACTGTAATGCCCACAACCAACATGGCTATGGCATTACAGTGCATGGCAGGCAATCCCTGCATGTTCATTGGCTCTGTAAAGAGCACCAAACATGCAGGGATGGGTCCCGACTTCCCGCCCGACCAACCCGGAAATACTCGGTGAGCGCAGAGCATCTCGAGCAGTGAGATACTCGGGCGAGCACCGAGCAGTAGCGAGCATGCTCGCTCATCACTAGTTGTCATTAAGATTTAAAAAGAGAAAACACAGAAATGTGACAGTAAATGGCTTCACCCAACCAATAACCATGAGTGGAGAAAAAGTGTTTTTGTTATCATTCATTTTTTCTGAAACAAGGCCAAGAAAGGAAAAATTCTGCCGGGGTATGTAAACTTTTGAGCAGAACTGTATATGCGCCAGCCCCAGTGTCTCCTATTCTATGTACTCCAGCCCCAGTGTCTCCTATTCTATATATTCCAGCTTCTTCTGTGATGTATATGCTCTAGCCCCAATGTATCCTGTGATGAATATACGCCAGCCCCAGTGTCTCCTATTCTATATACTCCAGCCCCAGTGTCTCCTATTCTATATACTCCAGCTTCTTCTGTGATGTATATGCTCTAGCCCCAATGTATCCTGTGATGAATATACGCCAGCCCCAGTGTCTCCTATTCTATATACTCCAGCCCCAGTGTCTCCTATTCTATATACTCCAGCTTCTTCTGTGATGTATATGCTCTAGCCCCAATGTATCCTGTGATGAATATACGCCAGCCCCAGTGTCTCCTATTCTATATACTCCAGCTCCAGTGTCTTCTGTGACGTAGCTAATGTAGCCCTAATGTCTCTTATGCAGAGGCGTCGCATGATAAAGCAGTGGGACACAAGCTCCCTGCCCTATCACTATCTCTTTCATATGCCACAGATCGCCATAGGCCTGCGGTTAACGAGATGTCAGCATCCTCACGCAGGTGGCTCGGTGACATCATTGCATCGCTCTGCTCTGCTGTCCCGCCATGGAAGAGGAGACAGAGGCCGTGATGTAGGGAATCAGGATTAAGTGAGATATTTTTTTAAATGATCGGGCAGTGGAGCCATCCTACTATATATCTGGAGTAGTGGGTCCATCATACTACATATGGAGTAGTGGGGCCATTATACTATATGTATGTGGGGCAGTGGGACCATCATAGTATATACAGGTGCATCTCACTAAATTAGAATATCTTCAAAAAGTTAATTTATTCCAGTTCTTCAATACTGTTTCAGTATGCTCCACAATCATGAGGAAGACTGCTGACTTGACAGATGTCCAGAAGGCAGTCATTGACACACTCCACAAGGTCCTAGAGTTCCAATTTTCATTTGGAAATCAAGGTCCCAGAGTCTGGAGGAAGAGTGGAGAGTCCACAATCCAAGCTGCTTGAGGTCTAGTGTGAAGGCTCCACAATCAGTGATGGTTTGGGAGGCCATGTCATCTGCTGGTGTAGGTCCACTGTGTTTTATCAAGACCAAAGTCAGCACAGCCGGCTACCAGGACATTTTACAGCACTTCATGCTTCCCTCTGCCGACAAGCTTTTTGGAGATAGAAATGTCATTCTCCAGCAGGACTTGGCCCCTGTCCACACGGCCAAAAGTACCAATACCTGGTTTACACACAACAGTATCACTGTGCTTGATTGGCAGCAAACTCGCCTGACCTTAACCCCATAGAGAATCTATTATTGAGAATCTATGGGGTATTGTCAAGAGGAAGATGAGAGACACCAGACCCAACAATGCAGATGAGCTGAAAGACAGCTTTTTGTATTGAAGAACTGAAATAAATTAACTTTTTGATGATATTCTAATTTAGTGAGATGCACCTGTATATGGAGCAGTGGGACTATCATGCTATATATATGGAGGAGTGGGGGCATCATACTAAATATAGAGCAGTGTGTGTGTGTCACCCCAGGCCTGGATGCCACAAACAATAATCTGTTTCTGAAAGCAGGAGGGAGGTCCCCTGGTTAGGGACAATTAGCATACAGCACCTCCTGTCCCAGGCCAGCAGGGGGAGCTGGCTGCCCCTATAAAAGCTGGAACTGGGGGCAGGGTTAGAGAGAACTGGAAGACTTAGCTCAGGAGTGAGACTAGTCCCAGAGAAGGAGGGACAGTTCAGCTGTTGCTGAGGAGTCCGTGAGGCAGAGGAGAAACTGCAAGCCAGGGACAGAGGCGACGAGAGCCGGTCCTGGCAGAGAACCAATCTACTGGACATTGGGGTCCGAGGCTGTCAGGGTTACAAGCCCAGCAGCAGAGAACCAAGCTGCGAGGGATTTCAGGTCCCTTGGCCTAAGAAGCCTGGAGGCTCCGCCACACAGAGGGACCAGTACATCGAGGAGCAACAAACAGGTACCCAAGGCCTGAGTCGCAAGCCATACAGGAGAGAAGTACACGGCCAGCTCAGGGACGTGGGCTATTACACCACGAAAAGGGGGATAGTCAGAAAGAGCATAGAGAGAACGGTAGGCCTACACACTCACCCTGACCAGTGGGGCTCGCCCGATTGCTCTCAGACACCCAGGCCCATTCCTAACCGGTACTGTTGGGCCATTAATAATATCTACAATAAAGACCCTGAACTGTTTGAAGCGGACTCTGAACTCTTACTATTGCGGCCTGCACTATCACCCCCAACATCCACCTACACTGCCTGAGGCTACACTCTTCCCATGGGGAGTTATCCTACCCCTGTGCTGCACACCAACACCAGCCTCAGCGGTCTGCCTTGCAGCGGCGGTTATCTCCAACCGCAATCCACGGGTGGCGTAGTCGGACATTCAAAACACTGATAAATAGACTGCCACCATATGGTCTGACCACCCTGAGCCACGGGATCGGGTTGCCACTACTACCCCCATCAGCACCGTACACTAGAAGGCCCGGTTCCGGGTACCCCACGGCCCAGGGGGGGAGTCAGCTTTGGCGTAGTCGGCAGAATTGTGACCAACCCGCCACAAACGGGTATTGCGTGCCTGGAAAAGACTCTATACATATCTGAGTGAAGTTTCCCGCCATTTGGGGCCATTTCCCGCCAATCGGAGCCGTTTCCCGCCATCGGGCGCCATCTTCGGGACGACGCGCGGGAAGAAGAGGGGCGTGGACGTCCAAAAACGCGTGAGACCTGAAGCCCCGCCCTACGCTGAGACGCTGCTCAAGGTCCTGGATGGAGATCCAGCGGATGCCGACGTCATCACCGAGCAACGCAAGGTCCTCTCCCAGAGCATCGCGAGGGAAGCCGCGGCCTACAGAAGAGGATCGCCAGAAGGTAGGCCACGGTTAATTAGGAGGGAGGAAGATGTCGGACGCGGAGGGACCCTCTACCACCAGCGTAGCCGCTGCAGCTGTGATGCCGTTTTCCATGCCCTATATCCATAGGCGGATTATAATGAGGGCAATCCGGGCGACCGCCCAGGGCCCCGAGCCTGCAGGGGGTCCACGGCTCCAGGCGGGGTGTCTAATGCCGGATTGCCCTCATTATATGTGCGGGCCGCCGCGGCACATAGCGGTAGCAGTGGCGGGAGGGGGGGGCCTGGACTGCTCCCCCAGCAGCGGCCACCGCTACTTCTTCATCGGCCGGGCCAGCACTGCAGCAGTTAACTTCCCTGTGCTGGCCCGGCCGCGTCACTGCTAGGAGACATGGCCCTGTGCGCGGCCGTGTCTCCTAGCTGTGACGTCACACAGTGCGCCCCGGCCTGCAGTGCTGCACCGGAAAAGAGAGAGAGCAGGCAGGAGGAATTGAGCCGGGGGATGGTGAGTGTGTGTGTGTGTGAGCAGATGTGTGTGTGGGCAGGTGTGTGTGTGTTTGTGGGCAGGTGTCTGTGGGGGCAGGTGTCTGTGTGGGCAGGTGTGTGTGTGTGTGTATATATGTGTGTGTGTATATGTGTGTGTGTCTGTGTGGGCAGGTGTGTGTGTGTATATGTGTGTGTGTGTATATGTGTGTGTGTGTGTGTGTGTGTGTGGGCAGGTGTCTGTGTGAGCAGGTGTGGGTGTGTGTGTGGGCAGGTGTGTGTGTGGGCAGGTGTGAGTATATGGGTGTGTGTGTGTGTGTTTGCGGGCAGGTGTCTGTGTGGGCAGATGTGTGTGTGGGCAGGTGTGTGTGTGTGTGTGGGCAGGTGTGTGTGTGTGTGTGGGCAGGTGTGTGTGTGTGTGGGCAGGTGTGTGTGTGTGTGGGCAGGTGTTGGTGTGTGTGGACAGGTGTGTATGTGTGTGGGCAGGTGTGTGTGTGTGTGGGCAGGTGTGTGTGTGTGGGCAGGTGTGTTTGTGTGTGGGCAGGTGTGTTTGTGTGTGGGCAGGTGTGTGTGTGTGTGTGGGCAGGTGTGTGTGTGTGTGTGTGTGGGCAGATGTGTATGTGTGTGGGCAGGTGTGTGTGTGTGTGTGTGTGTGGGCCGGTGTGTGTGTGTCTGTGTGGGCAGGTGTGTGTGTGTACATGTGTGTGTGTGTGTGTGTGTGGGCAGGTTAGAAAGTCTTGCCCTGTTGAACACTACACCTGACTTGAGGCCACCACCTCTTGGTTGTCCAATGTTCTTGCTTCTCTAGGGCTCTTCTCAGATATTCATTATACCAGCTCCCCAGAATACCAAAGTTAGGGTGGGTGACCGCGAGCCCTGGTGGTGGTCATAACTGCGGCCACCCAGGGGCAATACTCCATAACAACAATCCCCTGAGGTGGTGTAGGATGTAAGGACCTATTCACACTACATTCAGCGCTGCATTCAGGTCTTTACACAAGGCTTACAACTGAATCCCTGAAATTCAGGATTGTGCTGTCTGAAATGAGACATCTGAAAGCAGAGAAAATGGAGCCTAAAGATTCAGACTTTAGCCTCGGTTTGCCTTTGTTCAAATCAATGGCTATGTCAAGGCACATCTGAATGCCATTTTTCAGGGATTTAGATAGAAGCCTGGAAAGAGGAGATGAATGCATTGCAAAATTCAGTGTGAATAGGCCCTTATATCTGGAGTCTTGATATTGATGCCACAAGCATTTTACTTGTTTTTAACTTAAAAAAAAAATACACACACACAAATTATACACACACACACACACACTATACATACACACACAGTATACATACACACACATTATACACACACACACACACTATACATACACACACACAGATGTGTATGTGGGCAGGTGTGTGTGTTTGGGCAGGTGTGTGTGTGGGCAGGTGTGTGTGTGTGTGATGTCTGTCTGTTTGTGTGTGTGTGTGTGTGTGAGCAGATGTCATTGTGTGATGCCTGTTTGTATGTATTTTTGTGTTTCAAATGTGTTTATGCGTGTCTGTATATGTTTGTGTGTGTGTATGACTGCATGCGGCCTCCTGCTGAGTATAGTTGGCGCCGTGCGGCCTCCTGATGTCTCTGGGGGGGCTCCGTGCAGCCTCCCGCTGTGTATAGATGGCTACGTGCGGCCCCTCGCTGTTTATAGACGGCGCCGTGCGCCCCCCGCTGTGTATAGATGGCTACGTGCGCCCCCCGCTGTGTATAGATGGCTACGTGCGGCCCCCCGCTGAGTATAGATGTCGCCGTGCGGCCTCCTGCTGTGTATAGATCGCTACGTGCGGTCTCCCGCTGAGTATAGATGGCGCTGTGCGGCCTCCTGCTGTCTCTGGGGGGAGCGCCGTGCGGCATCTATACTCAGCAGGAGGCCGCACGTAGCCAGCTATACACGTATACTCAGCAGGAGGCCGCACGTAGCCATCTATACGGTGCCATCTATACACAGCGGGAGGCCGCACGGCGCCATCTATACACAGTGGGAGGTCGCACGGCGCCATCTATACACAGCGGGAGGCCGCACGGAGCCATCTATACACAGCGGGAGTCTCAGTGTTTTGCAAGAGCAGTCAATAAATTCTGCTTGACTAATTCTGAGCACCATAAAGTCTGGTTCGCTTCTAACCTGCTGTCTTCATTTTCAGCTTGCTGAATTCTAACTCATTTACTGTCATTCGAGACGATGCCTTTGCTGGTCTCTTTCACCTTGAATACCTGTAAGTGCTCCACTTAATGTCATATTTTTGATTCTGTTCTTCTTCATCTTTTGGCATGTGCAATTGTATGAGCAAGTATTCATATGAATTTATGACCTACTTAAACCTTGGAGGACCTTAAATTTTATTCAATCAATTTTTTTTCCAGTTTAAGACTATGGGACATATATGTGCCTTGGTCCTCAAAGGGTTTTTAAAGGGGCTGCAAACATAAATATGAAAAAAATAATTCAATTAGTGCTTTTTGTGTTTATTTAATTTTTATTTGAAGTCCATTTTTTTTATATACCTTGAAATTAAGCTCTACCCCATGGAATGAAGCCCTACCTACATGACATCTGAGAGCTACATGGATCCCGCTTGTGTGGTGCCTGTCCGTCACTGCTATTCAGTTTTAGGGTCCACTCACTAAGCCATATATTCTCTCATGCAAGAGAATAGGGCCAATTAAGCTAATGACACTCGGCTCAAACTCTGTCAGAGCTTCAACTGAGTGTGATCCGATTCTCTCGCAGCACAGATATGGAGAAGATGGAGAACTTACTTTCTCCATCTTCTCCATAGTCTCTGTGAGTGTTCATCGGACTGCACTTGGATGACATCCGAGTGCAGTCCAATGTTTTACGTGCACCCATAGACTTGTATGGGTGCACATGGTCCGAATATCGAATGAGATTATTTTCTCATGCCAATAATCGCACTGTCCCATAGTATAACATAGAGCCGAGTCCTATCCGATAAAACATCACATAGCATTCGGCCGTGTTATACGACAGTGTGAGCGAGCCCTTAGAGTCAAGGAATATTTACATGCAGATGATGATATTACTCTCCAAGTGTATATTTTTTTAGGCGAGTTCATAGTAAATGCTTTGCATTTTTGACATGTGATCAACTAAAGAGCAAGAAAGATTTAGGACCTCCCCTATAGAGAAACAAAAAATAGTTTGGAGGACTTGCATGTCCTTTTTATTTATTATGAGAAAATCATAAAAGATCCAGTTTTTTAACCATGCTGTGACTTTCTGCTGAGGGAGAGGGAGAGAGCTGCCCTATTCAGAGTCTGTAATAAGACTTGCTGACAAAAGTGTTGAAGATACAGTCTAATGTGAATTAACAATGAAAAAAAGTTAATTTAACAAATGGCTTGTATTTTTTTTAATACAAACTTTTTTGTCTTTACAGCTCTTTTAAAGGGAATCTGTCATCAGGTTTTTGCCACCTAATCTGAGAGCAGCATAATGTAGGGTTAGAGGCACTGATTCCAGTAATGTGTCACTTACTGGGCTGTTTAGTGTTGTTTTGATAAAATCATTGATTTATCAGAAGGTAATTATCACTAGATGACTAGTAAGTTCTGTAGGACCCCACCCCCATCACTGATCAGTAGATTTCTGTGTACACTGAGCATGGGCAGAAAGCTGCCAATCAGTGGTGTGGGTGGGGCTATACAGAGCGCAGCATTCAGAGAGCTGCTAGATCTGCAGCAGATAAAACGGTGATTTTCTCAAAATGGCAACAAGTAGCTGAAAAAGTGACACATCGCTGGAATCAGGGTATCTGCCCCAATATTGTGCTGCTCTCAGATGAGGCAGCACAATTAATATTATGCCAAATTAATTTCCCATGAACTATCACATGATCTATCACAGGGGATCATGTGACATGTCACGTGATAAATCAGGTGTGTGGAGGGGGCCCGCGCCTTCTAAACTGCCCGGGGCCCTTGCTACTCTTAATCCACCCCTGCCTATATCCCCGGAGCGGCCTGGATGCCCAGTATGCCGGCGAGTCGCATACCTTGGGCGACTTTAAAGAAAGGCTGTATAGACTGTTCAAAGTTTATCCCCTGACAGAAGAACAGAAGGTAAGCATACTGATAGGGCAGTTAACTGGTGCGGCCCAGCGGGAGGTAAAGTCTTGGACAGCTGAGGAGAAAAGGACTGTAAGGGGGGTTCTGACCCGTCTACGGGACACCTTTGATACCCGTACCTCAGCAGAAATCAAAATGCGGTTCTATGGATGTAAGCAGCGAGCTCAAGATAGCATCCGAGATTATGCCCTAAATTTACAGGAAGCCTTGGGGGCAATTAAGCAAGCTGACCCTGGCAGCGTGCAGGATACAGATAAACTATTGACTGACCAGTTCATAGAAGGTCTGCTGTCCAGCGCCCACAGAACCCAGCTGCGCCTCATGGCCCTACAGAACCCCGATTTGACTTTTGCACAGTTCAACGATAGGGCCATCCGGGTGCTCCGAGAACCTGCACCGGGTGGCGCTGTAGCTTCCCGGCGCCCTGCCATCCCTTACCACCAGGGGGCGGCACCCTATCCCGCAGACCTTGTGGGGGCTGATGCGCAGGCCCTAAATCCATCCCCGCCTGCAAACCTGCACCATCAGGTCCAAGAACTAACAAAGAGTGTTGCTGCATTGTCCAGGACCGTACAGTCGTTACAGATGGACCCGTCAGGACCAATCAAGCTGGCTTCCAGTCCGGAGGATGTCCCGTGGCGTCGACGGAGGAGGATCCCGTCGTTCAGAGGGAGGCCCGCCGATCATTACACTGAGGATGGACAGCCGATTTGCCGCCGTTGCAGCCAGCCGGGACATGTAGCCAGGTACTGTACTTTAAATGGGTCCGACCTGGGGCAAAGGGCCAACCCCCAGGCATAAGGTCATCAGGCCCATCTAATTGGCGTGATAAGTAGGTAGGGGAACACCCGGTTTTACCCGTAGTGCTGGACGGTATCCCCATGAGTGCACTGCTGGACACCGGGTCCCAAGTGACTACCATCCAATATGTACTTTTCAAGCAGTACTGGAGTGACACTGATATAACTCGTTATCCAGATGATGACTTGAGCATCATCGCCAGCAATGGTCAACCCGTGCCGCAGGTGGGGTTCAGAGAGATGACCATTAAGATTGGTAAAGTTGAACTGCCGGCACAGGGAGTGATCATTGTGGACATTGACCGTCGAGAAAGTCACCCTAAAATAACCTTGGGTACTAATGTGATTGAAAATTGTCTTTCAGAAGCAATTGTAATTTTGCAGCAGGTGGCGATGAATGTGAGCTCCAGCCAGCAGAGGGTCCTCCAGAAGGAGATAAGAGCCCTGATGAGATGGCAACAGGTAGAACTGTCTGGTGGTGAGATCGGTAGCGTGAGGAATGGATGAGCGACCCGTTCCCCATTGCCATGCCCCCCAAAAGTGAAATGATCTGGTGTCGGAATGCAATCGGTTTAAGAGGGAGAGACTACCAAGCCATGGTAGAACCCGTGTACTCAGACAGCAGGCCCACCATTTTGACAGCCCAGGGGGTGGTCGATGTCCGCCATGGAAGGGTGCCCGTCTGGATCTTAAACATTGGGGAAAGGGAAGTACACTTGCCTTGGTACGCTACACTAGCCAAATTGTATACTGTTGAACACAATGCTGTCAGGGCCATGGAACCCTTGCCTCCATCTCCCCAAGCAGAGGGTAATGGTTCCCAGAAACCCAAGGAGGACTGGTGCCAGAAACTCCACGTGGGTGCTGACTCCACTCCCTTGCACCAAAAACAAGGAGTCTACCGGGTGGTTCAAGAGTACGAGAGAATCTTTAGTAAGCACCCGCTAGACTTCGGCAGAGTGAAAGGGGTAGAACACCACATCCCCATGGGGAGCCACCCACCAATAAAAGAAAGATACAGATCTGTACCACCCCGCACACTATCAGAACGCAAAGGGCATGCTGAGAGAAATGAAGGAAGCCGGGGTCATTAGAGACAGTTGTAGCCCCTGGGCAGCCCCCTTGGTTCTGGTAAAAAAGAAAGACTGTACTATGAGAATGTGCGTGGACTATAGAGAAGTCAATCGTATCACCCATAAAGACGCATACCCGTTGCCTAGAATAGAGGAGTCTTTGGTCGCACTAAATTCAGCTAATTTCTTCTCTACTTTGGACCTTACTAGTGGGTACTGGCAGGTTCCTGTGGCAGAGGCTGATAAGGAGAAGACCGCCTTCACCACCCCGATGGGATTAAGTGAATTCAACTATATGCCGTTCGGGCTCTGCAACGCACCCGGGACCTTCCAGAGGCTGATGGAATGCTGTTTAGGGCACCGAAACTTTGAGACGGTCCTACTTTACCTGGACGACATGATTGTCTATTCGAAGACTTACGAGGACCATCTAAAGCACCTGGCCGAGGTGTTCGATGCCCTGGCAGGCTTTGGCATGAAAGTGAAACCCTCCAAGTGCCATCTGTTAAAGCCGAAGGTACAGTACCTGGGACATGTGGTGAGTGCAGAAGGAGTAGCCCCCGACCCTGACAAAATCACGGCAATAAAGAACTGGCCAAGCCCCTCTAACATAAAAGAAGTGAGGCAGTTCCTCGGGTTGGTAGGCTACTACCAAAGGTTCATCCCCAGGTTCACCAAGATGGCAGCCCCTATGCAGGATCTCCTTATAGGACAATCTAAGAACAGAAGCCAAAAGCCACCCTTCAAGTGAGACAAGCCGGAAGAGGAGTCCTTCCGCCAGCTGAAGATGACCCTCACGGGGGATGAGATCCTGGCCTACCCTGATTATGGCCAGCCTTTTATCCTCCACACAGACGCCAGTAATGTGGGGCTGGGAGCCGTACTGTCACAGAACCAACAGGGCAGAGAAAGGGTGATCGCGTACGCCAGCCGGAAGCTGAGGCCCACCGAGAGAAACCCGGAGAATTACAGCTCCTTTAAGCTGGAGTCCTTGGCAGTGGTGTGGGACGTAACAGAACGTTTCAAGCATTACCTGGCCTCTGTGAAGTTCACTGTGTACACGGACAACAATCCGTAGACACATCTGGACAATGCGAGACTTGGTGCCCTAGAGCAGCGGTGGATGGCCCGGCTAGCAAACTATGACTTCACCATCAAGTACCGGGCAGGCCGAGCCAATGCCAATGCAGATGCCCTATCGAGAATTCCCCACTTGCCTGATGAGGGAGAAGATCCAGATGAGTTGGAGGAAATAGAGCTCCCTGCATTCCACCGGTACGGGGCCACTCAGTACTCCCACCGTGTAAGAGACAAAGACTTGACCACTGTCATGTTCAATCCCTTACCTCACCACGGCTGGGCTGAAACGGAAGATAGTGACCCTGCAATTCGCCTGGTGAAAGACCTGTTGACCCAGGCAGACGCTAGCCCTGGCTCGGACGCTCCAGAGGAAGCCAAGCAGTTATGGAAGGAGAAAAGCAGGCTATTCCTCTACGAAGGTAAGCTGTGCAGAAGGCTTGTCAACCACCGGACGCACGAGCTGAGCTGGCAGGTAGTGGTCCCGAGACGAGATGCAGCAATGGTCCTGGAGGCCTACCATGACAGAGCGGGACACTTCGGGTGGAAGAAACTGGAGTTCCTACTGAGAGAGCGGTTCTACTGGGTCGGAATGAGAGGGGCCATAGAGAAGTGGTGCAGGGACTGCGGCCCATGTAACCTCAGAAGGAAGGACGGTACCAGCCAGAAGACGCCCTTGATGCCCATCATCACCAGGCAGCCTCTTGAGCTGGTAGCTCTGGACCATGTGAAACTGGCTCCAAGCCGGTTGGGCTACGTCTATGCCCTGACAATAGTGGACCACTATTCCCGGTTCCTGGTGGTGGTTCCTGTTAAAGACTTGACAGCCCAAACAGCGGCCAGAGCCTTCCAACAACACTTCTGCCGTCCACACGGGTATCCGGAACAGGTCTTGACAGATCAAGGTCCAGGGTTTGAGGCTGAAATCTTCCAGGAGTTCTGCAACCTCTACGGCTGTAAGAAGATTCGGACAACGTCTTACCACCCACAAACCAACGGGCTATGTGAGAAAATGAATAATATCGTCATTGATCTCCTCAAAACGTTGCCCCTGGAAGAACGCAGCCTGTGGCCGGAGAAGCTGCCAGACCTGATAGACTTATACAACCATATCCTGGTGAATGCTACAAATTGCACCCCGGCTTACCTGATGAGGGCAAGACCAGGTAAGCTGCCGATAGACCTGGAGATGGGAGTCCTGACCCCCGAGGACACCTCCCCAGACGCAGACTGGGATACGGAACGGCGGCTACAGTACAAGAAGGTACAGGAGAGTGTGGAGAGGAGTCTGGCTCAAGCGAGAGAAAAGCAAGAGAGGCTCTTCAACCAACACGCCCCTGCTGGTCCCCTGGAACCTGGTGATCAGGTCCTGAAGCGGAAGAGAAGGCTTCACAAGCTAGATGACCAGTGGGAGAGCGACCCGTACACAGTACTGCAGTCCAACCACAACAACCCGAAGGTATGTGTAATTACCAAGGATGGAGGAGAAACCACTAGCACCGTCTCCAGAGACCACCTAAAAAGGTGCCCCAAGCAACTACAGAGTGCAGGAGAAGATCAAGATGACCTTGAACCCGCAGAAGACAAGAAAGAAATGATCAGCACAGTTCTTGGAGAGTTCCCCCGGTCCTGGACTCGGATAAATGATGCAATAGTGGTACCCGTCCTACACTTCCTTCAACCAACCCAGCAGGAACCTACAGGAGAGCAGGAGGAATTAGAAGACCAAGCAGCCCTAGAGGCAGAAGAACCCATGCCAGCAGCCCAAGAGAGTCAACCCTCTGCTGACAGTGAGCCTGCCATACCTGCGGTAAGCCAAAGGACCTGCAGATAGCTGCCTGCACTGCCTGTAAACCCAGCTAGAAGCTGTACCCTGAATGCTAGTGGGGAAAGTCAGGTTAGACCACCACCGGACAGTGGGTTACGCAGGTCAACCCGGAGCACTAGGGGGCAAATACCAGCTCGCTGGAAGATCTAAATGCTGTATATTGTAAATGTTTTATGTTTGTTGCCTGGTTGCTAATTATGTTTTTCCAGTCTTTCTAGTTCATGGACTAACAGGTTATGGACGCTGAATAACCGGAACTGTCTTGTAGATAGTTGCACTTGGTGCCCTCTTTCGAAGATGGCCACAGAAGAAAAATCTGTCCGGTGTGGCCTCCTTGTGGCCCAAAGTAGAGAGCTCAGCCTTGTCGCCACGCCGAAGGCCAGGAACTTGGGGTTTATGGAAACAGGTCCCCACACCGTGGAAAACTTCACCTTGTTGGGTGACATGGACACCCGGTCACGGAAGCGCTGTGACCTCAAGGACAAAATATACTTGTGTATATGTTATGTTGTCATTTATACCCTGTATTTGTGGTTCCTGTTTAGTCCGAAGTACTAAATTTTACTAGGGGAGAATGTGTCACCCCAGGCCTGGATGCCACAAACAATAATCTGTGTCTGAGAGCAGGAGGGAGGTCCACTGGTTAGGGACAATTAGCATACAGCACCTCCTGTCCCAGGCCAGCAGGGGGAGCTGGCTGCCCCTATAAAAGCTGGAACTGGGGGCAGGGTTAGAGAGAACTGGAAGACCTAGCTCAGGAGTGAGACTAGTCCCAGAGAAGGAGGGACAGTTCAGCTGTAGCTGAGGAGTCCGTGAGGCAGAGGAGAAACTGCAAGCCAGGGACAGAGGCGACGAGAGCCGGTCCTGGAAGAGAACCAATCTACCGGGCATTGGGGTCCGGGGCTGTCAGGGTTAGAAGCCCAGCAGCAGAGAACCAACCTGCGAGGGATTTCAGGTCCCTTGGCCTAAGAATCCTGGAGGCTCCGCCACACAGAGGGACCAGTACAGCGAGGAGCAAGCAACAGGTACCCAAGGCCCTAGTCGCATGCCATACAGGCGAGAAGTACACGGCCAGTTCAGGGACGTGGGCTATTACACCACGAAAAGGGGGATAGTCAGAAAGAGCATAGAGAGAACGGTAGGCCTACACACTCACCCTGACCAGTGGGGCTCGCCCGAATGCTCTCAGACACCCAGGCCCATTCCTAACCGGTACTGTTGGGTCATTAATAATATCTACAATAATGACCCTGAACTGTTTGAAGCGGACTCTGAACTCTTACTATTGCGGCCTGCACTATCACCCCCAACATCCACCTACACTGCCCTGAGGCTACACTCTTCCCGTGGGGAGTTATCCTACACCTGTGCTGCACACCAACACCAGCCTCAGCAGTCTGCCTCGCAGCGGCGGTTATCCCTGACCGCAATCCACGGGTGGCGTAGTCGGACATTCAAAACACTGATAAATAGACTGCCACTATTTGGTCTGACCACCCTGAGCCACGGGATCGGGTTACCACTACTACCCCCATCAGCACCGTACACTAGAAGGCCCGGTTCCGTGTACCCCACGGCCCAGGGGGCGAGTCATGTGCATCAAATTATACATACAGATATGGGGCAGTGGGGCTTCATACTATATACAGGTGCTTCTCACAAAATTAGAATATCATCAAAAGTTAGTTTATTTCATTTCTTCAATGCAAAAAGTGAAACTCCTATATTATATAGAGTCATTACACACAGAGTGATCTATTATATAGAGTCATTACACAGAGGGATCTATTATATAGAGTCATTACACACAGAGGGATCTATTATATAGAGTCATTACACAGAGGGATCTATTATATAGAGTCATTACACACAGAGGGATCTATTATATAGAGTCATTACACAAAGAGGGATCTATTATATAGAGTCATTACACACAGAGTGATCTATTATATAGAGTCATTACACACAGAGGGATCTATTATATACAGTCATTACACACAGAGGGTTCTATTATATAGAGTCATTACACACAGAGGGATCTATTATATAGAGTCATTACACACAGAGGGATCTATTATATAGAGTCATTACACACAGAGGGATCTATTATATAGAGTCATTACACACAGAGGGATCTATTATGTAGAGTCATTACACACAGAGGGATCTATTTTAAGTGTTTATTTCTGTTAATGTTGATGATTATAGCTTACAGCCAATGAAAATACAAACGTCATTATCTCAGTAAATTAGAATACTTCATAACAACAGCTTGAAAAATGTTTTTAAAATCCGAAAAGTTGGCCTACTGAAATGTATGTTCATTAAATGCCCTCAATAGTTGTTCGGGCTCCTTGTGCATCAATTACTGCATCAATGCGGCAATGTGGCATGGAGGGATCAGCCTGTGGCACTGCTGAGGCGTTATGGAAGCCCAGGTGGCTTTGATAGCAGCCTTCAGCTCATCTGTATTGAGGGGTCTGGGGTCTCATCTTCCTCTTGACAATACCCCATAGATTCTCTATAATAGATTCTCTATGGGGTAAAGGTCAGGCGAGTTTGCTGCCAATCAAGCATAGTGATACTGTTGTGTGTAAACCAGGTATTGGTACTTTTGGCAGTGTGGACAGGGGCCAAGTCCTGCTGGAGAATGACATTTCCATCTCCATAAAGCTTGTGGGCAGAGGGAAGCATGAAGTGCTGTAAAATGTCCTGGTAGACGGCTGCGCTGACTTTGGTCTTGATAAAACACAGTGGACCTCCACCAGCAGATGACATAGCTCCCCAAACCATCACTGATTGTGGAGACTTCACACTAGACCTCCAGCAGCTTGGATTGTGGCCTCTCCACTCTTCCTCCAGACTCTGGGACCTTGATTTCCAAATGAAATGCAAAATTTAATGAGCATCAGTCCAGGTCTTTTTCTCTTTGGCCCAGGTAAGACGCTTCTGGCGTTGTCTATTGGTCATGAGGGGCTTGACACAAGCAATGCGACACTTGTAGCCCATGTCCTGGATACGTCTGTGTGTGGTGGCTCTTGAAGCAGTGACTCCAGCAGCAGTCCACTCCTTGTGAATCTCCCCCAAATTTTTGAATGGCCTTTTCTTAGCAATCCTTTCAAGGCTGCGGTTATCCCAGTTGCTTGTGCACCTTTTTCTGCCACACTTTTTCCTTCCACGTCCATTAATATGCTCGGATACAGCACTCTGTGAACAGCTGCTTCTTTAGCAATGACCTTTTGTGGCTTACCCTCCTTGAGGAGTGTGTCAATGACTGCCTTCTGGACATCTGTCAAGTCAGCAGTCTTGCCCATGATTGTGGAGCCTACTGAAACTGACTAAGGGACCTTTTTAAATGCTTAGGAAGCCTTTGCAGGTGTTTCTTGTTAATTCTAATTTACTGAGATAATGACTTTTGTGTTTTCATTGGCTGTAAGCCATAATCATCAACATTAGCAGAAATAAACACTTAAAACAGATCACTCTGTTTGTAATGACTCTGTATAATATATGAGTTTCATTTTTTAGGATTGAAGAACTGAAATAAATTCACTTTTTGATGATATTCTAATTTTCTGAGAAGCACCTGTATGTAGCAGTGCGGCAATTATACTATATACAGTCAGGAGTATAAGTACTTGATACACTGAAAATTTCGAAAGTTTTTCCACCTACAAAGAATGAAGAGGTCTGTTTTGTTCTACTTAACTGCTGCAACTTGGACCTTTAACAGGATTTATATTTCACCTATGAGAAAGCATACTATGTGTATTTGGCAGATTAACTCAGGCTTGTTTATGATAAACTGAATACATGGATTGGAGTCCTATTTGTATACAGAATATTGACTATTAATGCTGGCAGAGTAAGTCTTAGGCTATATTCACACTAGGTGTTTTTTTTCTGCAGCAAAACATAATCTCTTGGCAGGAAAGAAGTAGCGTCAAAAACGCAGGTTTTGGTGTGTTTTTTTGCAGTGGTTCTTGGTGCATTTTTGGTGCGTTTTTCAGGATCCCAAAGTTCAGCTTTGCTTCCACCATAGACACATGAAAACAGGTCACCATTGCAAGACATATGTTCATGAAAAAGTACACATTACAAATGTAATAGGGGGGGGTGAATTGGTCTGGAATAGTTGAATTTGTAGGACACTATTTACTTTCACATTATGGTTTGCCATTGAGTTGCTCAGGCATTGTTCATTTTCACACCTCCCTGGGCCACACGTGTTGTTCAATCTCACACCTAGCTCAACCAATGTTTACTTTGTAGGCATCACTAATTTAATTAAACTGTAATAATCCAAGCTGCTATATCAGGTGACCAAGACAAGATGGTTTAAACTTGGGAAAATCACAAAAGTAAATGTGTGTCACATACTTGCTTTTTTCACTAAAAACGCAGCAAAATGTTCACACTAGGCTTTTTTTCGGCATATTTTTCCACCACCCTTTTTTTTAATGGGTGAAAAACGCTGAAACAAGTGACATACTCTATTGCAAAAAGCCATGGAAAGCACAAAATACTGAGGACAAATAAGCAAGCTTTGTGCATGAGATTTCGGAAATCTCATAGACTTTGTTGGTACTGTAAAACACAGCTGAAAATTTGCATAAAAAAGCCCGCTAAAAAAACGTCTAGTGTGAATATAGCCTTGTATAACAGTTCGCCAATGAGTTAGGATATATGACCACGATGCAGAAATGCTGCGGATTTTTCCTAAGCGTTTCTGCATCTCCCTGGATTGTCAAGCGCTTTGCCAAGTGATTTTAGCATCACTTGGAAAAATGCTTGACAACTTGGTCACACTATATAATTCCATGCAACCGGCATGGATTTATATAGTGTGACCAAGTTACAATGCTGCAAATGCAGCATCAATAATAAAAAAAAAGAATAATAATGGTGAAAAATAAAAAAAACCCATTATACTCATCTTCCGATGGTCCTCGATCTTCTTCTCTGGTGCGTCCGGTGTCTTCGGCGGATCACGGTGCTGTAAAAGGACCTTCCATGACGTCATTTAGTCATGTGACAGGTCACGCGACCGCCGATGTCAGCGGTCACGTGACCTGTCACATGACTAAATGGCATCATGGAAGGTCCTTTTACCACCGCGAGCAGCCGAAGAGCCAGCAGCACCGCCGGGAGCAGACAGGGGCCATCAGAAGGTAAGTATATGTTTATTTTTTATTTTAATTCTATTTTAACTACAGGTACTATGGTACCCGGGTCTGGAGGAGAGTCTCTTCATCTCCTGACCCGGGTACCATCCATGCATTGAGTCGTATAGTATCCACATGTGTATTTTTAGTCATTCGGATGTTATGCGTTCCAATGCAAGTCAATGGCGGCTAAATCGCAGCGACTCTGCAAAATTAAAGGACGTGCTGCGGATTTTTCCGCAATGATAATCCGCAGCGGAAATCTCCGCGGCATGTGCACAGCACATGCGGATTATCATTGGGAACCATTGCAGACCTATCACCAAGCGTTTTTTAAGTGTTTCCGCGGCGGAAGTTACGCTGCAGAAACGCCTAAGAAACGCATAGTGGGCACACAGCCTTAAAAGTTCTATGGTGAAGAAAAACACGTGAGTTAATAAATGCGAAATATACAATATTTCCCATAATATGACTGAGGATATCTTTAGGGTGTATTCACTGTTTTTTCTTCTGCAGCAAAAATGCTGTGTTTTACAGCACCATCTTAGTGAATGACATTTCTGAAATCTCATTCACATGCTGTTTTTTTGCATTTTTTTTAAATCTGCAGCTTGTCAAGTCTTTCAGAGGTTTTGCAGCATTTTTCACCCATTCAAATGAATGGAAAAAAAAACACAAGTAAAAACACCTGAATTTTAAGCAGCGTTTTTCCTGCCTCCTTTGATTTTTGAGGTAGAAAAAAAATGCTGCCAAAATACAACTTGTGAACACACCTTTATCCTGGTTGTGTTCTAATTGGATATAAAATAGAACGGCCATGATAACATGGGTAGTTAATTGTATGGTGTTTTCACTTTATATATTACCAGGCCGCATTCTATTTGCGCAGAGCTGCTCCGTGAAGATTCTATCACAAGATTCCGTGATGACATCACAGGTGATGGTGACATCACTGCTCACAGGCGCTATATATGCAATGCACATAGGCTCACCCGTGCCTTTCTTGGCTCTATAGTGACTGATAGCACTTGCAGTTTTTCACTATGGCTGGAATTGTTTTGGACATTTCTCAGGTAAAAGCACTATTGTTGATCCTTATGATCAATCGTCCTAACAGTGTGCTTCTACCACCCGATGGCGTCCTCAGCTTCACTCACCGGCTGGTGATGGAGCTAGTAAAGGATTGCCTGACCAAACACCGACAACGTCGTCTAACGTCAGACTATCTGACGGATTTACTTCAGAACATCAGGACATTACTACACCAGGTAAGTGGCGGACACTCTGCACAGAACATCTCAATATTAACAGATAATAATGGAGGGATAGAAGCTTTTTCTTCTAATATATCGTATTTTGCAGACCATAAGACGCACCAAAATTTTTTGGGAGGTAAATAGGAAAAACATTTATTATAATAAAATGGGGGTCTGTCTTATAGTCCGAATTTTCGGTTGCTTACTGAGGGGGGGTGGTGGCAGTGGAGCGAGGTCACAGGAGGCAGAGTCGCTGCTGCAGGAAGTCGGCAGTAGGAGTGGGGCGCTGCTGCGGGCTCCAAGCTGGGAGGAGCGGGGTGTCCAGAAGGTACGAGGCTGCGGGCCCTGGGCTTCAAGGAAATGTTAGCGGTAATTCAGGAGGGGAGGCCCTGCTCTGCTTATTGATTTCTCTGCAGTGGGCTTCAAGAAGTAGGCTGCTGGAGATGGCCAATACGCAGTTTGAGATCTCAGCTCCTCATTGAGCCGAGATCTAAATCTGCACATGCACTGCCTCCAGCGGCCATTTGCCTGAAGCCCACCGCCAGAAATTCAATGGGCAGAGCGGGGACTCCCCTCCTAAATCACCGCTAACATTTCCTTGAAGCCCAGGGCCCGCAGCCTCGCACCTCCTGGACACCCCGCTGGCCCGCAGGAGCGCCCCACTTCTACTGCCGGCTTCCTGCAGCAGTGACCCTACTTCCTCTGACCTCACTCCACCACAGCCACCCCCCTGGTAAGCTACATTCAGACAATTATTATTATTAATAATCTGTCTGATATGCTGGGGTGGAGAGTTCCAGAGTAGGGGGGATGCACGGGAGAAATCTTGTATGCGATTGTGGGAAGAGGAGATAAGAGGGGAGTAGAGAAGAAGATCTTGTGAGGATCGGAGGTTGCGTGCAGGTAAGTACCGGGAGACTAGGTCACAGATATATGGAGGAGACAGGTTGTGGGTGGCTTTGCATGCCAAGGTTAGGGTCTTGAACTGGAGTCTCTGGGTAATGTGGAGCCAGTGAAGGGATTGGCGGAGCGAGGGGAAAAGCCAGGGAATAGCGGGGGGACAGGTGGATTTGACGCGCCCCTGGGCCTGTGTCGCGCTGCGTTGCGCACGCGGGAGCTTACCCGGAGCCGGATCTGTTTAGGGTTGTAGTCTCGTGGCGGTGACCCGGTCCGTGCCCAGGGAGTCAAACTGGACGGCAGTCTGTTAGCGGTAGAAAATGGTTGATGACTACGCCACCCGTTGAATGCAGCCAGGGGGCTGCTGCTGCAGGGCAGACCGCTGAGGCCGGTGGAAGGATGGTGCAGCGTGATAGTATAACCCCCAACGGGAGGGGTATGGCCTCAGGGCAGCCGACGTGGATGATGGGGGTAGCAGGAACCACTCAGAGACGGTATGGTAGCGTTCAGGGTCTTTACTGGTAACAACGATAGACCCTCCCGGAGTACTTGCTAGCGAACGGGGCCTGGTCAGTCCTTGAGCAGATGGGATCTCCCCTGGCCAGGCGTAGTTGTAGGCCTCCCAAGCTGACTGTACTCTTCTGGCTACCTTGCTAGAAGCTGATGTAAGTAGCCCACGTCCCTGAGTGTACCGTGTGGTGCTCACCCGTATGGCCGGTGACTCGGGGCCTTCTAATGGCTTCCGCTCCACGATGGCGGTGCTGGTCCCACGCGTGCGACCGGGCCTTCGGGCTTCTGGGCCAGGGGACCTGAAATCCCCTGCCTGACGGATTCTGCTGCTGGGTAGAAGTTAGTCCCCACAGCCTCGGACTCCGGGTCCGGTAAAGAATCTTCTTAGTCAGGGCGAGCTCTTTAGCTGCCAGCCCCTGACTCCTTGTGACTCTGCTGCTTCCTATGCTGCTCTTGTCTCTACTCTTCCTGGACTCACTAACCCTGCCTCAGCCCCGGGTTTATACAGGGGAAGTTCTTCCCCTCCCAAGGCTGGGCAGGAGGTGTGGCATGCACAGGATCCCTGACCAAAGGACCTCCCACCTGCTCTCAGACGTAATATCTCTATCACTGTGACAACCAGACCCCTGGGGTGTCACACTCCCCCCTAGTGAAATTTAGTACTCCGGGACTAAACACTTTTTAGAAAAATATAACAAGGTATATCAAAGAACAATAAAATACAATAAGGAAACACAATAAGATGGTCACGGATGTCCGCAACCGGGTGCAGTCTTTGAAGAAAAGCAAAGGTGTCCATTTCACCAACACAGGGAGACGTAACCAGGTAGGGGTCTGTCCTACCCCGAGTCCTTAACAGTCTCTAGTCCATCCTGGGTTACGCTCCAACTATATACAAAGGATTCCCGGTAAATCCACCGAAGACTCCTAAAAACAACTAGAAACACAAAATTACACACAAGCAACAATAAACAGGTAAACATTGTAAAACAACTTAAACATTTAGATCCTCCAACGTGCAGGTAACTGGCCTCTAGTGGCCCTAGTGGACCTACGGAGCTGACTGTCTGGCCCTGAACTACAGGGTGTAGGAGCTGTCAAGGGTAAACTGGGCAGCTGTCTACCGGCTCTTTGTCTCACTAGGGGTACGGCAGGCTCACTATAAGCAGAGGGTGGATTCTCCTGTTCCGCTTGGGTGGAGTCTTCTGCCTCCTGGACCGGCTGCTCTTCCAGCTCTACCCGTTGCTCCGTAGGTTCTTGGGATGATGGTTGGAGGAAGGTGAGTACGGGTACCACAACTGCACCATTGACTTGAGTCCAAGACCGAGGGAAGTCCCCGAGCACGGTACTAACCATATCTTCCCTTTCTCCCACGGGTCGATGGTCTTCTTGTTCCTCTTCAGGGTTCCTCAGTTGTTCGGGACACTTCTTCAGGTGGTCCCGGGATACAATGGCTGTGGTTTCCCCTCCGTCTTTACTGATGGTACAGACCTTCGGGTTCTCGTGGCTTGAGGGCAGTACGGTGTACGGGTCCTTCTCCCACTGGTCGTCCAACTTGTGGAGCCGTCTCTTCCTCTTCAAGACCTGCTCTCCGGGTACCAGGGGAACAGCGGGAGCATACTGGTTGTAAGTTTTCTCTTGTCTTTCCCTAGCCTGACAGAGACTTCGCTCCACGCTCTCCTGTACTTTCCGGTACTGCTGCTGCCTCTCTGTGTCCCAGTCCGTTTCTGGTGAAGTGTCCTCGGGCGTCAGGACTCCCATTTCCAGGTCAACAGGTAACTTACCAGGTCTTGCCCTCATTAGGTAAGCCGGGGTACAGTTGGTGGAACCTACCGGGATGTGGTTGTATAGGTCCACCAGATCGGGCAACTTCTCAGGCCACAGACTTCGTTCTTCCAGGGGCAACGTTTTTAGAAGATCCATTACCACCTGGTTCATTTTCTCACAAAGTCCATTAGTTTGCGGATGGTAGGGTGTCGTCCTTATCTTCCGGCAGCCATACAGATTGCAGAATTCCTGGAAGACCTCCGCTTCAAAGGCAGGTCCCTGGTCCGTCAGCACTTGGTCCGGGTACCCGTGTGGACGGCAAAAGTGCTGCTGGAAGGCTCTAGCTGCTGTTCGAGCCGTTAAGTCCTTGACGGGGACGACAACCAGAAACCGGGAGTAATGATCCACGATGGTTAACGCGTAGACGTAGCCACTTCTGCTGGGGGTCAGTTTTACATGATCCAAGGCTACCAGTTCCAACGGTTGCCGGGTGACGATGGACTGCAGGGGAGTCTTCTGGCTGGCCCGGTCCTTCCTTCTCAGATTGCACGGGCCACAGTCTCTGCACCACTTCTCGATGGTTCCCCTCATGCCTACCCAGTGGAACCGCTCGCGCAGCAGGAACTCCAGCTTTTTCCACCCGAAGTGTCCAGCTCCGTCGTGGTATGCCTCCATCACCATGGCTGCGTCTCTTCGTGGCACCACTACTTGCCAGAGTAGTTCATGCGTCCTGGAGTTAACCATTCTGCGGCACAACTTCCCCTTGTAAAGGAACAGTCGACTCTTCTCTGCCCATAGTTGTTTGGCTTCCTCTGGAGCGTCTGATTCCAGGCTAGCCTCCGGGCGAGTCAGCATCTCCTTCACCAGTCGGACGGCAGGGTCGCTGTCTTGCGTTTCCGCCCAGTTGTAGTGAGGTAAGGGGTTCAACGTAGCAGCCTGCTTACTCCTTACCCGGTGGGAATACTGGATAGTCCCATGACGGTGGAACGCAGGGAGTTCAACTTCTTCCAGTCCCTCCGGATCTTCTCCTCCGTCCGGCAGGTTGGGCATCCTGGACAGGGCGTCCGCGTTGGTATTGGAGCGCCCTGCCCGGTATTTAATTGTGAACTCGTAGTTGGACAGACGGGCCATCCACCTCTGCTCCAGGGCACCGAGTCTTGCCGTGTCCAGGTGTGTCAGCGGGTTGTTATCCGTGTATACGGTGAACCGGGAAGAAGCGAGGTAATGCTTAAAGCGCTCGGTGACTGCCCATACCATGGCCAGGAACTCTAGCTTAAATGAGCTATAATTCTCGGGATTCCTTTCGGTGGGTCGTAGTTTTCGGCTGGCATAGGCGATTACTCGCTCTTTCCCCTGCTGAATCTGGGACAGTACGGCTCCTAGCCCGACGTTACTGGCGTCGGTGTAGAAGATGAAGGGCTGGCTATAGTCCGGATACGCCAAGATTTCATCCCCCGTGAGGGCCATCTTCAGCTGGCGGAAGGACTCTTCCTCTAGCTCTTCCCATTTGAAGGGCGGCTTCTGGTTCTTGGCCTTCCGGGACTGGCCTATCAGGAGGTCCTGCATAGGCGCCGCCTTTTTGGTGAAACCGGGAATAAACCTTCGGTAGTAGCCTACCAACCCTAGGAACTGCCGCACTTCTTTTACGCTGGAAGGGCTTGGCCATCCTTTGATTGCGGTGATCTTATCGGGGTCGGGAGCCACTCCGTCAGCGCTCACCACGTGTCCCAGGTATTGCACCTTTGGTTTCAGGAGGTGACACTTGGAGGGTTTCACCTTTAGGCCGTAACTCGCCAGAGCTTCGAACACCTCCGCCAGGTGTTTCAGGTGGTCCTCATACGTTTTGGAGTATACGATGACATCGTCCAGGTACAACAGGACCGTCTCGAAGTTTCTGTGGCCCAGACAGCACTCCATTAATCGTTGGAAGGTTCCTGGGGCGTTGCAGAGTCCGAACGGCATGCAGGTGAACTCGCTAAGTCCCATCGGGGTGGTGAATGCGGTCTTCTCCCGGTCCGCCTCTGCTACAGGAACCTGCCAGTACCCGCTAGTGAGATCCAAGGTAGAGAAGAAGTTAGCAGATCTTAAAGCAGCCAATGACTCCTCTATCCTTGGTAAGGGGTACGCATCCTTGTGTGTGATACGGTTGATTTTCCGGTAATCTACACACATCCTCATGGTGTTGTCTTTCTTTTTGACTAAAACTAGTGGGGCTGCCCAGGGGCTACAGCTATCCCGGATTACCCCAGCCTCCTTCATGTCTCTAAGCATCCCCTTGGCGTGTTGGTAATGTGCAGGGGGTACGGGTCGATACCTCTCTTTTATGGGAGGATGATCTCCCGTGGGGATGCGGTGTTCTACCCCCTTGACTCGCCCGAAGTCTAACGGGTGTTTACTAAACACTCTCTCATACTCTTGAACCACCCGATAGACTCCTTGTTTCTGGTGTGAGGGAGTGGAGTCAGTACCCAGATGTAGTTGCTGACACCAGTCCTCCATGTCTTTCTTAGAGCCGTTACCTTCCTCCGGGTGAGATGGAGGCAAGGGTTCCACAGATTGTATAGAATTTTGATTAGTGGTATATAATTTGGCTAGCGTGGCATACCGGGGCAGGTACACTTCCCTCTCCCCGATATTTATTATGCGAACGGGCACCCTCCCATGGCGTACATTGACCACCCCCCGTGCTGTCAAAATGGTGGGCCTACTGTCTGAGTAAACTGGTTCTACCATTGCCTGGTAATCTCTACCTCTCAGACCAATAGCTGCCCGGCACCAAATCATCATTTCACTTTTTGGGGGCATGGCAATAGGAAAAGGGTCACACATTCTTACGCTACCAATCTCACCGCCGGAGAGTTCCACTTGTTGCCGTTGCATCAGTGCCCGGATCTCTTTCTGGAGCACCCGCTGCTCGCCGGAGCTGGCATTCTTGGCAACCTGCTGTAAAAGGAAAATCACCTCTGCAAGACAATTTTCAATTACATTAGTTCCTAGAGTTATTTTTGGGTGACTCTCATGTTTGTCAATATCTACAATGATCAGTCCCTGTGCGGCCAGTTCGACTCTACCAATTTTGATGGTCACCTCTTTAAATCCGATCTGTGGCACGGGCTGACCATTGCTGGCGATGATACTCAAGTCGTCGTCAGGGTAGCGGGTAATATCCGAGTCATTCCAGTACTGCTTGAAGAGCACGTACGGGATGGTGGTGACCTGTGACCCGGTGTCCAGTAGGGCACTCATGGGAATGCCATCCAGTACCACAGGCAAGACTGGACGTCCTCCCACATATCTGTCGCGCCAGTTCGATGGGCCTGGTGATCTTTTTCCTGGGGGTTGGCCCTCTACCCCAGGTTGTGCCCGTTTAAAGAACAGTACCTTTCCATATGTCCGGGTTGATTGCAGCGGCGGCAGATGGGTCGTCCGTCCTCGCTGTATCGGTCACTGGGTCTTCCTCTGGCCGGTGGGGTCCTCCTTGGTCGACGCCACGGGATGTCCTCCGGTCCGGATGCCAGCTGGATCTTCCCTGGAGTGGAAACCTGTAAAGACTGCACAGTTCGGGTTAGCGCAGCAACGCTTTTAGCTAGCTCTTGGACCTGATGGTGTAGGTCTGGAGCCGGGTCATTGTCCAAAGCCTGCGCATCAGCTCCCACAGGCCCTGCTGACAAGGGCGCCGCCTCCTGGTAGTAAGTGGTAGTGGGGCGTCTGTGGGTCACAACGCCACCTGGTGCCGGTTCTCGGAGCACCCGGATGGCTCTGTCCTTGAACTGTGCAAATTCTAGATGAGGGTCCTGTAAGGCCATTGCCCGCAACTGGGTGCGGTGGGCATTGCAATATAAACCCTCTATAAATTGTTCGGTCAACAGCCTGTCCTCGTTTCCCACTCCATTAGGGTCGGTCTGCTTAATGGCCCTCAGGGCCTCTTGTAGGTTGAGTGCATAGTCCCTTATACTCTCATGCGCTCGCTGCTTGCACCCGTAGAATCTAAGTTTAATCTCGGCTGAGGTGCGGGTATCAAAGGTGTCCTTCAGCCGGGTTAGTATCCCTGCGACAGTCTTCCTCCCAGGTGGCCAGGATTTTACTTCCCTTTTGGCTGCCCCAGTTAGTTGGGCCACCAGGATGCTCACTTTTTGCTCTTCTGTGAGGGGGTACACCTGGAAGAGGCTATCCAGCTTTTCTCTAAAGTCATGCAGGGTATGTGACTCCCCTGAGTACTGGGGTAGCCAAGCTGCTCCCGGGATATAGGGCATGGTGAAGGGCATAACTGCAACAGCGGTAGCGCTGGCGGGGGTTGAGGCAGTGGAGCTCTCCTCCGTATCCGACATCTTCCTCCCCCCTAGTGGACCGTGGCCTACCTTGCGATGATCCTGTTCCGTAGGCCGCGGCTCCGCAGTGGATCGTCAGGGTTGAGGACCTTCCGTCGCGCTCCTGTGACGTCGGCGTCTGCTGGGCTCCTTCCAGGACCTTACGCAACGTCCGGACGTGAGGCGGGGCTTCAGTTCTCGCGCGCTTTCGGAGTCCACGCCCCTCTTCTTCCCGCGCGGCGTCCTCAAGATGGCGTCCAATGGCGGGAAAACTCCACGGATGGCGGGAAGAAGGCTGAAGATGGCGCCGGATGGCGGGAATCTTCACCGATGGCGGGAATCTTCACCACTGGTAAGTTTGAACAGTCTTTGCTTTTCAGGCACGCAGTACCCGGTGGTTGCGGGCACGTGATCCTGCCGACTACGCCAAAGTTGACGCGCCCCTGGGCCTGTGTCGCGCTGCGTTGCGCACGCGGGAGCTTACCCGGAGCCGGATCTGTTTAGGGTTGTAGTCTCGTGGCGGTGACCCGGTCCGTGCCCAGGGAGTCAAACTGGACGGCAGTCTGTTAGCGGTAGAAAATGGTTGATGACTACGCCACCCGTTGAATGCAGCCAGGGGGCTGCTGCTGCAGGGCAGACCGCTGAGGCCGGTGGAAGGATGGTGCAGCGTGATAGTATAACCCCCAACGGGAGGGGTATGGCCTCAGGGCAGCCGACGTGGATGATGGGGGTAGCAGGAACCACTCAGAGACGGTATGGTAGCGTTCAGGGTCTTTACTGGTAACAACGATAGACCCTCCCGGAGTACTTGCTAGCGAACGGGGCCTGGTCAGTCCTTGAGCAGATGGGATCTCCCCTGGCCAGGCGTAGTTGTAGGCCTCCCAAGCTGACTGTACTCTTCTGGCTACCTTGCTAGAAGCTGATGTAAGTAGCCCACGTCCCTGAGTGTACCGTGTGGTGCTCACCCGTATGGCCGGTGACTCGGGGCCTTCTAATGGCTTCCGCTCCACGATGGCGGTGCTGGTCCCACGCGTGCGACCGGGCCTTCGGGCTTCTGGGCCAGGGGACCTGAAATCCCCTGCCTGACGGATTCTGCTGCTGGGTAGAAGTTAGTCCCCACAGCCTCGGACTCCGGGTCCGGTAAAGAATCTTCTTAGTCAGGGCGAGCTCTTTAGCTGCCAGCCCCTGACTCCTTGTGACTCTGCTGCTTCCTATGCTGCTCTTGTCTCTACTCTTCCTGGACTCACTAACCCTGCCTCAGCCCCGGGTTTATACAGGGGAAGTTCTTCCCCTCCCAAGGCTGGGCAGGAGGTGTGGCATGCACAGGATCCCTGACCAAAGGACCTCCCACCTGCTCTCAGACGTAATATCTCTATCACTGTGACAACCAGACCCCTGGGGTGTCACAGATTAGTCAGACAGCAGAGTTTAGGATAGATTGGAGGGGTGCGAGAGTGTTAGAAGGGAGGTCAAAAATTTTGGAAAAAAAGGCATCTTATAGTCCAAAAAATACGGTAAAACACAACGAGTCCCCAAATACAGTATGTAGTCATTGTATCTGCAGACAGAGAACCGATGTCACATACAATTTCCGCCTCCATTCTGATCGCTCTCATCTCAAAATTCTCCTTTCCATTTTTCCTTCTTTATAGGCTGAAGAAAGATCTCAGACTGAAGATTTGGCTGTCTTTAAAGAACTGGCCGAAAAAGTCCTGTCTATACTAGAACGCTCATTGGAACGCCCGGTAAGGATCAATATTAATAGACGTATCTTAATCCACCGTATCTGAGGAGACTTTCTGAGAAAAGGTCTGAAGATGGCGCGGGATTTGTATCGTTACAATTGGTGCATCTGTAAATGTTGGTTTAGTCCTTCATGATTTATGTATTTGGTGATTTAGTGAAATCTTCCACATAGTAATTATATACATTATATCTATCAGGAAACAACAGGAGGCGACGCCAAATATGGGCAAAATGTGACCCCGAAAATCCCTGACCCTAATAGGAGTCAGCCGGAGCTGAACAGCGATCTGATTACAGGTGAGCGATCACCCGACCTTCTACAAGGAATATCCAGATATTACAGAGGACGGAGGATAATGTTAGATTTACTCTCTACTCTGTGTAATGGGAACCTGGCAGCACATTGTTACATATAGAAGTAGTGGTGTGACGGTATAGGCCATTGTCCCCTAATAATAATTGTTTGTAGAAATCCAATGTGCCAGTCAGGAGAAATGTAAAGTAGACACCATATTCAAATTAGAATGGAAGTGCACTGGGGGCGTGAAAGAAGAAATCCAAGTGCAGTGACACGCCCCCAGTGCACTTCCAGGCTAATTTGCAAATCTCTCCTATGTTTCAGCTCTCTTACCATCACTCATATGTGCAGCGTGGGTGGGGGCTTCCTCATTCATGTGATGGAGGGTCCATTCTGCAGTGCTATAGCAAGTAACATGAAATTAATTAAATTTAAATTGCATTACTGCTCTATAAAATGGGAAAAAACTAAGATACTGAGCACATAATTTGGCCAATTCATGAATGCCCAGCAGCCAATGACAAGGCGATCTTTTTGTTGGAATCCTCTCCTAATGTGAATCCTCTCCTAGGCTGAAGCCTACATTTATATGGGTAGGTAGGATCCTGTTGTAATTAAAACCACCCCGGGCTGATGGGTGGAGATAGGTTCCCAGCAAAAAAGGTCGCCTTGCCATGACTGCTGGGCATGCATCGAGCAAAAGAAGGTCGCCTTGCCGTGGCTGCTAGGCATGCACCCAGCAAAACAAGGTCGCCTTGTCGTGACTGCTGGGCATGCACCCAGCAAAAGAAGGTCGCCTTGTCGTGACTCCTGGGCATGCACCCAGCAAAAGAAGGTCGTCTTGCCGTGACTGCTGGGCGTGCACCCAGCAAAAAAAAAGGTCACCTTGCCGTGGCTACTTGGCATGCACCCAGAAAAAGAAGGTCGCCTTGCCGTGGCTGCTGGCCATGCATGAATTGGCCAAATTATGCGCTAAGTATCTTCCTTTTATCCTATTTTATACAGCAGTAATGCAATTCAAATTTCATTTATTTCATGTTTACATGCTATAGCGTTACAGAGTGCAACTTTGTTAGTTATGTATTTGGATGGCTACTCTTAGTATGCACCTGTTCACACCCATTTTCTTTTCGGAAGTGATGGTCAGTCTTTTGTTATTTATGAAGGGGTTCCTCCATCATTTACATTACATTTATCTATGGATTCCCCGTATATTCTCATATATGGTGTTAATTACATGTGAATTACAGGGAATCTGTCACCAGGTTTATGCTATTTGGTCTGAGAGAAGCATGATGCAGGGACAGAGACCCTGATTCCATGTGTTGATTACTTTACTCGGTGGAGCAGTTGTGATAAAATCACAATTTTTTTCTGCTGCAGAGCTCTGAATGCTGAGTCTTGTATAACCCCGCCCACACCATTGATTGGCAGCTTTCTGTGTACACTGTGCATAGGCAGAAAGCTGCTAATCAGTGGTGGAGGCAGGGGTACAGAGCAATAGGACTACCTGGCTAGACAGATAGTCTTCTAGTGATAATCTACTGATTTTATTGAAACAGCCACACACAGCCTAGTAAGTAACACATCACTGGAATCAGGGTCTCTGCCCCTACATCATGGTGCTTTCAGAATACATAGCAAACACCTGGTGACAGATTACCTGTAAGTCCTCCTCTGTGTGATCTCCCACATTATCCAGAATGTTATAGTAATGTATGATGACCGTTGCAGGGCGGCTCCAGGATTTCGTGGGCCCTGGGCGAAAGAGTCTCAGTGGCCCCTTTAACACATACCACGATTCATGATGCACAGATACCGCAGATAAATATATATACATATATGTATATATATATATATATATATATATATATATATATATATAGTACAAGGCCGAAGATTTCACTTCTTACATTACATGAGCGATATCTATTGTAAATTCCACAATAACTCAGAAAGCGGCGAATCCTCACAGCTCACAGTGCAGACCGGACAGTAATGTCCTCCACACAGTATAATGGCACCACATAGTCCTCTATACCGTATTATGAGCTCCATATATTGCTCCATATAGAATAATGGACCCCATAAAATGCTCCACGCAGGCTGTGCCCCCATATAATGCCCCATGCAGGCTGTGACCCCACACATAATGCCCCATGCAGGCTGTGCCCCCCACATAATGCCCCATGCAGGCTTTGACCCCCCACATAATGCTCCATGCAGGCTGTGACCCTCACATAATGCCCCATGCAGGCTTTGACCCCCCACATAATGCCCCATGCAGGCTGTGCCCCCCCCCACATAATGCCCCTTGCAGGATGTCCCCCTCCCACATAATGGCCCATGCAGGATGTCACCCCCCATATAATTCCCCATGCAGAATGTCCCTCCCACATAATGCCCCATGCAGGCTGTGCCCCCCACATAATGCCCCATGCAGGCTGTGCCCCCCCACATAATGGCCCATGCAGGATGTCACCCCCCATATAATTCCCCATGCAGGATGTCCCCTCCACATAATGCCCCATGCAGGATGTCCCACCCCACATAATGCCCCATGCAGGATGTCCCCCACACATAATGCCCCATGCAGGATATCCCCCCCACATAATGCCCCATGCAGGATGTCACCCCCCATATAATTTCCCATGCAGGATGTCCCCCCCCACATAATGCTCCATGCAGGATGTCCCACCCCACATAATGACCCATACAGGATGTCACCCCCCATATAATGCCCCATGCAGGATGTCACCCCCCCATATAATGCCCCATGTAGGATGTCACCTCTCACCCCATATATTGGCCCATGCAGGATGTCACCTCTCACCCCATATAATGCCCCATGCAGGATGTCACTTCTCCCCCCATATAATACCCCATGCAGGATGTCACTCCCCCCATATAATGCCCCATGCAGGATGTCACCCCCCATATAATGCCCCATGAAGAATGTCACCTCTCACCCCATATAAAGCCCTATGCTGGATGTCACTCCCCCCCCCATATAATGACCCATGCAGGATGTCACTTCTCCCCCTCATATAATACCCCATGCAGGATGTCACCCCCCTATATAATGCCCCATGCAGGATGTCCCCCCCATATAATGCCTCATGTAGGATGTCACCTCTCACCCCATATAATGCCCCATGCAGGATGTCACTCCCCCCCATATAATGCCCCATGCAGGATGTCACTTCTCCCCCCCATATAATACCCCACGCAGGATGTCCCTTCCTCCCCCCCATATAATGCCCCATACAGGATGTCACTTCTCCCCCCATATAATGCCCCATACCTCCATACATAAAAAAAAAATCAAATGCTCATCTCACTGCTCACCAGCTGTGGAGAGGTAAGTATTGTGCCGGCCGTGGTCCTGGGTAAGCATTGAGGGGGGGGGGGGAGCAAGGCCCGCCTACTCAGGGCCCCGGCACTTGCCTGGGTGTGCTGGGTGCTAGCGCCATGTCTGCCCAGCGTCCGGTTTGTATCCTCCCAACATCATATCAGTGTAAATCATCTGGGACATAATATGGGGGGAGAAGTTTTTGCATCTGTAACTTTTTTCCTGCATCTTCAATAAATCAGTATTATTTCTTATTCTTTTATAGAGCGTGATCGATTCATTGGTTCCGGCGAGAAAGCCGCATATGACCGACTATGAAACTTCCAAACTCATCAGCAGTGGAAATTTTGGGTGAGATTTCTGTTGCCATAATCCACATTTCTCAGGGTTCCCTATGACAATGCTTCTGCCCCTGCACTCTGCCATTCAGTGTTATCATAGGGAAATTATGTGATCTGTAGCAAATCAAACTGCAAGGAAAGTGATTTAAATAATATAATTACATATAATATAATATATAATAATATAATATTATTACATTCGCCTGTGCTAGACTCTCATCTGTTCTTATGCTGCCTCCTCCACCTGAGCTTTTCTGCTCTCCACTCTGATCTTTGTTTTGATGGGGGGGCTCCATTATGAAGCTGATCAGAGAAGTTGGCTACACATGGTCACATGAAGGGTGACACCATATTGACGTCAATGACATCTACACCCTCCACCATGACCATGTGGGCCCAATCACTGGCCTCAGCAGCAGAAGAGAGCCCTGGAGCACATTCATTTTGGACCAATTTTATTTGCACTAAATTGTATTTGGTCAGTTATAGCGAATCTGCCCAAAGAGAATTTCAGTAGATTCTCGTATCTATAATGTGACCTGGGTGATGGCTCCGGCAGAAGTGGCATTGTGGAGACCTCCAATAGGTGATCTATGTAGTGCTATTTTATGTATTTCTAGATGTGGATTTATAGTGGCGGCCAGACTTCTAGTATTAAACATATGCAAATTGTCTCTTCTGAGATGAAGCAAACTAGAACTCCACCTATAGGAAGTAGCAATCCTAAAAGTCAATATCGACCCTTTAACAAGCCTTGTCACATGACTTAGGATAATAGCCAAAACCAAAATCTCAATTTGCAGGTACTGTGTTCTGGGGTACTGCCCCTCTTCAGTGCAAAGTGTGAGATATGGTTTGACTGGGTGAGAGGTGTCTGACCGGTATCCAAGGGGTTGACATTTCTCCTTGCGGACATGAGGAGACTTTTAAGCCACAATGCTCCTCTGGGAAATAGGATTGCTACTTCCCATAGGTGGCACTAGGGTGCTAGTTCTCTTCCTCTCTGAAAAGAGACAATTTGCATATTTCCCAGAAGAGCATTGCAGCTTAAAAGTCTCCTCACCTTGACATGCTTAACATGGCTTTTTCCGCAAGGAGAAACGTTACCGCTTGGATCCCGGTCAGATGCCTCTTACCCAGCCAAACCATATCTCACACTTTGCACTGATGAGTGCTTGTACCCCAAAACATAGTGTCCGAAAATTGAGATTTTGGTTATGGCTATTATTCCATGTCATGTGATAAGGCTCGTTAAAGGGTCGATATTGACTTTTAGGATTACTACTTCCTATAGGTGGCACTAGAGTTCTAGTTCTCTTCCTCTCTGAAGAGACAATTTGCATATTTCCCAGAGGATCATTGAGGCTTAAAAGTCTCCTCACCTTGACAAGCTTAACATGTCACTCTCCGCAAGGAGAAATGTTACCAGGATACCAGTATTAAACATATAATGATTTCTATAGGTGGATTATTAATAAGGATTTATTATAACCGATGGATTCTCCTTCTCTCCAGGGCCGTCTACTTAGTGCATCATAAAGACTCACACCAGACCTTTGCTATGAAGAAAATGGCTAAGCGGAACCTAAATACTGCACAGAGATTGGAATGGGCCTTTCTGGAGAGGGACATCTTAACATTTGCTGATTGTCCCTTTGTGGTCTCCATGCTCTGCTCCTTTCCAACTAGATCTCACCTGTGTATGGTCATGGAGTATGTAGGAGGTAAGACACATCTATTGTATTATATTCAGCCCATGTCTGCTTTCATCTTATCACTGCTCATATCATTAGGACATTGTTGGTTACATCCCCACAGAGCATTTACTATAGGTTATCTATTACCAAGATGCTCGTAAATTCATTGATCTTGGTGCAGGGGCGCTATGGGGCTCATCAGTCGGAGGGGGTCTGTCGACGCTCAGCAGTGGGCAGCATCCCTCCACCTGTCATCACAATTTCAGCGGTATTTGCTTCTTCAAGGAGGTGGGGCTGGTGGGGGCAAAAATACTGAGTAGGTGGCTAGTAGGGGCCAAAATACTGAAAGGGGGCCGTATGACTAGATATGGGGGGACTGTGAATGCTGAGTGGAGGTCATCATATTAAGTGGGGTGCTGTGGGGGTCCTCACTCTGTATGGAGGCCCCCATTCTGTGTGGGGACATCATACTGAGTGGGGAGTTATGCGGACCATTATATTGTGTGAGGGACTGTGGGAACCATTATCCTGAGTGGGAGGGTTGCTGTGGGTGCCATCACACCGAGTAGGGGTTTGTGGCTGGCCTCCTTCTAAGTGGTGGCCTCCTTAGGAGGATTCACTGTGGGGATACCATACTCATTGAGTGTGGGTGTGGGCATTTTTGGGAGCATCATACTCTAAAATGGCCATAAAAGTTGTATTGCTGGTGAGAACACCAAGCTGCTTCAACAGGGATATAAATATATTTCTTTTTTATTTTTTAGGGTGGGGGGCAATTACAACTTTTGATATGGGGTCTTGTGATTTCTATGTACGCCACTATCTGTGTGATCTCCCCAGGATGTTTCCGCTCACTGCTCATTATACATCATGGTTATCTGCTCGTGGTATATCATGGTCATCTGCTGTATAAACCCCTCACTGGTCATATTTCCTTTCTTCTATAGGTGGAGACTGTGGGACCCTTCTAAGCACCAGGGGTCCTTTCTCTGTCCCCATGGCCCGCTTGTACTTTGCAGAGGCGGTACTTGCCGTGGAATACCTGCATAGTTACGGTGTGGTGCACAGAGACCTGAAGCTGGAAAAGTAAGTGCCCCCGTAGTATAATAAAGTGGGGAAAGTTGTCATTTATTATCATTCAGTCTGTGAGGCTAAAACCATCTTCTCTTTTGCAGCCTCCTGATTACATCTACTGGACATATTAAAGTTACCGATTTTGGGATTTCAAAACTTGGTCTAATGATACCGAAAACCAACACCTACAAGGAATTAGCAGTGGACATCTCCAGAGAGTTCCAGGACCGTGAGGTCAGCATCACCTACAAGAACTTAGCTTGTTATTTGCAAATCTCATCACACTATTGTCTCTTCTCTACGTTCTTCCTTTCTAGAGAACTTTTCCACTAATATTTTATCTTCTGCATTGTGTTTTAACGATGATAACTTGTCATAATAATTGTTTCATCGATTCTCATCTCTATGTTCTGTTGGTTTCCAGTTCTGTGGCACCCCATGTTACATAGCCCCAGAGATCATCCTGAAAGAAGGCTATGAAAGACCTGTTGACTGGTGGTCATTGGGGATCATCCTGTATAAATTCCTGCGTGGATGTGTACCATTTGATGCTGATTCCCTCACTGAGCTTTATAAAAGGGTTGTCATTGGTGAGTAGAATAATCCGATCATTGCGTTGATTGGTTACATTTGTTTAGTTATTTCCTTTGCTTTATGTTACAGTCCAGTAAAGAGGTTTTATTTTCTGTAATTTTCTATGTAACAGGAGAACTAATTTGGAATTGTGATCGCGCTCCACCCCTGGATGCTCAGAATCTCATCACTGAGCTGCTCAGAAGAAATCCTGTGCGTAGACTTGGGACAGGTAACAGATATACTAGTATTAATATTCCCTTATTAGACCAAGGACATATCGCTCATGTCCATGAAGATCAGCATTTCTCTATCAGCTCATCTACTGTATTTCTAGTTCTCCACACTAAGACTTTCAGTTTATTTCCTTCATGTCGGCTCAGTTTTGTCATTAGTTCAGATTACGATAAACTGTTCAGATATGGAGCCATCCCTGACTATGTCCGCATCACTTTTGTTTTTCTTTTTCTAGGAGGAGCATTTGAGATCAAGGTTCATCCATTCCTGAGTGACTTGGACTTGACAACATTCTGAGCCAGGAGCTGGAGTATGTTCCTCAGCTTGTTTCAGATGCAGACACCAGCTTATTTATCAGTAAGTAGAAGGAGACGTCATCTAGACTAAGCGACTGTTTGTCTCATCTTCCCTAATATGTGATCATCTGTTCCCATTAATATTAGTGATAAATAGTGACTGTGTTATACTGACAACCTCTAATAATACTTCATTACCTATTTCTTGTAGATCATTCTGATATAAACAAACATCTGGTCTCAAAGGATGAGGAAGGCACAAGTGAGAACAATGAGAGCCTTGACTTCCAAAATTTTACGTCATCTTCTGAAAAGCTTTGTAAAGTAAGTATGTGATTAATAAATCCAAAATATGTAAAAAAAAATGTAAAACAACTCTAAAAGTACATAAAAAAAATATTTTATATCTTATTTTTATCCGTATTTAGCTCTGTATCATCGCTACCAGGATGGTGAACAATGAGGATCCCAATGCCCCTCCAGAGTATACACCAGAAACCAACACAAACATCTCAGAAATGTGAGTAGATTATAAAGGGTCATTACTTCATTACTGGGAGTTCCAGGCTGATCTATGTACACAACACCAAATATAGGACATAAATATCAGAATATCAAATGCAGCATTCACCGCTTCATGGTTAACGGTCATTGTACTTTTGGCTTCAGAAAATGCAGAAGATAACAGCCCATAATTGTGGCAGGTCATGCATTTTTAGCACTGCCTACTCTGTAGGAGAGCTGTAGTATTACTTGCCAGCCATTCTTGGTAGTTGTGTTCTGATCCATGGAAGGTAGTTTTGAGCAGAAAACCTTCCCCACTATGACAGTCATATGTCCTACTAGGCCTTATAGTCGGTGTTCTTCTAGTGAGACAACCCCTTTTATACGGAGTTTACTTGAGATTTACATGTTTTTCTTCTTCAAACAGGCAGAAAGTATCTGTTCCTGTATGTAATACAGACGATGCTGTTACCATCTTGCCACCCTCGTCCCCATTGCCAGGTATGTACATGTCTACAGCACCAGCAATGTGAATGTTGACTTCAAGGCTCAAATATTCCCACATGGTTTTATACAATACTATAGGTCTCTTATGTTATCCATATTATGACAAAGCAGATCCTATAAGAATATATTGTTACTGATTTTTTTTTTAATTTTTCATCAGAATTTCCATCTCATGAAGAAAGAAAATCGGCAATAAATCTGAGTATGGAGCAACAAAACTCAGAAAATGGAAAAAATGGGAAAAAGAGACGAGGTAAGTGTGAGAATCAACTCCATGTTGTGTGATGTCAGTGAGAATAATTCATGTGGAGTAGATGTCATCTGTCAGTGATGGGATTGTCACATGTATGATTGCTGACAATGACCCCTGACCTCTGTATGATAATATTCCTCTGCCGTCCGGCCACAGTGACTGCACAGCATTATCATGTAATATGGAGTCCCATCACTTACATTATATTTATTTCTCTTCTCATAGGTTCCATCTTCCGCCGGATCTTATCATCCTGCCGGCGTGGATTATCCAGGGCTGCTCGCGCATTTGCATGCTGTCACTGTTGCCCTAAAACCATCTAAAAGACGGGACACCTAAGCATCCAGCGCCCTGAAGTCCAGCAGATCCATCATCACTGCTGGAGCTGTATAGAAGGACCTTCACCATCTACCTGTGGCCTTCTGACTGGTCAACCTGGACAAGTTTCAGTAATGCCTCTGTCATCAGGCTCCGCGGTATTCATACTGCTCGTCTGACGTGTCATTTACTGATCACCTGGTATCTGACCTCGGCTATCTTCCTGACTTTGATTTATTCTATTGACAATGTTCACGATTTTATTCATCCCATTATTAATTAAAAAAAAGTAAAATCTGTTACTGTTGCTCTGATTCCTTTTTGTCTTGAATTCACAAATACTTGTAACTCACTAATTGCTCTTCTTCTCACTAAATGTATTTCTCATTATCCTTAATGCAGCAGTCAGTCTCATATTTCTGTCCAGCAATTACACTGGTGCATCCACCCTGTACCAGTCATTACACTCATCCACAAACCTCTCCACACTGCTGCACAGTCCTGCATCTCTACCATATCTACACTCCAATGAGCTAAGATTAACATCCTCCATAATCAGGACCTCCCACTCTCATGTCCAAGACATTTTCTCTGCTGCACCAGCTCTCAGGAGTGCACTACTGCAGGCAATCAGGTTCATTCCCACTATCAGAGATTTTAAGTGTGCAGTAGAAACAGATTATTTGTGGCAGGACTGTCAAATCACCTCACTATTCTAAGTTTTTCCTACAGCACTCAGTAGCACTTAATATTTGTACATATACAGATAATGGTTGGTGACTGGTTCATGCAGCCTTAATTCCACAAAGATAGAAATAAAAGGTCAACATGTTTCATACATCCAAACCATCCTTAATCATGGCAGAAAAACATAATTTTAAGTTCCCACTATGAATATTTGGTGAGATATCACAGCTGTGTATTTTCACAGCACAAAGAACGCATCTTACAGATCAGCAAATCACAGTGTGCTGACGCTTAGTGTTGTAGTTTTGAACAACACCATTCATTTTATCATATAATGTGTTGAAAAATGAGAAAAAATGCCAGGTTTGGGTTCCTTCATTTTACAGTGTGTATTGTGTTGTAAAAACAAACTGACAAAATGATTCAGAGTCAGTAGTACGATTACTGTGATACCAAACTTATAAGGTTTATATATATATATATATATATATATATATATATATATGTATATATATATATATATATATATATATATATATATACAGTACAGACCAAAAGTTTGGACACACCTTCTAATTTAAAGATTTTTCTGTATTTTCATGACTATGAAAATTGTACATTCACACTGAAGGCATCAAAACTATGAATTAACACATGTGGAATTATATACTTAACAAAAAAGTGTGAAACAACTGAAAATATGTCTTATATTCTAGGTTCTTCAAAGTAGCCACCTTTTGCTTTGATGACTGCTTTGCACACTCTTGACATTCTCTTGATGAGCTTCAAGAGGTAGTCACCGGAAATGGTCTTCCAACAGTCTTGAAGGAGTTCCCAGAGATGCTTAGCACTTGTTGGCCCTTTTGCCTTCACTCTGTGGTCCAGCTCACCCCAAACCATCTCGATTGGGTTCAGGTCTGGTGACTGTGGAGGCCAGGTCATCCGGCGTAGCACCCCATCACTCTCCTCCTTGGTCAAATAGCCCTTACACAGCCTGGAGGTGTGTTTGGGGTCATTGTCCTGTTGAAAAACAAATGATGGTCCAACTAAACGCAAACCGGATGAAATAGCATGCCGCTGCAAGATGCTGTGGTAGCCATGCTGGTTCAGTATGCCTTCAATTTTGAATAAATCCCCAACAGTGTCTCCAGCAAAGCACCCCCACACCATCACACCTCCTCCTCCATGCTTCATGGTGGGAACCAGGCATGTAGAGCCATCCGTTCACCTTTTCTGCATCGCACAAAGTCACGGTGGTTGAAACCAAAGATCTCAAATTTGAACTCATCAGACCAAAGCACAGATTTCCACTGGTCTAATGTCCATTCCTTGTGTTCTTTAACCCAAACAAGTGTCTTCTGCTTGTTGCCTGTCCTTAGCAGTGGTTTCCTAGCAGCTATTTTACCATGAAGGCCTGCTGCACAAAGTCTCCTCTTAACAGTTGTTGAAGAGATGTGTCTGCTGCTAGAACTCTGTGTGGCATTGACCCGGCCTCTAATCTGAGCTGCTGTTAACCTGCGATTTCTGAGGTTGGTGACTCGGATAAACTTATCCTCAGAAGCAGAGCTGACTCTTGGTCTTCCTTTCGTGGGGTGGTCCTCATGTGAGCCAGTTTCTTTGTAGCGATTGATGGTTTTTGCAACTGCACTTGGGGACACTTTCAAAGTTTTCCCAATTTTTCGCACTGACTGACCTTCATTCCTTAAAGTAATGATGGCCACTCGTTTTTCTTTACTTAGCTGCTTTTTGCTTGCAATAATACAAATTCTAACAGTCTATTCAGTAGGACTATCAGCAGAGTATCGACCAGACTTCTGCACAACACAACTGATGGTCCCAACACCATTTATAAGGCAAGAAATCCCACTTATTAAACCTGACAGGGCACACCTGTGAAGTGAAAACCTTTTTCGGTGACTACCTCTTGAAGCTCATCAAGAGAATGCCAAGAGTGTGCAAAGCAGTCATCAAAGCAAAAGGTGGCTACTTTGAAGAACCTAGAATATAAGACATATTTTCAGTTGTTTCATACTTTTTTGTTAAGTATATTATTCCACATGTGTTAATTCATAGTTTTGATGCCTTCAGTGTGAATGTACAATTTTCATAGTCTTGAAAATACAGAAAAATCTTTAACCGAGAAGGTGTGTCCAAACTTTTGGTCTGTACTGTATATATATATATATATATATATATATATATATATATATATATATATATATACAGTGTTTAGCATAAATCAGTACACCCAAATAGATTTGTCAGCAAACCTGTAGTTTCCTTTCAGAATCATCATTTTATATGGGATACCATACTACAAAATACTCTCGCAAATTTGAGCCATTGAATGCAAACAAGATTTGGTATTTTGCAGACCCCAAAAAAGTAATTTTCTTAACAAACTCATTCAAGATCATGTTTCAAAAATGAGAACATCCCAGTAACAGTCTTAAGAGAAAAGCTAAGTTTAGACAACAAAATTCTAATTAACAAGAACTGAACCACAGGTAAGTGTAATTATTCATTAAACAGATGTCCAGCAGACAGGTGTCTGTAAAAGGAAGTTACTTAATAAAGAAAACTCCTTCCCATTTCATGCTATCAGCAATGGCACCACATAGAAGGGAAATGTCACAAAACCTGAGAAAGAAAATAATTTCTTTGCAATAAATGTAAAGTCTACAAGAAGATCAGCAAAACTTTACTTATCAGTCAGAATACTGTAGCAAAAGTGATGCAAAACTATAACAAAGATGGAACTGCAACCATCTTACAGAGACGTCCAGGCCGACTATGGAAGTTAACACCTAAACAAAAGCGTCCTCTGATGAGAAGGGTAAGTGGTACCACATAGAAGAGAAATGTCACAAGACATTTCTGAGAAAGAAAATAATTTCTTTACAAAAAATGTGAAGTCTACAAGAAGATCAGCAAAGCTTTTCTTATCAGTCAGATGGAAGTTAACATCTAAACAAAAGCATCTTCTGATGAGAAGAAAATCGACAGGCAAATTCATTGCTATTAGCTGAAGAAGTAGAAAGCCAAACTAGGGTGAGTGTTTTCCATGACACGACACGGTGTACACTGCAAATGAATGGCATTCATGAGTGTCCTCCACAAAGGAAGCCTCTCTCCCTTAAAGCCCATGAACAATAAAAGTCCGTCTACAATTTGCCAGGGTCCATGCTTAAAACTATGAGGACTACCGGGACTCTATACTGTGTATGTGCATCTTATGTGTATGTCCGTATTTTATGTTTGTGTGCACTATGTATATGTGACGCGCCCTGGGCCTATGTGACGTAGCGTTGCGCACGCAGGGACTACCCGGAGCCGGATCTGATAGGGGTAGTAGTCTCGTGGCGGTGACCCGGTCCGTGCCCAGGGAGTCAGACTAAGTGGCGGTATATTAGCAGTAGATGTAGGATGACTACGCCACCCGTTGAATGCAGCTATGGAGCTGCCGCTGCAGGGCAGACCGCTGAGGCCGGTGGAAGGATGGTGCAGCGTGGATGATATAACCCCCAACGGGAGGGGTATGGCCTCAGGGCAGCCGACGTGGAAGATGGGGGTAGCAGGAACCACTCAGAGACGATGCGGTGTAGTTCAGGGTCTTTACTGGTGACAAAGACAGACCCTCCCGGAGTACTTGCTAGCGATCGGGGCCTGGTCAGTCCTTGAGCAGATGGGATCTCCCCTGGCCAGGTGGAGTTGTAGGCCTTCCCAACTAACTGTACTCTTCTGGCTACCTTGCTAGAGGCGGGTAAAAGTAGCCCACGTCCCTGAGTGTACCGTGTGGTGCTCACCGGTATGGCCGGTGACTCGGGGCCTTCTAGTGCCTTCCGCTCCACGACGGCGGTGCTGGTCCCACGCGTGTGACCGTGCCTTCGGGTTTCTGGGCCAGAGGACTTGAAATCCCCTGCCGGACGGTTTCTGCTGCTGGGTAAGGGTTAGTCCCCACAGCCTCGGACTCCGGGTCCGGTGATAACTTCTCAGTCAGGGCGAGCTCTGCAGCTGCCAGCCCCTGACTCCTTGTAGCACTGCTCCCACAGAGCTCCTGTTGTTTCTTCCTATGCTGCTTCTCTTCTCTGTCTCTACTTCTGGCATGGCCCGGGAGCTGGGCCCAGCCGGAGCCACAGCTCCCTGTCCGCCCTCCTGGCTCAACTCTCCCTTTGAACTCTCTAACCCTGCCTCAGCCCCAGGTTTATATAGGGGAAGTCCTTCCCCTCCCAGGACTGGGCAGGAGGTGTGGCATGCATAGGATTCCTGACCAAGAGACCTCCCACCTGCTCTCAGACATAACATTGCTGTTACTGTGGAAACCAGACCCCTGGGGTGCCACATATGCATACGTTAAAATGTGTATAGAGTATTAGCATGTGCAAATTTTATATGTGTGCCTAATATAAATATACATGGAAATGTATATGTAGGTGGTGCCTGATGGAGGGTGGGGGGCCCAGATCAGAAGTCCTGATTAAGGGCCCTTCACTGTCATTGTCTGCCCCTTATATAAACAGTAAAATCCTCTTTAATAACTGGACTTCCATTGGGGTGGACTTCTCATAGATGGCCAGTATGCATACTATATTGTGAATCTGGGCATCTCTCACAGAAAATCTGATCTGGATATGAGGGTGGTCTTCTATAAGCGGTGATGTTTTGGAGAGATTTAGGGAAAAGTCCCAATTCTTATCCATCGATCTGGTAATTTGAGTAAAATATTTGTGTTGATAACTGATCACAAAGTCACAAAATATGTAAGATTTGGCATAACCTGGTTAATTTTTCAAAAAGTTATGCTCAATTTTTTTAGCACCAAGTTTTGTTGCTTTTTGGTAGACTTACACTAACTTAGTATATTGTGTGAGAATTAAATGAATTATGAATTAGTTGGCGCATTTTACCACACTCTGGGGGTCCCTGACAGTCCTTCTTTACCGGCCCTGTAGTGATGCCAATGTAAACTTCCAAGTGACCGCGCAGTCAATCACTGTCACGAATGCAGGACAACCTATGATTAGCTAATTTTTGGGAAATCCTTATAACAAAAGGGGATTGAAAATATTTACAATTATTTTAAAAGCATTAAAAAAAAAACAGACCCAATACTTATAATTAGTTTGTTGAAAGTAGTCTAATTAAAGGGAGCTGAAAGGATTAGAGATTATGAACCCGATTCACCAGTGTTTTTGCCAGAAAACTGGCATAAAGCTCTTGAAAAGTTGCAAAGTTTTGTGACTTTTCCCATTTTCCCATAATTTTAACTTCTTTAAAGCCCAAGACGTACTGATACGTATCTGCGCCCTGGGACTTAAGAGCCTGATACGTATTAGTACATCTTTGCGATCGCGCCCGCACACAGGCTGTGTGGGCGTGATCGCCGCCGGGTGTCAACTGATTGTCACAGCTGACACCCGGTGCTATGTGCTGGGAGAGGTCCCGCACATTAACCCCCGCAATGCTGGGATCTAAGTCGTTCGCAGCATTGCGGGGGCAAGGGGAGGTGATCGGGATAGTCACCTCTCCTGCCGGCGTCCAGCAATGTGTTGCGCGGCTTCCCGGATGTTGCCATGATGACCCGATTCACTGAGGGGTGCAGTTTTAAGAATGGTGTCACTTTTGGGTATTTTCAGTCATAAAGACCCCTCAAAGTGACTTCAAATGTGATGCGGTCCCTAATAAAATGGTTTTGTAAATTTTGTTGGAAAAATGAGAAATCGCTGGTCAATTTTAACCCTTATAGCTCCCTAATAAAAATAAATTTGGGTTCCAAAATTGTGCTGATGTAAAGTAGACATATGGGAAATGTTATTTATTAACTTTTTTTGTGTGACATATCTCTCCGATTTAAGGGCATAAAAATTCAAATTTTGAAAATTGCAAAATTTTCTAAATTTTCGCCAAATATCTGTTTTTTTCACAAATAAACACAAGTGATATCGAAGAAATTTTACCACAATCATAAAGTACAATATGTCATGAAAAAATATTCTCAGAACCAGGGGGATCCGTTGAAGCGTTCCAGAGTAATTACCTCATAAAGTGACAGTGGTCAGAATTGTAAAAATTGGCCTTCTCATTAGCGTGCAAACCACTTTGGGTTGTAAAGGGGTTAAGGACTCTACTTGCATATACAGTCATGGAGGAAAGTGCTGGCACCCTTGAAATTGTTTCAGAAAATTACACATGTTTTATTACACGCATGTTTATTTCCTTTGTGTTTATTGGAACAACACAAAAAAACTGAGAAAAAAAAGGCAAATTGGACATAATTTCACACAAAACTCCAAAAATGGGCCGGAATACATATATATATTTTTGATGGGACAACACTGAAGATGCGACACTTTGATACAATGTACAGTAGTCAGTGTACAGCTTGTTTAACTGTAAATTTGGTGTGCCTGCAAAATAACTCAACACACAGCCATTAATGTCTAAACAGCTGGCAACAAAAGTGAGTACACCCCTAAGTGTGTTCTCAGCTGATGTTATTTGTTGGTTTTTCTTTGCATCCCGAACAATTTTCTTGGCAGTTGTGGCTGAAATTTTTGTTGGTCTACCTGACTGTGGTTTGGTTTTTACAGAGCATCTGATTTTCCATTTGTTAATCACAGTTTGAACACTGCAGACTGGCATTATCAATTCCTGGGATATCTTTTTGTATCCCTTTCCTGTGTTATACTCTTTTTGCCTCCCTTTCCTGTGTTATACAGTTCAACTACCTTTTCCCGTAGATCCGTTGATAATTCTTTTGCTTTCCCCATCTCAAAATCCAGAAACGTCAGTGGCTGGATCCCAGAAACTCACTCAGCTTTATGCACACACACTGATTACAAGCAAACAGGTCATACGTGAGGATGTTACCTTTAGTAGCCATTCAAACCCATTTGTGTCAAATTCTGTGCATGTTATCAGGCCAAAATCATCAGGGTATGTAAACTTTTTGATCAGGATTATTTGGATGTTTTTGGTTGTCATTAGTGATGAGCGAGCACTAAAATGCTCGAGTACTCGTTGCTCGGGTCGAGCAAATTGAAATACTCGGGTGCTCAACCCGAGCAATGAGCCCAATATAAGTCTAGGGGAAACTTGAGCATTTTTCAGGTGGCTCCCCACGGCGGTCTGCAGAGGGCCTAAAAATTGCCCAAATCGATGGGAACTGTGCTCAAATGACATGTGAACAGCATGGGGAAGACCCCTGGAAGCATCTCTGACTCCCAGATCACTGCTGTCAACAACGTCGTCAGAGTATTACGCCACTTTTACGGCGTAAGGAACATCCTTTCCAGGGTGATGACTTGTATATAAGGCAAAATAAATAAACAAAAACACAAATACTCCTACACACCTTGGGCTATGTTCACACGTAGCATTTTTGACACGTTTTTGCACTTTTGCATTGCTTTCAACCAAGACAAATGCATTCACCAGGAAATGTCATTTTAACATTTTACAACCTTATCTGGCCATATGGTGTGTGACACATCATCAGACACATGCATACAGTGCTGAAAAGACATGGGAACAGCAAGGGGAAGACCTCTGTAAACATCTCTGAATCCCAGGTCACTGCCTAAATGTGTGCCCATCATAAGTGATCCTTGGCACATGCGAAGATGCCTCCCGCCATGCACCTGTCGTTGCAGACTTGCAACAATCACCGTCCACGTCCTTGTCCCACTGCAGTGTTCAGTTGTCCCTACCCCATTCCTTGGAATGCAAGCACAAGAATGCCGGCAGCCACCCACCCACAGGCTGCAATACTATACTGCCAAATTTTTGACAGCTGCTTGCACTTGAAATGTGGCCTTTTAGGCTCGTGGAGGCGGAAGCTTTTCATAACCTCATGCCGGCGGCGGCCGGGTGTCCATACTCGGTCCCCAGTCGCCACTATATTTACCGGTATCGCCTCCGCCTTCCACAACCACGGGTCCAATAACATTACCCGTGCCCTCCCCAGTGCACTTACTGGGAAGGACCGCCTAACCACAAACACGTGGACAGGTGAATGTGGCCAGGGACGGTACGGAGCCAGTCCACAACTTTTTTTGCTAAGAGTTGTATTTAGCTCGGTGAAAGGACTGGCATAGAGGGAAACCGTATCTACCCTGCGCGTCATTTCTCCCAGAAAATCCTGTAATTGAGCTTGTTGCAGAAGCAATGGCAGCCCATCCAACATCAACTCGCACTTGTCAATGGTGCTTTGACACACACACATCTTTCTTTGCGCATTTAATTTCTTGAATACAGAGTTGGAAAATGGCCTGATCCGTAATGCGTTTTGAGAAATAACATGCATAAGCATGGCTGATCCGCATTAAAAAAGCAGCCATAGAGTGTCCAGGAACCTTCCCCCACACTTTTCTTAGCCAGGGCTGCTTTTCGGCAGGGTTGCACGGGCCCACCAGAGAACCAGAGACTCCTCCGGCGGGCCCTGGCTTCTCCTTCAGGAGAGTTCATAGTGCCGAGGTGAGGCCATGATGATGATAGAGGCCATCATCTGCTTAGTTTTCTGTTACTTGGAATGCAATTGCAAGTGACGCGCCCCCTGGGACATATTCCTTTCTTTCAGGGGAATACCCGGAGCCGGATCAGATGGGGGTTGTAGTCTCCGAGTGGCTGTGACCCGGTCCGTGCCCAGGGTGTCAAACTCAGTTGTATGTGGCAGTCCTACAGATGTTATTAAGTTCTTTATTGTCGACTACGCCACCCGTTGTGTTGCGGTCACTGTGGCCGCCGCTGCAGCAGGGTCCGCTGAGGCTGATGGTGTTGGTGCAGCTTGATAGGATAACCCCCAACGGGAGGGGTATAGCCTCAGGGGGATCAGGTGCAGAGGATGGGGGTTGTGGTGGTGCAGTGTAGACGGCAATCAGAGACAGAGTCGGGTTATGCAGTTTAGGGTATTTACTCACTGCTGATGTTCCGGTCACTCCAGCTTCTAGTGACCACCCGAGCCGTGCTGCGTCCACCAGGTCCTGGACTCGGCCAACCCCCAAGTAAGTCCGGAGCGTGACCCTGAGCTCTCCTTCTGTCCTTTCCTCTGGCCGTCCCCACCAGTGATCCACCTAGGTCCAGCTCCCTCGGGCCTTCTGTTGGGAGGCCCTTGGCCTTGGGTTCCCTGACCCTCCACGTGGTATGCCTTCGGGGTGGATGTGGTGGGTGGCCGTGGCAGATGCTGCCCACGGCCTCCGGTCTCTGGCTAGGGTGTGCTTCTGCCCCCACCAGTTTGGGATCCGGTACCCTGTGCCGACTCTTCACCCGGGGATTTAATTTGGGTTCTTGGAGTCCTCTTTTCTGTTTCCCCCTCTGGGTCTTTCCTTCTCTTTCTCCTCTCTCACTCTGGGTCTCTCTTCTCCTCTGCTCGCTGACTTGTTCTCTGCAACTGACCCTGTTCTTAGTTGGTGCCCACCTTATATATCCCTCTATGTGTGAGCTCAGGTGACCAGCACCCAATGAGCTCCTAACTTTACCCAGGCTGCTCCCCCTATCTGCCCCTACACTACTTGGGATATTCCACCCCCCTCCCACTCCAGCCAAGGACAGACTCGGTCGTACCTGCACATTTCTAAGTGGGAGTACCGTTGGTCTGCCCTCCGGAAATGGGATGTGTGTAGTGCATGCAGCCTACCGAGCTCAGTTCCACACTCCTTCCTTACCCGGGAGTGGAATATCACACCTCTGGCTGAGGTGCAATACCCCTGTAGCAGCCGAATCCTCAGGGTGCTACACAAGTATGCAGCCAGCCGCCCACCCACCCACAGGCCGCAACACTAAACTGACAGATTTCTGGGCAGCTCTTTGCACTTGAAATATGGCCTTTTAAGCTTGTGGAGGTGGAAGCTTTTCACAACCTCATGCAGGCGGCGGCCGGGTGTCCATACTCGGTCCCCAGCCGCCAGTATTTTTCCCAGTATCGCCTTCGCCTTCCACAAGCACGGGTCCCACAACATTACCCATGCCCTACCCAGTGCACTTACTAAGAAGGACTGCCTAACCACAAACACGTGGACAGGTGAATGTGGCCAGGGACGGTACGGAGCCAGTCCACAACTTTTTTTGATAAGAGTTGTATTTAGCTCAGTGAAAGGACTGGCATAGAGGGAAACCGTATCTACCCTGAGTGTCATTTCTCCCAGGAAGCCCTCTAAAGCTGCTTGCACTTGAAATGTGGCCTGAACATTACTGCTGGTACTTTTCTGTGGCAATTTTCTTGCCTCCTACCAGCCTGGAATATTTCCAGCAAACTATGGTACAACACCATGGTATTAGCACTGCCCCCAGTACCAGCAGCGAAGCCATCCTCAATTTCCTTCTCTGGAATTTTATTTGGTAGACTGAGTGGCTGCCAAAATAAATTTTCTCACAAAGGAGCTGATGATAGAGTGGCAGTAGGTTCAAGTTTCTCCAGCCTGTTAGATATTAGAGGGTGAACGGCAGCACATTGGATCAGTGGTTAGCACTGAAGTCTTGCAGCACTGGGATCCTGGGTTCAAATCCCAGCAAGGACAACATCTGCAAGAAATTTGTATGTTCTCCCACAGGGTTGGACAGTCCCACCAGAGAATTCTCTGGTGTGCCTTGGCTTCTACCTCAGGAGAGTTCATGATAGCGCTAACTTTGCAGCTGCTATGGGGCTCTTGAGCGGGTGAGAAAGGTTAGCCCTCAGAAACAAATCCTCTGGTGGGCAGAATGTTTTTCAATCTGAAACAGCTTCTCAGTGGGAGTTGTATTTCACAGCATGCCATATTCTTTAGCTCTGTGAAAGGACTGGCATATAGGGAAACCTTATTTACCCCGGTTGTCATTTCTCCGTCACCAGGTTCCGCCCATTGTAACACACGACCATGCCTGGCTGTATGTTCAGCGGTGAGAGCCACAGATCAAGCTGCTGTGTTACAGCTTTCAACAACTATGCAGCGCTGGGCGGTTTGTTAATTAAGCATTAAGCATGTTATCTTCAGCACAGCCTGCTGCTGTTTGGCCAAGGCAGTGCAGCAGTGCTGTCAGCTTGTGACTGATGTGGTCATTTCGGAGATGGAGGAGGAGGTGCATGAGCTGAACAATGTGATTACATTGAGGTTAAATTGGTGATGCTATTTTTTATACTAAAGAAAGATCCTATTGTTATGTTTTTTTATGTTATTTTTTATGACAAATGCATTCACCGGGAAAAGTCATTTTAACATTTTACAACCTAATCTGGCAATGTGGTGTCATCAGACACATCCTGTTTTATTTATGATGGAGGGACTCTGAAAGTCATAAAGCCTATTTTTATAGGAACATCAGACGGCCCTTACTATTCTTAAAAGGCCAGCAGTCGGCCCTAGCTATTGTTAGAGAGCCATCAGAGGGCTATGCTTTGTTGTTCCCATTATTAACAAGTGGGTCTCCTATACTGTTATTGCGCATCCAGTGACTGCAAGGGTTGTCAAAAATTTGGACGCAACCTAATACCCCTTTGAAGAGACATAGAGGAGGGTCTCAGTAAAAAAAATGTTCCCATTATAAAGGAGCGGGTCTTCTATAGTGGTAATGCCCATGCTGTGACTGCAAGGGTGGCCAAAATTTTTGAATAAAACACTAACAATTTAAAGACACAAAGAGCATGGCCACAGTAACAAGGTACGACATGTTCCCGTTAGAAAGGAGAGGGTCTGCTATACAGTTATAGGGTATGCAGTGAATCCAACGGCTGACAAATTTTAGGAAAAACCCCACTAAGAATTTAAGGACACACAGAGCAGGGCCACATTAACAAGGTACGACATGTTCCCATTAGAAAGGAGAGGGTCTGCTATACAGTTATAGGGTATGCAGTGAGTCCACCGGCTGACCAAGTTTAGGAAAAAACCCACTAAGAATTTAAAGACACATAGACCAGGCCACAGTAATGACAAATTCCCATTAGAAAGGAGAGAGTCTCCCATAGTGTTGGACTATGCAGTGACTGCAAGAGCTGCCAAAAATTTGGAGGCACTTCAATGGCCCTTGGAAGAGACGTGGAGGAGCGCATCATAAAAAATTGTTACCATTAGAAAGGAGCGGGCCTCCTATACTTGTAATGCCATGCACTAAGTGTATGGGCTGACAAACATTTACTCCTGGGGGGTATACATGAACATACTGTATAAAAAATTTTTTTTACGGGCATCATAAAAATGTAGCGCCCCGAGGGCTCGACCGCTACAGGGGTATTGCACCTCTGCCAGAGGTGTGATATTCCACTCCTGGGTAAGGATGGAGTATGGACCAGGGTTCAGTTAGCTGCATACAGCACACTCACCCCATTTCCGAGGGACAGCTCAACGGTGCTCCCATTAGACAGAAATGCAGGCACGACAGACCATGTCCCTGGCTGGAGTGGGGAGGGGGTAGGAATACCCAGTGATGTAGGAGCAGATAGGGGTTGGTTCCTGAGCGTAGATAGGAGCCCATTGTTTGCTGGTCACCTGGGCTCATGTTCTAGAGGGAGGTATAAAAGGTAGGCACCATCTTAGAACAGTGTTCAGTCAGAGAGAAGAAGTGACAGAGTGGGGGCCTCTGCAAGGGGCTCTTCTCCGTAGGCGGGCCTAGCCTCTGAGGCCCAGCCAGCACAGAGAGAAGAGAAGAAGAGAAGTTCAGTGAGAGGAGTAAGAGAAGGAGTTCAGCCAGAGAGGGCTGACAGGGAGCTATGGCTCAGTCTGGGCCCAGCTCCACGAGGCAGGCCTAGGGTGAAGGCCAGGAACAGAAAGGAACAAGAACAGAAAGGAACAAGAACAGAAAGGAACAGAAGAGAAAGAGAAAGAGAGAAACAGAAGGGCTCAGGAACAAGACGGCAGAAGGGACCCTAAGAACCAACGAGAATACAGGGTGAAGGGTCAGGCAGATTAAGGGTACCGGATCCCAAGTTGGTGGAGGAGAAACAGCCCTCAGCCAAAGACCGGAGGTCGTGATCATTTATTGGTGCGACACCTCATCAAACCTGCTAGGAAGGCACCATATAGGACAGCGGGGAACGGGAACCACATTTACCCGCACAAGTCTGCGGCAGCTGGACAAAAGTGGGTCACTGGTGAGGCAGGCCAGAGAAAGGATTGAAGGGGTCCTGTGTCATGCTCCTGAACTGCCTGGGGTTGACCGAGCCCCTCACCTGGTGGACGCAGCACGGCTCGGGCGGTCATTGCTGACAGAAGTGACCCGGAGTACATGAACTGTGAGTAAAAGACATTGGACTGCAGTACGTTGTCTGTGTACTCTTTCGCTCCTCCAGCACTAACGGCACTGGGACTCTCTGCACCATCACCCCCACCATCCACTACACTGCCCTGGGGCTGCACTCTTCCCGTGGGGAGTCACACTACCTCAGCTGCATACATCATCAGCCCCAGCGATCTGCCTTGCAGCGGCGGTTCATAATAACCGCAATCCACGGGTGGCGCAGTCGGACATCACTTAGGACGGCTAAAGGACTACCACTGGTCTGACCACCCTGAGCCACGGAACCGGGTCGCCACTACTACCCCCACCGTCTCCCTATTGCCCGGCTCCGAGTGCCCCACGGCCCAGGGGCGAGTCAAACACCCTTAAAAAAAATTATGTGGGTGTTGCATCATGGACCACGGTCACCCTGGTGATATGGTGGTGGAGGATGAGGAGAAGGAGGAGGACAAGAGCAAATAGCCAAAATCAGGAAGCGTATACCCATGTGTGGGTGTGAAAAGGTGCATGGGAATACACCTCCCAAGAAAAGACACTGGATTTGAGTTTATGTTACGCTGCTATCATTCGGTGGTGTTGAGAAGTCTGGCCCAATCCAGCCCTTGTTCATTTTTATAAGAGTCAGCCTGTCAGCATTTTCAGTTGACAGGAGGATGCGCTTATCAGTTATAATTCCACCAGCGGCACTAAAAACCCGATCTGATAAAACGCTGGCGGCAGGGTAGGCCAAGACCTCCAAGGCATAGAGAGCCAGTTCATTCCACATATCTAGCTTGGATACCCAATATTTATAAGGCACAGAGGAATCACGGAGGACGTTGGTACGGTACGGCAAGGTACTCCCTCAGCATCTTCCCAAACTTTGCACTCCTTGTGAGAGTACCCTGCGCCTCAGGGCCTGTGCGATGGGAGGGTCTGAGAAAACTCTCCCAGAACTTTGACAGTGTTCCCCTGCCTCTGCTGGATTGAAGTTGTGTCTCTCTCGCCTGTACTCCTTGGTTGTCGAACGAAGTGTGCCCTCTGCCTCCAGCGTTTTCAGATGGGAATTTTTTTAATAGGTCCGCAACAAGGGCCTTCTGGTACTGCCTCATTTTTGTACACCTGTCCGCCTCAGGAATAAGAGATATAAAGTTCTCCTTGTAGAGTGGGTCTAGAAGTGTCACCAACCAGTAATGACCTAAAATTTTGAGAATGCGAGGGTCATGGGAAAGGCAGCATAACATAAACTCAGCCATGCGTTCCAGACTACTAACAGGCAAGACTTCCGTGTCCTCACCAAGAGGATGACTGACCATGCTCTCCTCCTCCTCCTCTCTGTCCTCTGGCCATCCACGCTGAACAGACGGTATGACAGCTGTGCAGATAGCACCGTCTATAGTGCATGAAACTAGTTCCTGTCCTTCCTCCTCCCCCTCTTCCTCATTGTCACCCAATCCACGTTGGGATGAGATGAGGCTTGGCTGTGTGTAATCACCCTGTATGGTTAATTGCTCCATCTTATCATGCTTCGCCTGCAATGCATCATCTTTGATTGTGAGCAGAGAGCGTTTCAGAAGACAGAGAAGCGGGATGGTGACGCTAATTATGGCGTCATCGCCGCTCACCATCTTGGTGGAGTCCTCAAAGTTTTGGAGGATGGTACATATGTCTGACATCCACGTCCACTACTGAGGTCTTATGTGTGGAGTCTGAACTGAATACCGATAGCCTTTTTGATGCTGGTACTCAACTGCCCTCTTCTGCTCACAAATCCTTCCCAACATCTGCAATGTAGAGTTCCAACGTGTGGGGACATCACACACCAGTCTGTGAGCCAGAAGCTGCAAACGCTGCTGAAACACTGCAAGGGCAGCGGAAGCTGTAGCTGACTTTCTAAAATGGGCACACAGGCGGCATACTTTAACAAGCAGATCCGGCAGCTCCGGGTAGGATTTGAGTAACCGCTGAACCACGAGGTTAAGCACATGGGCCAGGCATGGTACGTGTGTGAGCTCGCCTCGCCTCTGAGCCGCCACCAGGTTCCAGCCATTGTCACACGCGACCATGCCTGGCTGTAGGTTCAGCGGTTTGAGCCACAGATCTGCCTGCTCTTTCAGAGCTGTCCATAACTCTTCAGCATTGTGTGTTTTTTCACCTAAGCATATTAGCTTCAGCACAGCCTATTGCCGCTTGGCCGAGGCAGTGCTGCAGTGCTTCCAGCTTGTGACTGATGTGGTCATTTCGGAGATGGAGGCTGAGGAGGAGGAGCAGGCTGAGGAGCATGAGGTTCAGGAGCTGTAGACCGTGGGGGCAACCCTGATTGACCTAGGGCCTGCAATCCTTGGCGTCGGGAGGACGTGTTCCGTCCCAAGGTCCGACTGGGTCCCGGCTTCCACTATGTTAACCCAGTGTGCCATCAGCGAGATGTACCGTCCCTGCCCACAAGCACTTGTCCACGTGTCCGTGTTTAGGTGGACTTTACCGGTAACTGCGTTGTTGAGGGCACGGCTAATGTTTTGGGACACTTGCTTGTGTAATGTGGGGACGGCACACTGGGAGAAATAGTGGCGGCTGGGGACAGAGTACCGAGGGACGGCCGCCGCCATCAGGTTGCGGAATGCTTCTGTTTCCACAAGCCTAAAAGGCAACATTTCGAGCCAAGCAGTCGTGAATTGTGAGAATTTAGTAGTGTGGCCTGTGGGACGTTGGCTGCATATTTGCGCTTGCATTCCAAGGACTGGAGTATGAACAACTGAACGCTGCGCTGGGACAAGGACATGGACGTGCTTCCTGATGCTGCTACTTGAGAGTGTGCAATGACAGGAGCAGGGCAGGAGGCATCTTTGTACTATGGACAGGGGATTGACTTGCATGCACAACAGCAGAAGAAGCAATGGTGCCACCTGTAGACACTGTTCCTGGACCCTGGTGTTCGGCCCACAAAGTCGAGTGCTTTGCTGCCATGTGCCTCATCATGCTGGTGGTGGTCAGGCTGGTCGTTTTGCCACCCCTGCTGATGCTGGTCTGGCTCGTGATGCAAATGGCCTTTTTGGAGTTATCGGCAGAGTCTTTAAAAAACAACCAGACTCGGGAAGACCTAACAGTTGTAGTGGCAACTTCCTTCATGTTGGTGTTACGGGAAATGGTAGCCTGCCTTCTGTCTGCGGCCACCACACTGCTTCTTCCTGCCTGTTGGGGTTCTCTGCCTCCCTCCCCCTGTGTGCTGCTGTCCTTGCTCTGCATGTCCTCCTGCCAGGTTGGGTCAGTTACTATATCATCCACCACCTCGTCTCCCACTTCTGCACCCTGGTACTATTCCTGACTTTCTGTCAATTGTGTCTCATCATCGTCCACCTCTTATGACAGTTTCCCACCGTCGCCTTCGTGTGACCGTGGCTGCTCAAATATTTGGGCATCGCTACACGTGATCTCCTCTTGCCCCGCTTCAAGTGGACCGGGCGAGAGGCCCGAATCTATAAATGGAAAAGTGAACAGCTCTTCAGATTGTCCAAGTGTGGGATCAATTGTCTCTGGGTACTCGGCATGGTGGGAGGAAGGAGGATCAGGGTGAGGAATATGAGGTCCAGACTCATGGCTACTGAGACTTGACCGTGTGGAAGACAGGGTGGTGGTGGTGGTGGTGGCTAAGTGACTGGAAGCATTATCCGCTATCCAACCAACAACCTTTTGTCACTGATCTGGGTTCAATAGTGGTGTGCTGCGGTCCCCTAGAAATTGGGACAGGAAGGTCAGGCGAGAAGATGTGGGTGTTTGTTGTGGCACAATTTCGGCTTGCCCACGGCCTTGTACTCGGCCTCTGCATGCACCATTACCATCACGTCCAGTTCCCCGTCCCTTGCCACGTGCCTTGCCCATTTTAAATGGAGGATAGTATCTTCCACGCTCACTACAAATGACTGAGTTTGAAGCGAAGTTATATGTGATCGGTGTGATGGAGAAAACAGAGTTTTAAATACCTGGCCTGTAGGTAAGTAGTGTGAACAGCAAACTGCTGTGAATTGCTTCACTGACACACTGAAAAAATGGAGGCCAGAAATGGCAGTATTTTCTGACAACGTATATGTGATCTGTGTGACGGAGAAAACACAGTTTTAAATAGCTGGATTTCTAGCGCTCTAATATGGAAAGGACCTGGCTGTATTCTGCAGTGCCAACAAGCAAATGGTGCAGAAAAACGTTGTTCTCTGGATTGCTTTATAAGCAAATAATGAGGATTAAGATCGAAAGAAAAGTATTCCTCGCCCCTGAGACCTGGGCCTTTGTATAGAAATATCTAACAGCAGCAGAAGGCAGATTTGGAATGGAGCCTCTTGTGCTATATGCACTGCAGTCTGCTATATACACTGCCTGCCTGCCTATTTACACTGCCTGCCTGATATATCTGCAGATGGATTAGTCCTCAGAAGGACTGTTTGTTGAGATGTATATGTGTAATGTGCGGTTTTTCTCACTACACTACCTAATGCACGATCAAATCTCTCCCTAACGCAGCATCAGCTCTCCCTACACTGTCTGATCCAGAGTGACTGTGATGAGCATGGCGGCGCCAGGTCAGATATAGACCTGATGACGCTGTGCGGCCAGCCAATCACTGTAATGCCCACAACCAACATGGCTATGGCATTACAGTGCATGGCAGGCAATCCCTGCATGTTCATTGGCTCTGTAAAGAGCACCAAACATGCAGGGATGGGTCCCGACTTCCCGCCCGACCAACCCGGAAATACTCGGTGAGCGCAGAGCATCTCGAGCAGTGAGATACTCGGGCGAGCACCGAGCAGTAGCGAGCATGCTCGCTCATCACTAGTTGTCATTAAGATTTAAAAAGAGAAAACACAGAAATGTGACAGTAAATGGCTTCACCCAACCAATAACCATGAGTGGAGAAAAAGTGTTTTTGTTATCATTCATTTTTTCTGAAACAAGGCCAAGAAAGGAAAAATTCTGCCGGGGTATGTAAACTTTTGAGCAGAACTGTATATGCGCCAGCCCCAGTGTCTCCTATTCTATATACTCCAGCCCCAGTGTCTCCTATTCTATATACTCCAGCTTCTTCTGTGATGTATATGCTCTAGCCCCAATGTATCCTGTGATGAATATACGCCAGCCCCAGTGTCTCCTATTCTATATACTCCAGCCCCAGTGTCTCCTATTCTATATACTCCAGCTTCTTCTGTGATGTATATGCTCTAGCCCCAATGTATCCTGTGATGAATATACGCCAGCCCCAGTGTCTCCTATTCTATATACTCCAGCCCCAGTGTCTCCTATTCTATATACTCCAGCTTCTTCTGTGATGTATATGCTCTAGCCCCAATGTATCCTGTGATGAATATACGCCAGCCCCAGTGTCTCCTATTCTATATACTCCAGCTCCAGTGTCTTCTGTGACGTAGCTAATGTAGCCCTAATATCTCTTATGCAGAGGCGTCGCATGATAAAGCAGTGGGACACAAGCTCCCTGCCCTATCACTATCTCTTTCATATGCCACAGATCGCCATAGGCCTGCGGTTAACGAGATGTCAGCATCCTCACGCAGGTGGCTCGGTGACATCATTGCATCGCTCTGCTCTGCTGTCCCGCCATGGAAGAGGAGACAGAGGCCGTGATGTAGGGAATCAGGATTAAGTGAGATATTTTTTTAAATGATCGGGCAGTGGAGCCATCCTACTATATATCTGGAGTAGTGGGTCCATCATACTACATATGGAGTAGTGGGGCCATTATACTATATGTATGTGGGGCAGTGGGACCATCATAGTATATACAGGTGCATCTCACTAAATTAGAATATCTTCAAAAAGTTAATTTATTCCAGTTCTTCAATATTGTTTCAGTATGCTCCACAATCATGAGGAAGACTGCTGACTTGACAGATGTCCAGAAGGCAGTCATTGACACACTCCACAAGGTCCTAGAGTTCCAATTTTCATTTGGAAATCAAAGTCCCAGAGTCTGGAGGAAGAGTGGAGAGTCCACAATCCAAGCTGCTTGAGGTCTAGTGTGAAGGCTCCACAATCAGTGATGGTTTGGGAGGCCATGTCATCTGCTGGTGTAGGTCCACTGTGTTTTATCAAGACCAAAGTCAGCACAGCCGGCTACCAGGACATTTTACAGCACTTCATGCTTCCCTCTGCCGACAAGCTTTTTGGAGATAGAAATGTCATTCTCCAGCAGGACTTGGCCCCTGTCCACACGGCCAAAAGTACCAATACCTGGTTTACACACAACAGTATCACTGTGCTTGATTGGCAGCAAACTCGCCTGACCTTAACCCCATAGAGAATCTATTATAGAGAATCTATGGGGTATTGTCAAGAGGAAGATGAGAGACACCAGACCCAACAATGCAGATGAGCTGAAAGACAGCTTTTTGTATTGAAGAACTGAAATAAATTAACTTTTTGATGATATTCTAATTTAGTGAGATGCACCTATATATGGAGCAGTGGGACTATCATGCTATATATATGGAGGAGTGGGGGCATCATACTAAATATAGAGCAGTGTGTGTGTGTCACCCCAGGCCTGGATGCCACAAACAATAATCTGTTTCTGAAAGCAGGAGGGAGGTCCCCTGGTTAGGGACAATTAGCATACAGCACCTCCTGTCCCAGGCCAGCAGGGGGAGCTGGCTGCCCCTATAAAAGCTGGAACTGGGGGCAGGGTTAGAGAGAACTGGAAGACCTAGCTCAGGAGTGAGACTAGTCCCAGAGAAGGAGGGACAGTTCAGCTGTAGCTGAGGAGTCCGTGAGGCAGAGGAGAAACTGCAAGCCAGGGACAGAGGCGACGAGAGCCGGTCCTGGCAGAGAACCAATCTACTGGACATTGGGGTCCGAGGCTGTCAGGGTTACAAGCCCAGCAGCAGAGAATCAAGCTGCGAGGGATTTCAGGTCCCTTGGCCTAAGAAGCCTGGAGGCTCCGCCACACAGAGGGACCAGTACATCGAGGAGCAAGCAACAGGTACCCAAGGCCTGAGTCGCAAGCCATACAGGAGAGAAGTACACGGCCAGCTCAGGGACGTGGGCTATTACACCACGAAAAGGGGGATAGTCAGAAAGAGCATAGAGAGAACGGTAGGCCTACACACTCACCCTGACCAGTGGGGCTCGCCCGATTGCTCTCAGACAAGCAGGCCCATTCCTAACCGGTACTGTTGGGCCATTAATAATATCTACAATAAAGACCCTGAACTGTTTGAAGCGGACTCTGAACTCTTACTATTGCGGCCTGCACTATCACCCCCAACATCCACCTACACTGCCCTGAGGCTACACTCTTCTCATGGGGAGTTATCCTACCCCTGTGCTGCACACCAACACCAGCCTCAGCGGTCTGCCTTGCAGCGGCGGTTATCTCCAACCGCAATCCACGGGTGGCGTAGTCGGACATTCAAAACACTGATAAATAGACTGCCACCATTTGGTCTGACCACCCTGAGCCACGGGATCGGGTTGCCACTACTACCCCCATCAGCACCGTACACTAGAAGGCCCGGTTCCGGGTACCCCACGGCCCAGGGGGGGAGTCAGCTTTGGCGTAGTCGGCAGAATTGTGACCAACCCGCCACAAACGGGTATTGCGTGCCTGGAAAAGACTCTATACATATCTGAGTGAAGTTTCCCACCATTTGGGGCCATTTCCCGCCAATCGGAGCCGTTTCCCGCCATCGGGCGCCATCTTCGGGACGACGCGCGGGAAGAAGAGGGGCGTGGACGTCCAAAAACGCGTGAGACCTGAAGCCCCGTCCTACGCTGAGACGCTGCTCAAGGTCCTGGATGGAGATCCAGCGGATGCCGACGTCATCACCGAGCAACGCAAGGTCCTCTCCCAGAGCATCGCGAGGGAAGCCGCGGCCTACAGAAGAGGATCGCCAGAAGGTAGGCCACGGTTAATTAGGAGGGAGGAAGATGTCGGACGCGGAGGGACCCTCTACCACCAGCGTAGCCGCTGCAGCTGTGATGCCGTTTTCCATGCCCTATATCCATAGGCGAATTATAATGAGGGCAATCCGGGCGACCGCCCAGGGCCCCGAGCCTGCAGGGGGTCCGCGGCTCCAGGCGGGGTGTCTAATGCCGGATTGCCCTCATTATATGTGCGGGCCGCCGCGGCACATAGCGGTAGCAGTGGCGGGAAGGGGGGGCCCTGACTGCTCCCCCAGCAGCGGCCACCGCTACTTCTTCATCGGCCGGGCCAGCACTGCAGCAGTTAACTTCCCTGTGCTGGCCCGGCCGCGTCACTGCTAGGAGACATGGCCCTGTGCGCGGCTGTGTCTCCTAGCTGTGACGTCACACAGTGCGCCCCGGCCTGCAGTGCTGCACCGGAAAAGAGAGAGAGCAGGCAGGAGGAATTGAGCCGGGGGATGGTGAGTGTGTGTGTGTGTGAGCAGATGTGTGTGTGGGCAGGTGTGTGTGTGTTTGTGGGCAGGTGTCTGTGGGGGCAGGTGTCTGTGTGGGCAGGTGTGTGTGTGTGTGTATATGTGTGTGTGTGTATATGTGTGTGTGTCTGTGTGGGCAGGTGTGTGTGTGTGTATATGTGTGTGTGTGTGTGTGGGCAGGTGTCTGTGTGGGCAGGTGTGTGTGTGTGTGTGGGCAGGTGTGTGTGTGTGTGTGGGCAGGTGTGTGTGTGGGCAGGTGTGTGTATATAGGTGTGTGTGTGTGTGTTTGCGGGCAGGTGTCTGTGTGGGCAGATGTGTGTGTGGGCAGGTGTGTGTGTGTGTGTGGGCAGGTGTGTGTGTGTGTGGGCAGGTGTGTGTGTGTGGGCAGGTGTGTGTGTGTGTGGGCAGGTGTTGGTGTGTGTGTGTGGACAGGTGTGTATGTGTGGGCAGGTGTGTGTGTGTGGGCAGGTGTGTTTGTGTGTGGGCAGGTGTGTTTGTGTGTGGGCAGGTGTGTGTGTGTGTGGGCAGGTGTGTGTGTGTGTCTGTGTGGGCAGATGTGTGTGTGGGCAGGTGTGTGTGTGTGGGCAGGTGTGTGTGTGTCTGTGTGGGCAGGTGTGTGTGTGTGTCTGTGTGGGCAGGTGTGTGTGTGTATATGTGTGTGTGTGTGTGTGGGCAGGTTAGAAATTCTTGCCCTGTTGAACACTACACCTGACTTGAGGCCACCACCTCTTGGTTGTCCAATGTTCTTGCTTCTCTAGGGCTCTTCTCAGATATTCATTATACCAGCTCCCCAGAATACCAAAGTTAGGGTGGGTGACCGCGAGCCCTGGTGGTGGTCATAACTGCGGCCACCCAGGGGCAATACTCCATAACAACAATCCCCTGAGGTGGTGTAGGATGTAAGGACCTATTCACACTACATTCAGCGCTGCATTGAGGTCTTTACACAAGGCTTACAACTGAATCCCTGAAATTCAGGATTGTGCTGTCTGAAATGAGACATCTGAAAGCAGAGAAAATGGAGCCTAAAGATTCAGACTTTAGCCTCGGTTTGCCTTTGTTCAAATCAATGGCTATGTCAAGGCACATCTGAATGCCATTTTTCAGGGATTTAGATAGAAGCCTGGAAAGAGGAGATGAATGCATTGCAAAATTCAGTGTGAATAGGCCCTTATATCTGGAGTCTTGATATTGATGCCACAAGCATTTTACTTGTTTTTAACTTAAAAAAAAAATACACACACACAAATTATACACACACACACACACACACTATACATACACACACAGTATACATACACACACATTATACACACACACACACACACTATACATACACACACACAGATGTGTATGTGGGCAGGTGTGTGTGTGTGGGCAGGTGTGTGTGTGGGCAGGTGTGTGTGTGTGTGATGTCTGTCTGTTTGTGTGTGTGTGTGTGTGTGTGGGCAGATGTCATTGTGTGATGCCTGTTTGTATGTATTTTTGTGTTTCAAATGTGTTTATGCGTGTCTGTATATGTTTGTGTGTGTGTATGACTGCATGCGGCCTCCTGCTGAGTATAGTTGGCGCCGTGAGGCCTCCTGATGTCTCTGGGGGGGCTCCGTGCAGCCTCCCGCTGTGTATAGATGGCTACGTGCGGCCCCTCGCTGTTTATAGACGGCGCCGTGCGCCCCCCCGCTGTGTATAGATGGCTACGTGCGCCCCCCGCTGTGTATAGATGGCTACGTGCGGCCCCCCGCTGAGTATAGATGTCGCCGTGCGGCCTCCTGCTGTGTATAGATCGCTACGTGCGGTCTCCCGCTGAGTATAGATGGCGCTGTGCGGCCTCCTGCTGTCTCTGGGGGGAGCGCCGTGCGGCATCTATACTCAGCAGGAGGCCGACCGTAGCCAGCTATACACGTATACTCAGCAGGAGGCCGCACGTAGCCATCTATACGGTGCCATCTATACACAGCGGGAGGCCGCACGGCGCCATCTATACACAGTGGGAGGTCGCACGGCGCCATCTATACACAGCGGGAGGCCGCACGGAGCCATCTATACACAGCGGGAGTCTCAGTGTTTTGCAAGAGCAGTCAATAAATTCTGCTTGACTAATTCTGAGCACCATAAAGTCTGGTTCGCTTCTAACCTGCTGTCTTCATTTTCAGCTTGCTGAATTCTAACTCATTTACTGTCATTCGAGACGATGCCTTTGCTGGTCTCTTTCACCTTGAATACCTGTAAGTGTTCCACTTAATGTCATATTTTTGATTCTGTTCTTCTTCATCTTTTGGCATGTGCAATTGTATGAGCAAGTATTCATATGAATTTATGACCTACTTAAACCTTGGAGGACCTTAAATTTTATTCAATCAATTTTTTTTCCAGTTTAAAACTATGGGACATATATGTGCCTTGGTCCTCAAAGGGTTTTTAAAGGGGCTGCAAACATAAATATGAAAAAAATAATTCAATTAGTGCTTTTTGTGTTTATTTAATTTTTATTTGAAGTCCATTTTTTTATATACCTTGAAATTAAGCTCTACCCCATGGAATGAAGCCCTACCTACATGACATCTGAGAGCTACATGGATCCCGCTTGTGAGGTGCCTGTCCGTCACTACTATTCAGTTTTAGGGTCCACTCACTAAGCCATATATTCTCTCATGCAAGAGAATAGGGCCAATTAAGCTAATGACACTGGGCTCAAACTCTGTCAGAGCTTCAACTGAGTGTGATCCGATTCTCTCGCAGCACAGATATGGAGAAGATGGAGAACTTACTTTCTCCATAGTCTCTGTGAGTGTTCATCGGACTGCACTTGGATGACATCCGAGTGCAGTCCAATGTTTTACGTGCACCCATAGACTTGTATGGGTGCACATGGTCCGAATATCGAATGAGATTATTTTCTCATGCCAATAATCGCACTGTCCCATAGTATAACATAGAGCCGAGTCCTATCCGATAAAACATCACATAGCATTCGGCCGTGTTATACGACAGTGTGAGCGAGCCCTTAGAGTCAAGGAATATTTACATGCAGATGATGATATTACTCTCCAAGTGTATATTTTTTTAGGCGAGTTCATAGTAAATGCTTTGCATTTTTGACATGTGATCAACTAAAGAGCAAGAAAGATTTAGGACCTCCCCTATAGAGAAACGAAAAATAGTTTGGAGGACTTGCATGTCCTTTTTATTTATTATGAGAAAATCATAAAAGATCCAGTTTTTTAACCATGCTGTGACTTTCTGCTGAGGGAGAGGGAGAGAGCTGCCCTATTCAGAGTCTGTAATAAGACCTGCTGACAAAAGTGTTGAAGATACAGTCTAATGTGAATTAACAATGAAAAAAAGTTAATTTAACAAATGGCTTGTATTTTTTTAATACAAACTTTTTTGTCTTTACAGCTCTTTTAAAGGGAATCTGTCATCAGGTTTTTGCCACCTAATCTGAGAGCAGCATAATGTAGGGTTAGAGGCACTGATTCCAGTAATGTGTCACTTACTGGGCTGTTTAGTGTTGTTTTGATAAAATCATTGATTTGTCAGAAGGTAATTATCACTAGATGACTAGTAAGTTCTGTAGGACCCCACCCCCATCACTGATCAGTAGATTTCTGTGTACACTGAGCATGGGCAGAAAGCTGCCAATCAGTGGTGTGGGTGGGGCTATACAGAGCGCAGCATTCAGAGAGCTGCTAGATCTGCAGCAGATAAAACTGTGATTTTCTCAAAATGGCAACAAGCAGCTGAAAAAGTGACACATCGCTGGAATCAGGGTATCTGCCCCAATATTGTGCTGCTCTCAGATGAGGCAGCACAATTAATATTATGCCAAATTAATTTCCCATGAACTATCACATGATCTATCACAGGGGATCATGTGACATGTCACGTGATAAATCAGGTGTGTGGAGGGGGCCCGCGCCTTCTAAACTGCCCGGGGCCCTTGCTACTCTTAATCCACCCCTGCCTATATCCCCGGAGCGGCCTGGATGCCCAGTATGCTGGCGAGTCGCATACCTTGGGTGACTTTAAAGAAAGGCTGTATAGCCTGTTCAAAGTTTATCCCCTGACAGAAGAACAGAAGGTAAGCATACTGATAGGGCAGTTAACTGGTGCGGCCCAGCGGGAGGTAAAGTCTTGGACAGCTGAGGAGAAAAGGACTGTAAGGGGGGTTCTGACCCGTCTACGGGACACCTTTGATACCCGTACCTCAGCAGAAATCAAAATGCGGTTCTATGGATGTAAGCAGCGAGCTCAAGATAGCATCCGAGATTATGCCCTAAATTTACAGGAAGCCTTGGGGGCAATTAAGCAAGCTGACCCTGGCAGCGTGCAGGATACAGATAAACTATTGACTGACCAGTTCATAGAAGGTCTGCTGTCCAGCGCCCACAGAACCCAGCTGCGCCTCATGGCCCTACAGAACCCCGATTTGACTTTTGCACAGTTCAACGATAGGGCCATCCGGGTGCTCCGAGAACCTGCACCGGGTGGCGCTGTAGCTTCCCGGCGCCCTGCCATCCCTTACCACCAGGGGTCGGCACCCTATCCCGCAGACCTTGTGGGGGCTGATGCGCAGGCCCTAAATCCATCCCCGCCTGCAAACCTGCACCATCAGGTCCAAGAACTAACAAAGAGTGTTGCTGCATTGTCCAGGACCGTACAGTCGTTACAGATGGACCCGTCAGGACCAATCAAGCTGGCTTCCAGTCCGGAGGATGTCCCGTGGCGTCGACGGAGGAGGATCCCGTCGTTCAGAGGGAGGCCCGCCGATCATTACACTGAGGATGGACAGCCGATTTGCCGCCGTTGCAGCCAGCCGGGACACGTAGCCAGGTACTGTACTTTAAATGGGTCCGACCTGGGGCAAAGGGCCAACCCCCAGGTATAAGGTCATCAGGCCCATCTAATTGGCGTGGTAAGTAGGTAGGGGAACGCCCGGTTTTACCCGTAGTGCTGGACGGTATCCCCATGAGTGCACTGCTGGACACCGGGTCCCAAGTGACTACCATCCAATATGTACTTTTCAAGCAGTACTGGAGTGACACTGATATAACTCGTTATCCAGATGATGACTTGAGCATCATCGCCAGCAATGGTCAACCCGTGCCGCAGGTGGGGTTCAGAGAGATGACCATTAAGATTGGTAAAGTTGAACTGCCGGCACAGGGAGTGATCATTGTGGACATTGACCGTCGAGAAAGTCACCCTAAAATAACCTTGGGTACTAATGTGATTGAAAATTGTCTTTCAGAAGCAATTGTAATTTTGCAGCAGGTGGCGATGAATGTGAGCTCCAGCCAGCAGAGGGTCCTCCAGAAGTAGATAAGAGCCCTGATGAGATGGCAACAGGTAGAACTGTCTGGTGGTGAGATCGGTAGCGTGAGGAATGGATGAGCGACCCGTTCCCCATTGCCATGCCCCCCAAAAGTGAAATGATCTGGTGTCGGAATGCAATCGGGTTAAGAGGGAGAGACTACCAAGCCATGGTAGAACCCGTGTACTCAGACAGCAGGCCCACCATTTTGACAGCCCAGGGGGTGGTCGATGTCCGCCATGGAAGGGTGCCCGTCTGGATCTTAAACATTGGGGAAAGGGAAGTACACTTGCCTTGGTACGCTACACTAGCCAAATTGTATACTGTTGAACACAATGCTGTCAGGGCCATGGAACCCTTGCCTCCATCTCCCCAAGCAGAGGGTAATGGTTCCCAGAAACCCAAGGAGGACTGGTGCCAGAAACTCCACGTGGGTGCTGACTCCACTCCCTTGCACCAAAAACAAGGAGTCTACCGGGTGGTTCAAGAGTACGAGAGAATCTTTAGTAAGCACCCGCTAGACTTCGGCAGAGTGAAAGGGGTAGAACACCACATCCCCATGGGGAGCCACCCACCAATAAAAGAAAGATACAGATCTGTACCACCCCGCACACTATCAGAACGCAAAGGGCATGCTGAGAGAAATGAAGGAAGCCGGGGTCATTAGAGACAGTTGTAGCCCCTGGGCAGCCCCCTTGGTTCTGGTTAAAAAGAAAGACTGTACTATGAGAATGTGCGTGGACTATAGAGAAGTCAATCGTATCACCCATAAAGACGCATACCCGTTGCCTAGAATAGAGGAGTCTTTGGTCGCACTAAAATCAGCTAATTTCTTCTCTACTTTGGACCTTACTAGTGGGTACTGGCAGGTTCCTGTGGCAGAGGCTGATAAGGAGAAGACCGCCTTCACCACCCCGATGGGATTAAGTGAATTCAACTATATGCCGTTCGGGCTCTGCAACGCACCCGGGACCTTCCAGAGGCTGATGGAATGCTGTCTAGGGCACCGAAACTTTGAGACGGTCCTACTTTACCTGGACGACGTGATTGTCTATTCGAAGACTTACGAGGACCATCTAAAGCACCTGGCCGAGGTGTTCGATGCCCTGGCAGGCTTTGGCATGAAAGTGAAACCATCCAAGTGCCATCTGTTAAAGCCGAAGGTACAGTACCTGGGACATGTGGTGAGTGCAGAAGGAGTAGCCCCCGACCCTGACAAAATCACGGCAATAAAGAACTGGCCAAGCCCCTCTAACATAAAAGAAGTGAGGCAGTTCCTCGGGTTGGTAGGCTACTACCAAAGGTTCATCCCCAGGTTCACCAAGATGGCAGCCCCTATGCAGGACCTCCTTATAGGACAATCTAAGACCAGAAGCCAAAAGCCACCCTTCAAGTGAGACAAGCCGGAAGAGGAGTCCTTCCGCCAGCTGAAGATGGCCCTCACGGGGGATGAGATCCTGGCCTACCCTGATTATGGCCAGCCTTTTATCCTCCACACAGACGCCAGTAATGTGGGGCTGGGAGCCGTACTGTCACAGAACCAACAGGGCAGAGAAAGGGTGATCGCGTACGCCAGCCGGAAGCTGAGGCCCACCGAGAGAAACCCGGAGAATTACAGCTCCTTTAAGCTGGAGTCCTTGGCAGTGGTGTGGGACGTAACAGAACGTTTCAAGCATTACCTGGCCTCTGTGAAGTTCACTGTGTACACGGACAACAATCCGTAGACACATCTGGACAATGCGAGACTTGGTGCCCTAGAGCAGCGGTGGATGGCCCGGCTAGCAAACTATGACTTCACCATCAAGTACCGGGCAGGCCGAGACAATGCCAATGCAGATGCCCTATCGAGAATTCCCCACTTGCCTGATGAGGGAGAAGATCCAGACGAGTTGGAGGAAATAGAGCTCCCTGCATTCCACCGGTACGGGGCCACTCAGTACTCCCACCGTGTAAGAGACAAAGACTTGACCACTGTCATGTTCAATCCCTTACCTCACCACGGCTGGGCTGAAACGCAAGATAGTGACCCTGCAATTCGCCTGGTGAAAGACCTGTTGACCCAGGCAGACGCTAGCCCTGGCTCGGACGCTCCAGAGGAAGCCAAGCAGTTATGGAAGGAGAAAAGCAGGCTATTCCTCTACGAAGGTAAGCTGTGCAGAAGGCTTGTCAACCACCGGACGCACGAGCTGACCTGGCAGGTAGTGGTCCCGAGACGAGATGCAGCAATGGTCCTGGAGGCCTACCATGACAGAGCGGGACACTTCGGGTGGAAGAAACTGGAGTTCCTACTGAGAGAGCGGTTCTACTGGGTCGGAATGAGAGGGGCCATAGAGAAGTGGTGCAGGGACTGCGGCCCATGTAACCTCAGAAGGAAGGACGGTACCAGCCAGAAGATGCCCTGGATGCCCATCATCACCAGGCAGCCTCTTGAGCTGGTAGCTCTGGACCATGTGAAACTGGCTCCAAGCCGGTTGGGCTACGTCTATGCCCTGACAATAGTGGACCACTATTCCCGGTTCCTGGTGGTGGTTCCTGTTAAAGACTTGACAGCCCAAACAGCGGCCAGAGCCTTCCAACAACACTTCTGCCGTCCACACGGGTATCCGGAACAGGTCTTGACAGATCAAGGTCCAGGGTTTGAGGCTGAAATCTTCCAGGAGTTCTGCAACCTCTACGGCTGTAAGAAGATTCGGACAACGTCTTACCACCCACAAACCAACGGGCTATGTGAGAAAATGAATAATATCGTCATTGATCTCCTCAAAACGTTGCCCCTGGAAGAACGCAGCCTGTGGCCGGAGAAGCTGCCAGACCTGATAGACTTATACAACCATATCCCGGTGAATGCTACAAATTGCACCCCGGCTTACCTGATGAGGGCAAGACCAGGTAAGCTGCCGATAGACCTGGAGATGGGAGTCCTGACCCCCGAGGACACCTCCCCAGACGCGGACTGGGATACGGAACGGCGGCTACAGTACAAGAAGGTACAGGAGAGTGTGGAGAGGAGTCTGGCTCAAGCGAGAGAAAAGCAAGAGAGGCTCTTCAACCAACACGCCCCTGCTGGTCCCCTGGAACCTGGTGAGCAGGTCCTGAAGCGGAAGAGAAGGCTTCACAAGCTAGATGACCAGTGGGAGAGCGACCCGTACACAGTACTGCAGTCCAACCACAACAACCCGAAGGTATGTGTAATTACCAAGGATGGAGGAGAAACCACTAGCACCGTCTCCAGAGACCACCTAAAAAGGTGCCCCAAGCAACTACAGAGTGCAGGAGAAGATCAAGATGACCTTGAACCCGCAGAAGACAAGAAAGAAATGATCAGCACAGTTCTTGGAGAGTTCCCCCGGTCCTGGACTCGGATAAATGATGCAATAGTGGTACCCGTCCTACACTTCCTTCAACCAACCCAGCAGGAACCTACAGGAGAGCAGGAGGAATTAGAAGACCAAGCAGCCCTAGAGGCAGAAGAACCCATGCCAGCAGCCCAAGAGAGTCAACCCTCTGCTGACAGTGAGCCTGCCATACCTGCGGTAAGCCAAAGGACCCGCAGATAGCTGCCTGCACTGCCTGTAAACCCAGCTAGAAGCTGTACCCTGAATGCTAGTGGGGAAAGTCAGGTTAGACCACCACCAGACAGTGGGTTACGCAGGTCAACCCGGAGCACTAGGGGGCAAATACCAGCTCGCTGGAAGATCTAAATGCTGTATATTGTAAATGTTTTATGTTTGTTGCCTGGTTGCTAATTATGTTTTTCCAGTCTTTCTAGTTCATGGACTAACAGGTTATGGACGCTGAATAACCGGAACTGTCTTGTAGATAGTTGCACTTGGTGCCCTCTTTCGAAGATGGCCACGGAAGAAAAATCTGTCCGGTGTGGCCTCCTTGTGGCCCAAAGTAGAGAGCTCAGCCTTGTCGCCACGCCCAAGGCCAGGAACTTGGGGTTTATGGAAACAGGTCCCCACACCGTGGAAAACTTCACCTTGTTGGGTGACATGGACACCCGGTCACGGAAGCGCTGTGACCTCAAGGACAAAATATACTTGTGTATATGTTATGTTGTCATTTATACCCTGTATTTGTGGTTCCTGTTTAGTCCGAAGTACTAAATTTTACTAGGGGAGAATGTGTCACCCCAGGCCTGGATGCCACAAACAATAATCTGTGTCTGAGAGCAGGAGGGAGGTCCACTGGTTAGGGACAATTAGCATACAGCACCTCCTGTCCCAGGCCAGCAGGGGGAGCTGGCTGCCCCTATAAAAGCTGGAACTGGGGGCAGGGTTAGAGAGAACTGGAAGACCTAGCTCAGGAGTGAGACTAGTCCCAGAGAAGGAGGGACAGTTCAGCTGTAGCTGAGGAGTCCGTGAGGCAGAGGAGAAACTGCAAGCCAGGGACAGAGGCGACGAGAGCCGGTCCTGGAAGAGAACCAATCTACCGGGCATTGGGGTCCGGGGCTGTCAGGGTTACAAGCCCAGCAGCAGAGAACCAACCTGCGAGGGATTTCAGGTCCCTTGGCCTAAGAATCCTGGAGGCTCCGCCACACAGAGGGACCAGTACAGCGAGGAGCAAGCAACAGGTACCCAAGGCCCTAGTCGCATGCCATACAGGCGAGAAGTACACGGCCAGTTCAGGGACGTGGGCTATTACACCACGAAAAGGGGGATAGTCAGAAAGAGCATAGAGAGAACGGTAGGCCTACACACTCACCCTGACCAGTGGGGCTCGCCCGAATGCTCTCAGACACCCAGGCCCATTCCTAACCGGTACTGTTGGGTCATTAATAATATCTACAATAAAGACCCTGAACTGTTTGAAGCGGACTCTGAACTCTTACTATTGCGGCCTGCACTATCACCCCCAACATCCACCTACACTGCCCTGAGGCTACACTCTTCCCGTGGGGAGTTATCCTACACCTGTGCTGCACACCAACACCAGCCTCAGCAGTCTGCCTCGCAGCGGCGGTTATCCCTGACCGCAATCCACGGGTGGCGTAGTCGGACATTCAAAACACTGATAAATAGACTGCCACCATTTGGTCTGACCACCCTGAGCCACGGGATCGGGTTACCACTACTACCCCCATCAGCACCGTACACTAGAAGGCCCGGTTCCGTGTACCCCACGGCCCAGGGGGCGAGTCATGTGCATCAAATTATACATACAGATATGGGGCAGTGGGGCTTCATACTATATACAGGTGCTTCTCACAAAATTAGAATATCATCAAAAGTTAGTTTATTTCATTTCTTCAATGCAAAAAGTGAAACTCCTATATTATATAGAGTCATTACACACAGAGTGATCTATTATATAGAGTCATTACACAGAGGGATCTATTATATAGAGTCATTACACACAGAGGGATCTATTATATAGAGTCATTACACAGAGGGATCTATTATATAGAGTAATTACACACAGAGGGATCTATTATATAGAGTCATTACACAAAGAGGGATCTATTATACAGAGTCATTACACACAGAGTGATCTATTATATAGAGTCATTACACACAGAGGGATCTATTATATACAGTCATTACACACAGAGGGATCTATTATATAGAGTCATTACACACAGAGGGATCTATTATATAGTCATTACACACAGAGGGATCTATTATATAGAGTCATTACACACAGAGGGATCTATTATATAGAGTCATTACACACAGAGGGATCTATTATATAGAGTCATTACACACAGAGGGATCTATTTTAAGTGTTTATTTCTGTTAATGTTGATGATTATAGCTTACAGCCAATGAAAACACAAACGTCATTATCTCAGTAAATTAGAATACTTCATAACAACAGCTTGAAAAATGTTTTTAAAATCCGAAAAGGTGGCCTACTGAAATGTATGTTTAGTAAATGCCCTCAATAGTTGTTCGGGCTCCTTGTGCATCAATTACTGCATCAATGCGGCAATGTGGCATGGAGGGATCAGCCTGTGGCACTGCTGAGGTGTTATGGAAGCCCAGGTGGCTTTGATAGCAGCCTTCAGCTCATCTGTATTGTGGGGTCTGGGGTCTCATCTTCCTCTTGACAATACCCCATAGATTCTCTATAATAGATTCTCTATGGGGTAAAGGTCAGGCGAGTTTGCTGCCAATCAAGCACAGTGATACTGTTGTGTGTAAACCAGGTATTGGTACTTTTGGCAGTGTGGACAGGGGCCAAGTCCTGCTGGAGAATGACATTTCCATCTCCATAAAGCTTGTGGGCAGAGGGAAGCATGAAGTGCTGTAAAATGTCCTGGTAGACGGCTGCGCTGACTTTGGTCTTGATAAAACACAGTGGACCTCCACCAGCAGATGACATAGCTCCCCAAACCATCACTGATTGTGGAGACTTCACACTAGACCTCCAGCAGCTTGGATTGTGGCCTCTCCACTCTTCCTCCAGACTCTGGGACCTTGATTTCCAAATGAAATGCAAAATTTACTTTTCATCTGAAAACAACACCTTGGGCCACTGAGCATCAGTCCAGGTCTTTTTCTCTTTGGCCCAGGTAAGACGCTTCTGGCGTTGTCTATTGGTCATGAGGGGCTTGACACAAGCAATGCGACACTTGTAGCCCATGTCCTGGATACGTCTGTGTGTGGTGGCTCTTGAAGCAGTGACTCCAGCAGCAGTCCACTCCTTGTGAATCTCCCCCAAATTTTTGAATGGCCTTTTCTTAGCAATCCTTTCAAGGCTGCGGTTATCCCAGTTGCTTGTGCACCTTTTTCTACCACACTTTTTCCTTCCAAGTCCATTAATATGCTCAGATACAGCACTCTGTGAACAGCTGCTTCTTTAGCAATGACCTTTTGTGGCTTACCCTCCTTGAGGAGTGTGTCAATAACTGCCTTCTGGACATCTGTCAAGTCAGCAGTCTTGCCCATGATTGTGGAGCCTACTGAAACTGACTAAGGGACCTTTTTAAATGCTTAGGAAGCCTTTGCAGGTGTTTCTTGTTAATTCTAATTTACTGAGATAATGACTTTTGTGTTTTCATTGGCTGTAAGCCATAATCATCAACATTAGCATAAATAAACACTTAAAACAGATCACTCTGTTTGTAATGACTCTGTATAATATATGAGTTTCATTTTTTAGGATTGAAGAACTGAAATAAATTCACTTTTTGATGATATTCTAATTTTCTGAGAAGCACCTGTATGTAGCAGTGCGGCAATTATACTATATACAGTCAGGAGTATAAGTACTTGATACACTGAAAATTTCGAAAGTTTTTCCACCTACAAAGAATGAAGAGGTCTGTTTTGTTCTACTTAACTGCTGCAACTTGGACCTTTAACAGGATTTATATTTCACCTATGAGAAAGCATACTATGTGTATTTGGCAGATTAACTCAGGCTTGTTTATGATAAACTGAATACATGGATTGGAGTCCTATTTGTATACAGAATATTGACTATTAATGCTGGCAGAGTAAGTCTTAGGCTATATTCACACTAGGTGTTTTTTTTCTGCAGCAAAACATAATCTCTTGGCAGGAAAGAAGTAGCGTCAAAAACGCAGGTTTTGGTGTGTTTTTTTGCAGTGGTTCTTGGTGCATTTTTGGTGCGTTTTTCAGGATCCCAAAGTTCAGCTTTGCTTCCACCATAGACACATGAAAACAGGTCACCATTGCAAGACATATGTTCATGAAAAAGTACACATTACAAATGTAATAGGGGGGGGTGAATTGGTCTGGAATAGTTTATCTAAGACCCTGGCAGTGCATTGAATTTGTAGGACACTATTTACTTTCACATTATGGTTTGCCATTGAGTTGCTCAGGCATTGTTCATTTTCACACCTCCCTGGGCCACACGTGTTGTTCAATCTCACACCTAGCTCAACCAATGTTTACTTTGTAGGCATCACTAATTTAATTAAACTGTAATAATCCAAGCTGCTATATCAGGTGACCAAGACAAGATGGTTTAAACTTGGGAAAATCACAAAAGTAAATGTGTGTCACATACTTGCTTTTTTCACTAAAAACGCAGCAAAATGTTCACACTAGGCTTTTTTTCAGCATTTTTTTCCACCACCCTTTTTTTTAATGGGTGAAAAACGCTGAAACAAGTGACATACTCTATTGCAAAAAGCCATGGAAAGCACAAAATACTGAGGACAAATAAGCAAGCTTTGTGCATGAGATTTCGGAAATCTCATAGACTTTGTTGGTACTGTAAAACGCAGCTGAAAATTTGCATAAAAAAGCCCGCTAAAAAAACGTCTAGTGTGAATATAGCCTTGTATAACAGTTCGCCAATGAGTTAGGATATATGACCACGATGCAGAAATGCTGCGGATTTTTCCTAAGCGTTTCTGCATCTCCCTGGATTGTCAAGCGCTTTGCCAAGTGATTTTAGCATCACTTGGAAAAGTGCTTGACAACTTGGTCACACTATATAATTCCATGCAACCGGCATGGATTTATATAGTGTGACCAAGTTACAATGCTGCAAATGCAGCATCAATAATAAAAAAAAAGAATAATAATGGTGAAAAATAAAAAAAAACCATTATACTCATCTTCCGATGGTCCTCGATCTTCTTCTCCGGTGCGTCCGGTGTCTTCGGCGGATCACGGTGCTGTAAAAGGACCTTCCATGACGTCATTTAGTCATGTGACAGGTCACGCGACCGCCGATGTCAGCGGTCGCGTGACCTGTCACATGACTAAATGGCATCATGGAAGGTCATTTTACCACCGCGAGCAGCCGAAGAGCCAGCAGCACCGCCGGGAGCAGACAGGGGCCATCAGAAGGTAAGTATATGTTTATTTTTTATTTTAATTCTATTTTAACTACAGGTACTATGGTACCCGGGTCTGGAGGAGAGTCTCTTCATCTCCTGACCCGGGTACCATCCATGCATTGAGTCGTATAGTATCCACATGTGTATTTTTAGTCATTCGGATGTTATGCGTTCCAATGCAAGTCAATGGCGGCTAAATCGCAGCGACTCTGCAAAATTAAAGGACGTGCTGCGGATTTTTCCGCAATGATAATCCGCAGCGGAAATCTCTGCAGCATGTGCACAGCACATGCGGATTATCATTGGGAACCATTGCAGACCTATCACCAAGCGTTTTTTAAGTGTTTCCGCGGCGGAAGTTACGCTGCAGAAACGCCTAAGAAACGCATAGTGGGCACACAGCCTTAAAAGTTCTATGGTGAAGAAAAACACGTGAGATAATAAATGCGAAATATACAATATTTCCCATAATATGACTGAGGATATCTTTAGGGTGTATTCACAGTTTTTTCTTCTGCAGCAAAAATGCTGTGTTTTACAGCACCATCTTAGTGAATGACATTTCTGAAATCTCATTCACATGCTGTTTTTTTGCATTTTTTTTAAATCTGCAGCTTGTCAAGTCTTTCAGAGGTTTTGCAGCATTTTTCACCCATTCAAATGAATGGAAAAATAAACACAAGTAAAAACACCTGAATTTTAAGCAGCGTTTTTCCTGCCTCCTTTGATTTTTGAGGTAGAAAAAAAATGCTGCCAAAATCCAACTTGTGAACACACCTTTATCCTGGTTGTGTTCTAATTGGATATAAAATAGAACGGCCATGATAACATGGGTAGTTAATTGTATGGTGTTTTCACTTTATATATTACCAGGCCGCATTCTATTTGCGCAGAGCTGCTCCGTGAAGATTCTATCACAAGATTCCGTGATGACATCACAGGTGATGGTGACATCACTGCTCACAGTCGCTATATATACAATGCACATAGGCTCACCCGTGCCTTTCTTGGCTCTATAGTGACTGATAGCACTTGCAGTTTTTCACTATGGCTGGAATTGTTTTGGACATTTCTCAGGTAAAAGCACTATTGTTGATCCTTATGATCAATCGTCCTAACAGTGTGCTTCTACCACCCGATGGCGTCCTCAGCTTCACTCACCGGCTGGTGATGGAGCTAGTAAAGGATTGCGTGACCAAACACCGACAACGTCGTCTAACGTCAGACTATCTGACGGATTTACTTCAGAACATCAGGACATTACTACACCAGGTAAGTGGCGGACACTCTGCACAGAACATCTCAATATTAATAGATAATAATGGAGGGATAGAAGCTTTTTCTTCTAATATATCGTATTTTGCAGACCATAAGACGTACCAAAAATTTTTGGGAGGTAAATAGGAAAAACATTTATTATAATAAAATGGGGGTCTGTCTTATAGTCCTGTCTTATAGTCCGAATTTTCGGTTTCTTACTGAGGGGGGTGGTGGCAGTGGAGCGAGGTCACAGGAGGCAGAGTCGCTGCTGCAGGAAGTCGGCAGTAGGAGTGGGGCGCTGCTGTGGGCCCCAAGCTGGGAGGAGCGGGGTGTCCAGAAGGTGCGAGGCTGCGGGCCCTGGGCTTCAAGGAAATGTTAGCGGTAATTGAGGAGGGGAGGCCCTGCTCTGCTTATTGATTTCTCTGCAGTGGGCTTCAAGAAGTAGGCTGCTGGAGATGGCCAATACACAAATTGAGATCTCAGCTCGTCATTGAGCCGAGATCTAAATCTGCACATGCACTGCCTCCAGCGGCCATTTGCCTGAAGCCCACCGCCAGAAAATCAATGGGCAGAGCGGGGACTCCCCTCCTAAATCACCGCTAACATTTCCTTGAAGCCCAGGGCCCGCAGCCTCGCACGTCCTGGACACCCCGCTGGCCCGCAGGAGCGCCCCATTTCTACTGCCGGCTTCCTGCAGCAGTGACCCCACCTCCTGTGACCTCACTCCACCACAGCCACCCCCCTGGTAAGCTACATTCAGACAATTATTATTATTAATAATCTGTCTGATATGCTGGGGTGGAGAGCTCCAGAGTAGGGGGGATGCACGGGAGAAATCTTGTATGCGATTGTGGGAAGAGGAGATAAGAGGGGAGTAGAGAAGAAGATCTTGTGAGGATCGGAGGTTGCGTGCAGGTAAGTACCGGGAGACTAGGTCACAGATATATGGAGGAGACAGGTTGTGGGTGGCTTTGCATGCCAAGGTTAGGGTCTTGAACTGGAGTCTCTGGGTAATGTGGAGCCAGTGAAGGGATTGGCGGAGCGAGGGGAAAAGCCAGGGAATAGCGGGGGGACAGGTGGATTAGTCAGACAGCAGAGTTTAGGATAGATTGGAGGGGTGCGAGAGTGTTAGAAGGGAGGTCAAAAATTTTGGAAAAAAAAGGATCTTATAGTCCATAAAATACGGTAAAACACAACGAGTCCCCAAATACAGTATGTAGTCATTGTATCTGCAGACAGAGAACCGATGTCACATACAATTTCCGCCTCCATTCTGACCGCTTTCATCTGAAAATTCTCTTTTCCATTTTTCCTTCTTTATAGGCTGAAGAAAGATCTCAGACTGAAGATTTGGCTGTCTTTAAAGAACTGGCCGAAAAAGTCCTGTCTATACTAGAACGCTCATTGGAACGCCCGGTAAGGATCAATATTAATAGACGTATCTTAATCCACCGTATCTGAGGAGACTTTCTGAGAAAAGGTCTGAAGATGGCGCGGGATTTGTATCGTTACAATTGGTGCATCTGTAAATGTTGGTTTAGTCCTTCATGATTTATGTATTTGGTGATTTAGTAAAATCTTCCACATATTAATTATATATATTATATCTATCAGGAAACAACAGGAGGCGACGCCAAATATGGGCAAAATGTGAGCCCGAAAATCCCTGACCCTAATAGGAGTCAGCCGGAGCTGAACAGCGATCTGATTACAGGTGAGCGATCACCCGACCTTCTACAAGGAATGTCCAGATATTACAGAGGACGGAGGATAATGTTAGATTTACTCTCTACTCTGTGTAATGGGAACCTGGCAGCACATTGTTACATATAGAAGTAGTGGTGTGACGGTATAGGCCATTGTCCCCTAATAATAATTGTTTGTAGAAATCCAATGTGCCAGTCAGGAGAAATGTAAAGTAGACACCATATACAAATCAGAATGGAAGTGCACTGGGGGCGTGAAAGAAGAAATCCAAGTGCAGTGACACGCCCCCAGTGCACTTCCAGGCTAATTTGCAAATCTCTCCTATGTTTCAGCTCTCTTACAATCACTCGTATGTGCAGCGTGGGTGGGGGCTTCCTCATTCATGTGCTGGAGGGTCCATTCTGCAGTGCTATAGCAAGTAACATGAAATAAATTAAATTTAAATTGCATTACTGCTCTAGAAAATGGGAAAAAACTAAGATACTGAGCACATAATTTGGCCAATTCATGAATGCCCAGCAGCCAATGACAAGGCGATCTTTTTGTTGGAATCCTCTCCTAATGTGAATCCTCTCCTAGGCTGAAGCCTACATTTATATGGGTAGGTAGGATCCTGTTGTAATTAAAACCACCCCGGGCTGATGTGTGGAGATAGGTTCCCAGCAAAAAAGGTCGCCTTGCCGTGACTGCTAGGCATGCACCCAGCAAAAGAAGGTCGTCTTGCCGTGACTGCTGGGCATGCACCCAGCAAAAAAAAGGGTCACCTTGCCGTGGCTACTTGGCATGCACCCAGAAAAAGAAGGTCGCCTTGCCGTGGCTGTTGGCCATGCATGAATTGGCCAAATTATGTGCTAAGTATCTTCCTTTTATCCTATTTTCTACAGCAGTAATGCAATTCAAATTTAATTTATTTCATGTTTACATGCTATAGCGTTACAGAGTGCAACTTTGTTAGTTATATATTTGGATGGCTACTCTTAGTATGCACCTGTTCACACCCATTTTCTTTTCGGAAGTGATGGTCAGTCTTTTGTTATTTATGAAGGGGTTCCTCCATCATTTACATTACATTTATCTATGGATTCCCCGTATATTCTCATATTTAGAATCCCCATATAACGAGTATTAATCCCATTTACAGACATCTTGTCATTTCTCCGTTTTATTGCTGTATTATCTATGTAGGAATAATATCCTCTAATACATTTCATTTCTTCATCATTATTTTAGAAACAACTGAGCTGTCGAATCCTAACAATGGAATTAGTGAGATCCCGGAGATCCAAGAATCCGTAAGTATCATAGAGGGGGATGCGTGTGTATCATCAGATCATGGGGTGTGAATGACTCGTCCAGTATTATCCCCCATACAACCATGGGACGTCTCTATTCTAAGTGTAGATGACCCTATGGTGTTAATTACATTTGAATTACAGGGAATCTGTCACCAGGTTTATGCTATTTGGTCTGAGAGAAGCATGATGCAGGGACAGAGACCCTGATTCCATGTGTTGATTACTTTACTCGGTGGAGTAGTTGTGATAAAATCACTATTTATTTCTGCTGCAGAGCTCTGAATGCTGAGTCTTGTATAACCCCGCCCACACCATTGATTGGCAGCTTTCTTTGTACACTGTGCATAGGCAGAAAGCTACTAATCAGCGGTGGAGGCAGGGGTACAGAGCAATAGGACTACCTGGCTAGACAGATAGTCTTCTAGTGATAATCTACTGATTTTATTGAAACAGCCACACACAGCCTAGTAAGTAACACATCACTGGAATCAGGGTCTCTGCCCCTACATCATGGTGCTTTCAGAATACATAGCAAACACCTGGTGACAGATTACCTGTAAGTCCTCCTCTGTGTGATCTCCCACATTATCCAGAATGTTATAGTAATGTATGATGACCGTTGCAGGGCGGCTCCAGGATTTCGTGGGCCCTGGGCGAAAGAGTCTCAGTGGCCCCTTTAACACATACCACGATTCATGATGCACAGATACCGCAGATAAATATATATATATATATATATAGTACAAGGCCGAAGATTTCACTTCTTACATTACATGAGCGATATCTATTGTAAATTCCACAATAACTCAGAAAGCGGCGAATCCTCACAGCTCACAGTGCAGACCGGACAGTAATGTCCTCCACACAGTATAATGGCACCACATAGTCCTCTATACCGTATTATGAGCTCCATATATTGCTCCATATAGAATAATGGACCCCATAAAATGCTCCACGCAGGCTGTGCCCCCATATAATGCCCCATGCAGGCTGTGACCCCACACATAATGCCCCATTCAGGCTGGCCCCCCACATAATGCCCCATGCAGGCTTTGACCCCCCACATAATGCTCCATGCAGGCTGTGACCCCCACATAATGCCCCATGCAGGCTTTGACCCCCCACATAATGCCCCATGCAGGCTGTGCCCCCCCCCCCACATAATGCCCCATGCAGGATGTCCCCCTCCCACATAATGGCCCATGCAGGATGTCACCCCCCATATAATTCCCCATGCAGAATGTCCCTCCCACATAATGTCCCATGCAGGCTGTGCCCACCACATAATGCCCCATGTAGGCTGTGCCCCCCCACATAATGGCCCATGCAGGATGTCACCCCCCATATAATTCCCCATGCAGGATGTCCCCTCCACATAATGCCCCATGCAGGATGTCCCACCCCACATAATGCCCCATGCAGGATGTCCCCCACACATAATGCCCCATGCAGTATATCCCCCCCACATAATGCCCCATGCAGGATGTCACCCCCCATATAATTCCCCATGCAGGATGTCCCCCCCACATAATGCTCCATGCAGGATGTCCCACCCCACATAATGGCCCATACAGGATGTCACCCCCCATATAATGCCCATGAAGAATATCACCCCCCCCCCATATAATGCCCCATGCAGGATGTCACCCCAACACATACTGCCCCATGTAGGATGTCACCTCTCACCCCATATATTGCCCCATGCAGGATGTCACCTCTCACCCCATATAATGCCCCATGCAGGATGTCACTTCTCCCCCCATATAATACCCCATGCAGAATGTCACTCCCCCCATATAATGCCCCATGCAGGATGTCACCCTCCATATAATGCCCCATGCAGAATGTCACCTCTCACCCCATATAAAGCCCTATGCTGGATGTCACTTCCCCCCCCCATATAATGACCCATGCAGGATGTCACTTCTCCCCCTCATATAATACCCCATGCAGGATGTCACCCCCCTATATAGTGCCCCATGCAGGATGTCCCCCCCATATAATGCCTCATGTAGGATGTCACCTCTCACCCCATATAATGCCCCATGCAGGATGTCACTCCCCCCATATAATGCCCCATGCAGGATGTCACTTCTCCCCCCCCATATAATACCCCACGCAGGATGTCCCTACCTCCCTCCCATACAATGCCCCATGCAGGATGTCACTTCTCCCCCCATATAATGCCCCATACCTCCATACATAAAAAAAAAAAAATCAAATGCTCACCTCACTGCTCACCAGCTGTGGAGAGGTAAGTATTGTGCCGGCCGTGGTCCTGAGCAAGCATTGGGGGGGGGAGCAAGGCCCACTAGCTGGCGCTGGCACCACTCTCCTCTGCTCACCGGTCCCATACCGCGCCAGGGTGCCCGACAGCAAGTGGGCCCCTCGCCTACTCAGGGCCCCGGCACTTGCCTGGGTGTGCTGGGTGCTAGCGCCAGGTCTGCCCAGCGTCCGGTTTGTATCCTCCCAACATCATATCAGTGTAAATCATCTGGGACATAATATGGGGGGAGAAGTTTTTGCATCTGTAACTTTTTTCCTGCATCTTCAATAAATCAGTATTATTTCTTATTCTTTTATAGAGCGTGATCGATTCATTGGTTCCGGCGAGAAAGCCGCATATGAGCGACTATGAAACTTCCAAACTCATCAGCAGTGGAAATTTTGGGTGAGATTTCTGTTGCCATAATCCACATTTCTCAGGGTTCCCTATGACAATGCTTCTGCCCCTGCACTCTGCCATTCAGTGTTATCATAGGGAAATTATGTGATCTGTAGCAAATCAAACTGTAAGGAAAGCGATTTAAATAATATAATTACATATAATATAATATATAATAATATAATATTATTACATTCGCCTGTGCTAGACCCTCATCTGTTCTTATGCTGCCTCCTCCACCTGAGCTTTTCTGCTCTCCACTCTGATCTTTGTTTTGATGGGGGGGGCTCCATTATGAAGCTGATCAGAGAAGTTGGCTACACATGGTCACATGAAGGGTGACACCATATTGACGTCAATGACATCTACACCCTCCACCATGACCATGTGGGCCCAATCACTGGCCTCAGCAGCAGAAGAGAGCCCTGGAGCACATTCATTTTGGACCAATTTTATTTGCACTAAATTGTATTTGGTCAGTTATAGCGAATCTGCCCAAAGAGAATTTCGATAGATTCTCGTATCTATAATGTGACCTGGGTGATGGCTCCGGCAGAAGTGGCATTGTGGAGACCTCCAATAGGTGATCTATGTAGTGCTATTTTATGTATTTCTAGATGTGCATTTATAGTGGCGGCCAGACTTTTAGTATTATACATATGCAAATTGTCTCTTCAGAGAGGAAGCAAACTAGAACTCCACCTATAGGAAGTAGCAATCCTAAAAGTCAATATCGACCCTTTAACAAGCCTTGTCACATGACTTAGGATAATAGCCAAAACCAAAATCTCAATTTGCAGGAACTGCGTTCTGGGGTACTGCCCCTCTTCAGTGCAAAGTGTGAGATATGGTTTGACTGGGTGAGAGGTGTCTGACCGGTATCCAAGGGGTTGACGTTTCTCCTTGCGGACATGAGGAGACTTTTAAGCCACAATGCTCCTCTGGGAAATAGGATTGCTACTTCCTATAGGTGGCACTAGGGTGCTAGTTCTCTTCCTCTCTGAAAAGAGACAATTTGCATATTTCCCAGAAGAGCATTGCAGCTTAAAAGTCTCCTCACCTTGACATGCTTAACATGGCTTTTTCCGCAAGGAGAAACGTTACCGCTTGGATCCCGGTCAGATGCCTCTCACCCAGCCAAACCATATCTCACACTTTGCACTGATGAGTGCTTGTACCCCAAAACATAGTGTCCGAAAATTGAGTTTTTGGTTATGGCTATTATTCCATGTCATATGATAAGGCTCGTTAAAGGGTCGATATTGACTTTTAGGATTACTACTTCCTATAAGGGGCACTAGTGTTCTAGTTCTCTTCCTCTCTGAAGAGACAATTTGCATATTTCCCAGAGGATCATTGGGGCTTAAAAGTCTCCTCACCTTGACAAGCTTAACATTTCACTCTCCGCAAGGAGAAATGTTACCCCTTGGATACCAGTATTAAACATATAATGATTTCTATAGATGGATTATTAATAAGGATTTATTATAACCGATGGATTCTCCTTCTCTCCAGGGCCGTCTACTTAGTGCATCATAAAGACTCACACCAGACCTTTGCTATGAAGAAAATGGCTAAGCGGAACCTAAATACTGCACAGAGATTGGAATGGGCCTTTCTGGAGAGGGACATCTTAACATTTGCTGATTGTCCCTTTGTGGTCTCCATGCTCTGCTCCTTTCCAACTAGATCTCACCTGTGTATGGTCATGGAGTATGTAGGAGGTAAGACACATCTATTGTATTATATTCAGCCCATGTCTGCTTTCATCTTATCACTGCTCATATCATTAGGACATTGTTGGTTACATCCCCACAGAGCATTTACTATAGGTTATCTATTACCAAGATGCTCGTAAATTCATTGATCTTGGTGCAGGGGCGCTATGGGGCTCATCAGTCGGAGGGGGTCTGTCGACGCTCGGCAGTGGGCAGCATCCCTCCACCTGTCATCACAATTTCAGCGGTATTTGCTTCTTCAAGGAGGTGGGGTTGGTGGGGGCAAAAATACTGAGTAGGTGGCTAGTAGGGGCCAAAATACTGAAAGGGGGCCGTATGACTAGATATGGGGGGACTGTGAATGATGAGTGGAGGTCATCATATTAAGTGGGGTGCTGTGGGGGTCCTCACTCTATATGGAGGCCCCCATTCTGTGTGGGGACATCATACTGAGTGGGGAGTTATGCGGACCATTATATTGTGTGAGGGACTGTGGGAACCATTATCCTGAGTGGGAGGGTTGCTGTGGGTGCCATCACACCGAGTAGGGGGTTGTGGCTGGCCTCCTTCTAAGTGGTGGCCTCCTTAGGAGGATTCACTGTGGGGATACCATACTCATTGAGTGTGGGTGTGGGCATTTTTGGGAGCATCATACTCTAAAATGGCCATAAAAGTTGTATTGCTGGTGAGAACACCAAGCTGCTTCAACAGGGATATAAATATATTTATTTTTTATTTTTTAGGGTTGGGGGCAATTACAACTTTTGATATGGGGTCTTGTGATTTCTATGTACGCCACTATCTGTGTGATCTCCCCAGGATGTTTCCGCTCACTGCTCATTATACATCATGGTTATCTGCTCATGGTATATCATGGTTATCTTCTGTATAAACCCCTCACCGGTCATATTTCCTTTCTTCTATAGGTGGAGACTGTGGGACCCTTCTAAGCACCAGGGGTCCTTTCTCTGTCCCCATGGCCCGCTTGTACTTTGCAGAGGCGGTACTTGCCGTGGAATACCTGCATAGTTACGGTGTGGTGCACAGAGACCTGAAGCCGGAAAAGTAAGTGCCCCCGAAGTATAATAAAGTGGGGAAAGTTGTCATTTATTATCATTCAGTCTGTGAGGCTAAAACCATCTTCTCTTTTGCAGCCTCCTGAATACATCTACTGGACATATTAAAGTTACCGATTTTGGGATTTCAAAACTTGGTCTAATGATACCGAAAACCAACACCTACAAGGAATTAGCAGTGGACATCTCCAGAGAGTTCCAGGACCGTGAGGTCAGCATCACCTACAAGAACTTAGCTTGTTATTTGCAAATCTCATCACACTATTGTCTCTTCTCTACGTTCTTCCTTTCTAGAGAACTTTTCCACTAATATTTTATCTTCTGCATTGTGTTTTAACGATGATATCTTGTCATAATAATTGTTTCATCGATTCTCATCTCTATGTTCTGTTGGTTTCCAGTTCTGTGGCACCCCATGTTACATAGCCCCAGAGATCATCCTGAAAGAAGGCTATGGAAGACCTGTTGACTGGTGGTCATTGGGGATCATCCTGTATAAATTCCTGCTGGGATGTGTACCATTTGATTCTGATTCCCTCACTGAGCTTTATAAAAGGGTTGTCATTGGTGAGTAGAATAATCCGATCATTGCGTTGATTGGTTACATTTGTTTAGTTATTTCCTTTGCTCTAAGTTACAGTCCAGTAAAGAGGTTTTATTTTCTGTAATTTTCTATGTAACAGGAGAACTAATTTGGAATTGTGATCGCGCTCCACCCCTGGATGCTCAGAATCTCATCACTGAGCTGCTCAGAAGAAATCCTGTGCGTAGACTTGGGACAGGTAACAGATATACTAGTATTAATATTCCCTTATTAGACCAAGGACATATCGCTCATGTCCATGAAGATCAGCATTTCTCTATCAGCTCATCTACTGTATTTCTAGTTCTCCACACTAAGACTTCCAGTTTATTTCCTTCATGTCGGCTCAGTTTTGTCATTAGTTCAGATTACGATAAACTGTTCAGATATGGAGCCATCCCTGACTATGTCCGCATCACTTTTGTTTTTCTTTTTCTAGGAGGAGCATTTGAGATCAAGGTTCATCCATTCCTGAGTGACTTGGACTTTGACAACATTCTGAGCCAGGAGCTGGAGTATGTTCCTCAGCTTGTTTCAGACGCAGACACCAGCTTATTTATCAGTAAGTAGAAGGAGACGTCATCTAGACTAAGCGACTGTTTGTCTCATCTTCCCTAATATGTGATCATCTGTTCCCATTAATATTAGTGATAAATAGTGACTGTGTTATACTGACAACCTCTAATAATACTTCATTACCTATTTCTTGTAGATCATTCTGATATAAACAAACATCTGGTCTCAAAGGATGAGGAAGGCACAAGTGAGAATAATGAGAGCCTTGACTTCCAAAATTTTACGTCATCTTCTGAAAAGCTTTGTAAAGTAAGTATGTGATTAATAAATCCAAAATATGTAAAAAAAAAGAAAAAAAACTCTAAAAGTACATAAAAAAATATTTTATATCTTATTTTTATCCGTATTTAGCTCTGTACCATCGCTACCAGGATGGTGAACAATGAGGATCCCAATGCCCCTCCAGAGTATACACAAGAAACCAACACAAACATCTCAGAAATGTGAGTAGATTAGAAAGGGTCATTACTTCATTACTGGGAGTTCCAGGCTGATCTATGTACACAACACCAAATATAGGACATAAATAACAGAATATCAAATGCAGCATTCACCGTTTCATGGTTAACGGTCATTGTACTTTTGGCTTCAGAAAATGCAGAAGATAACAGCCCATAATTGTGGCATGTCATGCATTTTTAGCACTGCCTACTCTGTAGGAGAGCTGTAGTATTACTTGCCAGACATTCTTGGTAGTTGTGTTCTGATCCATGGAAGGTAGTTTGGAGCAGAAAACCTTCCCCACTATGACAGTCATATGTCCTATTAGGCCTTATAGTCAGTGTTCTTATAGTGAGACAACCCATTTTATACTGTGTTTACTTACGATTTACATGTTTTTCTTCTTCAAACAGGCAGAAAGAATCTGTTCCTGTATGTAATACAGACTATGCTGTTACCATCTTGCCACCCTCGTCTCCATTGCTAGGTATGTACATGTCTACAGCACCAACAATGTGAATGTTGACTTCAAGGCTCAAATATTTCCACATGGTTTTTCTGGTCTACTATGTTATCCATGTTTCATGGATCTCAGCTATGTTGACCATGGGTTCGTACTGTATCCCTATTTCCCTAATTTTGTACAGGAGTTTTTTTTCATGTATTCTGTTTATTACGTTGCATCATCTATTAACCTAGTGAGATATAGCGACTGTGTTATACTGACACCCTCTAACAATCCTTCATTACCTATGTCTTGTAGATCACTCTGATGAAAACAACCATCTGATCTCAGAGGATAAGGAGGGCACAAGTGAGGACGATGAGAACTTTATCTTCCGAATATTTGCATCATCATCTTCTGAGAGGCTTTCTAAAGTAAGTATGTGATCGATAAATCCAAAATATGTACAAAAAAGGATCTATAAAATTAAAAAGTATATATATTTAATAACTTATTGTTATCCACATTTAGCACTCTACCACCACTAACGGGATGGTGAACAACGAGGATCCCAAGGCCCCTCCAGAGTGTACACCAGAATCGAACACAAACATCTCAGAAATGTGAGTAGATTATGGGGTCATTACTGGGAGCTCCAGGCTGATATATGTGCACAACATCAAATATAGGACATAAATACCATAATATCAAATGCAGCATCCACCGCCCCATGGTTATGGGTCATTGTGCTTTCAGCTTTCGGAATTGTTGGATATAACAGCCCATAATTGTGGCCGGTCATGCACTTTTAGTGCTGCCCTCACTGTAGGAGAGATGTAGTATGAAATGCCGGCCATTCTTGGTAGTTGTTTTCCTCTCAGCTATCTATAAAAGGTAGTCTTGAGCAGAAGACCTTCCCCACTATGACAGTCATATGTCCTACTAGTCCTTATAGTCGGTGTTCTTCTAGTGAGACAACCCCTTTTATATGGAGTTTACTTGAGATTTACATGTTTTTCTTCTTCAAACAGGCAGAAAGTATCTGTTCCTGTATGTAATACAGACGATGCTGTTACCATCTTGCCACCCTCGTCCCCATTGCCAGGTATGTACATGTCTACAGCACCAGCAATGTGAATGTTGACTTCAAGGCTCAAATATTCCCACATGGTTTTTATACAATACTATAGGTCTCTTATGTTATCCATATTATGACAAAGCAGATCCTATAAGAAGATATTGTTATTGATTTTTTTTTTTAATTTTTCATCAGAATTTCCATCTCATGAAGAAAGAAAATCGGCAATAAATCTGAGTATGGAGCAACAAAACTCAGAAAATGGAAAAAATGGGAAAAAGAGACGAGGTAAGTGTGAGAATCAACTCCATGTTGTGTGATGTCAGTGAGAATAATTCATGTGGAGTAGATGTCATCTGTCAGTGATGGGATTGTCACATGTATGATTGCTGACAATGACCCCTGACCTCTGTATGATAATATTCCTCTGCCGTCCGGCCACAGTGACTGCACAGCATTATCATGTAATATGGAGTCCCATCACTTACATTATATTTATTTCTCTTGTCATAGGTTCCATCTTCCGCCGGATCTTATCATCCTGCCGGCGTGGATTATCCAGGGCTGCTCGCGCATTTGCATGCTGTCACTGTTGCCCTAAAACCATCTAAAAGACGGGACACCTAAGCATCTAGCGCCCTGAAGTCCAGCAGATCCATCATCACTGCTGGAGCTGTATAGAAGGACCTTCACCATCTACCTGTGGCCTTCTGACTGGTCAACCTGGACAAGTTTCAGTAACGCCTCTGTCATCGGGCTCCGCGGTATTCATACTGCTCGTCTAACTTGTCATTTACTGATCACCTGGTATCTGACCTCGGCTATCTTCCTGACTTTGATTTAGTCTTTTGATAATGTTCACGATTTTATTCATCCCATTATTAATTAAAAAAAAGTAAAATCTGTTACTGTTGCTCTGATTCCTTTTTGTCTTGAATTCACAAATACTTGTAACTCACTAATTGCTCTTCTTCTCACTAAATGTATTTCTCATTATCCTTAATGCAGCAGTCAGTCTCATATTTCTGTCCAGCAGTTACACTGGTGCCTCCACCCTGTACCAGTCATTACACTCATCCACAAACCTCTGCACCCTGCTGCACAGTCCTGCATCTCTACCATATCTATACTCCAATGAGCTAAGATTAACATCCTCCATAATCAGGACCTCCCACTCTCATGTCCAAGACATTTTCTCTGCTGCACCAGCTCTCAGGAGTGCACTACTGCAGGCAATCATGTTCATTCCCACTATCAGAGATTTTAAGTGTGCAGTAGAAACAGATTATTTGTGGCAGGACTATCAAATCACCTCACTATTCTAAGTTTTTCCTACAGCACTCAGTAGCACTTAATATTTGTACATATACAGATAATGGTTGGTGACTGGTTCATGCAGCCTTAATTCCACAAAGATAGAAATAAAAGGTCAACATGTTTCATACATCCAAACCATCCTTAATCATGGCAGAAAAACATAATTTTAAGTTCCCACTATGAATATTTGGTGAGATATCACAGCTGTGTATTTTCACAGCACAAAGAACGCATCTTACAGATCAGCAAATCACAGTGTGCTGACGCTTAATGTTGTAGTTTTGAACAACACCATTCATTTTATCATATAATGTGTTGAAAAATGAGAAAAAATGCCAGGTTTGGGCTCCTTCATTTTACAGTGTGTATTGTGTTGTAAAAACAAACTGGCAAAATGATTCAGAGTCAGTAGTACGATTACTGTGATACCAAACTTATAAGGTTTATATATATATATATATATATATATATATATATATATATATATATATATATATATACAGTGTTTAGCATAAATCAGTACACCCAAATAGATTTGTCAGCAAACCTGTAGTTTCCTTTCAGAATCATCATTTTATATGGGATACCATACTACAAAATACTCTCGCAAATTTGAGCCATTGAATGCAAACAAGATTTGGTATTTTGCAGACCCCAAAAAAGTAATTTTCTTAACAAACTCATTCAAGATCATGTTTCAAAAATGAGAACGTCCCAGTAACAGTCTTAAGAGAAAAGCTAAGTTTAGACAACAAAATTCTAATTAACAAGAACTGAACCACAGGTAAGTGTAATTATTCATTAAACAGATGTCCAGCAGACAGGTGTCTGTAAAAGGAAGTTACTTAATAAAGAAAACTCCTTCCCATTTCATGCTATCAGCAATGGCACCACATAGAAGGGAAATGTCACAAAACCTGAGAAAGAAAATAATTTCTTTGCAATAAATGTGAAGTCTACAAGAAGATCAGCAAAACTTTACTTATCAGTCAGAATACTGTAGCAAAAGTGATGCAAAACTATAACAAAGATGGAACTGCAACCATCTTACAGAGACGTCCAGGCCGACTATGGAAGTTAACACCTAAACAAAAGCGTCCTCTGATGAGAAGGGTAAGTGGCACCACATAGAAGAGAAATGTCACAAGACATTTCTGAGAAAGAAAATAATTTCTTTACAAAAAATGTGAAGTCTACAAGAAGATCAGCAAAGCTTTTCTTATCAGTCAGATGGAAGCTAACATCTAAATAAAAGCATCTTCTGATGAGAAGAAAATCGACAGGCAAATTCATTGCTATTAGCTGAAGAAGTAGAAAGCCAAACTAGGGTGAGTGTTTTCCATAACACGACACGGTGTACACTGCAAATGAATGGCATTCATGAGTGTCCTCCACAAAGGAAGCCTCTCTCCCTTAAAGCCCATGAACAATAAAAGTCCGTCTACAATTTGCCAGGGTCCATGCTTAAAACTATGAGGACTACCGGGACTGTATACTGTGTATATGCATCTTATGTGTATGTCTGTATTTTATGTTTGTGTGCACTATGTATATGCATACGTTAAAATGTGTATAGAGTATTAGCATGTGCAAATTTTATATGTGTGCCTAATATAAATATACATGGAAATGTATATGTAGGTGGTGCCTGATGGAGGGTGGGGGGCCCAGATCAGAAGTCCTGATTAAGGGCCCTTCACTGTCATTGTCTGCCCCTTATATAAACAGTAAAATCCTCTTTAATAACTGGACTTCCATTGGGGTGGACTTCTCATAGATGGCCAGTAGGCATACTATATTATGAATCTGGGCATCTCTCACAGAAAATCTGATCTGGATATGAGGGTGGTCTTCTATAAGCGGTGATGTTTTGGAGAGATTTAGCACTTGGAACCCCAGGTGCTTCACAAATTGATTCATAAAAATGAAAAAGTGTTTTTTTTTTTCACTTTTTCATTTTTACGAATCAATTTGTGAAGCACCTGGGGATTCCAAGTGCTCACTATGCATCTAGATAGGTGCCTTCGGGGGTCTAGTTTCCAAAATGGGGTCACTTGTGGGGGAGCTCCAATGTTTGGGCACACAGGGGCTCTCCAAACGCAACATGGCGTCCGCTAACAATTTGAGCCGATTTTCCATTCAATTTGTTAGCGGACACCATGTGCCTAAACAGTGGAGCTCCCCCACAAGTGTCCCCATTTTGGAAACTATACCCCTCAAGGATTTTATTAAGGTGTATAGTGAACATTTTGAACCCAGAGGTACGGCACAGAATTTGTTTACATTAGGTCATCATATTGAATAAGTTGTCATTATTCTTGAGCGCAAGTGCTCGCTACTTGAGTTTGCATCGGGTACTCAGGTATGCACCATGTACAGCGTGTGCTCGAGTGACATGCTCGAGTCCCTGCTCCGCATGTTTCACGGTTATTAGACACCCCAAAAAAAACATGTGGGGATCGCTCGTGCATGGCAGGCAATCCCCGTAAAGTTTTTTGGCCGCGAAGCATATGGGGCAGAGACTCGAGCATGTCACTCAAATACCCACGATACTCAATGCATACCAGAGCACCCGATGCAAACTCAAGTAGCGAGCACTTGCTCTCAACACTAGTCGCCATATCGTCATCTTTTTTTCTTACTTTTGAAAAAAATCCCAACCCCAGCCCTAACCCTAGCACAACCCTAGCCCCAGCACAACCCTAGCCCCAGCACAACCCTAGCCCCAAACCCAGCCCTAACCCTAGCCCAATCCTAACCCAAGAGTTTATTTTTGACGCCGTTCCTTGTGCGGTATAAGTGATTAGACGACTTTATTCTTCGGGTCGGTGTGATTACAGCAATGCCAGAATCATATGGGGTTTTTATGACTGACAGCTGTCACACACTAAAAGACGCATTTTTTTTTAAATCTAGTTTTTGCATCGCCATATTTTGAGAGCTATAATTTTTCCAGATTTTGGCAGACAGTCATGTGACGGCTCGTTTTTTGCGGGATGACTTGACGTTGTTATTGGTGCCATTTTCAGGCACGTGACATTTTTTGATCGCTTTCTATTCCGATTTTTGGGAGGCAGAATAAACAAAAACCAACAATTCAGGAATTGTTTTTTTTTTTTTTTTTTATTCTGTTCCGCGTGTGGTAAAATTGATGAGGTAGCTTTATTCTTCGGGTCAGTACGTTTACAGCGGTACCACATTTGTATCATTTTTCTATGTTTTGGCGCTTATACACAATAAAAGCTATTTTATAGAAAAAAATATTTTTTAGTATCGCTTTATTCTGAGAGCTATAACTTTTATTTTTCGGCTGATGGAGCTGTATGGCGGCTTGTTTTTTGCGGGACGAGATGACGTTTTCAGCAGTATCATTTTTATTTATATGCGTCTTTTTGATCGCGTGTTATTCCACTTTTTGTTTGGCGGTATGGTGATAAAGCATTGCTTTTTGCTTCGTTTTTTTTTTTTTACCGTGTTCACTGAAGGGGTTAACTAGTGGGACAGTTTTATAGGTCAGGTTTTTCCGGACGCGGCGATACCAAATATTTTTTTTATAATAATATTTATTGATGGGTACATTATATTTTTATTTTTGGTGTATTATTTTTTTTATTTTTTTATAATATTTTTGCACATTTTTTTTTTTTTTTTCCACTTTCACACAGTTTATACACTTTATTACTTTGTCCCACTCTGGGACTTTCACTTTTTTTTTTTCTGATCGCCTGCATGGCACAGGAATGGAGCACCATCCCTATGCCATGAAGGCTGTCAGAAATGCACAGTGTGAAGATTGCTTGGAGATGCACTGCGCATGTCCAAGCAATCTTCCTGCTCTCTGGTGACCCGGATGTTGTCATGACGACATCGGGTCGTCATGGCAACACCCGGGAAGCCTTTGCAGACTGCGCTGGAAGCCGGAAGAGGAGGTGAGTATCGCCGATCACCTCCCCTTGCCCCCGCAATGCCGCGATCGACTTCGATCGCAGCATCGCGGGGGTTAATGTGCTGGGAACGGTGCAGGACCGCTCCCTGCACATAGTACCGGGTGTCAGCTGTGACAATCAGCTGACACCCGGCGGCGATCGCGCCCGCACAGCCTATGTGCGCGCGCGATCGCGATGACGTACTAATACGAGTCTGGCTCTTAAGTCCCAGGGCACAGACGCGTATTAGTACGTCAGATGTTATTAAGGGGTTAAAGCCCAAGACGTACTGATACGTATCTGCGCCCTGGGACTTAAGAGCCTGATATGTATTAGTACATCTTTGCGATCGCGCCCGCACACAGGCTGTGCGGGCGTGATCGCCGCCGGGTGTCAACTGATTGTCACAGCTGACACCCGGTGCTATGTGCTGGGAGAGGTCCCGCACATTAACCCCCGCAATGCTGCGATCGAAGTCGTTCGCAGCATTGCGGGGGCAAGGGGAGGTGATCGGGATAGTCACCTCTCCTGCCGGTTTCCAGCAATGTGTGCCGCGGCTTCCCGGATGTTGCCATGATGACCCGATTCACTGAGGGGTGCAGTTTTAAAAATGGTGTCACTTTTGGGTATTTTCAGTCATAAAGACCCCTCAAAGTGACTTCAAATGTGATGCGGTCCCTAATAAAATGGTTTTGTAAATTTTGTTGGAAAAATGAGAAATCGCTGGTCAATTTTAACCCTTATAGCTCCCTAATAAAAATAAATTTGGGTTCCAAAATTGTGCTGATGTAAAGTAGACATATGGGAAATGTTATTTATTAACTTTTTTTGTGTGACATATCTCTCCGATTTAAGGGCATAAAAATTCAAATTTTGAAAATTGCAAAATTTTCAACATTTTCGCCAAATATCTGTTTTTTCACAAATAAACACAAGTGATATCGAAGAAATTCTACCACAATCATAAAGTACAATATGTCATGAAAAAATATTCTCAGAACCAGGGGGATCCGTTGAAGCGTTCCAGAGTAATTACCTCATAAAGTGACAGTGGTCAGAATTGTAAAAATTGGCCTTCTCATTAACGTGCAAACCACTTTGGGTTGTAAAGGGGTTAAGGACTCTACCTGCATATACAGTCATGGCGGAAAGTGCTGGCACCCTTGAAATTGTTTCAGAAAATTACACATGTTTTATTACACGCATGTTTATTTCCTTTGTGTTTATTGGAACAACACAAAAAAACTGAGAAAAAAAAGGCAAATTGGACATAATTTCACACAAAACTCCAAAAATGGGCCGGAATACATATATATATTTTTGATGGGACAACACTGAAGATGCGACACTTTGATACGATGTACAGTAGTCAGTGTACAGCTTGTTTAACTGTAAATTTGGTGTGCCTGCAAAATAACTCAACACACAGCCATTAATGTCTAAACCGCTGGCAACAAAAGTGAGTACACCCCTAAGTGTGTTCTCAGCTGATGTTATTTGTTGGTTTTTCTTTGCATCCCGAACAATTTTCTTGGCAGTTGTGGCTGAAATTTTTGTTGGTCTACCTGACTGTGGTTTGGTTTTTACAGAGCATCTGATTTTCCATTTGTTAATCACAGTTTGAACACTGCAGACTGGCATTATCAATTCCTGGGATATCTTTTTGTATCCCTTTCCTGTGTTATACTCTTTTTGCCTCCCTTTCCTGTGTTATACAGTTCAACTACCTTTTCCCGTAGATCCGTTGATAATTCTTTTGCTTTCCCCATCTCAAAATCCAGAAAAGTCAGTGGCTGGATCCCAGAAACTCACTCAGCTTTATGCACACACACTGATTACAAGCAAACAGGTCATAGGTGAGGATGTTACCTTTAGTAGCCATTCAAACCCATTTGTGTCAAATTCTGTGCATGTTATCAGGCCAAAATCACCAGGGTATGTGAACTTTTTGATCAGGATTATTTGGATGTTTTTGGTTGTCATTAGTGATGAGCGAGCACTAAAATGCTCGAGTACTCGTTGCTCGGGTCGAGCAAATTGAAATACTCGGGTGCTCAACCCGAGCAATGAGCCCAATATAAGTCTAGGGGAAACTTGAGCATTTTTCAGGTGGCTCCCCACGGCGGTCTGCAGAGGGCCTAAAAATTACCCAAATCGATGGGAACTGTGCTCAAATGACATGGGAACAACATGGGGAAGACCCCTGGAAGCATCTCTGACTCCCAGAACACTGCTGTCAACAACGTCGTCAGAGTATTACGCCACTTTTACGGCGTAAGGAACATCCTTTCCAGGGTGATGACTTGTATATAAGGCAAAATAAATAAACAAAAACAAAAATACTCCTACACACGTAGCATTTTTGACACGTTTTTGCACTTTTGCATTGCTTTCAACCAAGACAAATGCATTCACCAGGAAATGTCATTTTAACATTTTACAACCTTATCTGGCCATGTGGTGTGTGACACATCATCAGACACATGCATACAGTGCTGAAAAGACATGGGAGCAGCAAGGGGAAGACCTCTGGAAACATCTCTGACTCCCAGGTCACTGCCTAAATGTGTGCCCATCATAAGTGATCCTTGGCACATGCGAAGATGCCTCCCGCCATGCACCTGTCGTTGCAGACTTGAAACAATCACCGTCCACGTCCTTGTCCCACTGCAGTGTTCAGTTGTCCCTACCCCATTCCTTGGAATGCAAGCACAAGAATGCCGGCAGCCACCCACCCACAGGCTGCAATACTATACTGCCAAATTTTTGACAGCTGCTTGCACTTGAAATGTGGCCTTTTAGGCTCGTGGAGGCGGAAGCTTTTCATAACCTCATGCCAGCGGCGGCCGGGTGTCCATACTCGGTCCCCAGCCGCCACTATATTTCCCGGTATCGCCTCCGCCTTCCACAATCACGGGTCCCATAACATTACCCGTGCCCGCCCCAGTGCACTTACTGGGAAGGACCGCCTAACCACAAACACGTGGACAGGTGAATGTGGCCAGGGACGGTACGGAGCCAGTCCACAACTTTTTTTGCTAAGAGTTGTATTTAGCTCGGTGAAAGGACTGGCATAGAGGGAAACCGTATCTACCCTGCGTGTCATTTCTCCCAGAAAATCCTGTAAATGAGCTTGTTGCAGAAGCAATGGCAGCCCATCCAACATCAACTTGCACTTGTCAATGGTGCTTTGACACACACACATCTTTCTTTGCGCATTTAATTTCTTGAATACAGAGCTGGAAAATGGCCTGATCCGTAATGCGTTTTGAGAAATAACATGCATAAGCATGGCCGATCCGCATTAAAAAAGCAGCCATAGAGTGTCCGGGAACCTTCCCCCACACTTTTCTTAGCCAGGGCTGCTTTTCGGCAGGGTTGGACGGGCCCACCAGAGAACCGGAGACTCCTCCGGCGGGCCCTGGCTTCTCCTTCAGGAGAGTTCATAGTGCCGAGGTGAGGCCATGATGATGATAGAGGCCATCATCTGCTTAGTTTTCTTTTACTTGGAATGCAATTGCAAGTATGCAGCCAGCCACCCACCCACCCACAGACCGCAACACTAAACTGACAGATTTCTGGGCAGCTCTTTGCACTTGAAATATGGCCTTTTAAGCTTGTGGAGATGGAAGCTTTTCACAACCTCATGCAGGCGGCGGCCGGGTGTCCATACTCGGTCCCCAGCCGCCAGTATTTTTCCCGGTATCGCCTTCGCCTTCCACAAGCACGGGTCCCACAACAGTACCCATGCCCTACCCAGTGCACTTACTAAGAAGGACTGCCTAACCACAAACACGTGGACAGGTGAATGTGGCCAGGGACGGTACGGAGCCAGTCCACAACTTTTTTTGATAAGAGTTGTATTTAGCTCAGTGAAAGGACTGGCATAGAGGGAAACCGTATCTACCCTGCGTGTCATTTCTCCCAGGAAGTCCTCTAAAGCTGCTTGCACTTGAAATGTGGTCTGAACATTACTGCTGGTACTTTTCTGTGGGAATTTTCTTGCCTCCTACCAGCCTGGAATATTTCCAGCAAACTATGGTACAACACCATGGTATTAGCACTGCCCCCAGTACCAGTAGCGAAGCCATCCTCAATTTCCTTCTCTGGAATTTTATTTGGTAGACTGAGTGGCTGCCCAAATAAATTTTCTCACAAAGGAGCTGATGATAGAGTGGCAGTAGGTTCAAGTTTCTCCAGCCTGTTAGATATTAGAGGGTGAACGGCAGCACATTGGATCAGTGGTTAGCACTGAAGTCTTGCAGCACTGGGATCCTGGGTTCAAATCCCAGCAAGGACAACATCTGCAAGAAATTTGTATGTTCTCCCCATGTTTGCATGTGTTTCCTCCTCAGTAAAAATAGAGTGTCCTGGAATCTTCCCACACACTTTTCTTAGCCAGGACTGCTTCTCAGCAGGGTTGGACAGTCCCACCAGAGAATTCTCTGGTGTGCCTTGGCTTCTACCTCAGGAGAGTTCATGATAGCGCTAACTTTGCAGCTGCTATGGGGCTCTTGAGCGGGTGAGAAAGGTTAGCTCTCAGAAACAAATCCTCTGGTGGGCACAATGTTTTTCAATCTGAAACAGCTTCTCAGTGGGAGTTGTATTTCACCACAGCCATATTCTTTAGCTCTGTGAAAGGACTGGCATAGAGGGAAACCTTATCTACCCCGGTTGTCATTTCTCTGTCACCAGGTTCCGCCCATTGTAACACATGACCATGCCTGGCTGTATGTTCAGCGGTGAGAGCCACAGATCAAGCTGCTGTGTTACAGCTTTCAACAACTATGCAGCGCTGGGTGGTTTGTCAATTAAGCATTAAGCATGTTATCTTCAGCACAGCCTGTTGCTGTTTGGCCAAGGCAGTGCTGCAGTGCTGTCAGCTTGTGACTGATGTGGTCATTTCGGAGATGGAGGAGGAGGTACATGAGCTGAACAATGTGATTACATTGAGGTTAAATTGGTGATGCTGTTTTTTATACTAAAGAAAGATCCTATTGTTATGTTTTTTTATGTTATTTTTTATGAAAAATGCATTCACCGGGAAATGTCACTTTAACATTTTACAACCTCATCTGGCAATGTTGTGTCATCAGACACATCCTGTTTTATTTATGATGGAGGGACTCTGAAAGTCATAAAGCCTATTTTTATAGGGACATCAGACGGCCCTTACTATTCTTAAAAGGCCAGCAGTCGGCCCTAGCTATTGTTAGAGAGCCATCAGAGGGCTATGCTTTGTTGTTCCCATTATTAACAAGTGGGTTTCCTATACTGTTATTGCGCATCCAGTGACTGCAAGGGTTGTCAAAAATTTGGACGCAACCTAATACCCCTTTGAAGAGACATAGAGGAGGGTCTCAGTAAAAAAAATGTTCCCATTATAAAGGAGCGGGTCTTCTATAGTGGTAATGCCCATGCTGTGACTGCAAGGGTGGCCAAAATTTTTGAAAAAAAACACTAACAATTTAAAGACACAAAGAGCATGGCCACAGTAACAAGGTACGACATGTTCCCGTTAGAAAGGAGAGGGTCTGCTATACAGTTATATGGTATGCAGTGAATCCAACGGCTGACAAATTTTAGGAAAAACCCCACTAAGAATTTAAGGACACACAGAGCAGGGCCACAGTAACAAGGTACGACATGTTCCCATTAGAAAGTAGAGGGTCTGCTATACAGTTATAGGGTATGCAGTGAATCCAACGGCTGACAAATTTTAATGAAAAACCTCAATAAGAATTTAAAGACACACAGAGCAGGGCCACAGTAACAAGGTACGACATGCTCCCATTAGAAAGGACAGGATCTGCTATACAGTTATAGGGTATGCAGTGAGTCCAACGGCTGACCAATTTTAGGAAAAAAACGACTAAGAATTTAAAGACACATAGAGCAGGGTCACAGTAACAACAAATTCCCATTAGAAATTCTAGGGTCGGCTATACTGTTATAGGGTATGCAGTGAGTCCAACGGCTGACAGATTTTAGGAAAATCCCCACTAAGAATTTAAAGACACACAGAGCAGGGCCACAGTAACAAGATATGACATGTTCCCATTAGAAAGGAGAGGGTCTGCTATACAGTTATAGGGTATGCAGTGAGTCCAACGGCTGACCAAGTTTAGAAAAAACCCACTAAGAATTTAAAGACACATAGACCAGACCACAGTAATGACAAATTCCCATTAGAAAGGAGAGAGTCTCCCATAGTGTTGGACTATGCAGTGACTGCAAGGGCTGCCAAAAATTTGGAGGCACTTCAATGGCCCTTGGAAGAGACGTGGAGGAGCGCATCATAAATTTTTTTTACCATTAGAAAGGAGCGGGCCTCCTATACTTGTAATGCCATGCACTAAGTGTATGGGCTGACAAACATTTACTCCTGGGGGGTATACATGAACATACTGTATAAAATTTTTTTTTTTCGGGCATCATAAAAATGTAGCGCCCCGAGGGCTCGGCCGCTACAGGGGTATTGCACCTCTGCCAGAGGTGTGATATTCCACTCCCGGGTAAGGATGGAGTATGGACCAGGGTTCAGTTAGCTGCATACAGCACACTCACCCCATTTCCGAGGGACAGCTCAACGGTGCTCCCATTAGACAGAAATGCAGGCACGACAGACCATGTCCCTGGCTGGAGTGGGGAGGGGGTAGGAATACCCAGTGATGTAGGAGCAGATAGGGGTTGGTTCCTGAGCGTAGATAGGAGCCCATTGTTTGCTGGTCACCTGGGCTCATGTTCTAGAGGGCACCATCTTAGAACAGTGTTCAGTCAGAGAGAAGAACTGACAGAGTGGGGGCCTTGGTTGTCGAACGAAGTGTGCCCTCTGCCTCCAGCGTTTTTAGATGGGAATTTTTTTAATAGTTCCGCAACAAGGGCCTTCTGGTACTGCCTCATTTTTGTACACCTGTCCGCCTCAGGAATAAGAGATATAAAGTTCTCCTTGTAGAGTGGGTCTAGAAGTGTCACCAACCAGTAATGACCTAAAATTTTGAGAATGCGAGGGTCATGGGAAAGGCAGCATAACATAAACTCAGCCATGCGTGCCAGACTACTAACAGGCAAGACTTCCGTGTCCTCACCAAGAGGATGACTGACCATGCTCTCCTCCTCCTCCTCTCTGTCCTCTGGCCATCCACGCTGAACAGACGGTATGACAGCTGTGCAGATAGCACCGTCTATAGTGCATGAAACTAGTTCCTGTCCTTCCTCCTCCTCCTCTTCCTCATTGTCACCCAATCCACGTTGGGATGAGATGAGGCTTGGCTGTGTGTAATCACCCTGTATGGTTAATTGCTCCATCTTATCGTGCTGAGCCTGCAATGCATCATCTTTGATTGTGAGCAAAGAGCTTTTCAGAAGACAGAGAAGCGGGATGGTGACGCTAATTATGGCGTCATCGCCGCTCACCATCTTGGTGGAGTCCGCAAAGTTTTGGAGGATGGTACATATGTCTGACATCCACGTCCACTACTGAGGTCTTATGTGTGGAGTCTGAACTGAATACCGATAGCCTTTTTGATGCTGGTACTCAACAACTGCCCTCTTCTGCTCACAAATCCTTCCCAACATCTGCAATGTAGAGTTCCAACGTGTGGTGACATCACACACCAGTCTGTGAGCCAGAAGCTGCAAACGCTGCTGAAACACTGCAAGGGCGGCGGAAGCTGTAGCTGACTTTCTAAAATGGGCACACAGGCGGCATACTTTAACAAGCAGATCCGGCAGCTCCGGGTAGGATTTGAGTAACCGCTGAACCACGAGGTTAAGCACATGGGCCAGGCATGGTACGTGTGTGAGCTCGCCTCGCCTCAGAGCCGCCACCAGGTTCCGGCCATTGTCACACACGACCATGCCTGGCTGTAGGTTCAGCGGTTTGAGCCACAGATCTGCCTGCTCTTTCAGAGCTGGCCATAACTCTTCAGCATTGTGTGTTTTTTCACCTAAGCATATTAGCTTCAGCACAGCCTGTTGCCGCTTGGCCGAGGCAGTGCTGCAGTGCTTCCAGCTTGTGACTGATGTGGTCATTTCGGAGATAGAGGCCGAGGAGGAGGAAGAGGCTGAGGAGCATGAGGTTCAGGAGCTGTAGACCGTGGGGACAACCCTGATTGACCTAGGGCCTGCAATCTTTGGCGTCGGGAGGACGTGTTCCGTCCCAAGGTCCGACTGGGTCCCGGCTTCCACTATGTTAACCCAGTGTGCCATCAGCGAGATGTACCGTCCCTGCCCACAAGCACTTGTCCACGTGTCCGTGGTTAGGTGGACTTTACCGGTAACTGCGTTGTTGAGGGCACGGCTAATGTTTTGGGACACGTGCTTGTGTAATGTGGGGACGGCACACTGGGAGAAATAGTGGCGGCTGGGGACAGAGTACCGAGGGACGGCCGCCGCCATCAGGTTGCGGAATGCTTCTGTCTCCACAAGCCTAAAAGGCAACATTTCGAGCCAAGCAGTCGTGAATTGTGAGAATTTAGTAGTGTGGCCTGTGGGACGTTGGCTGCATATTTGCGCTTGCATTCCAAGGACTGGAGTATGAACAACTGAACGCTGTGCTGGGAGAAGGACATGGACGTGCTTCCTGATGCTGCTACTTGAGAGTGTGCAATGACAGGTGCAGGGCAGGAGGCATCTTTGCATGCACTATGGACAGGGGATTGACTTGCATGCACAACAGCAGAAGAAGCAATGGTGCCACCTGTAGACACTGTTCCTGGACCCTGGTGTTCGGCCCACAAAGTCGAGTGATTTGCTGCCATGTGCCTGATCATGCTGGTGGTGGTCAGGCTGGTCGTTTTGCCACCCCTGCTGATGCTGGTCTGGCTCGTGATGCAAATGGCCTTTTTGGAGTTATCGGCAGAGTCTTTAAAAAACAACCAGACTCGGGAAGACCTAACAGTTGTAGTGGCAACTTCCTTCGTGTTGGTGTTACGGGAAACGGTAGCCTGCCTTCTGTCTGCGGCCACCACACTGCTTCTTCCTGCCTGTTGGGGTGCTCTGCCTCCCTCCCCCTGTGTGCTGCTGTCCTTGCTCTGCATGTCCTCCTGCCAGGTTGGGTCAGTTACTATATCATCCACCACCTAGTCACCCACTTCTGCACCCTGGTACTATTCCTGACTTTCTGCCAATTGTGTCTAATCATCGTCCACCTCTTGTGACAGTTTCCCACCGTCGCCTTCATGTGACCGTGGCTGCTCAAATATTTGGGCATCGCTACACGTGATCTCCTCTTGCCCCGCTTCAAGTGGACCGGGCGAGAGGCCCGAATCTATAAATGGAAAAGTGAACAGCTCTTCAGATTGTCCAAGTGTGGGATCAGTTGTCTCTGGGTACTCAGCATGGTGGGAGGAAGGAGGATCAGGGTGAGGAATATGAGGTCCAGACTCATGGCTACTGAGACTTGACCGTGTAGAAGACAGGGTGGTGGTGGTGGTGGCTAAGTGACTGGAAGCATTATCCGCTATCCAACCAACAACCTTTTGACACTGATCTGGGTTCAATAGTGGTGTGCTGCGGTCCCCTAGAAATTGGGACAGGAAGGTCAGGCGAGAAGATGTGGGTGTTTGCTGTGGCACAATTTCGGCTTGCCCACGGCCTTGTCCTCGGCCTCTGCATGCACCATTGCCATCACGTCCAGTTCCCCGTCCCTTGCCACGTGCCTTGCCCATTTTAAATGGAGGATAGTATCTTCCACGCTCACTACAAATGACTGAGTTTGAAGCGAAGTTATATGTGATCGGTGTGATGGAGAAAACACAGTTTTAAATACCTGGCCTGTAGGTAAGTAGTGTGAACAGCAAACTGCTGTGAATTGCTTCACTGACACACTGAAAAAATGGAGGCCAGAAATGGCAGTATTTTCTGACAACGTATATGTGATCCGTGTGACGGAGAAAACACAGTTTTAAATAGCTGGATTTCTAGCGCTCTAATATGGAAAGGACCTGGCTGTATTCTGCAGTGCCAACAAGCAAATGGCGCAGAAAAACTGTGTTCTCTGGATTGCTTTATAAGCAAATAATGAGGATTAAGATCCAAAGAAAAGTATTCCTCGCCCCTGAGACCTGGGCCTTTGTATAGAAATATCTAACAGCAGCAGAAGGCAGAATTGGAATGGAGCCTCTTGTGCTATATGCACTGCAGTCTGCTATATACCCTGCCTGCCTGCCTATATACACTGCCTGCCTGATATCTCTGCAGATGGATTAGTCCTCAGAAGGACTGTTTGTTGAGATAGATATGTGTAATGTGCGGTTTTTCTCACTACACTACCTAATGCACGATCAAATCTCTCCCTAACGCAGCAGCAGCTCTCCCTACACTGTCTGATCCAGAGTGACTGTGATGAGCATGGCGGTGCCAGGTCAGATATAGACCTGATGACGCTGTGCAGCCAGCCAATCACTGTAATGCCCACAACCAACATGGCTATGGCATTACAGTGCATGGCAGGCAATCACTGTATGTTCATTGGCTCTGTAAAGAGCGCCAAACATGCAGGGAGGGGACCCGACTTCCCGCCCGACCAACCCGGAAATACTCGGTGAGCGCAGAGCATCTCGAGCAGTGAGATACTCGGGCAAGCACCGAGCAGTAGCGAGCATGCTCGCTCATCACTAGTTGTCATTAAGATTTAAAAAGAGAAAACACAGAAATGTGACAGTAAATGGCTTCCCCCAACCAATAACCATGAGTGGAGAAAAAGTGTTTTTGTTATCATTCATTTTCTCTGAAACAAGGCCAAGAAAGGAAAAATTCTGCCGGGGTATGTAAACTTTTGAGCAGAACTGTATATGCGCCAGCCCCAGTGTCTCCTATTCTATGTACTCCAGCCCCAGTGTCTCCTATTCTATATACTCCAGCTTCTTCTGTGATGTATATGCTCTAGCCCCAATGTATCCTGTGATGAATATACGCCAGCCCCAGTGTCTCCTATTCTATATACTCCAGCCCCAGTGTCTCCTATTCTATATACTCCAGCTTCTTCTGTGATGTATATGCTCTAGCCCCAATGTATCCTGTGATGAATATACGCCAGCCCCAGTGTCTCCTATTCTATATACTCCAGCTCCAGTGTCTTCTGTGACGTAGCTAATGTAGCCCTAATGTCTCTTATGCAGAGGCGTCGCATGATAAAGTAGTGAGACACAAGCTCCCTGCCCTATCACTATCTCTTTCATATGCCACAGATCGCCATAGGCCTGCGGTTAACGAGATGTCAGCATACTCACGCAGGTGGCTCGGTGACATCATTGCATCGCTCTGCTCTGCTGTCCCGCCATGGAAGAGGAGACAGAGGCCGTGATGTAGGGAATCAGGATTAAGTGAGAATAAACGTTATTTTTTTTTTTAAATGATTGGGCAGTGGAGCCATCCTACTATATATCTGGAGTAGTGGGTCCATCATACTACATATGGAGTAGTGGGGCCATTATACTATATGTATGTGGGGCAGTGGGACCATCATAGTATATACAGGTGCATCTCACTAAATTAGAATATCTTCAAAAAGTTAATTGATTCCAGTTCTTCAATACTGTTTCAGTATGCTCCACAATCATGAGGAAGACTGCTGACTTGACAGATGTCCAGAAGGCAGTCATTGACACACTCCACAAGGTCCTAGAGTTCCAATTTTCATTTGGAAATCAAGGTCCCAGAGTCTGGAGGAAGAGTGGAGAGTCCACAATCCAAGCTGCTTGAGGTCTAGTGTGAAGGCTCCACAATCAGTGATGGTTTGGGAGGCCATGTCATCTGCTGGTGTAGGTCCACTGTGTTTTATCAAGACCAAAGTCAGCACAGCCGGCTACCAGGACATTTTACAGCACTTCATGCTTGCCTCTGCCCACAAGCTTTTTGGAGATGGAAATGTCATTCTCCAGCAGGACTTGGCCCCTGTCCACACGGCCAAAAGTACCAATACCTGGTTTACACACAACAGTATCACTGTGCTTGATTGGCAGCAAACTCGCCTGACCTTAACCCCATAGAGAATCTATTATAGAGAATCTATGGGGTATTGTCAAGAGGTAGATGAGAGACACCAGACCCAACAATGCAGATGAGCTGAAAGACAGCTTTTTGTATTGAAGAACTGAAATAAATTAACTTTTTGATGATATTCTAATTTAGTGAGATGCACCTGTATATGGAGCAGTGGGACCATCATGCTATATATATGGAGGAGTGGGGGCATCATACTAAATATAGAGCAGTGTGTGTGTGTCACCCCAGGCCTGGATGCCACAAACAATAATCTGTTTCTGAAAGCAGGAGGGAGGTCCCCTGGTTAGGGACTATTAGCATACAGCACCTCCTGTCCCAGGCCAGCAGGGGGAGCTGGCTGCCCCTATAAAAGCTGGAACTGGGGGCAGGGTTAGAGAGAACTGGAAGACCTAGCTCAGGAGTGAGACTAGTCCCAGAGAAGGAGGGACAGTTCAGCTGTAGCTGAGGAGTCCGTGAGGCACAGGAGAAACTGCAAGCCAGGGACAGAGGCGACGAGAGCCGGTCCTGGCAGAGAACCAATCTACCGGACATTGGGGTCCGAGGCTGTCAGGGTTACAAGCCCAGCAGCAGAGAACCAACCTGCGAGGGATTTCAGGTCCCTTGGCCTAAGAAGCCTGGAGGCTCCGCCACACAGAGGGACCAGTACATCGAGGAGCAAGCAACAGGTACCCAAGGCCTGAGTCGCAAGCCATACAGGAGAGAAGTACACGGCCAGCTCAGGGACGTGGGCTATTACACCACGAAAAGGGGGATAGTCAGAAAGAGCATAGAGAGAACGGTAGGCCTACACACTCACCCTGACCAGTGGGGCTCGCCCGAATGCTCTCAGACACCCAGGCCCATTCCTAACCGGTACTGTTGGGTCATTAATAATATCTACAATAAAGACCCTGAACTGTTTGAAGCAGACTCTGAACTATTACTATTGCGGCCTGCACTATCACCCCCAACATCCACCTACACTGCCCTGAGGCTACACTCTTCCCGTGGGGAATTATCCTACCCCTGTGCTGCACACCAACACCAGCCTCAGCGGTCTGCCTTGCAGCAGCGGTTATCTCCAATCGCAATCCACGGGTGGCGTAGTCGGACATTCAAAACACTGATAAATAGACTGCCACCATTTGGTCTGACCACCCTGAGCCACGGGATCGGGTTGCCACTACTACCCCCATCAGCACCGTACACTAGAAGGCCCGGTTCCGGGTACCCCACGGCCCAGGGGGCGAGTCAGCTTTGGCGTAGTTGGCAGAATTGTGACCAACCCGCAACAAACGGGTATTGCGTGCCTGGAAAAGACTCTATACATATCTGAGTGAAGTTTCCCTCCATTCAGGGCCATTTCCCGCCAATCGGAGCGTTTCCTGCCATCGGGCGCCATCTTCGGGACGCCACGCCTACGCTGAGACGCTGCTCAAGGTCCTGGAAGGAGATCCAGCGGATGCCGACGTCATCACCGAGCAAAGCAAGGTCCTCGCCCAGAGCATCGCGAGCGGAGCCGCGGCCTACAGAAGAGGATCGCCAGAAGGTAGGCCACAGTTAACTAGGGGGGAGGAAGATGTCGGACGCGGAGGGACCCTCTACCACCAGCGTAGCCGCTGCAGCTGTGATGCCGTTTTCCATGCCCTATATCCATAGGCGGATTATAATGAGGGCAATCCGGATTGCCCTCATTATATGTGCGGGCCGCCGCGGCACATAGCGGTAGCAGTGGCGGGAGGGGGGGGCCCGGACCGCTCCCCCAGCAGCAGCCGCCGCTACTTCTTCATCCGCCGGGCCAGCACTGCAGCAGTTAACTTCCCTGTGCTGGCCCGGCCGCATCACTGCTAGGAGACATGGCCCTGTGCGCGGCTGTGTCTCCTAGCTGTGACGTCACACAGTGCGCCCCGGCCTGCAGTGCTGCACCGGAAAAGAGAGAGAGCAGGCAGGAGGAATTGAGCCGGGGGATTGTGAGTGTGTGTGTGTGTGGGCAGATGTGTGTGTGGGCAGGTGTGTGTGTGTTTGTGGGCAGGTGTCTGTGGGGGCAGGTGTCTGTGTGGGCAGGTGTGTGTGTGTGTGTATATGTGTGTGTGTGTATATGTGTGTGTGTCTGTGTGGGCAGGTGTGTGTGTATATGTGTGTGTGTATATGTGTGTGTGGGGGGGGGGGCAGGTGTGTGTGTGGTCAGGTGTGTGTATATGGGTGTGTGTGTGTGTTTGCGGGCAGGTGTCTGAGTGAGCAGATGTGTGTGTGGGCAGGTGTGTGTGTGTGTGGGCAGGTGTGTGTGTGTGGGGGCAGGTGTGTGTGTGTGTGGGCAGGTGTTTGTGTGTGTGTGGGCAGGTGTGTATGTGTGTGGGCAGGTGTGTGTGTGTGGGCAGGTGTGTTTGTGTGTGGGCAGGTATGTTTGTGTGTGGGCAGGTGTGTGTGTGTGTGTGGGCAGGTGTGTGTGTGTGTGTGGGCAGGTGTGTATGTGTGTGGGCAGGTGTGTGTGTGTGTGGGCAGGTGTGTGTGTGTCTGTGTGGGCAGGTGTGTGTGTGTGTATATGTGTGTGTGTGTGTGGGCAGGTGTGTGTGTGTGTGTATATGTGTGTGTGTGTGGGCAGGTGTATGTGTGTGTGTGTGTGTGGGCAGGTGTGTGTGTGTGTGTGTGGGCAGGTGTGTGTGTGTCTGTGTGGGCAGGTGTGTGTGTGTATATGTGTGTGTGTGTGTGGGCAGGTGTGTGTGTGTGTGTATATGTGAGTGTGTGTGGGCAGGTGTGTGTGTGTGTGTGTGTGTGGGCAGGCGTGTGTGTGTGTGTGTGTGTGGGCAGGTGTGTGTGTGTGTCTGTGTGGGCAGGTGTGTGTATATGTGTGTGTGTGGGGGGGGGGGGCAGGTTAGAAAGTCTTGCCCTGTTGAACACTACACCTGACTTGAGGCCACCACCTCTTGGTTGTCCAATGTTCTTGCTTCTCTAGGGCTCTTCTCAGATATTCATTATACCAGCTCCCCAGAATACCAAAGTTAGGGTGGGTGACCGCGAGCCCTGGTGGTGGTCATAACTGCGGCCACCCAGGGGCAATACTCCATAACAACAATCCCCTGAGGTGGTGTAGGATGTAAGGACCTATTCACACTACATTCAGTGCTGCATTCAGGTCTTTACACAAGGCTTACAACTGAATCCCTGAAATTCAGGATTGTGCTGTCTGAAATGAGACATCTGAAAGCAGAGAAAATGGAGCCTAAAGATTCAGACTTTAGCCTTGGTTTGCCTTTGTTCAAATCAATGGCTATGTCAAGGCACATCTGAATGCCAATTTTCAGGGATTTAGATAGAAGCCTGGAAAGAGGAGATGAATGCATTGCAAAATTCAGTGTGAATAGGCCCTTATATCTGGAGTCTTGATATTGATGCCACAAGCATTTTACTTGTTTTTAACTTAAAAAAAAAATACACACACACAAATTATACACACACACACACACACACACACACTATACATACACACGCACTATACATACACACACATTATACACACACACACACACTATACATACACACACAGTATACATACACACACATTATACACACACACACACAATACATACACACACACAGATGTGTATGTGGGCAGGTGTGTGTGTGTGGGCAGGTGTGTGTGTGTGTGGGCAGGTGTGTGTGTGTGATGTCTGTCTGTTTGTGTGTGTGTGTGTGGGCAGATGTCATTGTGTGATGTCTGTTTGTATGTATTTTTGTGTTTCAAATGTGTTTATGCGTGTCTGTATATGTTTGTGTGTGTGTATGACTGCATGCGGCCTCCTGCTGAGTATAGTTGGCGCCGTGCGGCCTCCTGATGTCTCTGGTGGGGCTCCGTGCATTATAGACGGCGCCGTGCGGCCCCCCGCTGTGTATAGATGGCTAAGTGCGCCCCCGCTGTGTATAGATGGCTACGTGCGGCCCCCCGCTGAGTATAGATGTCGCCGTGCGGCCTACTGCTGTGTATAGATGGCTACGTGCGGTCTCCCGCTGAGTATAGATGGCGCTGTGCGGCCTCCTGCTGTCTCTGGGGGGAGCGCCGTGAGGCATCTATACTCAGCAGGAGGCCGCACATAGCCATCTATACACGTATACTCAGCAGGAGGCCGCACGTAGCCATCTATACGGTGCCATCTATACACAGCGGGAGGCCGCACGGCGCCATCTATAGACAGCGGGAGGCCGCACGGCGCCATCTATACACAGCGGAAGGCCGCACGGCGCCATCTATACACAGCGGGAGTCTCAGTGCTTTGCAAGAGCAGTCAATAAATTCTGCTTGACTAATTCTGAGCACCATAAAGTCTGGTTCGCTTCTAACCTGCTGTCTTCATTTTCAGCTTGCTGAATTCTAACTCATTTACTGTCATTCGAGACGATGCCTTTGCTGGTCTCTTTCACCTTGAATACCTGTAAGTGATCCACTTAATGTCATATTTTTGATTCTGTTCTTCTTCATCTTTTGGCATGTGCAATTGTATGAGCAAGTATTCATATGAATTTATGACCTACTTAAACCTTTGAGGACCTTAAATTTTATTCAATCAAATTTTTTTCCAGTTTAAAACTATGGGACATATATGTGCCTTGGTCCTCAAAGGGTTTTTAAAGGGGCTGCAAACATAAATACGAAAAAAATAATTCAATTAGTGCTTTATGTGTTCATTTAATTTTCATTTGAAGTCCATTTTTTTTTATATACCTTGAAATTAAACCCTACCCCATGGAATGAAGCCCTACCTACATAACATCTGAGAGCTACATGGATCCCGCTTGTGAGGTGCCTATCCGTCACTACTATTCAGTTTTAGGGTCCACTCACTAAGCCATATATTCTCTCATGCAAGAGAATAGGGCCAATTATGCTAATGACACTGGGCTCAAACTCTGTCAGAGCTTCAACTGAGTGTGATCCGATTCTCTCGCAGCACAGATATGGAGAAGATGGAGAACTTAATTTCTCCATCTTCTCCATAGTCTCTGTGAGTGTTCATCGGACTGCACTTGGATGACATCCGAGTGCAGTCCAATGTTTTACGTGCACCCATAGACTTGTATGGGTGCACATGGTCCGAATATCGAATGAGATTATTTTCTCATGCCAATAATCGCACTGTCCCATAGTATAACATAGGGCCGAGTCCTATCCGATAAAACATCACATAGCATTCGGCCGTGTTATACGACAGTGTGAGCGAGCCCTTAGAGTCAAGGAATATTTACATGCAAATGATGATATTACTCTCCAAGTGTATATTTTTTTAGGCGAGTTCATAGTAAATGCTTTGCATTTTTGACATGTGATCAACTAAAGAACAAGAAAGATTTAGGACCTTCCCTATAGAGAAACGGAAAATAGTTTGGAGGACTTGCATGTCCTTTTTTATTTATTATGAGAAAATCATAAAAGATCCCGTTTTTTAACCATGCTGTGACTTTCTGCTGAGGGAGAGGGAGAGAGCTGCCCTATTCAGAGTCTGTAATAAGACCTGCTGACAAAAGTGTTGAAGATACAGTCTAATGTGAATTAACAATAAAAAAAAAGTTAATTTAACAAATGGCTTGTATTTTTTTTAATACAAACTTTTTTGTCTTTACAGCTCCTTTAAAGGGAATCTGTCATGAGGTTTTTGCCACCTAATCTGAGAGCAGCATAATGTAGGGTTAGAGGCACTGATTCCAGTAATGTGTCACTTACTGGGCTGCTTAGTGTTGTTTTGATAAAATCATTGATTTGTCAGAAGGTAATTATCACTAGATGACTAGTAAGTTCTGTAGGACCCCACCCCCATCACTGATCAGTAGATTTCTGTGTACACTGAGCATGGGCAGAAAGCTGCCAATCAGTGGTGTGGGTGGGGCTATACAGAGCGCAGCATTCAGAGAGCTGCTAGATCTGCAGCAGATAAAACGGTGATTTTCTCAAAATGACAACAAGCAGCTGAAAAAGTGACACATCGCTGGAATCAGGGTATCTGCCCCAATATTGTGCTGCTCTCAGATGAGGCAGCACAATTAATATTATGCCAAATAAATTTCCTGTGAACTATCACATGATCTATCACAGGGGATCATGTGACATGTCACGTGATAAATCAGGTGTGTGGAGGGGGCCCGCGCCTTCTAAACTGCCCGGGGCCCTTGCTACTCTTAATCCACCCCTGCCTATATCCCCGGAGCGGCCTGGATGCCCAGTATGCTGGCGAGTCGCATACCTTGGGCGACTTTAAAGAAAGGCTGTATAGCCTGTTCAAAGTTTATCCCCTCACAGAAGAACAGAAGGTAAGCATACTGATAGGGCAGTTAACTGGTGCGGCCCAGCGGGAGGTAAAGTCTTGGACAGCTGAGGAGAAAAGGACTGTAAGGGGGGTTCTGACCCGTCTACGGGACACCTTTGATACCCGTACCTCAGCAGAAATCAAAATGCGGTTCTATGGATGTAAGCAGCGAGCTCAAGATAGCATCCGAGATTATGCCCTAAATTTACAGGAAGCCTTAGGGGCAATTAAGCAAGCTGACCCTGGCAGCGTGCAGGATACAGATAAACTATTGACTGACCAGTTCATAGAAGGTCTGCTGTCCAGCGCCCACAGAACCCAGCTGCGCCTCATGGCCCTACAGAACCCCGATTTGACTTTTGCACAGTTCAAAGATAGGGCCATCCAGGTGCTCCGAGAACCTGCACCGGGTGGCGCTGTAGCTTCCCGGCGCCCTGCCATCCCTTACCACCAGGGGGCGGCGCCCTATCCCGCAAACCTTGTGGGGGCTGATGCGCAGGCCCTAAATCCATCCCCGCCTGCAAACCTCCACCATCAGGTCCAAGAACTAACAAAGAGTGTTGCTGCATTGACCAGGACCGTACAGTCGTTACAGATGGACCTGTCAGGACCAATCAAGCTGGCTTCCAGTCCGGAGGATGTCCCGTGGCGTCGACGGAGGAGGATCCCGTCATTCAGAGGGAGGCCCGCCGATCATTACACTGAGGATGGACAGCCGATTTGCCGCCGTTGCAGCCAGCCGGGACACGTAGCCAGGTACTGTACTTTAAATGGGTCCGACCTGGGGCAAAGGGCCAACCCCCAGGCATAAGGTCATCAGGCCCATCTAATTGGCGTGATAAGTACGTAGGGGGACGCCCGGTTTTACCCGTAGTGCTGGACGGTATCCCCATGAGTGCACTGCTGGACACCGGGTCCCAAGTGACTACCATCCCCTATGTACTTTTCAAGCAGTACTGGAGTGACACTGATATAACTCGTTATCCAGACGATGACTTGAGCATCATCGCCAGCAATGGTCAACCCGTGCCGCAGGTGGGGTTCAGAGAGATGACCATTAAGATTGGTAAAGTTGAACTGCCGGCACAGGGAGTGATCATTGTGGACATTGACCATCGAGAAAGTCACCCTAAAATAACCTTGGGTACTAATGTGATTGAAAATTGTCTTTCAGAAGTAATTGTAATTTTTCAGCAGGTGGCGATGAATGCGAGCTCCAGCCAACAGAGGGTCCTCCAGAAGGAGATAAGAGCCCTGATGAGATGGCAACAGGTAGAACTGTCTGGTGGTGAGATCGGTAGCGTGAGGATGAGCGACTCGTTCCCCATTGCTATGCCCCCCAAAAGTGAAATGATCTGGTGTCGGACTGCAATCGGGTTAAGAGGGAGAGACTACCAAGCCATGGTAGAACCCGTGTACTCAGACAGCAGGCCCACCATTTTGACAGCCCGGGGGGTGGTCTATGTCCGCCATGGAAGGGTGCCCGTCCGGATCTTAAACATTGGGGAAAGGGAAGTACATTTGCCCCGGTACGCTACACTAGCCAAATTGTATACTGTTGAACACAATGCTGTCAGGGCCGTGGAACCCTTGCCTCCATCTCCCCAGGCGGAGGGTAATGGTTCCCAGAAACCCAAGGAGGACTGGTGCCAGAAACTCCACGTGGGTGCTGACTCCACTCCCTTGCACCAAAAACAAGGACTCTACCGGGTGGTTCAAGAGTACGAGAGAATCTTTAGTAAGCATCCGCTAGACTTCGGCAGAGTGAAAGGAGTAGAACACCACATCCCCACGGGGAGCCACCCACCAATTGCTGAAAGATACAGACCTGTACCACCCCGCACACTATCAGAACGCAAAGGGCATTCTGAGAGAAATGAAGGAAGCCAGGGTCAATAGAGACAGTTGTAGCCCCTGGGCAGCCCCCTTGGTTCTGGTAAAAAAGAAAGACGGTACTATGACAATGTGCGTGGACTATAGAGAAGTCAATCGTATCACCCATAAAGATAAATACCCGTTGCCTAGAATAGAGGAGTCTTTGGCCGCACTAAAATCAGCTAATTTCTTCTCTACTTTGGACCTTACTAGTGGGTACTGGCAGGTTCCTGTGGCAGAGGCTGATAAGGAGAAGACCGCCTTCACCACCCTGATGGGATTAAGTGAATTCAACTATATGCCGTTCGGGCTCTGCAACGCACCCGGGACCTTCCAGAGGCTGATGGAATGCTGTCTAGGGCACCGAAACTTTGAGACGGTCCTACTTTACCTGGACGACGTGATTGTCTATTCGAAGACTTACGAGGACCATCTAAAGCACCTGGCCGAGGTGTTCGAGGCCCTGGCAGGCTTTGGCATGAAAGTGAAACCCTCCAAGTGCCATCTGTTAAAGCCGAAGGTACAGTACCTGGGACACGTGGTGAGTGCAGAAGGAGTAGCCCCCGACCCTGACAAAATCACGGCAATAAAGAACTGGCCAAGCCCCTCTAACATAAAAGAAGTGAGGCAGTTCCTCGGGTTGGTAGGCTACTACCGAAGGTTCATCCCCAGGTTCACCAAGATGGCAGCCCCTATGCAGGACCTCCTTATAGGACAATCTAAGACCAGAAGCCAAAAGCCACCCTTCAAGTGGGACAAGCCGGAAGAGGAGTCCTTCCGCCAGCTGAAGATGGCCCTCACGGGGGATGAGAACCTGGCCTACCCTGATTATGGCCAGCCTTTTATCCTCCACACAGACGCCAGTAATGTGGGGCTGGGAGCCGTACTGTCACAGAACCAACAGGGCAGAGAAAGGGTGATCGCGTACGCCATCCGGAAGCTGAGGCCCACCGAGAGAAACCCGGAGAATTACAGCTCCTTTAAGCTGGAGTCCTTGGCAGTGGTGTGGGCCGTAACAGAACGTTTCAAGCATTACGTGGCCTCTGTGAAGTTCACTGTGTACACGGACAACAATCCGTAGACACATCTGGACAATGCGAGACTTGGTGCCCTAGAGCAGCGGTGGATGGCCCGGCTAGCAAACTATGACTTCACCATCAAGTACCGGGCAGGCCGAGCCAATGCCAATGCAGATGCCCTATCGAGAATGCCCCACTTGCCCGATGAGGGAGAAGATCCAGACGAGTTGGAGGAAATAGAGCTCCCTGCATTCCACCGGTACGGGGCCACTCAGTACTCCCACCTTGTAAGAGACAAAGACTTGACCACTGTCATGTTCAATTCCTTACCTCACCACGGCTGGGCTGAAACGCAAGATAGTGACCCTGCAATTCGCCTGGTGAAAGACCTGTTCACCCAGGCAGACGCTAACCCTGGCTCGGACGCTCCAGAGGAAGCCAAGCAGTTATGGAAGGAGAAAAGCAGGCTATTCCTCTACGAAGGTAAGCTGTGCAGAAGGCTTGTCAACCACCGGACGCACGAGCTGACCTGGCAGGTAGTGGTCCCGAGACGAGATGCAGCAATGGTACTGGAGGCCTACCATGACAGAGCGGGACACTTCGGGTGGAAGAAACTGGAGTTCCTACTGAGAGAGCGGTTCTACTGGGTCGGAATGAGAGGGGCCATAGAGAAGTGGTGCAGGGACTGTGGCCCATGTAACCTCAGAAGGAAGGCGGTACCAGCCAGAAGACGCCCTTGATGCCCATCGTCACCAGGCAGCCTCTTGAGCTGGTAGCTCTGGACCATGTGAAACTGGCTCCAAGCCGGTCGGGCTACGTCTATGCCCTGACAATAGTGGACCACTATTCCCGGTTCCTGCTGGTGGTTCCTGTTAAAGACTTGACAGCCCAAACAGCGGCCAGAGCCTTCCAACAACACTTCTGCCATCCACACGGGTATCCGGAACAGGTCTTGACAGATCAAGGTCCAGCGTTTGAGGCTGAAATCTTCCAGGAGTTCTGCAACCTCTACGGCTGTAAGAAGATTCGGACAACGTCTTACCACCCACAAACCAACGGGCTGTGTGAGAAAATGAATAATATCGTCATTGATCTCCTCAAAACGTTGTCCCTGGAAGAACGCAGCCTGTGGCCGGAGAAGCTGCCAGACCTGATAGACTTATACAACCATATCCCGGTGCATGCTACAAATTGCACCCCGGCTTACCTGATGAGGGCAAGACCAGGTAAGCTGCCGATAGACCTGGAGATGGGAGTCCTGACCCCCGAGGACACCTCCCCAGACGCGGACTGGGATACGGAACGGCAGCTACAGTACAAGAAGGTACAGGAGAGTGTGGAGAGGAGTCTGGCTCAAGCGAGAGAAAAGCAAGAGAGGCTCTTCAACCAACACGCCCCTGCTGGTCCCCTGGAACCTGGTGAGCAGGTCCTGAAGCGGAAGAGAAGGCTTCACAAGCTAGATGACCAGTGGGAGAGCGACCCGTACACAGTACTGCAGTCCAACCACAACAACCCGAAGGTATGTGTAATTACCAAGGTTGGAGGAGAAACCACTAGCACCGTCTCCAGACACCACCTAAAAAGGTGCCCCGAGCAACTACAGAGTGCAGGAGAAGATCAAGATGACCTTGAACCCGCAGAAGACAAGAAAGAAATGATCAGCACAGTTCTTGGAGAGTTCCCCCGGTCCTGGACTCGGATAAATGATGCAATAGTGGTACCCGTCCTACACTTCCTTCAACCAACCCAGCAGGAACCTACAGGAGAGCAGGAGGAATCAGAAGACCAAGCAGCCCTAGAGGCAGAAGAACCCATGCCAGCAGCCCAGGAGAGTCAACCCTCTGCTGACAGTGAGCCTGCCATACCTGCGGTAAGCCAAAGGACCCGCAGATAGCTGCCTGCACTGCCTGTAAACCCAGCTAGTAGCTGTACCCTGAATGCTAGTGGGGAAAGTCAGGTTAGACCACCACCAGACAGTGGGTTACGCAGGTCAACCCGGAGCACAAGGGGGCAAATACCAGCTCGCTGGAAGATCTAAATGCTGTATATTGTAAATGTTTTATGTTTGTTGCCTGGTTGCTAATTATGTTTTTCCAGTCTTTCTAGTTCATGGACTAACAGGTTATGGACGCTGAATAACCGGAACTATCTTGTAGATAGTTGCACTTGGTGCCCTCTTTCGAAGATGGCCACGGAAGAAAAATCTGTCTGGTGTGGCCTCCTTGTGGCCCAAAGTAGAGAGCTCAGCCTTGTCGCCACGCCCAAGGCCAGGAAATTGGGGTTTATGAAAACAGGTCCCCACACCGTGGAAAACTTCACCTTGTTGGGTGAAATAGACACCCGGTCACGGAAGCGCCGTGACCTCAAGGACAAAATATACTTGTATATATGTTATGTTGTCATTTATACCCTGTATTTGTGTTTCCTGTTTAGTCCGGAGTACTACATTTTACTAGGGGAGAATGTGTCACCCCAGGCCTGGATGCCACAAACAATAATCTGTGTCTGAGAGCAGGAGGGTGGTCCCCTGGTTAGGGACAATTAGCATACAGCACCTCCTGTCCCAGGCCAGCAGGGGAAGCTGGCTGCCCCTATAAAAGCTGGAACTGGGGGCAGGGTTAGAGAGAACTGGAAGACCTAGCTCAGGAGTGAGACTAGTCCCAGAGAAGGAGGGACAGTTCAGCTGTAGCTGAGGAGTCCGTGAGGCAGAGGAGAAACTGCAAGCCAGGGACAGAGGCGACGAGAGCCGGTCCTGGAAGAGAACCAATCTACCGGGCATTGGGGTCCGGGGCTGTCAGGGTTACAAGCCCAGCAGCAGAGAACCAACCTGCGAGGGATTTCAGGTCCCTTGGCCTAAGAAGCCTGGAGGCTCCGCCACACAGAGGGACCTGTACAGCGAGGAGCAAGCAACAGGTACCCAAGGCCCTAGTCGCATGCCATACAGGCGAGAAGTACACGGCCAGCTCAGGGACGTGGGCTATTACACCACGAAAAGGGGGATAGTCAGAAAGAGCATAGGGAAAACGGTAGGCCTACACACTCACCCTGACCAGTGGGGCTCACCCGAATTCTCTCAGACACCCAGGCCCATTCCTAACCGGTACTGTTGGGTCATTAATAATATCTACAATAAAGACCCTGAACTGTTTGAAGCGGACTCTGAACTCTTACTATTGCGGCCTGCACTATCACCCCCAACATCCACCTACACTGCCCTGAGGCTACACTCTTCCCGTGGGGAGTTATCCTACACCTGTGCTGCACACCAACACCAGCCTCAGTAGTCTGCCTCGCAGCGGCGGTTATCCCTGATCGCAATCCACTGGTGGCGTAGTCGGACATTCAAAACACTGATAAATAGACTGCCACCATTTGGTCTGACCACCCTGAGCCACGGGATCGGGTTGCCACTACTACCCCCATCAGCACCGTACACTAGAAGGCCCGGTTCCGTGTACCCCACGGCCCAGGGGGCGAGTCATGTGCATCAAATTATACATACACATATGGGGCAGTGGGGCTTCATAATATATACAGGTGCTTCTCACAAAATTAGAATATCATCAAAAGTTAGTTTATTTCAGTTCTTCAATGCAAAAAGTGAAACTCCTATATTATATAGAGTCATTACACACAGAGTGATCTATTATATAGAGTCATTACACAGAGGGATCTATTATATAGAGTCATTACACACGGAGGGATCTATTATATAGAGTCATTACACACAGAGGGATCTATTATATAGAGTCATTACACACAGAGGGATCTATTATATAGAGTCATTACACACAGAGGGATCTATTATATAGAGTCATTACACACAGAGGGATCTATTATATAGAGTCATTACACACAGAGGGATCTATTATATAGAGTCATTACACACAGAGGGATCTATTATATAGAGTCATTACACACAGAGGGATCTATTATATAGAGTCATTACACACAGAGGGATCTATTTTAAGTGTTTATTTCTGTTAATGTTGATGATTATGGCTTACAGCCAATGAAAACACAAAAGTCATTATCTCAGTAAATTAGAATACTTCATAGCAACAGCTTGAAAAATGTTTTTAAAATCCGAAAAGCTGGCCTACTGAAATGTATGTTTAGTAAATGCCCTCAATACTTGGTCGGGCTCCTTGTGCATCAATTACTGCATTAATGCGGCAATGTGGCATGGAGGCGATCAGCCTGTGGCGCTGCTGAGGTGTTATGGAAGCCCAGGTGGCTTTGATAGCAGCCTTCAGCTCATCTGTATTGTGGGGTCTGGGGTCTCATCTTCCTCTTGACAATACCCCATAGATTCTCTATAATAGATTCTCTATGGGGTTAAGGTCAGGCGAGTTTGCTGCCAATCAAGCACAGTGATACTGTTGTGTGTAAACCAGGTATTGGTACTTTTGGCAGTATGGACAGGGGCCAAGTCCTGCTGGAGAATGACATTTCCATCTCCATAAAGCTTGTGGGCAGAGGGAAGCATGAAGTGCTGTAAAATGTCCTGGTAGACGGCTGCGCTGACTTTGGTCTTGATAAAACACAGTGGACCTCCACCAGCAGATGACATGGCTCCCCAAACCATCACTGATTGTGGAGACTTCACACCAGACCTCCAGCAGCTTGGATTGTGGCCTCTCCACTCTTCCTCCAGACTCTGGGACCTTGATTTCCTAATGAAATGCAAAATTTACTTTTCATCTGAACACAACACCTTGGGCCACTGAGCATCAGTCCAGGTCTTTTTCTCTTTGGCCCAGGTAAGACGCTTCTGGCGTTGTCTATTGGTCATAAGGGGCTTGACACAAGCAATGCGACACTTGTAGCCCATGTCCTGGATACGTCTGTGTGTGGTGGCTCTTGAAGCAGTGACTCCAGCAGCAGTCCACTCCTTGTGAATCTCCCCCAAATTTTTGAATGGCCTTTTCTTAGCAATCCTTTCAAGGCTGCGGTTATCCCGGTTGCTTGTGCACCTTTTTCTACCACACTTTTTCCTTCCACGTCCATTAATATGCTCGGATACAGCACTCTGTGAACAGCTGCTTCTTTAGCAATGACCTTTTGTGGCTTACCCTCCTTGAGGAGTGTGTCAATGACTGCCTTTTGGACATCTGTCAAGTCAGCAGTCTTGCCCATGATTGTGGAGCCTACTAAAACAGACTAAGGGACCTTTTTAAATGCTTAGGAAGCCTTTGCAGGTGTTTCTTGTTAATTCTAATTTACTGAGATAGTGACTTTTGTGTTTTCATTGGCTGTAAGCCATAATCATCAACATTAGCAGAAATAAACACTTAAAACAGATCACTCTGTTTGTAATGACTCTGTATAATATATGAGTTTCACTTTTTGGATTTAAGAACTGAAATAAATTCACTTTTTGATGATATTCTAATTTTCTGAGAAGCACCTGTATGTAGCAGTGCGGCAATTATACTATATACAGTCAGGAGTATAAGTACTTGATACACTGATAATTTCGAAAGTTTTTCCACCTACAAAGAATGAAGAGGTCTGTTTTGTTCTACTTAACTGCTGCAACTTGGACCTTTAACAGGATTTATATTTCACCTATGAGAAAGCATACTATGTGTATTTGGCAGATTAACTCAGGCTTGTTTATGATAAACTGAATACCTGGATTGGAGTCCTATTTTTATACAGAATATTGACTATTAATGCTGGCAGAGTAAGTCTTAGGCTATATTCACACTAGGTGTTTTTTTCTGCAGCAAAACATAATCTCTTGGCAGGAAAGAAGTAGCGTCAAAAACGCAGGTTTTGGTGTGTTTTTTTGCAGTGGTTCTTGGTGCATTTTTGGTGCGTTTTTCAGGATCCCAAAGTTCAGCTTTGCTTCCACCATAGACACATGAAAACAGGTCACCATTGCAAGACATATGTTCATGAAAAAGTACACATTACAAATGTAACAGGGGGCGGGTGGGGGGTGAATTGGTCTGGAATGGTTTATCTAAGACCCTGGCAGTGCATTGAATTTGTAGGACACTATTTACTTTCACATTATGGTTTGCCATTGAGTTGCTCAGGCATTGTTCATTTTCACACCTCCCTGGGCCACACGTGTTGTTCAATCTCACACCTAGCTCAACCAATGTTTACTTTGTAGGCATCACTAATTTAATTAAACTGTAATAATCCAAGCTGCTATCTCAGGTGACCAAGACAAGATGGTTTAAACTTGGGAAAATCACAAGAATAAATGTGTGTCACATACTTGCTTTTTTCACTAAAAACGCAGCAAAATGTTCACACTAGGCTTTTTTTCAGCATTTTTTTCCACCACCCTTTTTTTTAATGGGTGAAAAACGCTGAAACAAGTGACATACTCTATTGCAAAAAGCCATGGAAAGCACAAAATACTGAGGACAAATAAGCAAGCTTTGTGCATGAGATTTCGGAAATCTCATAGACTTTGTTGGTACTGTAAAACGCAGCTGAAAATTTGCATAAAAAAGCGAACTAAAAAAACGTCTAGTGTGAATATAGCCTTGTATAACGGTTCGCCAATGAGTTAGGATATATGACCACGATGCAGAAATGCTGCGGAATTTTCCTAAGCGTTTCTGCATCTCCCTGGGTTGTCAAGCGCTTTGCCAAGTGATTTTAGCATCACTTGGAAAAGTGCTTGACAACTTGGTCACACTATATAATTCCATGCAACCGTCATGGATTTATATAGTGTGACCAAGTTACAATGCTGCAAATGCAGCATCAATAATGAAAAAAAAGAATAATAATGGTGAAAAATAAAAAAAAAACATTATACTCATCTTCCGATGGTCCTCGATCTCCTTCTCCGGTGCGTCCGGTGTCTTTGGCGGATCACGGTGCTGTAAAAGGACCTTTCATGACGTCATTTAGTCATGTGACAGGTCACGCAACCGCCGATGTCAGCGGTCACGTGACCTGTCACATGACTAAATGGCATCATGGAAGGTCCTTTTACCACCGCGAGCAGCCGAAGAGCCAGCAGCACCGCCGGGAGCAGACAGGGGCCATCAGAAGGTAAGTATATGTTTATTTTTTATTTTAATTCTATTTTAACTACAGGTACTATGGTACCCGGGTCTGGAGGAGAGTCTCTTCATCTCCAGACCCGGGTACCATCCACGCATTGAGTCGCATAATATCCACATGTGTATTTGTAGTCATGCGGATGTTATGCGTTCCAATGCAAGTCAATGGCGGCTAAATCGCAGCGACTCTGCAAAATTAAAGGACGTGCTGCGGATTTTTCCGCAATGATAATCCGCAGCGGAAATCTCCGCGGCATGTGCACAGCACATGCGGATTATCATTGGGGACCATTGCAGACCTATCACCAAGCGTTTTTTAAGTGTTTCCGCAGCGAAAGTTACGCTGCAGAAACGCCTAAAAAACGCATAGTGGGCACACAGCCTTAAAAGTTCTATGGTGAAGAAAAACACGTGAGATAATAAATGCGAAATATACAATATTTCCCATAATATGACTGAGGATATCTTTAGGGTGTATTCACTGTTTTTTCTTCTGCAGCAATAAATGCTGTGTTTTACAGCACCATCTTAGTGAATGACATTTCTGAAATCTCATTCACATGCTGTTTTTTTTGCATTTTTTTAAAATCTGCAGCTTGTCAAGTCTTTCAGAGGTTTTGCAGCATTTTTCACCCATTCAAATGAATGGAAAAAAAAACACAAGTAAAAACACCTGAATTTTAAGCAGCGTTTTTCCTGCCTCCTTTGATTTTTGAGGTAGAAAAAAAATACTGCCAAAATCCAACTTGTGAACACACCTTTATCCTGGTTGTGTTCTAATTGGATATAAAATAGAACGGCCATGATAACATGGGTAGTTAATTGTATGGTGTTTTCACATTAAATATTACCAGGCCGCATTCTATTTGCGCAGAGCTGCTCCGTGAAGATTCTATCACAAGATTCCGTGATGACATCACAGGTGATGGTGACATCACTGCTCACAGTCGCTATATATGCAATGCACATAGGCTCACCCGTGCCTTTCTTGGCTCTATAGTGACTGATAGCACTTGCAGTTTTTCACTATGGCTGGAATTGTTTTGGACATTCCTCAGGTAAAAGCACTATTGATGATCCTTATGATCAATCGTCCTAACAGTGTGCTTCTACCACCCGATGGCGTCCTCAGCTTCACTCACCGGCTGGTGATGGAGCTAGTAAAGGATTGCCTGACCAAACACCGACAACGTCGTCTAACGTCAGACTATCTGACGGATTTACTTCAGAACATCAGGACATTACTACACCAGGTAAGTGGCGGACACTCTGCACAGAACATCTCAATATTAACAGATAATAATGGAGGGATAGAAGCTTTTTCTTCTAATATATCGTATTTTGCAGACCATAAGACGCACCAAAATTTTTTGGGAGGTAAATAGGAAAAACATTTATTATAATAAAATGGGGGTCTGTCTTATAGTCCGAATTTTCGGTTGCTTACTGAGGGGGGGTGGTGGCAGTGGAGCGAGGTCACAGGAGGCAGAGTCGCTGCTGCAGGAAGTCGGCAGTAGGAGTGGGGCGCTGCTGCGGGCTCCAAGCTGGGAGGAGCGGGGTGTCCAGAAGGTACGAGGCTGCGGGCCCTGGGCTTCAAGGAAATGTTAGCGGTAATTCAGGAGGGGAGGCCCTGCTCTGCTTATTGATTTCTCTGCAGTGGGCTTCAAGAAGTAGGCTGCTGGAGATGGCCAATACGCAGTTTGAGATCTCAGCTCCTCATTGAGCCGAGATCTAAATCTGCACATGCACTGCCTCCAGCGGCCATTTGCCTGAAGCCCACCGCCAGAAATTCAATGGGCAGAGCGGGGACTCCCCTCCTAAATCACCGCTAACATTTCCTTGAAGCCCAGGGCCCGCAGCCTCGCACCTCCTGGACACCCCGCTGGCCCGCAGGAGCGCCCCACTTCTACTGCTGGCTTCCTGCAGCAGTGACCCTACTTCCTGTGACCTCACTCCACCACAGCCACCCCCCTGGTAAGCTACATTCAGACAATTATTATTATTAATAATCTGTCTGATATGCTGGGGTGGAGAGTTCCAGAGTAGGGGGGATGCACGGGAGAAATCTTGTATGCGATTGTGGGAAGAGGAGATAAGAGGGGAGTAGAGAAGAAGATCTTGTGAGGATCGGAGGTTGCGTGCAGGTAAGTACCGGGAGACTAGGTCACAGATATATGGAGGAGACAGGTTGTGGGTGGCTTTGCATGCCAAGGTTAGGGTCTTGAACTGGAGTCTCTGGGTAATGTGGAGCCAGTGAAGGGATTGGCGGAGCGAGGGGAAAAGCCAGGGAATAGCGGGGGGACAGGTGGATTAGTCAGACAGCAGAGTTTAGGATAGATTGGAGGGGTGCGAGAGTGTTAGAAGGGAGGTCAAAAATTTTGGAAAAAAAGGCATCTTATAGTCCAAAAAATACGGTAAAACACAACGAGTCCCCAAATACAGTATGTAGTCATTGTATCTGCAGACAGAGAACCGATGTCACATACAATTTCCGCCTCCATTCTGATCGCTCTCATCTCAAAATTCTCCTTTCCATTTTTCCTTCTTTATAGGCTGAAGAAAGATCTCAGACTGAAGATTTGGCTGTCTTTAAAGAACTGGCCGAAAAAGTCCTGTCTATACTAGAACGCTCATTGGAACGCCCGGTAAGGATCAATATTAATAGACGTATCTTAATCCACCGTATCTGAGGAGACTTTCTGAGAAAAGGTCTGAAGATGGCGCGGGATTTGTATCGTTACAATTGGTGCATCTGTAAATGTTGGTTTAGTCCTTCATGATTTATGTATTTGGTGATTTAGTGAAATCTTCCACATAGTAATTATATATATTATATCTATCAGGAAACAACAGGAGGCGACGCCAAATATGGGCAAAATGTGACCCCGAAAATCCCTGACCCTAATAGGAGTCAGCCGGAGCTGAACAGCGATCTGATTACAGGTGAGCGATCACCCGACCTTCTACAAGGAATATCCAGATATTACAGAGGACGGAGGATAATGTTAGATTTACTCTCTACTCTGTGTAATGGGAACCTGGCAGCACATTGTTACATATAGAAGTAGTGGTGTGACGGTATAGGCCATTGTCCCCTAATAATAATTGTTTGTAGAAATCCAATGTGCCAGTCAGGAGAAATGTAAAGTAGACACCATATTCAAATTAGAATGGAAGTGCACTGGGGGCGTGAAAGAAGAAATCCAAGTGCAGTGACACGCCCCCAGTGCACTTCCAGGCTAATTTGCAAATCTCTCCTATGTTTCAGCTCTCTTACCATCACTCATATGTGCAGCGTGGGTGGGGGCTTCCTCATTCATGTGATGGAGGGTCCATTCTGCAGTGCTATAGCAAGTAACATGAAATAAATTAAATTTAAATTGCATTACTGCTCTAGAAAATGGGAAAAAACTAAGATACTGAGCACATAATTTGGCCAATTCATGAATGCCCAGCAGCCAATGACAAGGCGATCTTTTTGTTGGAATCCTCTCCTAATGTGAATCCTCTCCTAGGCTGAAGCCTACATTTATATGGGTAGGTAGGATCCTGTTGTAATTAAAACCACCCCGGGCTGATGGGTGGAGATAGGTTCCCAGCAAAAAAGGTCGCCTTGCCGTGACTGCTGGGCATGCATCGAGCAAAAGAAGGTCGCCTTGCCGTGGCTGCTAGGCATGCACCCAGCAAAACAAGGTCGCCTTGTCGTGACTGCTGGGCATGCACCCAGCAAAAGAAGGTCGCCTTGTCGTGACTCCTGGGCATGCACCCAGCAAAAGAAGGTCGTCTTGCCGTGACTGCTGGGCGTGCACCCAGCAAAAAAAAAGGTCACCTTGCCGTGGCTACTTGGCATGCACCCAGAAAAAGAAGGTCGCCTTGCCGTGGCTGCTGGCCATGCATGAATTGGCCAAATTATGCGCTAAGTATCTTCCTTTTATCCTATTTTATACAGCAGTAATGCAATTCAAATTTCATTTATTTCATGTTTACATGCTATAGCGTTACAGAGTGCAACTTTGTTAGTTATGTATTTGGATGGCTACTCTTAGTATGCACCTGTTCACACCCATTTTCTTTTCGGAAGTGATGGTCAGTCTTTTGTTATTTATGAAGGGGTTCCTCCATCATTTACATTACATTTATCTATGGATTCCCCGTATATTCTCATATTTAGAATCCCCATATAACGAGTATTAATCCCATTTACAGACATCTTGTCATTTCTCCGTTATATTGCTGTATTATCTATGTAGGAATAATATCCTCTAATACATTTCATTTCTTCATCATTATTTTAGAAACAACTGAGCTGTCGAATCCTAACAATGGAATTAGTGAGATCCCGGAGATCCAAGAATCCGTAAGTATCATAGAGGGGGATGCGTGTGTGTCATCAGATCATGGGGTGTGAATGACTCGTCCAGTATTATCCCCCATACAACCATGGTACGTCTCTATTCTAAGTGTAGATGACCCTATGGTGTTAATTACATGTGAATTACAGGGAATCTGTCACCAGGTTTATGCTATTTGGTCTGAGAGAAGCATGATGCAGGGACAGAGACCCTGATTCCATGTGTTGATTACTTTACTCGGTGGAGCAGTTGTGATAAAATCACTATTTTTTTCTGCTGCAGAGCTCTGAATGCTGAGTCTTGTATAACCCCGCCCACACCATTGATTGGCAGCTTTCTGTGTACACTGTGCATAGGCAGAAAGCTGCTAATCAGTGGTGGAGGCAGGGGTACAGAGCAATAGGACTACCTGGCTAGACAGATAGTCTTCTAGTGATAATCTACTGATTTTATTGAAACAGCCACACACAGCCTAGTAAGTAACACATCACTGGAATCAGGGTCTCTGCCCCTACATCATGGTGCTTTCAGAATACATAGCAAACACCTGGTGTCAGATTACCTGTAAGTCCTCCTCTGTGTGATCTCCCACATTATCCAGAATGTTATAGTAATGTATGATGACCGTTGCAGGGCGGCTCCAGGATTTTGTGGGCCCTGGGCGAAAGAGTCTCAGTGGCCCCTTTAACACATACCACGATTCATGATGCACAGATACCGCAGATAAATATATATATATATATATATATATATATATATATATATATATATATATAGTACAAGGCCGAAGATTTCACTTCTTACATTACATGAGCGATATCTATTGTAAATTCCACAATAACTCAGAAAGCGGCGAATCCTCACAGCTCACAGTGCAGACCGGACAGTAATGTCCTCCACACAGTATAATGGCACCACATAGTCCTCTATACCGTATTATGAGCTCCATATATTGCTCCATATAGAATAATGGACCCCATAAAATGCTCCACGCAGGCTGTGCCCCCATATAATGCCCCATGCAGGCTGTGACCCCACACATAATGCCCCATGCAGGCTGTGCCCCCCACATAATGCCCCATGCAGGCTTTGACCCCCCACATAATGCTTCATGCAGGCTGTGACCCTCACATAATGCCCCATGCAGGCTTTGACCCCCCACATAATGCCCCATGCAGGCTGTGCCCCCCCCACATAATGCCCCTTGCAGGATGTCCCCCTCCCACATAATGGCCCATGCAGGATGTCACCCCCCATATAATTCCCCATGCAGAATGTCCCTCCCACATAATGCCCCATGCAGGCTGTGCCCCCCACATAATGCCCCATGCAGGCTGTGCCCCCCCACATAATGGCCCATGCAGGATGTCACCCCCCATATAATTCCCCATGCAGGATGTCCCCTCCACATAATGCCCCATGCAGGATGTCCCACCCCACATAATGCCCCATGCAGGATGTCCCCCACACATAATGCCCCATGCAGGATATCCCCCCCACATAATGCCCCATGCAGGATGTCACCCCCCATATAATTTCCCATGCAGGATGTCCCCCCCCCCACATAATGCTCCATGCAGGATGTCCCACCTCACATAATGACCCATACAGGATGTCACCCCCCATATAATGCCCCATGCAGGATGTCACCCCCCCATATAATGCCCCATGTAGGATGTCACCTCTCACCCCATATATTGGCCCATGCAGGATGTCACCTCTCACCCCATATAATGCCCCATGCAGGATGTCACTTCTCCCCCCATATAATACCCCATGCAGGATGTCACTCCCCCCATATAATGCCCCATGCAGGATGTCACCCCCCATATAATGCCCCATGCAGAATGTCACCTCTCACCCCATATAAAGCCCTATAATGGATGTCACTCCCCCCCCCCATATAATGACCCATGCAGGATGTCACTTCTCCCCCTCATATAATACCCCATGCAGGATGTCACCCCCCTATATAATGCCCCATGCAGGATGTCCCCCCATATAATGCCTCATGTAGGATGTCACCTCTCACCCCATATAATGCCCCATGCAGGATGTCACTCCCCCCCATATAATGCCCATTGCAGGATGTCACTTCTCCCCCCCATATAATACCCCACGCAGGATGTCCCTACCTCCCCCCCATATAATGCCCCATGCAGGATGTCACTTCTCCCCCCATATAATGCCCCATACCTCCATACATAAAAAAAAAAATCAAATGCTCACCTCACTGCTCACCAGCTGTGGAGAGGTAAGTATTGTGCCGGCCGTGGTCCTGGGCAAGCATTGAGGGGGGGGGGAGCAAGGCCCGCCTACTCAGGGCCCCGGCACTTGCCTGGGTGTGCTGGGTGCTAGCGCCAGGTCTGCCCAGCGTCCGGTTTGTATCCTCCCAACATCATATCAGTGTAAATCATCTGGGACATAATATGGGGGGAGAAGTTTTTGCATCTGTAACTTTTTTCCTGCATCTTCAATAAATCAGTATTATTTCTTATTCTTTTATAGAGCGTGATGGATTCATTGGTTCCGGCGAGAAAGCCGCATATGACCGACTATGAAACTTCCAAACTCATCAGCAGTGGAAATTTTGGGTGAGATTTCTGTTGCCATAATCCACATTTCTCAGGGTTCCCTATGACAATGCTTCTGCCCCTGCACTCTGCCATTCAGTGTTATCATAGGGAAATTATGTGATCTGTAGCAAATCAAACTGTAAGGAAAGCGATTTAAATAATATAATTACATATAATATAATATATAATAATATAATATTATTACATTCGCCTGTGCTAGACTCTCATCTGTTCTTATGCTGCCTCCTCCACCTGAGCTTTTCTGCTCTCCACTCTGATCTTTGTTTTGATGGGGGGGGCTCCATTATGAAGCTGATCAGAGAAGTTGGCTACACATGGTCACATGAAGGGTGACACCATATTGACGTCAATGACATCTACACCCTCCACCATGACCATGTGGGCCCAATCACTGGCCTCAGCAGCAGAAGAGAGCCCTGGAGCACATTCATTTTGGACCAATTTTATTTGCACTAAATTGTATTTGGTCAGTTATAGCGAATCTGCCCAAAGAGAATTTCAGTAGATTCTCGTATCTATAATGTGACCTGGGTGATGGCTCTGGCAGAAGTGGCATTGTGGAGACCTCCAATAGGTGATCTATGTAGTGCTATTTTATGTATTTCTAGATGTGGATTTATAGTGTCGGCCAGACTTCTAGTATTAAACATATGCAAATTGTCTCTTCTGAGAGGAAGCAAACTAGAACTCCACCTATAGGAAGTAGCAATCCTAAAAGTCAATATCGACCCTTTAACAAGCCTTGTCACATGACTTAGGATAATAGCCAAAACCAAAATCTCAATTTGCAGGAACTGTGTTCTGGGGTACTGCCCCTCTTCAGTGCAAAGTGTGAGATATGGTTTGACTGGGTGAGAGGTGTCTGACCGGTATCCAAGGGGTTGACATTTCTCCTTGCGGACATGAGGAGACTTTTAAGCCACAATGCTCCTCTGGGAAATAGGATTGCTACTTCCCATAGGTGGCACTAGGGTGCTAGTTCTCTTCCTCTCTGAAAAGAGACAATTTGCATATTTCCCAGAAGAGCATTGCAGCTTAAAAGTCTCCTCACCTTGACATGCTTAACATGGCTTTTTCCGCAAGGAGAAACGTTACCGCTTGGATCCCGGTCAGATGCCTCTTACCCAGCCAAACCATATCTCACACTTTGCACTGATGAGTGCTTGTACCCCAAAACATAGTGTCCGAAAATTGAGATTTTGGTTATGGCTATTATTCCATGTCATGTGATAAGGCTCGTTAAAGGGTCGATATTGACTTTTAGGATTACTACTTCCTATAGGTGGCACTAGAGTTCTAGTTCTCTTCCTCTCTGAAGAGACAATTTGCATATTTCCCAGAGGATCATTGAGGCTTAAAAGTCTCCTCACCTTGACAAGCTTAACATGTCACTCTCCGCAAGGAGAAATGTTACCAGGATACCAGTATTAAACATATAATGATTTCTATATATGGATTATTAATAAGGATTTATTATAACCGATGGATTCTCCTTCTCTCCAGGGCCGTCTACTTAGTGCATCATAAAGACTCACACCAGACCTTTGCTATGAAGAAAATGGCTAAGCGGAACCTAAATACTGCACAGAGATTGGAATGGGCCTTTCTGGAGAGGGACATCTTAACATTTGCTGATTGTCCCTTTGTGGTCTCCATGCTCTGCTCCTTTCCAACTAGATCTCACCTGTGTATGGTCATGGAGTATGTAGGAGGTAAGACACATCTATTGTATTATATTCAGCCCATGTCTGCTTTCATCTTATCACTGCTCATATCATTAGGACATTGTTGGTTACATCCCCACAGAGCATTTACTATAGGTTATCTATTACCAAGATGCTCGTAAATTCATTGATCTTGGTGCAGGGGCGCTATGGGGCTCATCAGTCGGAGGGGGTCTGTCGACGCTCAGCAGTGGGCAGCATCCCTCCACCTGTCATCACAATTTCAGCGGTATTTGCTTCTTCAAGGAGGTGGGGCTGGTGGGGGCAAAAATACTGAGTAGGTGGCTAGTAGGGGCCAAAATACTGAAAGGGGGCCGTATGACTAGATATGGGGGGACTGTGAATGCTGAGTGGAGGTCATCATATTAAGTGGGGTGCTGTGGGGGTCCTCACTCTGTATGGAGGCCCCCATTCTGTGTGGGGACATCATACTGAGTGGGGAGTTATGCGGACCATTATATTGTGTGAGGGACTGTGGGAACCATTATCCTGAGTGGGAGGGTTGCTGTGGGTGCCATCACACCGAGTAGGGGGTTGTGGCTGGCCTCCTTCTAAGTGGTGGCCTCCTTAGGAGGATTCACTGTGGGGATACCATACTCATTGAGTGTGGGTGTGGGCATTTTTGGGAGCATCATACTCTAAAATGGCCATAAAAGTTGTATTGCTGGTGAGAACACCAAGCTGCTTCAACAGGGATATAAATATATTTCTTTTTTATTTTTTAGGGTGGGGGGCAATTACAACTTTTGATATGGGGTCTTGTGATTTCTATGTACGCCATTATCTGTGTGATCTCCCCAGGATGTTTCCGCTCACTGCTCATTATACATCATGGTTATCTGCTCGTGGTATATCATGGTCATCTGCTGTATAAACCCCTCACTGGTCATATTTCCTTTCTTCTATAGGTGGAGACTGTGGGACCCTTCTAAGCACCAGGGGTCCTTTCTCTGTCCCCATGGCCCGCTTGTACTTTGCAGAGGCGGTACTTGCCGTGGAATACCTGCATAGTTACGGTGTGGTGCACAGAGACCTGAAGCCGGAAAAGTAAGTGCCCCCGTAGTATAATAAAGTGGGGAAAGTTGTCATTTATTATCATTCAGTCTGTGAGGCTAAAACCATCTTCTCTTTTGCAGCCTCCTGATTACATCTACTGGACATATTAAAGTTACCGATTTTGGGATTTCAAAACTTGGTCTAATGATACCGAAAACCAACACCTACAAGGAATTAGCAGTGGACATCTCCAGAGAGTTCCAGGACCGTGAGGTCAGCATCACCTACAAGAACTTAGCTTGTTATTTGCAAATCTCATCACACTATTGTCTCTTCTCTACGTTCTTCCTTTCTAGAGAACTTTTCCACTAATATTTTATCTTCTGCATTGTGTTTTAACGATGATAACTTGTCATAATAATTGTTTCATCGATTCTCATCTCTATGTTCTGTTGGTTTCCAGTTCTGTGGCACCCCATGTTACATAGCCCCAGAGATCATCCTGAAAGAAGGCTATGGAAGACCTGTTGACTGGTGGTCATTGGGGATCATCCTGTATAAATTCCTGCTGGGATGTGTACCATTTGATGCTGATTCCCTCACTGAGCTTTATAAAAGGGTTGTCATTGGTGAGTAGAATAATCCGATCATTGCGTTGATTGGTTACATTTGTTTAGTTATTTCCTTTGCTTTATGTTACAGTCCAGTAAAGAGGTTTTATTTTCTGTAATTTTCTATGTAACAGGAGAACTAATTTGGAATTGTGATCGCGCTCCACCCCTGGATGCTCAGAATCTCATCACTGAGCTGCTCAGAAGAAATCCTGTGCGTAGACTTGGGACAGGTAACAGATATACTAGTATTAATATTCCCTTATTAGACCAAGGACATATCGCTCATGTCCATGAAGATCAGCATTTCTCTATCAGCTCATCTACTGTATTTCTAGTTCTCCACACTAAGACTTTCAGTTTATTTCCTTCATGTCGGCTCAGTTTTGTCATTAGTTCAGATTCCGATAAACTGTTCAGATATGGAGCCATCCCTGACTATGTCCGCATCACTTTTGTTTTTCTTTTTCTAGGAGGAGCATTTGAGATCAAGGTTCATCCATTCCTGAGTGACTTGGACTTTGACAACATTCTGAGCCAGGAGCTGGAGTATGTTCCTCAGCTTGTTTCAGACGCAGACACCAGCTTATTTATCAGTAAGTAGAAGGAGACGTCATCTAGACTAAGCGACTGTTTGTCTCATCTTCCCTAATATGTGATCATCTGTTCCCATTAATATTAGTGATAAATAGTGACTGTGTTATACTGACAACCTCTAATAATACTTCATTACCTATTTCTTGTAGATCATTCTGATATAAACAAACATCTGGTCTCAAAGGATGAGGAAGGCACAAGTGAGAACAATGAGAGCCTTGACTTCCAAAATTTTACGTCATCTTCTGAAAAGCTTTGTAAAGTAAGTATGTGATTAATAAATCCAAAACATGTAAAAAAAATGTAAAACAACTCTAAAAGTACATAAAAAAAATATTTTATATCTTATTTTTATCCGTATTTAGCTCTGTATCATCGCTACCAGGATGGTGAACAATGAGGATCCCAATGCCCCTCCAGAGTATACACCAGAAACCAACACAAACATCTCAGAAATGTGAGTAGATTATAAAGGGTCATTACTTCATTACTGGGAGTTCCAGGCTGATCTATGTACACAACACCAAATATAGGACATAAATATCAGAATATCAAATGCAGCATTCACCGCTTCATGGTTAACGGTCATTGTACTTTTGGCTTCAGAAAATGCAGAAGATAACAGCCCATAATTGTGGCAGGTCATGCATTTTTAGCACTGCCTACTCTGTAGGAGAGCTGTAGTATTACTTGCCAGCCATTCTTGGTAGTTGTGTTCTGATCCATGGAAGGTAGTTTTGAGCAGAAAACCTTCCCCACTATGACAGTCATATGTCCTATTAGGCCTTATAGTCAGTGTTCTTATAGTGAGACAACCCATTTTATACTGTGTTTACTTACGATTTACATGTTTTTCTTCTTCAAACAGGCAGAAAGAATCTGTTCCTGTATGTAATACAGACGATGCTGTTACCATCTTGCCACCCTCGTCCCCATTGCCAGGTATGTACATGTCTACAGCACCAACAATGTGAATGTTGACTTCAAGGCTCAAATATTTCCACATGGTTTTTCTGGTCTACTATGTTATCCATGTTTCATGGATCTCAGCTATGTTGACCATGGGTTCGTACTGTATCCCTATTTCCCTAATTTTGTACAGGAGTTTTTTTTCATGTATTCTGTATATTACATTGCATCATCTATTAACCTAGTGAGATATAGCGACTGTGTTATACTGACACCCTCTAACAATCCTTCATTACCTATGTCTTGTAGATCACTCTGATGAAAACAACCATCTGATCTCAGAGGATAAGGAGGGCACAAGTGAGGACGATGAGAACTTTATCTTCCGAATATTTGCATCATCATCTTCTGAGAGGCTTTCTAAAGTAAGTATGTGATCGATAAATCCAAAATATGTACAAAAAAAGGATCTATAAAATTAAAAAGTATGTATATTTAATAACTTATTGTTATCCACATTTAGCACTCTACCACCACTAACGGGATGGTGAACAACGAGGATCCCAAGGCCCCTCCAGAGTGTACACCAGAATCGAACACAAACATCTCAGAAATGTGAGTAGATTATGGGGTCATTACTGGGAGCTCCAGGCTGATATATGTGCACAACACCAAATATAGGACATAAATACCATAATATCAAATGTAGCATCCACCGCCCCATGGTTATGGGTCATTGTGCTTTCAGCTTTCGGAATTGTTGGAGATAACAGCCCATAATTGTGGCCGGTCATGCACTTTTAGTGCTGCCCTCACTGTAGGAGAGATGTAGTATGAAATGCCGGCCATTCTTGGTAGTTGTTTTCCTCTCAGCTCTCTATAAAAGGTAGTCTTGAGCAGAAGACCTTCCCCACTATGACAGTCATATGTCCTACTAGTCCTTATAGTCGGTGTTCTTCTAGTGAGACAACCCCTTTTATACGGAGTTTACTTGAGATTTACATGTTTTTCTTCTTCAAACAGGCAGAAAGTATCTGTTCCTGTATGTAATACAGACGATGCTGTTACCATCTTGCCACCCTCGTCTCCATTGCCAGGTATGTACATGTCTACAGCACCAGCAATGTGAATGGTGACTTCAAGGCTCAAATATTCCCACATGGTTTTATACAATACTATAGGTCTCTTATGTTATCCATATTATGACAAAGCAGATCCTATAAGAATATATTGTTACTGATTTTTTTTTTAATTTTTCATCAGAATTTCCATCTCATGAAGAAAGAAAATCGGCAATAAATCTGAGTATGGAGCAACAAAACTCAGAAAATGGAAAAAATGGGAAAAAGAGACGAGGTAAGTGTGAGAATCAACTCCATGTTGTGTGATGTCAGTGAGAATAATTCATGTGGAGTAGATGTCATCTGTCAGTGATGGGATTGTCACATGTATGATTGCTGACAATGACCCCTGACCTCTGTATGATAATATTCCTCTGCCGTCCGGCCACAGTGACTGCACAGCATTATCATGTAATATGGAGTCCCATCACTTACATTATATTTATTTCTCTTCTCATAGGTTCCATCTTCCGCCGGATCTTATCATCCTGCCGGCGTGGATTATCCAGGGCTGCTCGCGCATTTGCATGCTGTCACTGTTGCCCTAAAACCATCTAAAAGACGGGACACCTAAGCATCCAGCGCCCTGAAGTCCAGCAGATCCATCATCACTGCTGGAGCTGTATAGAAGGACCTTCACCATCTACCTGTGGCCTTCTGACTGGTCAACCTGGACAAGTTTCAGTAATGCCTCTGTCATCGGGCTCCGCGGTATTCATACTGCTCGTCTGACGTGTCATTTACTGATCACCTGGTATCTGACCTCGGCTATCTTCCTGACTTTGATTTATTCTATTGACAATGTTCACGATTTTATTCATCCCATTATTAATTAAAAAAAAGTAAAATCTGTTACTGTTGCTCTGATTCCTTTTTGTCTTGAATTCACAAATACTTGTAACTCACTAATTGCTCTTCTTCTCACTAAATGTATTTCTCATTATCCTTAATGCAGCAGTCAGTCTCATATTTCTGTCCAGCAATTACACTGGTGCATCCACCCTGTACCAGTCATTACACTCATCCACAAACCTCTCCACACTGCTGCACAGTCCTGCATCTCTACCATATCTACACTCCAATGAGCTAAGATTAACATCCTCCATAATCAGGACCTCCCACTCTCATGTCCAAGACATTTTCTCTGCTGCACCAGCTCTCAGGAGTGCACTACTGCAGGCAATCAGGTTCATTCCCACTATCAGAGATTTTAAGTGTGCAGTAGAAACAGATTATTTGTGGCAGGACTGTCAAATCACCTCACTATTCTAAGTTTTTCCTACAGCACTCAGTAGCACTTAATATTTGTACATATACAGATAATGGTTGGTGACTGGTTCATGCAGCCTTAATTCCACAAAGATAGAAATAAAAGGTCAACATGTTTCATACATCCAAACCATCCTTAATCATGGCAGAAAAACATAATTTTAAGTTCCCACTATGAATATTTGGTGAGATATCACAGCTGTGTATTTTCACAGCACAAAGAACGCATCTTACAGATCAGCAAATCACAGTGTGCTGACGCTTAATGTTGTAGTTTTGAACAACACCATTCATTTTATCATATAATGTGTTGAAAAATGAGAAAAAATGCCAGGTTTGGGTTCCTTCATTTTACAGTGTGTATTGTGTTGTAAAAACAAACTGACAAAATGATTCAGAGTCAGTAGTACGATTACTGTGATACCAAACTTATAAGGTTTATATATATATATATATATATATATGTATATATATATATATATATATATATATATATATATACAGTACAGACCAAAAGTTTGGACACACCTTCTAATTTAAAGATTTTTCTGTATTTTCATGACTATGAAAATTGTACATTCACACTGAAGGCATCAAAACTATGAATTAACACATGTGGAATTATATACTTAACAAAAAAGTGTGAAACAACTGAAAATATGTCTTATATTCTAGGTTCTTCAAAGTAGCCACCTTTTGCTTTGATGACTGCTTTGCACACTCTTGACATTCTCTTGATGAGCTTCAAGAGGTAGTCACCGGAAATGGTCTTCCAACAGTCTTGAAGGAGTTCCCAGAGATGCTTAGCACTTGTTGGCCCTTTTGCCTTCACTCTGTGGTCCAGCTCACCCCAAACCATCTCGATTGGGTTCAGGTCTGGTGACTGTGGAGGCCAGGTCATCCGGCGTAGCACCCCATCACTCTCCTCCTTGGTCAAATAGCCCTTACACAGCCTGGAGGTGTGTTTGGGGTCATTGTCCTGTTGAAAAACAAATGATGGTCCAACTAAACGCAAACCGGATGAAATAGCATGCCGCTGCAAGATGCTGTGGTAGCCATGCTGGTTCAGTATGCCTTCAATTTTGAATAAATCCCCAACAGTGTCTCCAGCAAAGCACCCCCACACCATCACACCTCCTCCTCCATGCTTCATGGTGGGAACCAGGCATGTAGAGCCATCCGTTCACCTTTTCTGCATCGCACAAAGTCACGGTGGTTGAAACCAAAGATCTCAAATTTGAACTCATCAGACCAAAGCACAGATTTCCACTGGTCTAATGTCCATTCCTTGTGTTCTTTAACCCAAACAAGTGTCTTCTGCTTGTTGCCTGTCCTTAGCAGTGGTTTCCTAGCAGCTATTTTACCATGAAGGCCTGCTGCACAAAGTCTCCTCTTAACAGTTGTTGAAGAGATGTGTCTGCTGCTAGAACTCTGTGTGGCATTGACCCGGCCTCTAATCTGAGCTGCTGTTAACCTGCGATTTCTGAGGTTGGTGACTCGGATAAACTTATCCTCAGAAGCAGAGCTGACTCTTGGTCTTCCTTTCGTGGGGTGGTCCTCATGTGAGCCAGTTTCTTTGTAGCGATTGATGGTTTTTGCAACTGCACTTGGGGACACTTTCAAAGTTTTCCCAATTTTTCGCACTGACTGACCTTCATTCCTTAAAGTAATGATGGCCACTCGTTTTTCTTTACTTAGCTGCTTTTTGCTTGCAATAATACAAATTCTAACAGTCTATTCAGTAGGACTATCAGCAGAGTATTGACCAGACTTCTGCACAACACAACTGATGGTCCCAACACCATTTATAAGGCAAGAAATCCCACTTATTAAACCTGACAGGGCACACCTGTGAAGTGAAAACCTTTTTCGGTGACTACCTCTTGAAGCTCATCAAGAGAATGCCAAGAGTGTGCAAAGCAGTCATCAAAGCAAAAGGTGGCTACTTTGAAGAACCTAGAATATAAGACATATTTTCAGTTGTTTCATACTTTTTTGTTAAGTATATTATTCCACATGTGTTAATTCATAGTTTTGATGCCTTCAGTGTGAATGTACAATTTTCATAGTCTTGAAAATACAGAAAAATCTTTAACCGAGAAGGTGTGTCCAAACTTTTGGTCTGTACTGTATATATATATATATATATATATATATATATATATATATATACAGTGTTTAGCATAAATCAGTACACCCAAATAGATTTGTCAGCAAACCTGTAGTTTCCTTTCAGAATCATCATTTTATATGGGATACCATACTACAAAATACTCTCGCAAATTTGAGCCATTGAATGCAAACAAGATTTGGTATTTTGCAGACCCCAAAAAAGTAATTTTCTTAACAAACTCATTCAAGATCATGTTTCAAAAATGAGAACATCCCAGTAACAGTCTTAAGAGAAAAGCTAAGTTTAGACAACAAAATTCTAATTAACAAGAACTGAACCACAGGTAAGTGTAATTATTCATTAAACAGATGTCCAGCAGACAGGTGTCTGTAAAAGGAAGTTACTTAATAAAGAAAACTCCTTCCCATTTCATGCTATCAGCAATGGCACCACATAGAAGGGAAATGTCACAAAACCTGAGAAAGAAAATAATTTCTTTGCAATAAATGTAAAGTCTACAAGAAGATCAGCAAAACTTTACTTATCAGTCAGAATACTGTAGCAAAAGTGATGCAAAACTATAACAAAGATGGAACTGCAACCATCTTACAGAGACGTCCAGGCCGACTATGGAAGTTAACACCTAAACAAAAGCGTCCTCTGATGAGAAGGGTAAGTGGTACCACATAGAAGAGAAATGTCACAAGACATTTCTGAGAAAGAAAATAATTTCTTTACAAAAAATGTGAAGTCTACAAGAAGATCAGCAAAGCTTTTCTTATCAGTCAGATGGAAGCTAACATCTAAACAAAAGCATCTTCTGATGAGAAGAAAATCGACAGGCAAATTCATTGCTATTAGCTGAAGAAGTAGAAAGCCAAACTAGGGTGAGTGTTTTCCATGACACGACACGGTGTACACTGCAAATGAATGGCATTCATGAGTGTCCTCCACAAAGGATGCCTCTCTCCCTTAAAGCCCATGAACAATAAAAGTCCGTCTACAATTTGCCAGGGTCCATGCTTAAAACTATGAGGACTACCGGGACTCTATACTGTGTATGTGCATCTTATGTGTATGTCCGTATTTTATGTTTGTGTGCACTATGTATATGTGACGCGCCCTGGGCCTATGTGACGTAGCGTTGCGCACGCAGGGACTACCCGGAGCCGGATCTGATAGGGGTAGTAGTCTCGTGGCGGTGACCCGGTCCGTGCCCAGGGAGTCAGACTAAGTGGCGGTATATTAGCAGTAGATGTAGGATGACTACGCCACCCGTTGAATGCAGCTATGGAGCTGCCGCTGCAGGGCAGACCGCTGAGGCCGGTGGAAGGATGGTGCAGCGTGGATGATATAACCCCCAACGGGAGGGGTATGGCCTCAGGGCAGCCGACGTGGAAGATGGGGGTAGCAGGAACCACTCAGAGACGATGCGGTGTAGTTCAGGGTCTTTACTGGTGACAAAGACAGACCCTCCCGGAGTACTTGCTAGCGATCGGGGCCTGGTCAGTCCTTGAGCAGATGGGATCTCCCCTGGCCAGGTGGAGTTGTAGGCCTTCCCAACTAACTGTACTCTTCTGGCTACCTTGCTAGAGGCGGGTAAAAGTAGCCCACGTCCCTGAGTGTACCGTGTGGTGCTCACCCGTATGGCCGGTGACTCGGGGCCTTCTAGTGCCTTCCGCTCCACGACGGCGGTGCTGGTCCCACGCGTGTGACCGTGCCTTCGGGTTTCTGGGCCAGAGGACTTGAAATCCCCTGCCGGACGGTTTCTGCTGCTGGGTAAGGGTTAGTCCCCACAGCCTCGGACTCCGGGTCCGGTGATAACTTCTCAGTCAGGGCGAGCTCTGCAGCTGCCAGCCCCTGACTCCTTGTAGCACTGCTCCCACAGAGCTCCTGTTGTTTCTTCCTATGCTGCTTCTCTTCTCTGTCTCTACTTCTGGCATGGCCCGGGAGCTGGGCCCAGCCGGAGCCACAGCTCCCTGTCCGCCCTCCTGGCTCAACTCTCCCTTTGAACTCTCTAACCCTGCCTCAGCCCCAGGTTTATATAGGGGAAGTCCTTCCCCTCCCAGGACTGGGCAGGAGGTGTGGCATGCATAGGATTCCTGACCAAGAGACCTCCCACCTGCTCTCAGACATAACATTGCTGTTACTGTGGAAACCAGACCCCTGGGGTGCCACATATGCATACGTTAAAATGTGTATAGAGTATTAGCATGTGCAAATTTTATATGTGTGCCTAATATAAATATACATGGAAATGTATATGTAGGTGGTGCCTGATGGAGGGTGGGGGGCCCAGATCAGAAGTCCTGATTAAGGGCCCTTCACTGTCATTGTCTGCCCCTTATATAAACAGTAAAATCCTCTTTAATAACTGGACTTCCATTGGGGTGGACTTCTCATAGATGGCCAGTATGCATACTATATTGTGAATCTGGGCATCTCTCACAGAAAATCTGATCTGGATATGAGGGTGGTCTTCTATAAGCGGTGATGTTTTGGAGAGATTTAGGGAAAAGTCCCAATTCTTATCCATCGATCTGGTAATTTGAGTAAAATATTTGTGTTGATAACTGATCACAAAGTCACAAAATATGTAAGATTTGGCATAACCTGGTTCATTTTTCAAAAAGTTATGCTCAATTTTTTTAGCACCAAGTTTTGTTGCTTTTTGGTAGACTTACACTAACTTAGTATATTGTGTGAGAATTAAATGAATTATGAATTAGTTGGCGCATTTTACCACACTCTGGGGGTCCCTGACAGTCCTTCTTTACCAGCCCTGTAGTGATGCCAATGTAAACTTCCAAGTGACCGCGCAGTCAATCACTGTCACGAATGCAGGACAACCTATGATTAGCTAATTTTTGGGAAATCCTTATAACAAAAGGGGATTGAAAATATTTACAATTATTTTAAAAGCATTAAAAAAAAAACAGACCCAATACTTATAATTAGTTTGTTGAAAGTAGTCTAATTAAAGGGAGCTGAAAGGATTAGAGATTATGAACCCGATTCACCAGTGTTTTTGCCAGAAAACTGGCATAAAGCTCTTGAAAAGTTGCAAAGTTTTGTGACTTTTCCCATTTTCACATAATTTTAACTTCTTTAAAGCCCAAGACGTACTGATACGTATCTGCGCCCTGGGACTTAAGAGCCTGATACGTATTAGTACATCTTTGCGATCGCGCCCGCACACAGGCTGTGTGGGCGTGATCGCCGCCGGGTGTCAACTGATTGTCACAGCTGACACCCGGTGCTATGTGCTGGGAGAGGTCCCGCACATTAACCCCCGCAATGCTGGGATCTAAGTCGTTCGCAGCATTGCGGGGGCAAGGGGAGGTGATCGGGATAGTCACCTCTCCTGCCGGCGTCCAGCAATGTGTGCCGCGGCTTCCCGGATGTTGCCATGATGACCCGATTCACTGAGGGGTGCAGTTTTAAGAATGGTGTCACTTTTGGGTATTTTCAGTCATAAAGACCCCTCAAAGTGACTTCAAATGTGATGCGGTCCCTAATAAAATGGTTTTGTAAATTTTGTTGGAAAAATGAGAAATCGCTGGTCAATTTTAACCCTTATAGCTCCCTAATAAAAATAAATTTGGGTTCCAAAATTGTGCTGATGTAAAGTAGACATATGGGAAATGTTATTTATTAACTTTTTTTGTGTGACATATCTCTCCGATTTAAGGGCATAAAAATTCAAATTTTGAAAATTGCAAAATTTTCTAAATTTTCGCCAAATATCTGTTTTTTTTCACAAATAAACACAAGTGATATCGAAGAAATTTTACCACAATCATAAAGTACAATATGTCATGAAAAAATATTCTCAGAACCAGGGGGATCCGTTGAAGCGTTCCAGAGTAATTACCTCATAAAGTGACAGTGGTCAGAATTGTAAAAATTGGCCTTCTCATTAACGTGCAAACCACTTTGGGTTGTAAAGGGGTTAAGGACTCTACTTGCATATACAGTCATGGAGGAAAGTGCTGGCACCCTTGAAATTGTTTCAGAAAATTACACATGTTTTATTACACGCATGTTTATTTCCTTTGTGTTTATTGGAACAACACAAAAAAACTGAGAAAAAAAAGGCAAATTGGACATAATTTCACACAAAACTCCAAAAATGGGCCGGAATACATATATATATTTTTGATGGGACAACACTGAAGATGCGACACTTTGATACAATGTACAGTAGTCAGTGTACAGCTTGTTTAACTGTAAATTTGGTGTGCCTGCAAAATAACTCAACACACAGCCATTAATGTCTAAACAGCTGGCAACAAAAGTGAGTACACCCCTAAGTGTGTTCTCAGCTGATGTTATTTGTTGGTTTTTCTTTGCATCCCGAACAATTTTCTTGGCAGTTGTGGCTGAAATTTTTGTTGGTCTACCTGACTGTGGTTTGGTTTTTACAGAGCATCTGATTTTCCATTTGTTAATCACAGTTTGAACACTGCAGACTGGCATTATCAATTCCTGGGATATCTTTTTGTATCCCTTTCCTGTGTTATACTCTTTTTGCCTCCCTTTCCTGTGTTATACAGTTCAACTACCTTTTCCCGTAGATCCGTTGATAATTCTTTTGCTTTCCCCATCTCAAAATCCAGAAACGTCAGTGGCTGGATCCCAGAAACTCACTCAGCTTTATGCACACACACTGATTACAAGCAAACAGGTCATACGTGAGGATGTTACCTTTAGTAGCCATTCAAACCCATTTGTGTCAAATTCTGTGCATGTTATCAGGCCAAAATTATCAGCGTATGTAAACTTTTTGATCAGGATTATTTGGATGTTTTTGGTTGTCACTAGTGATGAGCGAGCACTAAAATGCTCGAGTACTCGTTGCTCGGGTCGAGCAAATTGAAATACTCGGGTGCTCAACCCGAGCAATGAGCCCAATATAAGTCTAGGGGAAACTTGAGCATTTTTCAGGTGGCTCCCCACGGCGGTCTGCAGAGGGCCTAAAAATTGCCCAAATCGATGGGAACTGTGCTCAAATGACATGTGAACAGCATGGGGAAGACCCCTGGAAGCATCTCTGACTCCCAGATCACTGCTGTCAACAACGTCGTCAGAGTATTACGCCACTTTTACGGCGTAAGGAACATCCTTTCCAGGGTGATGACTTGTATATAAGGCAAAATAAATAAACAAAAACACAAATACTCCTACACACCTTGGGCTATGTTCACACGTAGCATTTTTGACACGTTTTTGCACTTTTCCATTGCTTTCAACCAAGACAAATGCATTCACCAGGAAATGTCATTTTAACATTTTACAACCTTATCTGGCCATGTGGTGTGTGACACATCATCAGACACATGCATACAGTGCTGAAAAGACATGGGAACAGCAAGGGGAAGACCTCTGTAAACATCTCTGAATCCCAGGTCACTGCCTAAATGTGTGCCCATCATAAGTGATCCTTGGCACATGCGAAGATGCCTCCCGCCATGCACCTGTCGTTGCAGACTTGCAACAATCACCGTCCACGTCCTTGTCCCACTGCATTGTTCAGTTGTCCCTACCCCATTCCTTGGAATGCAAGCACAAGAATGCCGGCAGCCACCCACCCACAGGCTGCAATACTATACTGCCAAATTTTTGACAGCTGCTTGCACTTGAAATGTGGCCTTTTAGGCTCGTGGAGGCGGAAGCTTTTCATAACCTCATGCCGGCGGCGGCCGGGTGTCCATACTCGGTCCCCAGTCGCCACTATATTTCCCGGTATCGCCTCCACCTTCCACAACCACGGGTCCAATAACATTACCCGTGCCCTCCCCAGTGCACTTACTGGGAAGGACCGCCTAACCACAAACACGTGGACAGGTGAATGTGGCCAGGGACGGTACGGAGCCAGTCCACAACTTTTTTTGCTAAGAGTTGTATTTAGCTCGGTGAAAGGACTGGCATAGAGGGAAACCGTATCTACCCTGCGCGTCATTTCTCCCAGAAAATCCTGTAATTGAGCTTGTTGCAGAAGCAATGGCAGCCCATCCAACATCAACTCGCACTTGTCAATGGTGCTTTGACACACACACATCTTTCTTTGCGCATTTAATTTCTTGAATACAGAGTTGGAAAATGGCCTGATCCGTAATGCGTTTTGAGAAATAACATGCATAAGCATGGCTGATCCGCATTAAAAAAGCAGCCATAGAGTGTCCAGGAACCTTCCCCCACACTTTTCTTAGCCAGGGCTGCTTTTCGGCAGGGTTGCACGGGCCCACCAGAGAACCAGAGACTCCTCCGGCGGGCCCTGGCTTCTCCTTCAGGAGAGTTCATAGTGCCGAGGTGAGGCCATGATGATGATAGAGGCCATCATCTGCTTAGTTTTCTGTTACTTGGAATGCAATTGCAAGTGACGCGCCCCCTGGGACATATTCCTTTCTTTCAGGGGAATACCCGGAGCCGGATCAGATGGGGGTTGTAGTCTCCGAGTGGCTGTGACCCGGTCCGTGCACAGGGTGTCAAACTCAGTTGTATGTGGCAGACCTACAGATGTTATTAAGTTCTTTATTGTCGACTACGCCACCCGTTGTGTTGCGGTCACTGTGGCCGCCGCTGCAGCAGGGTCCGCTGAGGCTGATGGTGTTGGTGCAGCTTGATAGGATAACCCCCAACGGGAGGGGTATAGCCTCAGGGGGATCAGGTGCAGAGGATGGGGGTTGTGGTGGTGCAGTGTAGACGGCAATCAGAGACAGAGTCGGGTTATGCAGTTTAGGGTATTTACTCACTGCTGATGTTCCGGTCACTCCAGCTTCTAGTGACCACCCGAGCCGTGCTGCGTCCACCAGGTCTTGGACTCGGCCAACCCCCAAGTAAGTCCGGAGCGTGACCCTGAGCTCTCCTTCTGTCCTTTCCTCTGGCCGTCCCCACCAGTGATCCACCTAGGTCCAGCTCCCTCGGGCCTTCTGTTGGGAGGCCCTTGGCCTTGGGTTCCCTGACCCTCCACGTGGTATGCCTTCGGGGTGGATGTGGTGGGTGGCCGTGGCAGATGCTGCCCACGGCCTCCGGTCTCTGGCTAGGGTGTGCTTCTGCCCCCACCAGTTTGGGATCCGGTACCCTGTGCCGACTCTTCACCCGGGGATTTAATTTGGGTTCTTGGAGTCCTCTTTTCTGTTTCCCCCTCTGGGTCTTTCCTTCTCTTTCTCCTCTCTCACTCTGGGTCTCTCTTCTCCTCTGCTCGCTGACTTGTTCTCTGCAACTGACCCTGTTCTTAGTTGGTGCCCACCTTATATATCCCTCTATGTGTGAGCTCAGGTGACCAGCACCCAATGAGCTCCTAACTTTACCCAGGCTGCTCCCCCTATCTGCCCCTACACTACTTGGGATATTCCACCCCCCTCCCACTCCAGCCAAGGACAGACTCGGTCGTACCTGCACATTTCTAAGTGGGAGTACCGTTGGTCTGCCCTCCGGAAATGGGATGTGTGTAGTGCATGCAGCCTACCGAGCTCAGTTCCACACTCCTTCCTTACCCGGGAGTGGAATATCACACCTCTGGCTGAGGTGCAATACCCCTGTAGCAGCCGAATCCTCAGGGTGCTACATTCCCCCCTGGTAAATCACAGCACGTCCTCGGGCTGCAAAAGATAAAACCACAAAAACATACAATTTTTTTTTTCATAAACATCAACATATAAAACATATAAAACATCATATAAATTAGCAGCATCAATAGAACTTTTTATATAAAACATTCTCGTCGTCTCTCCTCCTCCTCCGGTCACTGGGCAACTGTTGACCGGGCAAAGTGCGACAGTTCCTTTTCTTAAGGTGGTTTGACAGTAAAACCAGTAGGGGGCGCTTTAGGAAGCGCAACTATGTACAAGGGTAGTTGGCCGCTCTCAGTCCTCGGCCAGGTAAAGGGAAGGGAAAGGAATGGCTGCTCACAGTCCTCAGCCTGTGGGATTAAAGGTAAAACGGGTGAACAGTTCACATCAGCTGGTCCCAACGGGGACTATATTTGCAGTAACAGTTTCTTTGTACCCCTACGGGTAACTATATACAGTCTCCTTCACTACCGTCCTCAACGACGGCGTCCTCCTGCTCTTTTCTTGTAGTCAGCTGTTGCTTTAGACCCGTCCGGGTCTTCTTGCTCCTCCTCCTCACACCGCAACTCCTCCTCCGTCAGGCGATGCACGTGGAGGGCGTAGGGTCCTTTGGCACACTTGTGCCGGGTAAAGGTGACCTCGTCCCCGATATAAAGGTCACGACCTCTGTGCCCCTCCGGCAGATGGGACTCCACGTCTCTGCGCGTGACAAAGACGTCGCCGGGGGTGTTGTGGTCTCGGATGAAGCCCCACCCGTGCTGCATGTTGAACTTGATTACAGTCCCGGTGGTGCGGGGACTGTGCGCTGCACGGGGGTCCCTCCTGGTCCGGCTCTTCTGCTCGGCGCTCCTTATTTGGGCCTGTTGTTCCCGGACCCGCCTCTCTCTCCGCTCCCTCGCAAACTCCTCGAGCTGCTGCCGGCAGCACTCAGCACGCTCCGCTGCAGCTGCCCGGGTTTCTTGAGTGAACCCCATTAGATCTTCTCCGGTGGGGTCCCACTCAAATTGGGTCTCTTCAAGCGGGGGCGAGATCCTTATCACGGGCTTCGGAGCCGGAATCAGGGGTGCACACATGGCCCCAACCCTCCTCTGGTGCTCCAGTTCATAATATTCCTGGGGCCAGATGAAAGGCTGCCCGTCCGGCCACGTGTGCTGGGCAAACAAGTCCTCTCCCAGACGCGGCACCCTTGGTTTTACGGGCGCGGGCGCGGTGATGGTGGCGCCCGGGTTGCCCAGGCCTTGCGGCCAGGCCTGGGGCACCTGGAAGGTGAAGGGCACCGTTAGGACGGCGGCGCCCTGGGCTACCTGGCCTTGCGGCCAGGCCGGAGGCTCCGCGGAGGTAGGGGGCGCTGTTGGTGATGCGACGCCCGGGAATTCTAGGCCCTGCGACCAGGCTGGTGTTGCTTCCTGTTTTGCCACGCTCGGGGTCGTTGCGCATGGCGTCACAGGGGTCGCGGCGGCGGCTTCCGGTTGGGGCCTAGTCTGCGTCGGTGACATGGCGTTTTCGGGCACAGCAGGGGGACTTTCGGGCTCTGCGACGGGGAGCTGGGGCAGGTAAGCGGTTTCCCGGTTTGGGGTATAGACGTCCCCTTTACCTGCCTCCATGCGTTCGGCTCCCTTCTCGACGCCGTCTCCGGCCTTGGGTCCTCCCGCGCCATCCTCAGAGGCGGTCTGTCTCCTCATCTTGGCTGGCGTGCTCCGGGTCTTGGTTTGCTGGGCCATCTCTCGGCTCCACTCCGCCAATGTCTCTCGCTGTACCCGGGCCATCCTCCGTGCGAGGCCCTCCAGGGCAGTCTGTGCACACTCCCGGTCTCGGGGGAGCTGTGCGAGGACCTCCACTACGCCTAGTGGGGTCGTAGTTTCCAGCAGGCTCCTGACCAACGGGTCGGTGCTGCTCTGCTCTTCTTCCAGCAGGCTCCTGGCCAGCGGGCCGGTGCTGCTCTGCTCTCCTTCCTCAGTCTCTAGCAGGCTCCTGGCCAGTGGGCCGGTGCTGCTCTGCTTTCTCGCCATCTCCGGGTAAGCTCCTCCGCTACTCTTCTCCAGGCTTCTTGCCTCCGGGTGCGCTCGCTCCAGACTGCTCCAGGCGGCACCCATCTTCGTTCTTTTCTTTCGTCTCCTCCCACTTCGAGGGTGGTCCCGGGGCAACTCGGTGACCATCAGCTCCAGGGGCAGTTCTTTCACGCTGACAGACACCTCTAGCATCACAGTCTCTGTTGGTGGGGGCGGTTTCCACTTTTGGCGCCATTTTCGGTCCCGGCCCACGATGGGAGGTGGCCTCTTACCATCTTCTGGCACGCCCATAATGGCGTCCGCTCTTCCAAGGCGGGAAATTTTCGGAAATGGCGGGAATCGCTTCCCAGTGGCGGGAAACTCTGCAGATGGCGGGAAAAAGCTGGAAATGGCGGACAACCGGCGGGAATCGACTGGTGATGGGGTCCGATGGCGGGGACCCTCCGGAACCGGCAGGAGACTTCTTTCTGAGGTAAACTTGTACTTTTCTTCAGGCACGCAGTACCCGGTTGTTGCGGGCACGTAATCCTGCCGACTACGCCAAAGTTGACGCGCCCCCTGGGACATATTCCTTTCTTTCAGGGGAATACCCGGAGCCGGATCAGATGGGGGTTGTAGTCTCCGAGTGGCTGTGACCCGGTCCGTGCCCAGGGTGTCAAACTCAGTTGTATGTGGCAGTCCTACAGATGTTATTAAGTTCTTTATTGTCGACTACGCCACCCGTTGTGTTGCGGTCACTGTGGCCGCCGCTGCAGCAGGGTCCGCTGAGGCTGATGGTGTTGGTGCAGCTTGATAGGATAACCCCCAACGGGAGGGGTATAGCCTCAGGGGGATCAGGTGCAGAGGATGGGGGTTGTGGTGGTGCAGTGTAGACGGCAATCAGAGACAGAGTCGGGTTATGCAGTTTAGGGTATTTACTCACTGCTGATGTTCCGGTCACTCCAGCTTCTAGTGACCACCCGAGCCGTGCTGCGTCCACCAGGTCCTGGACTCGGCCAACCCCCAAGTAAGTCCGGAGCGTGACCCTGAGCTCTCCTTCTGTCCTTTCCTCTGGCCGTCCCCACCAGTGATCCACCTAGGTCCAGCTCCCTCGGGCCTTCTGTTGGGAGGCCCTTGGCCTTGGGTTCCCTGACCCTCCACGTGGTATGCCTTCGGGGTGGATGTGGTGGGTGGCCGTGGCAGATGCTGCCCACGGCCTCCGGTCTCTGGCTAGGGTGTGCTTCTGCCCCCACCAGTTTGGGATCCGGTACCCTGTGCCGACTCTTCACCCGGGGATTTAATTTGGGTTCTTGGAGTCCTCTTTTCTGTTTCCCCCTCTGGGTCTTTCCTTCTCTTTCTCCTCTCTCACTCTGGGTCTCTCTTCTCCTCTGCTCGCTGACTTGTTCTCTGCAACTGACCCTGTTCTTAGTTGGTGCCCACCTTATATATCCCTCTATGTGTGAGCTCAGGTGACCAGCACCCAATGAGCTCCTAACTTTACCCAGACTGCTCCCCCTATCTGCCCCTACACTACTTGGGATATTCCACCCCCCTCCCACTCCAGCCAAGGACAGACTCGGTCGTACCTGCACATTTCTAAGTGGGAGTACCGTTGGTCTGCCCTCCGGAAATGGGATGTGTGTAGTGCATGCAGCCTACCGAGCTCAGTTCCACACTCCTTCCTTACCCGGGAGTGGAATATCACACCTCTGGCTGAGGTGCAATACCCCTGTAGCAGCCGAATCCTCAGGGTGCTACACAAGTATGCAGCCAGCCACCCACCCACCCACAGGCCGCAACACTAAACTGACAGATTTCTGGGCAGCTCTTTGCACTTGAAATATGGCCTTTTAAGCTTGTGGAGGTGGAAGCTTTTCACAACCTCATGCAGGCGGCGGCCGGGTGTCCATACTCGGTCCCCAGCCGCCAGTATTTTTCCCGGTATCGCCTTCGCCTTCCACAAGCACGGGTCCCACAACATTACCCATGCCCTACCCAGTGCACTTACTAAGAAGGACTGCCTAACCACAAACACGTGGACAGGTGAATGTGGCCAGGGACGGTACGGAGCCAGTCCACAACTTTTTTTGATAAGAGTTGTATTTAGCTCAGTGAAAGGACTGGCATAGAGGGAAACCGTATCTACCCTGAGTGTCATTTCTCCCAGGAAGCCCTCTAAAGCTGCTTGCACTTGAAATGTGGCCTGAACATTACTGCTGGTACTTTTCTGTGGCAATTTTCTTGCCTCCTACCAGCCTGGAATATTTCCAGCAAACTATGGTACAACACCATGGTATTAGCACTGCCCCCAGTACCAGCAGCGAAGCCATCCTCAATTTCCTTCTCTGGAATTTTATTTGGTAGACTGAGTGGCTGCCAAAATAAATTTTCTCACAAAGGAGCTGATGATAGAGTGGCAGTAGGTTCAAGTTTCTCCAGCCTGTTAGATATTAGAGGGTGAACGGCAGCACATTGGATCAGTGGTTAGCACTGAAGTCTTGCAGCACTGGGATCCTGGGTTCAAATCCCAGCAAGGACAACATCTGCAAGAAATTTGTATGTTCTCCCACAGGGTTGGACAGTCCCACCAGAGAATTCTCTGGTGTGCCTTGGCTTCTACCTCAGGAGAGTTCATGATAGCGCTAACTTTGCAGCTGCTATGGGGCTCTTGAGCGGGTGAGAAAGGTTAGCCCTCAGAAACAAATCCTCTGGTGGGCAGAATGTTTTTCAATCTGAAACAGCTTCTCAGTGGGAGTTGTATTTCACAGCATGCCATATTCTTTAGCTCTGTGAAAGGACTGGCATATAGGGAAACCTTATTTACCCCGGTTGTCATTTCTCCGTCACCAGGTTTCGCCCATTGTAACACACGACCATGCCTGGCTGTATGTTCAGCGGTGAGAGCCACAGATCAAGCTGCTGTGTTACAGCTTTCAACAACTATGCAGCGCTGGGCGGTTTGTTAATTAAGCATTAAGCATGTTATCTTCAGCACAGCCTGCTGCTGTTTGGCCAAGGCAGTGCAGCAGTGCTGTCAGCTTGTGACTGATGTGGTCATTTCGGAGATGGAGGAGGAGGTGCATGAGCTGAACAATGTGATTACATTGAGGTTAAATTGGTGATGCTATTTTTTATACTAAAGAAAGATCCTATTGTTATGTTTTTTTATGTTATTTTTTATGACAAATGCATTCACCGGGAAAAGTCATTTTAACATTTTACAACCTAATCTGGCAATGTGGTGTCATCAGACACATCCTGTTTTATTTATGATGGAGGGACTCTGAAAGTCATAAAGCCTATTTTTATAGGAACATCAGACGGCCCTTACTATTCTTAAAAGGCCAGCAGTCGGCCCTAGCTATTGTTAGAGAGCCATCAGAGGGCTATGCTTTGTTGTTCCCATTATTAACAAGTGGGTCTCCTATACTGTTATTGCGCATCCAGTGACTGCAAGGGTTGTCAAAAATTTGGACGCAACCTAATACCCCTTTGAAGAGACATAGAGGAGGGTCTCAGTAAAAAAAATGTTCCCATTATAAAGGAGCGGGTCTTCTATAGTGGTAATGCCCATGCTGTGACTGCAAGGGTGGCCAAAATTTTTGAATAAAACACTAACAATTTAAAGACACAAAGAGCATGGCCACAGTAACAAGGTACGACATGTTCCCGTTAGAAAGGAGAGGGTCTGCTATACAGTTATAGGGTATGCAGTGAATCCAACGGCTGACAAATTTTAGGAAAAACCCCACTAAGAATTTAAGGACACACAGAGCAGGGCCACATTAACAAGGTACGACATGTTCCCATTAGAAAGGAGAGGGTCTGCTATACAGTTATAGGGTATGCAGTGAGTCCACCGGCTGACCAAGTTTAGGAAAAAACCCACTAAGAATTTAAAGACACATAGACCAGGCCACAGTAATGACAAATTCCCATTAGAAAGGAGAGAGTCTCCCATAGTGTTGGACTATGCAGTGACTGCAAGAGCTGCCAAAAATTTGGAGGCACTTCAATGGCCCTTGGAAGAGACGTGGAGGAGCGCATCATAAAAAATTGTTACCATTAGAAAGGAGCGGGCCTCCTATACTTGTAATGCCATGCACTAAGTGTATGGGCTGACAAACATTTACTCCTGGGGGGTATACATGAACATACTGTATAAAAAAATTTTTTTACGGGCATCATAAAAATGTAGCGCCCCGAGGGCTCGACCGCTACAGGGGTATTGCACCTCTGCCAGAGGTGTGATATTCCACTCCTGGGTAAGGATGGAGTATGGACCAGGGTTCAGTTAGCTGCATACAGCACACTCACCCCATTTCCGAGGGACAGCTCAACGGTGCTCCCATTAGACAGAAATGCAGGCACGACAGACCATGTCCCTGGCTGGAGTGGGGAGGGGGTAGGAATACCCAGTGATGTAGGAGCAGATAGGGGTTGGTTCCTGAGCGTAGATAGGAGCCCATTGTTTGCTGGTCACCTGGGCTCATGTTCTAGAGGGAGGTATAAAAGGTAGGCACCATCTTAGAACAGTGTTCAGTCAGAGAGAAGAAGTGACAGAGTGGGGGCCTCTGCAAGGGGCTCTTCTCCGTAGGCGGGCCTAGCCTCTGAGGCCCAGCCAGCACAGAGAGAAGAGAAGAAGAGAAGTTCAGTGAGTGGAGTAAGAGAAGGAGTTCAGCCAGAGAGGGCTGACAGGGAGCTGTGGCTCAGTCTGGGCCCAGCTCCACGAGGCAGGCCTAGGGTGAAGGCCAGGAACAGAAAGGAACAAGAACAGAAAGGAACAAGAACAGAAAGGAACAGAAGAGAAAGAGAGAAACAGAAGGGCTCAGGAACAAGACGGCAGAAGGGACCCTAAGAACCAACGAGAATACAGGGTGAAGGGTCAGGCAGATTAAGGGTACCGGATCCCAAGTTGGTGGAGGAGAAACAGCCCTCAGCCAAAGACCGGAGGTCGTGATCATTTATTGGTGCGACACCTCATCAAACCTGCTAGGAAGGCACCATATAGGACAGCGGGGAACGGGAACCACATTTACCCGCACAAGTCTGCGGCAGCTGGACAAAAGTGGGTCACTGGTGAGGCAGGCCAGAGAAAGGATTGAAGGGGTCCTGTGTCATGCTCCTGAACTGCCTGGGGTTGACCGAGCCCCTCACCTGGTGGACGCAGCACGACTCGGGCGGTCATTGCTGACAGAAGTGACCCGGAGTACATGAACTGTGAGTAAAAGACATTGGACTGCAGTACGTTGTCTGTGTACTCTTTCGCTCCTCCAGCACTAACGGCACTGGGACTCTCTGCACCATCACCCCCACCATCCACTACACTGCCCTGGGGCTGCACTCTTCCCGTGGGGAGTCACACTACCTCAGCTGCATACATCATCAGCCCCAGCGATCTGCCTTGCAGCGGCGGTTCATAATAACCGCAATCCACGGGTGGCGCAGTCGGACATCACTTAGGACGGCTAAAGGACTACCACTGGTCTGACCACCCTGAGCCACGGAACCGGGTCGCCACTACTACCCCCACCGTCTCCCTATTGCCCGGCTCCGAGTGCCCCACGGCCCAGGGGCGAGTCAAACACCCTTAAAAAAAATTATGTGGGTGTTGCATCATGGACCACGGTCACCCTGGTGATATGGTGGTGGAGGATGAGGAGAAGGAGGAGGACAAGAGCAAATAGCCAAAATCAGGAAGCGTATACCCATGTGTGGGTGTGAAAAGGTGCATGGGAATACACCTCCCAAGAAAAGACACTGGATTTGAGTTTATGTTACGCTGCTATCATTCGGTGGTGTTGAGAAGTCTGGCCCAATCCAGCCCTTGTTCATTTTTATAAGAGTCAGCCTGTCAGCATTTTCAGTTGACAGGAGGATGCGCTTATCAGTTATAATTCCACCAGCGGCACTAAAAACCCGATCTGATAAAACGCTGGCGGCAGGGTAGGCCAGGACCTCCAAGGCATAGAGAGCCAGTTCATTCCACATATCTAGCTTGGATACCCAATATTTATAAGGCACAGAGGAATCACGGAGGACGTTGGTACGGTACGGCAAGGTACTCCCTCAGCATCTTCCCAAACTTTGCACTCCTTGTGAGAGTACCCTGCGCCTCAGGGCCTGTGCGATGGGAGGGTCTGAGAAAACTCTCCCAGAACTTTGACAGTGTTCCCCTGCCTCTGCTGGATTGAAGTTGTGTCTCTCTCGCCTGTACTCCTTGGTTGTCGAACGAAGTGTGCCCTCTGCCTCCAGCGTTTTCAGATGGGAATTTTTTTAATAGGTCCGCAACAAGGGCCTTCTGGTACTGCCTCATTTTTGTACACCTGTCCGCCTCAGGAATAAGAGATATAAAGTTCTCCTTGTAGAGTGGGTCTAGAAGTGTCACCAACCAGTAATGACCTAAAATTTTGAGAATGCGAGGGTCATGGGAAAGGCAGCATAACATAAACTCAGCCATGCGTGCCAGACTACTAACAGGCAAGACTTCCGTGTCCTCACCAAGAGGATGACTGACCATGCTCTCCTCCTCCTCCTCTCTGTCCTCTGGCCATCCACGCTGAACAGACGGTATGACAGCTGTGCAGATAGCACCGTCTATAGTGCATGAAACTAGTTCCTGTCCTTCCTCCTCCTCCTCTTCCTCATTGTCACCCAATCCACGTTGGGATGAGATGAGGCTTGGCTGTGTGTAATCACCCTGTATGGTTAATTGCTCCATCTTATCATGCTTCGCCTGCAATGCATCATCTTTGATTGTGAGCAGAGAGCGTTTCAGAAGACAGAGAAGCGGGATGGTGACGCTAATTATGGCGTCATCGCCACTCACCATCTTGGTGGAGTCCTCAAAGTTTTGGAGGATGGTACATATGTCTGACATCCACGTCCACTACTGAGGTCTTATGTGTGGAGTCTGAACTGAATACCGATAGCCTTTTTGATGCTGGTACTCAACAACTGCCCTCTTCTGCTCACAAATCCTTCCCAACATCTGCAATGTAGAGTTCCAACGTGTGGGGACATCACACACCAGTCTGTGAGCCAGAAGCTGCAAACGCTGCTGAAACACTGCAAGGGCAGCGGAAGCTGTAGCTGACTTTCTAAAATGGGCACACAGGCGGCATACTTTAACAAGCAGATCCGGCAGCTCCGGGTAGGATTTGAGTAACCGCTGAACCACGAGGTTAAGCACATGGGCCAGGCATGGTACGTGTGTGAGCTCGCCTCGCCTCTGAGCCGCCACCAGGTTCCAGCCATTGTCACACGCGACCATGCCTGGCTGTAGGTTCAGCGGTTTGAGCCACAGATCTGCCTGCTCTTTCAGAGCTGTCCATAACTCTTCAGCATTGTGTGTTTTTTCACCTAAGCATATTAGCTTCAGCACAGCCTGTTGCCGCTTGGCCGAGGCAGTGCTGCAGTGCTTCCAGCTTGTGACTGATGTGGTCATTTCGGAGATGGAGGCTGAGGAGGAGGAGCAGGCTGAGGAGCATGAGGTTCAGGAGCTGTAGACCGTGGGGGCAACCCTGATTGACCTAGGGCCTGCAATCCTTGGCGTCGGGAGGACGTGTTCCGTCCCAAGGTCCGACTGGGTCCCGGCTTCCACTATGTTAACCCAGTGTGCCATCAGCGAGATGTACCGTCCCTGCCCACAAGCACTTGTCCACGTGTCCGTGTTTAGGTGGACTTTACCGGTAACTGCGTTGTTGAGGGCACGGCTAATGTTTTGGGACACTTGCTTGTGTAATGTGGGGACGGCACACTGGGAGAAATAGTGGCGGCTGGGGACAGAGTACCGAGGGACGGCCGCCGCCATCAGGTTGCGGAATGCTTCTGTTTCCACAAGCCTAAAAGGCAACATTTCGAGCCAAGCAGTCGTGAATTGTGAGAATTTAGTAGTGTGGCCTGTGGGACGTTGGCTGCATATTTGCGCTTGCATTCCAAGGACTGGAGTATGAACAACTGAACGCTGCGCTGGGACAAGGACATGGACGTGCTTCCTGATGCTGCTACTTGAGAGTGTGCAATGACAGGAGCAGGGCAGGAGGCATCTTTGTACTATGGACAGGGGATTGACTTGCATGCACAACAGCAGAAGAAGCAATGGTGCCACCTGTAGACACTGTTCCTGGACCCTGGTGTTCGGCCCACAAAGTCGAGTGCTTTGCTGCCATGTGCCTCATCATGCTGGTGGTGGTCAGGCTGGTCGTTTTGCCACCCCTGCTGATGCTGGTCTGGCTCGTGATGCAAATGGCCTTTTTGGAGTTATCGGCAGAGTCTTTAAAAAACAACCAGACTCGGGAAGACCTAACAGTTGTAGTGGCAACTTCCTTCATGTTGGTGTTACGGGAAACGGTAGCCTGCCTTCTGTCTGCGGCCACCACACTGCTTCTTCCTGCCTGTTGGGGTGCTCTGCCTCCCTCCCCCTGTGTGCTGCTGTCCTTGCTCTGCATGTCCTCCTGCCAGGTTGGGTCAGTTACTATATCATCCACCACCTCGTCTCCCACTTCTGCACCCTGGTACTATTCCTGACTTTCTGTCAATTGTGTCTCATCATCGTCCACCTCTTATGACAGTTTCCCACCGTCGCCTTCGTGTGACCGTGGCTGCTCAAATATTTGGGCATCGCTACACGTGATCTCCTCTTGCCCCGCTTCAAGTGGACCGGGCGAGAGGCCCGAATCTATAAATGGAAAAGTGAACAGCTCTTCAGATTGTCCAAGTGTGGGATCAATTGTCTCTGGGTACTCGGCATGGTGGGAGGAAGGAGGATCAGGGTGAGGAATATGAGGTCCAGACTCATGGCTACTGAGACTTGACCGTGTGGAAGACAGGGTGGTGGTGGTGGTGGTGGCTAAGTGACTGGAAGCATTATCCGCTATCCAACCAACAACCTTTTGACACTGATCTGGGTTCAATAGTGGTGTGCTGCGGTCCCCTAGAAATTGGGACAGGAAGGTCAGGCGAGAAGATGTGGGTGTTTGTTGTGGCACAATTTCGGCTTGCCCACGGCCTTGTACTCGGCCTCTGCATGCACCATTACCATCACGTCCAGTTCCCCGTCCCTTGCCACGTGCCTTGCCCATTTTAAATGGAGGATAGTATCTTCCACGCTCACTACAAATGATTGAGTTTGAAGCGAAGTTATATGTGATCGGTGTGATGGAGAAAACAGAGTTTTAAATACCTGGCCTGTAGGTAAGTAGTGTGAACAGCAAACTGCTGTGAATTGCTTCACTGACACACTGAAAAAATGGAGGCCAGAAATGGCAGTATTTTCTGACAACGTATATGTGATCTGTGTGACGGAGAAAACACAGTTTTAAATAGCTGGATTTCTAGCGCTCTAATATGGAAAGGACCTGGCTGTATTCTGCAGTGCCAACAAGCAAATGGTGCAGAAAAACGTTGTTCTCTGGATTGCTTTATAAGCAAATAATGAGGATTAAGATCCAAAGAAAAGTATTCCTCGCCCCTGAGACCTGGGCCTTTGTATAGAAATATCTAACAGCAGCAGAAGGCAGATTTGGAATGGAGCCTCTTGTGCTATATGCACTGCAGTCTGCTATAAACACTGCCTGCCTGCCTATTTACACTGCCTGCCTGATATATCTGCAGATGGATTAGTCCTCAGAAGGACTGTTTGTTGAGATGTATATGTGTAATGTGCGGTTTTTCTCACTACACTACCTAATGCACGATCAAATCTCTCCCTAACGCAGCATCAGCTCTCCCTACACTGTCTGATCCAGAGTGACTGTGATGAGCATGGCGGCGCCAGGTCAGATATAGACCTGATGACGCTGTGCGGCCAGCCAATCACTGTAATGCCCACAACCAACATGGCTATGGCATTACAGTGCATGGCAGGCAATCCCTGCATGTTCATTGGCTCTGTAAAGAGCACCAAACATGCAGGGATGGGTCCCGACTTCCCGCCCGACCAACCCGGAAATACTCGGTGAGCGCAGAGCATCTCGAGCAGTGAGATACTCGGGCGAGCACCGAGCAGTAGCGAGCATGCTCGCTCATCACTAGTTGTCATTAAGATTTAAAAAGAGAAAACACAGAAATGTGACAGTAAATGGCTTCACCCAACCAATAACCATGAGTGGAGAAAAAGTGTTTTTGTTATCATTCATTTTTTCTGAAACAAGGCCAAGAAAGGAAAAATTCTGCCGGGGTATGTAAACTTTTGAGCAGAACTGTATATGCGCCAGCCCCAGTGTCTCCTATTCTATATACTCCAGCCCCAGTGTCTCCTATTCTATATACTCCAGCTTCTTCTGTGATGTATATGCTCTAGCCCCAATGTATCCTGTGATGAATATACGCCAGCCCCAGTGTCTCCTATTCTATATACTCCAGCCCCAGTGTCTCCTATTCTATATACTCCAGCTTCTTCTGTGATGTATATGCTCTAGCCCCAATGTATCCTGTGATGAATATACGCCAGCCCCAGTGTCTCCTATTCTATATACTCCAGCCCCAGTGTCTCCTATTCTATATACTCCAGCTTCTTCTGTGATGTATATGCTCTAGCCCCAATGTATCCTGTGATGAATATACGCCAGCCCCAGTGTCTCCTATTCTATATACTCCAGCTCCAGTGTCTTCTGTGACGTAGCTAATGTAGCCCTAATATCTCTTATGCAGAGGCGTCGCATGATAAAGCAGTGGGACACAAGCTCCCTGCCCTATCACTATCTCTTTCATATGCCACAGATCGCCATAGGCCTGCGGTTAACGAGATGTCAGCATCCTCACGCAGGTGGCTCGGTGACATCATTGCATCGCTCTGCTCTGCTGTCCCGCCATGGAAGAGGAGACAGAGGCCGTGATGTAGGGAATCAGGATTAAGTGAGATATTTTTTTAAATGATCGGGCAGTGGAGCCATCCTACTATATATCTGGAGTAGTGGGTCCATCATACTACATATGGAGTAGTGGGGCCATTATACTATATGTATGTGGGGCAGTGGGACCATCATAGTATATACAGGTGCATCTCACTAAATTAGAATATCTTCAAAAAGTTAATTTATTCCAGTTCTTCAATATTGTTTCAGTATGCTCCACAATCATGAGGAAGACTGCTGACTTGACAGATGTCCAGAAGGCAGTCATTGACACACTCCACAAGGTCCTAGAGTTCCAATTTTCATTTGGAAATCAAAGTCCCAGAGTCTGGAGGAAGAGTGGAGAGTCCACAATCCAAGCTGCTTGAGGTCTAGTGTGAAGGCTCCACAATCAGTGATGGTTTGGGAGGCCATGTCATCTGCTGGTGTAGGTCCACTGTGTTTTATCAAGACCAAAGTCAGCACAGCCGGCTACCAGGACATTTTACAGCACTTCATGCTTCCCTCTGCCGACAAGCTTTTTGGAGATAGAAATGTCATTCTCCAGCAGGACTTGGCCCCTGTCCACACGGCCAAAAGTACCAATACCTGGTTTACACACAACAGTATCACTGTGCTTGATTGGCAGCAAACTCGCCTGACCTTAACCCCATAGAGAATCTATTATAGAGAATCTATGGGGTATTGTCAAGAGGAAGATGAGAGACACCAGACCCAACAATGCAGATGAGCTGAAAGACAGCTTTTTGTATTGAAGAACTGAAATAAATTAACTTTTTGATGATATTCTAATTTAGTGAGATGCACCTATATATGGAGCAGTGGGACTATCATGTTATATATATGGAGGAGTGGGGGCATCATACTAAATATAGAGCAGTGTGTGTGTGTCACCCCAGGCCTGGATGCCACAAACAATAATCTGTTTCTGAAAGCAGGAGGGAGGTCCCCTGGTTAGGGACAATTAGCATACAGCACCTCCTGTCCCAGGCCAGCAGGGGGAGCTGGCTGCCCCTATAAAAGCTGGAACTGGGGGCAGGGTTAGAGAGAACTGGAAGACCTAGCTCAGGAGTGAGACTAGTCCCAGAGAAGGAGGGACAGTTCAGCTGTAGCTGAGGAGTCCGTGAGGCAGAGGAGAAACTGCAAGCCAGGGACAGAGGCGACGAGAGCCGGTCCTGGCAGAGAACCAATCTACTGGACATTGGGGTCCGAGGCTGTCAGGGTTACAAGCCCAGCAGCAGAGAATCAAGCTGCGAGGGATTTCAGGTCCCTTGGCCTAAGAAGCCTGGAGGCTCCGCCACACAGAGGGACCAGTACATCGAGGAGCAAGCAACAGGTACCCAAGGCCTGAGTCGCAAGCCATACAGGAGAGAAGTACACGGCCAGCTCAGGGACGTGGGCTATTACACCACGAAAAGGGGGATAGTCAGAAAGAGCATAGAGAGAACGGTAGGCCTACACACTCACCCTGACCAGTGGGGCTCGCCCGATTGCTCTCAGACACCCAGGCCCATTCCTAACCGGTACTGTTGGGCCATTAATAATATCTACAATAAAGACCCTGAACTGTTTGAAGCGGACTCTGAACTCTTACTATTGCGGCCTGCACTATCACCCCCAACATCCACCTACACTGCCCTGAGGCTACACTCTTCCCATGGGGAGTTATCCTACCCCTGTGCTGCACACCAACACCAGCCTCAGCGGTCTGCCTTGCAGCGGCGGTTATCTCCAACCGCAATCCACGGGTGGCGTAGTCGGACATTCAAAACACTGATAAATAGACTGCCACCATTTGGTCTGACCACCCTGAGCCACGGGATCGGGTTGCCACTACTACCCCCATCAGCACCGTACACTAGAAGGCCCGGTTCCGGGTACCCCACGGCCCAGGGGGGGAGTCAGCTTTGGCGTAGTCGGCAGAATTGTGACCAACCCGCCACAAACGGGTATTGCGTGCCTGGAAAAGACTCTATACATATCTGAGTGAAGTTTCCCGCCATTTGGGGCCATTTCCCGCCAATCGGAGCCGTTTCCCGCCATCGGGCGCCATCTTCGGGACGACGCGCGGGAAGAAGAGGGGCGTGGACGTCCAAAAACGCGTGAGACCTGAAGCCCCGCCCTACGCTGAGACGCTGCTCAAGGTCCTGGATGGAGATGCAGCGGATGCCGACGTCATCACCGAGCAACGCAAGGTCCTCTCCCAGAGCATCGCGAGGGAAGCCGCGGCCTACAGAAGAGGATCGCCAGAAGGTAGGCCACGGTTAATTAGGAGGGAGGAAGATGTCGGACGCGGAGGGACCCTCTACCACCAGCGTAGCCGCTGCAGCTGTGATGCCGTTTTCCATGCCCTATATCCATAGGCGGATTATAATGAGGGCAATCCGGGCGACCGCCCAGGGCCCCGAGCCTGCAGGGGGTCCGCGGCTCCAGGCGGGGTGTCTAATGCCGGATTGCCCTCATTATATGTGCGGGCCGCCGCGGCACATAGCGGTAGCAGTGGCGGGAGGGGGGGGCCTGGACTGCTCCCCCAGCAGCGGCCACCGCTACTTCTTCATCGGCCGGGCCAGCACTGCAGCAGTTAACTTCCCTGTGCTGGCCCGGCCGCGTCACTGCTAGGAGACATGGCCCTGTGCGCGGCTGTGTCTCCTAGCTGTGACGTCACACAGTGCGCCCCGGCCTGCAGTGCTGCACCGGAAAAGAGAGAGAGCAGGCAGGAGGAATTGAGCCGGGGGATGGTGAGTGTGTGTGTGTGTGAGCAGATGTGTGTGTAGGCAGGTGTGTGTGTGTTTGTGGGCAGGTGTCTGTGGGGGCAGGTGTCTGTGTGGGCAGGTGTGTGTGTGTGTGTATATGTGTGTGTGTGTGTATATGTGTGTGTGTCTGTGTGGGCAGGTGTGTGTGTGTGTATATGTGTGTGTGTGTGTGTGGGCAGGTGTCTGTGTGGGCAGGTGTGTGTGTGTGTGTGGGCAGGTGTGTGTGTGTGTGTGGGCAGGTGTGTGTGTGGGCAGGTGTGTGTATATAGGTGTGTGTGTGTGTGTTTGCGGGCAGGTGTCTGTGTGGGCAGATGTGTGTGTGGGCAGGTGTGTGTGTGTGTGTGTGGGCAGGTGTGTGTGTGTGGGGGCAGGTGTGTGTGTGTGGGCAGGTGTGTGTGTGTGTGGGCAGGTGTTGGTGTGTGTGTGTGGACAGGTGTGTATGTGTGGGCAGGTGTGTGTGTGTGGGCAGGTGTGTTTGTGTGTGGGCAGGTGTGTTTGTGTGTGGGCAGGTGTGTGTGTGTGTGGGCAGGTGTGTGTGTGTGTCTGTGTGGGCAGATGTGTGTGTGGGCAGGTGTGTGTGTGTGGGCAGGTGTGTGTGTGTCTGTGTGGGCAGGTGTGTGTGTGTGTCTGTGTGGGCAGGTGTGTGTGTGTATATGTGTGTGTGTGTGTGTGTGTGGGCAGGTTAGAAATTCTTGCCCTGTTGAACACTACACCTGACTTGAGGCCACCACCTCTTGGTTGTCCAATGTTCTTGCTTCTCTAGGGCTCTTCTCAGATATTCATTATACCAGCTCCCCAGAATACCAAAGTTAGGGTGGGTAACCGCGAGCCCTGGTGGTGGTCATAACTGCGGCCACCCAGGGGCAATACTCCATAACAACAATCCCCTGAGGTGGTGTAGGATGTAAGGACCTATTCACACTACATTCAGCGCTGCATTCAGGTCTTTACACAAGGCTTACAACTGAATCCCTGAAATTCAGGATTGTGCTGTCTGAAATGAGACATCTGAAAGCAGAGAAAATGGAGCCTAAAGATTCAGACTTTAGCCTCGGTTTGCCTTTGTTCAAATCAATGGCTATGTCAAGGCACATCTGAATGCCATTTTTCAGGGATTTAGATAGAAGCCTGGAAAGAGGAGATGAATGCATTGCAAAATTCAGTGTGAATAGGCCCTTATATCTGGAGTCTTGATATTGATGCCACAAGCATTTTACTTGTTTTTAACTTAAAAAAAAATACACACACACAAATTATATACACACACACACACACACTATACATACACACACAGTATACATACACACACATTATACACACACACACACACACTATACATACACACACACAGATGTGTATGTGGGCAGGTGTGTGTGTGTGGGCAGGTGTGTGTGTGGGCAGGTGTGTGTGTGTGTGATGTCTGTCTGTTTGTGTGTGTGTGTGTGTGTGGGCAGATGTCATTGTGTGATGCCTGTTTGTATGTATTTTTGTGTTTCAAATGTGTTTATGCGTGTCTGTATATGTTTGTGTGTGTGTATGACTGCATGCAGCCTCCTGCTGAGTATAGTTGGCGCCGTGCGGCCTCCTGATGTCTCTGGGGGGGCTCCGTGCAGCCTCCCGCTGTGTATAGATGGCTACGTGCGGCCCCTCGCTGTTTATAGACGGCGCCGTGCGCCCCCCGCTGTGTATAGATGGCTACGTGCGCCCCCCGCTGTGTATAGATGGCTACGTGCGGCCCCCCGCTGAGTATAGATGTCGCCGTGCGGCCTCCTGCTGTGTATAGATCGCTACGTGCGGTCTCCCGCTGAGTATAGATGGCGCTGTGCGGCCTCCTGCTGTCTCTGGGGGGAGCGCCGTGCGGCATCTATACTCAGCAGGAGGCCGACCGTAGCCAGCTATACACGTATACTCAGCAGGAGGCCGCACGTAGCCATCTATACGGTGCCATCTATACACAGCGGGAGGCCGCACGGCGCCATCTATACACAGTGGGAGGTCGCACGGCGCCATCTATACACAGCGGGAGGCCGCACGGAGCCATCTATACACAGCGGGAGGCCGCACGGAGCCATCTATACACAGCGGGAGTCTCAGTGTTTTGCAAGAGCAGTCAATAAATTCTGCTTGACTAATTCTGAGCACCATAAAGTCTGGTTCGCTTCTAACCTGCTGTCTTCATTTTCAGCTTGCTGAATTCTAACTCATTTACTGTCATTCGAGACGATGCCTTTGCTGGTCTCTTTCACCTTGAATACCTGTAAGTGTTCCACTTAATGTCATATTTTTGATTCTGTTCTTCTTCATCTTTTGGCATGTGCAATTGTATGAGCAAGTATTCATATGAATTTATGACCTACTTAAACCTTGGAGGACCTTAAATTTTATTCAATCAATTTTTTTTCCAGTTTAAAACTATGGGACATATATGTGCCTTGGTCCTCAAAGGGTTTTTAAAGGGGCTGCAAACATAAATATGAAAAAAATAATTCAATTAGTGCTTTTTGTGTTTATTTAATTTTTATTTGAAGTCCATTTTTTTATATACCTTGAAATTAAGCTCTACCCCATGGAATGAAGCCCTACCTACATGACATCTGAGAGCTACATGGATCCCGCTTGTGAGGTGCCTGTCCGTCACTACTATTCAGTTTTAGGGTCCACTCACTAAGCCATATATTCTCTCATGCAAGAGAATAGGGCCAATTAAGCTAATGACACTCGGCTCAAACTCTGTCAGAGCTTCAACTGAGTGTGATCCGATTCTCTCGCAGCACAGATATGGAGAAGATGGAGAACTTACTTTCTCCATAGTCTCTGTGAGTGTTCATCGGACTGCACTTGGATGACATCCGAGTGCAGTCCAATGTTTTACGTGCACCCATAGACTTGTATGGGTGCACATGGTCCGAATATCGAATGAGATTATTTTCTCATGCCAATAATCGCACTGTCCCATAGTATAACATAGAGCCGAGTCCTATCCGATAAAACATCACATAGCATTCGGCCGTGTTATACGACAGTGTGAGCGAGCCCTTAGAGTCAAGGAATATTTACATGCAGATGATGATATTACTCTCCAAGTGTATATTTTTTTAGGCGAGTTCATAGTAAATGCTTTGCATTTTTGACATGTGATCAACTAAAGAGCAAGAAAGATTTAGGACCTCCCCTATAGAGAAACGAAAAATAGTTTGGAGGACTTGCATGTCCTTTTTATTTATTATGAGAAAATCATAAAAGATCCAGTTTTTTAACCATGCTGTGACTTTCTGCTGAGGGAGAGGGAGAGAGCTGCCCTATTCAGAGTCTGTAATAAGACCTGCTGACAAAAGTGTTGAAGATACAGTCTAATGTGAATTAACAATGAAAAAAAGTTAATTTAACAAATGGCTTGTATTTTTTTAATACAAACTTTTTTGTCTTTACAGCTCTTTTAAAGGGAATCTGTCATCAGGTTTTTGCCACCTAATCTGAGAGCAGCATAATGTAGGGTTAGAGGCACTGATTCCAGTAATGTGTCACTTACTGGGCTGTTTAGTGTTGTTTTGATAAAATCATTGATTTGTCAGAAGGTAATTATCACTAGATGACTAGTAAGTTCTGTAGGACCCCACCCCCATCACTGATCAGTAGATTTCTGTGTACACTGAGCATGGGCAGAAAGCTGCCAATCAGTGGTGTGGGTGGGGCTATACAGAGCGCAGCATTCAGAGAGCTGCTAGATCTGCAGCAGATAAAACTGTGATTTTCTCAAAATGGCAACAAGCAGCTGAAAAAGTGACACATCGCTGGAATCAGGGTATCTGCCCCAATATTGTGCTGCTCTCAGATGAGGCAGCACAATTAATATTATGCCAAATTAATTTCCCATGAACTATCACATGATCTATCACAGGGGATCATGTGACATGTCACGTGATAAATCAGGTGTGTGGAGGGGGCCCGCGCCTTCTAAACTGCCCGGGGCCCTTGCTACTCTTAATCCACCCCTGCCTATATCCTCGGAGCGGCCTGGCTGCCCCTGTATGCCGGCGAGTCGCATACCTTGGGCGACTTTAAAGAAAGGCTGTATAGCCTGTTCAAAGTTTATCCCCTGACAGAAGAACAGAAGGTAAGCATACTGATAGGGCAGTTAACTGGTGCGGCCCAGCGGGAGGTAAAGTCTTGGACAGCTGAGGAGAAAAGGACTGTAAGGGGGGTTCTGACCCGTCTACGGGACACCTTTGATACCCGTACCTCAGCAGAAATCAAAATGCGGTTCTATGGATGTAAGCAGCGAGCTCAAGATAGCATCTGAGATTATGCCCTAAATTTACAGGAAGCCTTAGGGGCAATTAAGCAAGCTGACCCTGGCAGCGTGCAGGATACAGATAAACTATTGACTGACCAGTTCATAGAAGGTCTGCTGTCCAGCGCCCACAGAACCCAGCTGCGCCTCATGGCCCTACAGAACCCCGATTTGACTTTTGCACAGTTCAACGATAGGGCCATCCGGGTGCTCCGAGAACCTGCACCGGGTGGCGCTGTAGCTTCCCGGCGCCCTGCCATCCCTTACCACCAGGGGTCGGCACCCTATCCCGCAGACCTTGTGGGGGCTGATGCGCAGGCCCTAAATCCATCCCCGCCTGCAAACCTGCACCATCAGGTCCAAGAACTAACAAAGAGTGTTGCTGCATTGTCCAGGACCGTACAGTCGTTACAGATGGACCCGTCAGGACCAATCAAGCTGGCTTCCAGTCCGGAGGATGTCCCGTGGCGTCGACGGAGGAGGATCCCGTCGTTCAGAGGGAGGCCCGCCGATCATTACACTGAGGATGGACAGCCGATTTGCCGCCGTTGCAGCCAGCCGGGACACGTAGCCAGGTACTGTACTTTAAATGGGTCCGACCTGGGGCAAAGGGCCAACCCCCAGGTATAAGGTCATCAGGCCCATCTAATTGGCGTGGTAAGTAGGTAGGGGAACGCCCGGTTTTACCCGTAGTGCTGGACGGTATCCCCATGAGTGCACTGCTGGACACCGGGTCCCAAGTGACTACCATCCAATATGTACTTTTCAAGCAGTACTGGAGTGACACTGATATAACTCGTTATCCAGATGATGACTTGAGCATCATCGCCAGCAATGGTCATCCCGTGCCGCAGGTGGGGTTCAGAGAGATGACCATTAAGATTGGTAAAGTTGAACTGCCGGCACAGGGAGTGATCATTGTGGACATTGACCGTCGAGAAAGTCACCCTAAAATAACCTTGGGTACTAATGTGATTGAAAATTGTCTTTCAGAAGCAATTGTAATTTTGCAGCAGGTGGCGATGAATGTGAGCTCCAGCCAGCAGAGGGTCCTCCAGAAGGAGATAAGAGCCCTGATGAGATGGCAACAGGTAGAACTGTCTGGTGGTGAGATCGGTAGCGTGAGGAATGGATGAGCGACCCGTTCCCCATTGCCATGCCCCCCAAAAGTGAAATGATCTGGTGTCGGAATGCAATCGGGTTAAGAGGGAGAGACTACCAAGCCATGGTAGAACCCGTGTACTCAGACAGCAGGCCCACCATTTTGACAGCCCAGGGGGTGGTCGATGTCCGCCATGGAAGGGTGCCCGTCTGGATCTTAAACATTGGGGAAAGGGAAGTACACTTGCCTTGGTACGCTACACTAGCCAAATTGTATACTGTTGAACACAATGCTGTCAGGGCCATGGAACCCTTGCCTCCATCTCCCCAAGCAGAGGGTAATGGTTCCCAGAAACCCAAGGAGGACTGGTGCCAGAAACTCCACGTGGGTGCTGACTCCACTCCCTTGCACCAAAAACAAGGAGTCTACCGGGTGGTTCAAGAGTACGAGAGAATCTTTAGTAAGCACCCGCTAGACTTCGGCAGAGTGAAAGGGGTAGAACACCACATCCCCATGGGGAGCCACCCACCAATAAAAAAAGATACAGATCTGTACCACCCCGCACACTATCAGAACGCAAAGGGCATGCTGAGAGAAATGAAGGAAGTCGGGGTCATTAGAGACAGTTGTAGCCCCTGGGCAGCCCCCTTGGTTCTGGTTAAAAAGAAAGACTGTACTATGAGAATGTGCGTGGACTATAGAGAAGTCAATCGTATCACCCATAAAGACGCATACCCGTTGCCTAGAATAGAGGAGTCTTTGGTCGCACTAAAATCAGCTAATTTCTTCTCTACTTTGGACCTTACTAGTGGGTACTGGCAGGTTCCTGTGGCAGAGGCTGATAAGGAGAAGACCGACTTCACCACCCCGATGGGATTAAGTGAATTCAACTATATGCCGTTCGGGCTCTGCAACGCACCCGGGACCTTCCAGAGGCTGATGGAATGCTGTCTAGGGCACCGAAACTTTGAGACGGTCCTACTTTACCTGGACGACGTGATTGTCTATTCGAAGACTTACGAGGACCATCTAAAGCACCTGGCCGAGGTGTTCGATGCCCTGGCAGGCTTTGGCATGAAAGTGAAACCCTCCAAGTGCCATCTGTTAAAGCCGAAGGTACAGTACCTGGGACATGTGGTGAGTGCAGAAGGAGTAGCCCCCGATCCTGACAAAATCACGGCAATAAAGAACTGGCCAAGCCCCTCTAACATAAAAGAAGTGAGGCAGTTCCTCGGGTTGGTAGGCTACTACCAAAGGTTCATCCCCAGGTTCACCAAGATGGCAGCCCCTATGCAGGACCTCCTTATAGGACAATCTAAGACCAGAAGCCAAAAGCCACCCTTCAAGTGAGACAAGCCGGAAGAGGAGTCCTTCCGCCAGCTGAAGATGGCCCTCACGGGGGATGAGATCCTGGCCTACCCTGATTATGGCCAGCCTTTTATCCTCCACACAGACGCCAGTAATGTGGGGCTGGGAGCCGTACTGTCACAGAACCAACAGGGCAGAGAAAGGGTGATCGCGTACGCCAGCCGGAAGCTGAGGCCCACCGAGAGAAACCCGGAGAATTACAGCTCCTTTAAGCTGGAGTCCTTGGCAGTGGTGTGGGACGTAACAGAACGTTTCAAGCATTACCTGGCCTCTGTGAAGTTCACTGTGTACACGGACAACAATCCGTAGACACATCTGGACAATGCGAGACTTGGTGCCCTAGAGCAGCGGTGGATGGCCCGGCTAGCAAACTATGACTTCACCATCAAGTACCGGGCAGGCCGAGACAATGCCAATGCAGATGCCCTATCGAGAATTCCCCACTTGCCTGATGAGGGAGAAGATCCAGACGAGTTGGAGGAAATAGAGCTCCCTGCATTCCACCGGTACGGGGCCACTCAGTACTCCCACCGTGTAAGAGACAAAGACTTCACCACTGTCATGTTCAATCCCTTACCTCACCACGGCTGGGCTGAAACGCAAGATAGTGACCCTGCAATTCGCCTGGTGAAAGACCTGTTGACCCAGGCAGACGCTAGCCCTGGCTCGGACGCTCCAGAGGAAGCCAAGCAGTTATGGAAGGAGAAAAGCAGGCTATTCCTCTACGAAGGTAAGCTGTGCAGAAGGCTTGTCAACCACCGGACGCACGAGCTGACCTGGCAGGTAGTGGTCCCGAGACGAGATGCAGCAATGGTCCTGGAGGCCTACCATGACAGAGCGGGACACTTCGGGTGGAAGAAACTGGAGTTCCTACTGAGAGAGCGGTTCTACTGGGTCGGAATGAGAGGGGCCATAGAGAAGTGGTGCAGGGACTGCGGCCCATGTAACCTCAGAAGGAAGGACGGTACCAGCCAGAAGATGCCCTTGATGCCCATCATCACCAGGCAGCCTCTTGAGCTGGTAGCTCTGGACCATGTGAAACTGGCTCCAAGCCGGTTGGGCTACGTCTATGCCCTGACAATAGTGGACCACTATTCCCGGTTCCTGGTGGTGGTTCCTGTTAAAGACTTGACAGCCCAAACAGCGGCCAGAGCCTTCCAACAACACTTCTGCCGTCCACACGGGTATCCGGAACAGGTCTTGACAGATCAAGGTCCAGGGTTTGAGGCTGAAATCTTCCAGGAGTTCTGCAACCTCTACGGCTGTAAGAAGATTCGGACAACGTCTTACCACCCACAAACCAACGGGCTATGTGAGAAAATGAATAATATCGTCATTGATCTCCTCAAAACGTTGCCCCTGGAAGAACGCAGCCTGTGGCCGGAGAAGCTGCCAGACCTGATAGACTTATACAACCATATCCCGGTGAATGCTACAAATTGCACCCCGGCTTACCTGATGAGGGCAAGACCAGGTAAGCTGCCGATAGACCTGGAGATGGGAGTCCTGACCCCCGAGGACACCTCCCCAGACGCGGACTGGGATACGGAACGGCGGCTACAGTACAAGAAGGTACAGGAGAGTGTGGAGAGGAGTCTGGCTCAAGCGAGAGAAAAGCAAGAGAGGCTCTTCAACCAACACGCCCCTGCTGGTCCCCTGGAACCTGGTGAGCAGGTCCTGAAGCGGAAGAGAAGGCTTCACAAGCTAGATGACCAGTGGGAGAGTGACCCGTACACAGTACTGCAGTCCAACCACAACAACCCGAAGGTATGTGTAATTACCAAGGATGGAGGAGAAACCACTAGCACCGTCTCCAGAGACCACCTAAAAAGGTGCCCCAAGCAACTACAGAGTGCAGGAGAAGATCAAGATGACCTTGAACCCGCAGAAGACAAGAAAGAAATGATCAGCACAGTTCTTGGAGAGTTCCCCCGGTCCTGGACTCGGATAAATGATGCAATAGTGGTACCCGTCCTACACTTCCTTCAACCAACCCAGCAGGAACCTACAGGAGAGCAGGAGGAATTAGAAGACCAAGCAGCCCTAGAGGCAGAAGAACCCATGCCAGCAGCCCAAGAGAGTCAACCCTCTGCTGACAGTGAGCCTGCCATACCTGCGGTAAGCCAAAGGACCCGCAGATAGCTGCCTGCACTGCCTGTAAACCCAGCTAGAAGCTGTACCCTGAATGCTAGTGGGGAAAGTCAGGTTAGACCACCACCAGACAGTGGGTTACGCAGGTCAACCCGGAGCACTAGGGGGCAAATACCAGCTCGCTGGAAGATCTAAATGCTGTATATTGTAAATGTTTTATGTTTGTTGCCTGGTTGCTAATTATGTTTTTCCAGTCTTTCTAGTTCATGGACTAACAGGTTATGGACGCTGAATAACCGGAACTGTCTTGTAGATAGTTGCACTTGGTGCCCTCTTTCGAAGATGGCCACGGAAGAAAAATCTGTCCGGTGTGGCCTCCTTGTGGCCCAAAGTAGAGAGCTCAGCCTTGTCGCCACGCCCAAGGCCAGGAACTTGGGGTTTATGGAAACAGGTCCCCACACCGTGGAAAACTTCACCTTGTTGGGTGACATGGACACCCGGTCACGGAAGCGCTGTGACCTCAAGGACAAAATATACTTGTGTATATGTTATGTTGTCATTTATACCCTGTATTTGTGGTTCCTGTTTAGTCCGAAGTACTAAATTTTACTAGGGGAGAATGTGTCACCCCAGGCCTGGATGCCACAAACAATAATCTGTGTCTGAGAGCAGGAGGGAGGTCCACTGGTTAGGGACAATTAGCATACAGCACCTCCTGTCCCAGGCCAGCAGGGGGAGCTGGCTGCCCCTATAAAAGCTGGAACTGGGGGCAGGGTTAGAGAGAACTGGAAGACCTAGCTCAGGAGTGAGACTAGTCCCAGAGAAGGAGGGACAGTTCAGCTGTAGCTGAGGAGTCCGTGAGGCAGAGGAGAAACTGCAAGCCAGGGACAGAGGCGACGAGAGCCGGTCCTGGAAGAGAACCAATCTACCGGGCATTGGGGTCCGGGGCTGTCAGGGTTACAAGCCCAGCAGCAGAGAACCAACCTGCGAGGGATTTCAGGTCCCTTGGCCTAAGAATCCTGGAGGCTCCGCCACACAGAGGGACCAGTACAGCGAGGAGCAAGCAACAGGTACCCAAGGCCCTAGTCGCATGCCATACAGGCGAGAAGTACACGGCCAGTTCAGGGACGTGGGCTATTACACCACGAAAAGGGGGATAGTCAGAAAGAGCATAGAGAGAACGGTAGGCCTACACACTCACCCTGACCAGTGGGGCTCGCCCGAATGCTCTCAGACACCCAGGCCCATTCCTAACCGGTACTGTTGGGTCATTAATAATATCTACAATAAAGACCCTGAACTGTTTGAAGCGGACTCTGAACTCTTACTATTGCGGCCTGCACTATCACCCCCAACATCCACCTACACTGCCCTGAGGCTACACTCTTCCCGTGGGGAGTTATCCTACACCTGTGCTGCACACCAACACCAGCCTCAGCAGTCTGCCTCGCAGCGGCGGTTATCCCTGACCGCAATCCACGGGTGGCGTAGTCGGACATTCAAATCGGGTTACCACTACTACCCCCATCAGCACCGTACACTAGAAGGCCCGGTTCCGTGTACCCCACGGCCCAGGGGGCGAGTCATGTGCATCAAATTATACATACAGATATGGGGCAGTGGGGCTTCATACTATATACAGGTGCTTCTCACAAAATTAGAATATCATCAAAAGTTAGTTTATTTCATTTCTTCAATGCAAAAAGTGAAACTCCTATATTATATAGAGTCATTACACACAGAGTGATCTATTATATAGAGTCATTACACAGAGGGATCTATTATATAGAGTCATTACACACAGAGGGATCTATTATATAGAGTCATTACACAGAGGGATCTATTATATAGAGTAATTACACACAGAGGGATCTATTATATAGAGTCATTACACAAAGAGGGATCTATTATACAGAGTCATTACACACAGAGTGATCTATTATATAGAGTCATTACACACAGAGGGATCTATTATATACAGTCATTACACACAGAGGGATCTATTATATAGAGTCATTACACACAGAGGGATCTATTATATAGAGTAATTACACACAGAGGGATCTATTATATAGAGTCATTACACACAGAGGGATCTATTATATAGAGTCATTACACACAGAGGGATCTATTATATAGAGTCATTACACACAGAGGGATCTATTATATAGAGTCATTACACACAGAGGGATCTATTATATAGAGTCATTACACACAGAGGGATCTATTATATAGAGTCATTACACACAGAGGGATCTATTATATAGAGTCATTACACACAGAGGGATCTATTTTAAGTGTTTATTTCTGTTAATGTTGATGATTATGGCTTACAGCCAATGAAAACACAAACGTCATTATCTCAGTAAATTAGAATACTTCATAACAACAGCTTGAAAAATGTTTTTAAAATCCGAAAAGGTGGCCTACTGAAATGTATGTTTAGTAAATGCCCTCAATAGTTGTTCGGGCTCCTTGTGCATCAATTACTGCATCAATGCGGCAATGTGGCATGGAGGGATCAGCCTGTGGCACTGCTGAGGTGTTATGGAAGCCCAGGTGGCTTTGATAGCAGCCTTCAGCTCATCTGTATTGTGGGGTCTGGGGTCTCATCTTCCTCTTGACAATACCCCATAGATTCTCTATAATAGATTCTCTATGGGGTAAAGGTCAGGCGAGTTTGCTGCCAATCAAGCACAGTGATACTGTTGTGTGTAAACCAGGTATTGGTACTTTTGGCAGTGTGGACAGGGGCCAAGTCCTGCTGGAGAATGACATTTCCATCTCCATAAAGCTTGTGGGCAGAGGGAAGCATGAAGTGCTGTAAAATGTCCTGGTAGACGGCTGCGCTGACTTTGGTCTTGATAAAACACAGTGGACCTCCACCAGCAGATGACATAGCTCCCCAAACCATCACTGATTGTGGAGACTTCACACTAGACCTCCAGCAGCTTGGATTGTGGCCTCTCCACTCTTCCTCCAGACTCTGGGACCTTGATTTCCAAATGAAATGCAAAATTTACTTTTCATCTGAAAACAACACCTTGGGCCACTGAGCATCAGTCCAGGTCTTTTTCTCTTTGGCCCAGGTAAGACGCTTCTGGCGTTGTCTATTGGTCATGAGGGGCTTGACACAAGCAATGCGACACTTGTAGCCCATGTCCTGGATACGTCTGTGTGTGGTGGCTCTTGAAGCAGTGACTCCAGCAGCAGTCCACTCCTTGTGAATCTCCCCCAAATTTTTGAATGGCCTTTTCTTAGCAATCCTTTCAAGGCTGCGGTTATCCCAGTTGCTTGTGCACCTTTTTCTACCACACTTTTTCCTTCCAAGTCCATTAATATGCTCAGATACAGCACTCTGTGAACAGCTGCTTCTTTAGCAATGACCTTTTGTGGCTTACCCTCCTTGAGGAGTGTGTCAATGACTGCCTTCTGGACATCTGTCAAGTCAGCAGTCTTGCCCATGATTGTGGAGCCTACTGAAACTGACTAAGGGACCTTTTTAAATGCTTAGGAAGCCTTTGCAGGTGTTTCTTGTTAATTCTAATTTACTGAGATAATGACTTTTGTGTTTTCATTGGCTGTAAGCCATAATCATCAACATTAGCAGAAATAAACACTTAAAACAGATCACTCTGTTTGTAATGACTCTGTATAATATATGAGTTTCATTTTTTAGGATTGAAGAACTGAAATAAATTCACTTTTTGATGATATTCTAATTTTCTGAGAAGCACCTGTATGTAGCAGTGCGGCAATTATACTATATACAGTCAGGAGTATAAGTACTTGATACACTGAAAATTTCGAAAGTTTTTCCACCTACAAAGAATGAAGAGGTCTGTTTTGTTCTACTTAACTGCTGCAACTTGGACCTTTAACAGGATTTATATTTCACCTATGAGAAAGCATACTATGTGTATTTGGCAGATTAACTCAGGCTTGTTTATGATAAACTGAATACATGGATTGGAGTCCTATTTGTATACAGAATATTGACTATTAATGCTGGCAGAGTAAGTCTTAGGCTATATTCACACTAGGTGTTTTTTTTCTGCAGCAAAACATAATCTCTTGGCAGGAAAGAAGTAGCGTCAAAAACGCAGGTTTTGGTGTGTTTTTTTGCAGTGGTTCTTGGTGCATTTTTGGTGCGTTTTTCAGGATCCCAAAGTTCAGCTTTGCTTCCACCATAGACACATGAAAACAGGTCACCATTGCAAGACATATGTTCATGAAAAAGTACACATTACAAATGTAACAGGGGGCGGGTGAATTGGTCTGGAATAGTTTATCTAAGACCCTGGCAGTGCATTGAATTTGTAGGACACTATTTACTTTCACATTATGGTTTGCCATTGAGTTGCTCAGGCATTGTTCATTTTCACACCTCCCTGGGCCACACGTGTTGTTCAATCTCACACCTAGCTCAACCAATGTTTACTTTGTAGGCATCACTAATTTAATTAAACTGTAATAATCCAAGCTGCTATATCAGGTGACCAAGACAAGATGGTTTAAACTTGGGAAAATCACAAAAGTAAATGTGTGTCACATACTTGCTTTTTTCACTAAAAACGCAGCAAAATGTTCACACTAGGCTTTTTTTCAGCATTTTTTTCCACCACCCTTTTTTTTAATGGGTGAAAAACGCTGAAACAAGTGACATACTCTATTGCAAAAAGCCATGGAAAGCACAAAATACTGAGGACAAATAAGCAAGCTTTGTGCATGAGATTTCGGAAATCTCATAGACTTTGTTGGTACTGTAAAACGCAGCTGAAAATTTGCATAAAAAAGCCCGCTAAAAAAACGTCTAGTGTGAATATAGCCTTGTATAACAGTTCGCCAATGAGTTAGGATATATGACCACGATGCAGAAATGCTGCGGATTTTTCCTAAGCGTTTCTGCATCTCCCTGGATTGTCAAGCGCTTTGCCAAGTGATTTTAGCATCACTTGGAAAAGTGCTTGACAACTTGGTCACACTATATAATTCCATGCAACCGGCATGGATTTATATAGTGTGACCAAGTTACAATGCTGCAAATGCAGCATCAATAATAAAAAAAAAGAATAATAATGGTGAAAAATAAAAAAAAACCATTATACTCATCTTCCGATGGTCCTCGATCTTCTTCTCCGGTGCGTCCGGTGTCTTCGGCGGATCACGGTGCTGTAAAAGGACCTTCCATGACGTCATTTAGTCATGTGACAGGTCACGCGACCGCCGATGTCAGCGGTCGCGTGACCTGTCACATGACTAAATGGCATCATGGAAGGTCATTTTACCACCGCGAGCAGCCGAAGAGCCAGCAGCACCGCCGGGAGCAGACAGGGGCCATCAGAAGGTAAGTATATGTTTATTTTTTATTTTAATTCTATTTTAACTACAGGTACTATGGTACCCGGGTCTGGAGGAGAGTCTCTTCATCTCCTGACCCGGGTACCATCCATGCATTGAGTCGTATAGTATCCACATGTGTATTTTTAGTCATTCGGATGTTATGCGTTCCAATGCAAGTCAATGGCGGCTAAATCGCAGCGACTCTGCAAAATTAAAGGACGTGCTGCGGATTTTTCCGCAATGATAATCCGCAGCGGAAATCTCTGCAGCATGTGCACAGCACATGCGGATTATCATTGGGAACCATTGCAGACCTATCACCAAGCGTTTTTTAAGTGTTTCCGCGGCGGAAGTTACGCTGCAGAAACGCCTAAGAAACGCATAGTGGGCACACAGCCTTAAAAGTTCTATGGTGAAGAAAAACACGTGAGATAATAAATGCGAAATATACAATATTTCCCATAATATGACTGAGGATATCTTTAGGGTGTATTCACAGTTTTTTCTTCTGCAGCAAAAATGCTGTGTTTTACAGCACCATCTTAGTGAATGACATTTCTGAAATCTCATTCACATGCTGTTTTTTTGCATTTTTTTTAAATCTGCAGCTTGTCAAGTCTTTCAGAGGTTTTGCAGCATTTTTCACCCATTCAAATGAATGGAAAAATAAACACAAGTAAAAACACCTGAATTTTAAGCAGCGTTTTTCCTGCCTCCTTTGATTTTTGAGGTAGAAAAAAAATGCTGCCAAAATCCAACTTGTGAACACACCTTTATCCTGGTTGTGTTCTAATTGGATATAAAATAGAACGGCCATGATAACATGGGTAGTTAATTGTATGGTGTTTTCACTTTATATATTACCAGGCCGCATTCTATTTGCGCAGAGCTGCTCCGTGAAGATTCTATCACAAGATTCCGTGATGACATCACAGGTGATGGTGACATCACTGCTCACAGTCGCTATATATACAATGCACATAGGCTCACCCGTGCCTTTCTTGGCTCTATAGTGACTGATAGCACTTGCAGTTTTTCACTATGGCTGGAATTGTTTTGGACATTTCTCAGGTAAAAGCACTATTGTTGATCCTTATGATCAATCGTCCTAACAGTGTGCTTCTACCACCCGATGGCGTCCTCAGCTTCACTCACCGGCTGGTGATGGAGCTAGTAAAGGATTGCGTGACCAAACACCGACAACGTCGTCTAACGTCAGACTATCTGACGGATTTACTTCAGAACATCAGGACATTACTACACCAGGTAAGTGGCGGACACTCTGCACAGAACATCTCAATATTAATAGATAATAATGGAGGGATAGAAGCTTTTTCTTCTAATATATCGTATTTTGCAGACCATAAGACGTACCAAAAATTTTTGGGAGGTAAATAGGAAAAACATTTATTATAATAAAATGGGGGTCTGTCTTATAGTCCTGTCTTATAGTCCGAATTTTCGGTTTCTTACTGAGGGGGGTGGTGGCAGTGGAGCGAGGTCACAGGAGGCAGAGTCGCTGCTGCAGGAAGTCGGCAGTAGGAGTGGGGCGCTGCTGTGGGCCCCAAGCTGGGAGGAGCGGGGTGTCCAGAAGGTGCGAGGCTGCGGGCCCTGGGCTTCAAGGAAATGTTAGCGGTAATTCAGGAGGGGAGGCCCTGCTCTGCTTATTGATTTCTCTGCAGTGGGCTTCAAGAAGTAGGCTGATGGAGATGGCCAATACACAAATTGAGATCTCAGCTCGTCATTGAGCCGAGATCTAAATCTGCACATGCACTGCCTCCAGCGGCCATTTGCCTGAAGCCCACCGCCAGAAAATCAATGGGCAGAGCGGGGACTCCCCTCCTAAATCACCGCTAACATTTCCTTGAAGCCCAGGGCCCGCAGCCTCGCACGTCCTGGACACCCCGCTGGCCCGCAGGAGCGCCCCATTTCTACTGCCGGCTTCCTGCAGCAGTGACCCCACCTCCTGTGACCTCACTCCACCACAGCCACCCCCCTGGTAAGCTACATTCAGACAATTATTATTATTAATAATCTGTCTGATATGCTGGGGTGGAGAGCTCCAGAGTAGGGGGGATGCACGGGAGAAATCTTGTATGCGATTGTGGGAAGAGGAGATAAGAGGGGAGTAGAGAAGAAGATCTTGTGAGGATCGGAGGTTGCGTACAGGTAAGTACCGGGAGACTAGGTCACAGATATATGGAGGAGACAGGTTGTGGGTGGCTTTGCATGCCAAGGTTAGGGTCTTGAACTGGAGTCTCTGGGTAATGTGGAGCCAGTGAAGGGATTGGCGGAGCGAGGGGAAAAGCCAGGGAATAGCGGGGGGACAGGTGGATTAGTCAGACAGCAGAGTTTAGGATAGATTGGAGGGGTGCGAGAGTGTTAGAAGGGAGGTCAAAAATTTTGGAAAAAAAAGGATCTTATAGTCCATAAAATACGGTAAAACACAACGAGTCCCCAAATACAGTATGTAGTCATTGTATCTGCAGACAGAGAACCGATGTCACATACAATTTCCGCCTCCATTCTGACCGCTTTCATCTGAAAATTCTCTTTTCCATTTTTCCTTCTTTATAGGCTGAAGAAAGATCTCAGACTGAAGATTTGGCTGTCTTTAAAGAACTGGCCGAAAAAGTCCTGTCTATACTAGAACGCTCATTGGAACGCCCGGTAAGGATCAATATTAATAGACGTATCTTAATCCACTGTATCTGAGGAGACTTTCTGAGAAAAGGTCTGAAGATGGCGCGGGATTTGTATCGTTACAATTGGTGCATCTGTAAATGTTGGTTTAGTCCTTCATGATTTATGTATTTGGTGATTTAGTAAAATCTTCCACATATTAATTATATATATTATATCTATCAGGAAACAACAGGAGGCGACGCCAAATATGGGCAAAATGTGAGCCCGAAAATCCCTGACCCTAATAGGAGTCAGCCGGAGCTGAACAGCGATCTGATTACAGGTGAGCGATCACCCGACCTTCTACAAGGAATGTCCAGATATTACAGAGGACGGAGGATAATGTTAGATTTACTCTCTACTCTGTGTAATGGGAACCTGGCAGCACATTGTTACATATAGAAGTAGTGGTGTGACGGTATAGGCCATTGTCCCCTAATAATAATTGTTTGTAGAAATCCAATGTGCCAGTCAGGAGAAATGTAAAGTAGACACCATATTCAAATTAGAATGGAAGTGCACTGGGGGCGTGAAAGAAGAAATCCAAGTGCAGTGACACGCCCCCAGTGCACTTCCAGGCTAATTTGCAAATCTCTCCTATGTTTCAGCTCTCTTACCATCACTCGTATGTGCAGCGTGGGTGGGGGCTTCCTCATTCATGTGATGGAGGGTCCATTCTGCAGTGCTATAGCAAGTAACATGAAATAAATTAAATTTAAATTGCATTACTGCTCTAGAAAATGGGAAAAAACTAAGATACTGAGCACATAATTTGGCCAATTCATGAATGCCCAGCAGCCAATGACAAGGCGATCTTTTTGTTGGAATCCTCTCCTAATGTGAATCCTCTCCTAGGCTGAAGCCTACATTTATATGGGTAGGTAGGATCCTGTTGTAATTAAAACCACCCCGGGCTGATGTGTGGAGATAGGTTCCCAGCAAAAAAGGTCGCCTTGCCGTGACTGCTAGGCATGCACCCAGCAAAAGAAGGTCGTCTTGCCGTGACTGCTGGGCATGCACCCAGCAAAAAAAAGGGTCACCTTGCCGTGGCTACTTGGCATGCACCCAGAAAAAGAAGGTCGCCTTGCCGTGGCTGCTGGCCATGCATGAATTGGCCAAATTATGTGCTAAGTATCTTCCTTTTATCCTATTTTCTACAGCAGTAATGCAATTCAAATTTCATTTATTTCATGTTTACATGCTATAGCGTTACAGAGTGCAACTTTGTTAGTTATATATTTGGATGGCTACTCTTAGTATGCACCTGTTCACACCCATTTTCTTTTCGGAAGTGATGGTCAGTCTTTTGTTATTTATGAAGGGGTTCCTCCATCATTTACATTACATTTATCTATGGATTCCCCGTATATTCTCATATTTAGAATCCCCATATAACGAGTATTAATCCCATTTACAGACATCTTGTCATTTCTCCGTTATATTGCTGTATTATCTATGTAGGAATAATATCCTCTAATACATTTCATTTCTTCATCATTATTTTAGAAACAACTGAGCTGTCGAATCCTAACAATGGAATTAGTGAGATCCCGGAGATCCAAGAATCCGTAAGTATCATAGAGGGGGATGCGTGTGTGTCATCAGATCATGGGGTGTGAATGACTCGTCCAGTATTATCCCCCATACAACCATGGGACGTCTCTATTCTAAGTGTAGATGACCCTATGGTGTTAATTACATTTGAATTACAGGGAATCTGTCACCAGGTTTATGCTATTTGGTCTGAGAGAAGCATGATGCAGGGACAGAGACCCTGATTCCATGTGTTGATTACTTTACTCGGTGGAGTAGTTGTGATAAAATCACTATTTATTTCTGCTGCAGAGCTCTGAATGCTGAGTCTTGTATAACCCCGCCCACACCATTGATTGGCAGCTTTCTGTGTACACTGTGCATAGGCAGAAAGCTGCTAATCAGTGGTGGAGGCAGGGGTACAGAGCAATAGGACTACCTGGCTAGACAGATAGTCTTCTAGTGATAATCTACTGATTTTATTGAAACAGCCACACACAGCCTAGTAAGTAACACATCACTGGAATCAGGGTCTCTGCCCCTACATCATGGTGCTTTGAGAATACATAGCAAACACCTGGTGACAGATTACCTGTAAATCCTCCTCTGTGTGATCTCCCACATTATCCAGAATGTTATAGTAATGTATGATGACCGTTGCAGGGCGGCTCCAGGATTTCGTGGGCCCTGGGCGAAAGAGTCTCAGTGGCCCCTTTAACACATACCACGATTCATGATGCACAGATACCGCAGATAAATATATATATATATATATATATATATATATATATATATATATATATAGTACAAGGCCGAAGATTTCACTTCTTACATTACATGAGCGATATCTATTGTAAATTCCACAATAACTCAGAAAGCGGCGAATCCTCACAGCTCACAGTGCAGACCGGACAGTAATGTCCTCCACACAGTATAATGGCACCACATAGTCCTCTATACCGTATTATGAGCTCCATATATTGCTCCATATAGAATAATGGACCCCATAAAATGCTCCACGCAGGCTGTGCCCCCATATAATGCCCCATGCAGGCTGTGACCCCACACATAATGCCCCATGCAGGCTGGCCCCCCACATAATGCCCCATGCAGGCTTTGACCCCCCACATAATGCTCCATGCAGGCTGTGACCCCCACATAATGCCCCATGCAGGCTTTGACCCCCCACATAATGCCCCATGCAGGCTGTGCCCCCCCCACATAATGCCCCATGCAGGATGTCCCCCTCCCACATAATGGCCCATGCAGGATGTCACCCCCCATATAATTCCCCATGCAGAATGTCCCTCCCACATAATGTCCCATGCAGGCTGTGCCCACCACATAATGCCCCATGTAGGCTGTGCCCCCCCACATAATGGCCCATGCAGGATGTCACCCCCCATATAATTCCCCATGCAGGATGTCCCCTCCACATAATGCCCCATGCAGGATGTCCCACCCCACATAATGCCCCATGCAGGATGTCCCCCACACATAATGCCCCATGCAGTATATCCCCCCCACATAATGCCCCATGCAGGATGTCACCCCCCATATAATTCCCCATGCAGGATGTCCCCCCCACATAATGCTCCATGCAGGATGTCCCACCCCACATAATGGCCCATACAGGATGTCACCCCCCATATAATGCCCATGAAGAATATCACCCCCCCCATATAATGCCCCATGCAGGATGTCCCCCCAACACATACTGCCCCATGTAGGATGTCACCTCTCACCCCATATATTGCCCCATGCAGGATGTCACCTCTCACCCCATATAATGCCCCATGCAGGATGTCACTTCTCCCCCCATATAATACCCCATGCAGAATGTCACTCCCCCCATATAATGCCCCATGCAGGATGTCACCCCCCATATAATGCCCCATGCAGAATGTCACCTCTCACCCCATATAAAGCCCTATGCTGGATGTCACTTCCCCCCCCCATATAATGACCCATGCAGGATGTCACTTCTCCCCCTCATATAATACCCCATGCAGGATGTCACCCCCCTATATAATGCCCCATGCAGGATGTCCCCCCCATATAATGCCTCATGTAGGATGTCACCTCTCACCCCATATAATGCCCCATGCAGGATGTCACTCCCCCCATATAATGCCCCATGCAGGATGTCACTTCTCCCCCCCCATATAATACCCCACGCAGGATGTCCCTACCTCCCCCCCATACAATGCCCCATGCAGGATGTCACTTCTCCCCCCATATAATGCCCCATACCTCCATACATGAAAAAAAAAAATCAATTGCTCACCTCACTGCTCACCAGCTGTGGAGAGGTAAGTATTGTGCCGGCCGTGGTCCTGAGCAAGCATTGGGGGGGGAGCAAGGCCCACTAGCTGGCGCTGGCACCACTCTCCTCTGCTCACCGGTCCCATACCGCGCCAGGGTGCCCGACAGCAAGTGGGCCCCTCGCCTACTCAGTGCCCCGGCACTTGCCTGGGTGTGCTGGGTGCTAGCGCCAGGTCTGCCCAGCGTCCGGTTTGTATCCTCCCAACATCATATCAGTGTAAATCATCTGGGACATAATATGGGGGGAGAAGTTTTTGCATCTGTAACTTTTTTCCTGCATCTTCAATAAATCAGTATTATTTCTTATTCTTTTATAGAGCGTGATCGATTCATTGGTTCCGGCGAGAAAGCCGCATATGAGCGACTATGAAACTTCCAAACTCATCAGCAGTGGAAATTTTGGGTGAGATTTCTGTTGCCATAATCCACATTTCTCAGGGTTCCCTATGACAATGCTTCTGCCCCTGCACTCTGCCATTCAGTGTTATCATAGGGAAATTATGTGATCTGTAGCAAATCAAACTGTAAGGAAAGCGATTTAAATAATATAATTACATATAATATAATATATAATAATATAATATTATTACATTCGCCTGTGCTAGACCCTCATCTGTTCTTATGCTGCCTCCTCCACCTGAGCTTTTCTGCTCTCCACTCTGATCTTTGTTTTGATGGGGGGGCTCCATTATGAAGCTGATCAGAGAAGTTGGCTACACATGGTCACATGAAGGGTGACACCATATTGACGTCAATGACATCTACACCCTCCACCATGACCATGTGGGCCCAATCACTGGCCTCAGCAGCAGAAGAGAGCCCTGGAGCACATTCATTTTGGACCAATTTTATTTGCACTAAATTGTATTTGGTCAGTTATAGCGAATCTGCCCAAAGAGAATTTCGATAGATTCTCGTATCTATAATGTGACCTGGGTGATGGCTCCGGCAGAAGTGGCATTGTGGAGACCTCCAATAGGTGATCTATGTAGTGCTATTTTATGTATTTCTAGATGTGCATTTATAGTGGCGGCCAGACTTTTAGTATTATACATATGCAAATTGTCTCTTCAGAGAGGAAGCAAACTAGAACTCCACCTATAGGAAGTAGCAATCCTAAAAGTCAATATCGACCCTTTAACAAGCCTTGTCACATGACTTAGGATAATAGCCAAAACCAAAATCTCAATTTGCAGGAACTGCGTTCTGGGGTACTGCCCCTCTTCAGTGCAAAGTGTGAGATATGGTTTGACTGGGTGAGAGGTGTCTGACCGGTATCCAAGGGGTTGACGTTTCTCCTTGCGGACATGAGGAGACTTTTAAGCCACAATGCTCCTCTGGGAAATAGGATTGCTACTTCCTATAGGTGGCACTAGGGTGCTAGTTCTCTTCCTCTCTGAAAAGAGACAATTTGCATATTTCCCAGAAGAGCATTGCAGCTTAAAAGTCTCCTCACCTTGACATGCTTAACATGGCTTTTTCCGCAAGGAGAAACGTTACCGCTTGGATCCCGGTCAGATGCCTCTCACCCAGCCAAACCATATCTCACACTTTGCACTGATGAGTGCTTGTACCCCAAAACATAGTGTCCGAAAATTGAGTTTTTGGTTATGGCTATTATTCCATGTCATATGATAAGGCTCGTTAAAGGGTCGATATTGACTTTTAGGATTACTACTTCCTATAAGGGGCACTAGTGTTCTAGTTCTCTTCCTCTCTGAAGAGACAATTTGCATATTTCCCAGAGGATCATTGAGGCTTAAAAGTCTCCTCACCTTGACAAGCTTAACATTTCACTCTCCGCAAGGAGAAATGTTACCCCTTGGATACCAGTATTAAACATATAATGATTTCTATAGATGGATTATTAATAAGGATTTATTATAACCGATGGATTCTCCTTCTCTCCAGGGCCGTCTACTTAGTGCATCATAAAGACTCACACCAGACCTTTGCTATGAAGAAAATGGCTAAGCGGAACCTAAATACTGCACAGAGATTGGAATGGGCCTTTCTGGAGAGGGACATCTTAACATTTGCTGATTGTCCCTTTGTGGTCTCCATGCTCTGCTCCTTTCCAACTAGATCTCACCTGTGTATGGTCATGGAGTATGTAGGAGGTAAGACACATCTATTGTATTATATTCAGCCCATGTCTGCTTTCATCTTATCACTGCTCATATCATTAGGACATTGTTGGTTACATCCCCACAGAGCATTTACTATAGGTTATCTATTACCAAGATGCTCGTAAATTCATTGATCTTGGTGCAGGGGCGCTATGGGGCTCATCAGTCGGAGGGGGTCTGTCGACGCTCGGCAGTGGGCAGCATCCCTCCACCTGTCATCACAATTTCAGCGGTATTTGCTTCTTCAAGGAGGTGGGGTTGGTGGGGGCAAAAATACTGAGTAGGTGGCTAGTAGGGGCCAAAATACTGAAAGGGGGCCGTATGACTAGATATGGGGGGACTGTGAATGATGAGTGGAGGTCATCATATTAAGTGGGGTGCTGTGGGGGTCCTCACTCTATATGGAGGCCCCCATTCTGTGTGGGGACATCATACTGAGTGGGGAGTTATGCGGACCATTATATTGTGTGAGGGACTGTGGGAACCATTATCCTGAGTGGGAGGGTTGCTGTGGGTGCCATCACACCGAGTAGGGGGTTGTGGCTGGCCTCCTTCTAAGTGGTGGCCTCCTTAGGAGGATTCACTGTGGGGATACCATACTCATTGAGTGTGGGTGTGGGCATTTTTGGGAGCATCATACTCTAAAATGGCCATAAAAGTTGTATTGCTAGTGAGAACACCAAGCTGCTTCAACAGGGATATAAATATATTTCTTTTTTATTTTTTAGGGTTGGGGGCAATTACAACTTTTGATATGGGGTCTTGTGATTTCTATGTACGCCACTATCTGTGTGATCTCCCCAGGATGTTTCCGCTCACTGCTCATTATACATCATGGTTATCTGCTCGTGGTATATCATGGTTATCTTCTGTATAAACCCCTCACCGGTCATATTTCCTTTCTTCTATAGGTGGAGACTGTGGGACCCTTCTAAGCACCAGGGGTCCTTTCTCTGTCCCCATGGCCCGCTTGTACTTTGCAGAGGCGGTACTTGCCGTGGAATACCTGCATAGTTACGGTGTGGTGCACAGAGACCTGAAGCCGGAAAAGTAAGTGCCCCCGAAGTATAATAAAGTGGGGAAAGTTGTCATTTATTATCATTCAGTCTGTGAGGCTAAAACCATCTTCTCTTTTGCAGCCTCCTGATTACATCTACTGGACATATTAAAGTTACCGATTTTGGGATTTCAAAACTTGGTCTAATGATACCGAAAACCAACACCTACAAGGAATTAGCAGTGGACATCTCCAGAGAGTTCCAGGACCGTGAGGTCAGCATCACCTACAAGAACTTAGCTTGTTATTTGCAAATCTCATCACACTATTGTCTCTTCTCTACGTTCTTCCTTTCTAGAGAACTTTTCCACTAATATTTTATCTTCTGCATTGTGTTTTAACGATGATATCTTGTCATAATAATTGTTTCATCGATTCTCATCTCTATGTTCTGTTGGTTTCCAGTTCTGTGGCACCCCATGTTACATAGCCCCAGAGATCATCCTGAAAGAAGGCTATGGAAGACCTGTTGACTGGTGGTCATTGGGGATCATCCTGTATAAATTCCTGCTGGGATGTGTACCATTTGATTCTGATTCCCTCACTGAGCTTTATAAAAGGGTTGTCATTGGTGAGTAGAATAATCCGATCATTGCGTTGATTGGTTACATTTGTTTAGTTATTTCCTTTGCTCTAAGTTACAGTCCAGTAAAGAGGTTTTATTTTCTGTAATTTTCTATGTAACAGGAGAACTAATTTGGAATTGTGATCGCGCTCCACCCCTGGATGCTCAGAATCTCATCACTGAGCTGCTCAGAAGAAATCCTGTGCGTAGACTTGGGACAGGTAACAGATATACTAGTATTAATATTCCCTTATTAGACCAAGGACATATCGCTCATGTCCATGAAGATCAGCATTTCTCTATCAGCTCATCTACTGTATTTCTAGTTCTCCACACTAAGACTTCCAGTTTATTTCCTTCATGTCGGCTCAGTTTTGTCATTAGTTCAGATTACGATAAACTGTTCAGATATGGAGCCATCCCTGACTATGTCCGCATCACTTTTGTTTTTCTTTTTCTAGGAGGAGCATTTGAGATCAAGGTTCATCCATTCCTGAGTGACTTGGACTTTGACAACATTCTGAGCCAGGAGCTGGAGTATGTTCCTCAGCTTGTTTCAGACGCAGACACCAGCTTATTTATCAGTAAGTAGAAGGAGACGTCATCTAGACTAAGCGACTGTTTGTCTCATCTTCCCTAATATGTGATCATCTGTTCCCATTAATATTAGTGATAAATAGTGACTGTGTTATACTGACAACCTCTAAAAATACTTCATTACCTATTTCTTGTAGATCATTCTGATATAAACAAACATCTGGTCTCAAAGGATGAGGAAGGCACAAGTGAGAATAATGAGAGCCTTGACTTCCAAAATTTTACGTCATCTTCTGAAAAGCTTTGTAAAGTAAGTATGTGATTAATAAATCCAAAATATGTAAAAAAAAAGAAAAAAAACTCTAAAAGTACATAAAAAAATATTTTATATCTTATTTTTATCCGTATTTAGCTCTGTACCATCGCTACCAGGATGGTGAACAATGAGGATCCCAATGCCCCTCCAGAGTATACACAAGAAACCAACACAAACATCTCAGAAATGTGAGTAGATTAGAAAGGGTCATTACTTCATTACTGGGAGTTCCAGGCTGATCTATGTACACAACACCAAATATAGGACATAAATAACAGAATATCAAATGCAGCATTCACCGTTTCATGGTTAACGGTCATTGTACTTTTGGCTTCAGAAAATGCAGAAGATAACAGCCCATAATTGTGGCATGTCATGCATTTTTAGCACTGCCTACTCTGTAGGAGAGCTGTAGTATTACTTGCCAGACATTCTTGGTAGTTGTGTTCTGATCCATGGAAGGTAGTTTGGAGCAGAAAACCTTCCCCACTATGACAGTCATATGTCCTATTAGGCCTTATAGTCAGTGTTCTTATAGTGAGACAACCCATTTTATACTGTGTTTACTTACGATTTACATGTTTTTCTTCTTCAAACAGGCAGAAAGAATCTGTTCCTGTATGTAATACAGACTATGCTGTTACCATCTTGCCACCCTCGTCTCCATTGCTAGGTATGTACATGTCTACAGCACCAACAATGTGAATGTTGACTTCAAGGCTCAAATATTTCCACATGGTTTTTCTGGTCTACTATGTTATCCATGTTTCATGGATCTCAGCTATGTTGACCATGGGTTCGTACTGTATCCCTATTTCCCTAATTTTGTACAGGAGTTTTTTTTCATGTATTCTGTTTATTACGTTGCATCATCTTTTAACCTAGTGAGATATAGCGACTGTGTTATACTGACACCCTCTAACAATCCTTCATTACCTATGTCTTGTAGATCACTCTGATGAAAACAACCATCTGATCTCAGAGGATAAGGAGGGCACAAGTGAGGACGATGAGAACTTTATCTTCCGAATATTTGCATCATCATCTTCTGAGAGGCTTTCTAAAGTAAGTATGTGATCGATAAATCCAAAATATGTACAAAAAAGGATCTATAAAATTAAAAAGTATATATATTTAATAACTTATTGTTATCCATATTTAGCACTCTACCACCACTAACGGGATGGTGAACAACGAGGATCCCAAGGCCCCTCCAGAGTGTACACCAGAATCGAACACAAACATCTCAGAAATGTGAGTAGATTATGGGGTCATTACTGGGAGCTCCAGGCTGATATATGTGCACAACATCAAATATAGGACATAAATACCATAATATCAAATGCAGCATCCACCGCCCCATGGTTATGGGTCATTGTGCTTTCAGCTTTCGGAATTGTTGGATATAACAGCCCATAATTGTGGCCGGTCATGCACTTTTAGTGCTGCCCTCACTGTAGGAGAGATGTAGTATGAAATGCCGGCCATTCTTGGTAGTTGTTTTCCTCTCAGCTATCTATAAAAGGTAGTCTTGAGCAGAAGACCTTCCCCACTATGACAGTCATATGTCCTACTAGTCCTTATAGTCGGTGTTCTTCTAGTGAGACAACCCCTTTTATATGGAGTTTACTTGAGATTTACATGTTTTTCTTCTTCAAACAGGCAGAAAGTATCTGTTCCTGTATGTAATACAGACGATGCTGTTACCATCTTGCCACCCTCGTCCCCACTGCCAGGTATGTACATGTCTACAGCACCAGCAATGTGAATGTTGACTTCAAGGCTCAAATATTCCCACATGGTTTTATACAATACTATAGGTCTCTTATGTTATCCATATTATGACAAAGCAGATCCTATAAGAAGATATTGTTATTGATTTTTTTTTTTAATTTTTCATCAGAATTTCCATCTCATGAAGAAAGAAAATCGGCAATAAATCTGAGTATGGAGCAACAAAACTCAGAAAATGGAAAAAATGGGAAAAAGAGACGAGGTAAGTGTGAGAATCAACTCCATGTTGTGTGATGTCAGTGAGAATAATTCATGTGGAGTAGATGTCATCTGTCAGTGATGGGATTGTCACATGTATGATTGCTGACAATGACCCCTGACCTCTGTATGATAATATTCCTCTGCCGTCCGGCCACAGTGACTGCACAGCATTATCATGTAATATGGAGTCCCATCACTTACATTATATTTATTTCTCTTGTCATAGGTTCCATCTTCCGCCGGATCTTATCATCCTGCCGGCGTGGATTATCCAGGGCTGCTCGCGCATTTGCATGCTGTCACTGTTGCCCTAAAACCATCTAAAAGACGGGACACCTAAGCATCTAGCGCCCTGAAGTCCAGCAGATCCATCATCACTGCTGGAGCTGTATAGAAGGACCTTCACCATCTACCTGTGGCCTTCTGACTGGTCAACCTGGACAAGTTTCAGTAACGCCTCTGTCATCGGGCTCCGCGGTATTCATACTGCTCGTCTAACTTGTCATTTACTGATCACCTGGTATCTGACCTCGGCTATCTTCCTGACTTTGATTTAGTCTTTTGATAATGTTCACGATTTTATTCATCCCATTATTAATTAAAAAAAAGTAAAATCTGTTACTGTTGCTCTGATTCCTTTTTGTCTTGAATTCACAAATACTTGTAACTCACTAATTGCTCTTCTTCTCACTAAATGTATTTCTCATTATCCTTAATGCAGCAGTCAGTCTCATATTTCTGTCCAGCAGTTACACTGGTGCCTCCACCCTGTACCAGTCATTACACTCATCCACAAACCTCTGCACCCTGCTGCACAGTCCTGCATCTCTACCATATCTATACTCCAATGAGCTAAGATTAACATCCTCCATAATCAGGACCTCCCACTCTCATGTCCAAGACATTTTCTCTGCTGCACCAGCTCTCAGGAGTGCACTACTGCAGGCAATCATGTTCATTCCCACTATCAGAGATTTTAAGTGTGCAGTAGAAACAGATTATTTGTGGCAGGACTATCAAATCACCTCACTATTCTAAGTTTTTCCTACAGCACTCAGTAGCACTTAATATTTGTACATATACAGATAATGGTTGGTGACTGGTTCATGCAGCCTTAATTCCACAAAGATAGAAATAAAAGGTCAACATGTTTCATACATCCAAACCATCCTTAATCATGGCAGAAAAACATAATTTTAAGTTCCCACTATGAATATTTGGTGAGATATCACAGCTGTGTATTTTCACAGCACAAAGAACGCATCTTACAGATCAGCAAATCACAGTGTGCTGACGCTTAATGTTGTAGTTTTGAACAACACCATTCATTTTATCATATAATGTGTTGAAAAATGAGAAAAAATGCCAGGTTTGGGCTCATTCATTTTACAGTGTGTATTGTGTTGTAAAAACAAACTGGCAAAATGATTCAGAGTCAGTAGTACGATTACTGTGATACCAAACTTATAAGGTTTATATATATATATATACAGTGTTTAGCATAAATCAGTACACCCAAATAGATTTGTCAGCAAACCTGTAGTTTCCTTTCAGAATCATCATTTTATATGGGATACCATACTACAAAATACTCTCGCAAATTTGAGCCATTGAATGCAAACAAGATTTGGTATTTTGCAGACCCCAAAAAAGTAATTTTCTTAACAAACTCATTCAAGATCATGTTTCAAAAATGAGAACATCCCAGTAACAGTCTTAAGAGAAAAGCTAAGTTTAGACAACAAATTTCTAATTAACAAGAACTGAACCACAGGTAAGTGTAATTATTCATTAAACAGATGTCCAGCAGACAGGTGTCTGTAAAAGGAAGTTACTTAATAAAGAAAACTCCTTCCCATTTCATGCTATCAGCAATGGCACCACATAGAAGGGAAATGTCACAAAACCTGAGAAAGAAAATAATTTCTTTGCAATAAATGTGAAGTCTACAAGAAGATCAGCAAAACTTTACTTATCAGTCAGAATACTGTAGCAAAAGTGATGCAAAACTATAACAAAGATGGAACTGCAACCATCTTACAGAGACGTCCAGGCCGACTATGGAAGTTAACACCTAAACAAAAGCGTCCTCTGATGAGAAGGGTAAGTGGTACCACATAGAAGAGAAATGTCACAAGACATTTCTGAGAAAGAAAATAATTTCTTTACAAAAAATGTGAAGTCTACAAGAAGATCAGTAAAGCTTTTCTTATCAGTCAGATGGAAGCTAACATCTAAACAAAAGCATCTTCTGATGAGAAGAAAATCGACAGGCAAATTCATTGCTATTAGCTGAAGAAGTAGAAAGCCAAACTAGGGTGAGTGTTTTCCATAACACGACACGGTGTACACTGCAAATGAATGGCATTCATGAGTGTCCTCCACAAAGGAAGCCTCTCTCCCTTAAAGCCCATGAACAATAAAAGTCCGTCTACAATTTGCCAGGGTCCATGCTTAAAACTATGAGGACTACCGGGACTGTATACTGTGTATGTGCATCTTATGTGTATGTCTGTATTTTATGTTTGTGTGCACTATGTATATGCATACGTTAAAATGTGTATAGAGTATTAGCATGTGCAAATTTTATATGTGTGCCTAATATAAATATACATGGAAATGTATATGTAGGTGGTGCCTGATGGAGGGTGGGGGGCCCAGATCAGAAGTCCTGATTAAGGGCCCTTCACTGTCATTGTCTGCCCCTTATATAAACAGTAAAAAATCCTTTAATAACTGGACTTCCATTGGGGTGGACTTCTCATAGATGGCCAGTATGCATACTATATTATGAATCTGGGCATCTCTCACAGAAAATCTGATCTGGATATGAGGGTGGTCTTCTATAAGCGGTGATGTTTTGGAGAGATTTAGGGAAAAGTCCCAATGCTTATCCATCGATCTGGTAATTTGAGTAAAATATTTGTGTTGATAACTGATCACAAAGTCACAAAATATGTAAGATTTGGCATAACCTGGTTCATTTTTCAAAAAGTTATGCTCAATTTTTTTAGCACCAAGTTTTGTTGCTTTTTTGTAGACTTACACTAACTTAGTATATTGTGTGAGAATTAAATGAATTATGAATTAGTTGGCGCATTTTACCACACTCTGGGGGTCCCTGACAGTCCTTCTTTACCGGCCCTGTAGTGATGCCAATGTAAACTTCCAAGTGACCGCGCAGTCAATCACTGTCACGAATGCAGGACAACCTATGATTAGCTAATTTTTGGGAAATCCTTATAACAAAAGGGGATTGAAAATATTTACAATTATTTTAAAAGCATTAAAAAAAAAACAGACCCAATACTTATAATTAGTTTGTTGAAAGTAGTCTAATTAAAGGGAGCTGAAAGGATTAGAGATTATGAACCCGATTCACCAGTGTTTTTGCCAGAAAACTGGCATAAAGCTCTTGAAAAGTTGCAAAGTTTTGTGACTTTTCCCATTTTCACATAATTTTAACTTCTTTAACCCCTTAAGCCCCGCGGGTGGTTTGCACGTTAATGACCGGGCCAATTTTTACAATTCTGACCACTGTCACTTTATGAGGTAATTACTCTGGAACGCTTCAACGGATCCCCCTGATTCTGAGATTGTTTTTTCGTGACATATTGTACTTCATGATTGTGGAAAAATTTCTTCGATATCACTTGCGTTTATTTGTGAAAAAAACGGAAATTTGGCGAAAATTTAGAAAATTTTGCAATTTTCAAAATTTGAATTTTTAAGCCCTGAAATCAGAGCGATATGTCACACAAAAGAGTTAATAAATAACATTTCCCACATGTCTACTTTACATGGTATCCGCTAACAATTTGAGCCGATTTTCCATTCAATTTGTTAGCGGATACCATGTTGCATTTAGAGAGTCCCTGCGTGCCCAAACATTGGAGCTCCCCCACAAGTGACCCCATTTTGGAAACTAGACCCCCCAAGGCACCTATCTAGATTCATAGTGAGCACTTGGAACCCCAGGTGCTTCACAAATTGATTCATAAAAATGAAAAAGTGTTTTTTTTTTTCACTTTTTCATTTTTACGAATCAATTTGTGAAGCACCTGGGGATTCCAAGTGCTCACTATGCATCTAGATAGGTGCCTTCGGGGGTCTAGTTTCCAAAATGGGGTAACTTGTGGGGGAGCTCCAATGTTTGGGCACACAGGGGCTCTCCAAACGCAACATGGCGTCCGCTAACAATTTGAGCCGATTTTCCATTCAATTTGTTAGCGGACACCATGTCGCGTTTGGAGAGCCCGTGATGTGCCTAAACAGTGGAGCTCCCCCACAAGTGTCCCCATTTTGGAAACTATACCCCTCAAGGATTTTATTAAGGTGTATAGTGAACATTTTGAACCCAGAGGTACGGCACAGAATTTGTTTACATTAGGTCATCATATTGAATAAGTTGTCATTATTCTTAAGCGCAAGTGCTCGCTACTTGAGTTTGCATCGGGTACTCAGGTATGCACCATGTACAGCGTGTGCTCGAGTGACATGCTCGAGTCCCTGCTCCGCATGTTTCACGGTTATTAGACACCCCAAAAAAAACATGTGGGGATCGCTCGTGCATGGCAGGCAATCCCCGTAAAGTTTTTTGGCCGCGAAGCATATGGGGCAGAGACTCGAGCATGTCACTCAAATACCCACGATACTCAATGCATACCAGAGCACCCGATGCAAACTCAAGTAGCGAGCACTTGCTCTCAACACTAGTCGCCATATCGTCATCTTTTTTTCTTACTTTTGAAAAAAATCCCAACCCCAGCCCTAACCCTAGCACAACCCTAGCCCCAGCACAACCCTAGCCCCAGCACAACCCTAGCCCCAGCACAACCCTAGCCCCAAACCCAGCCCTAACCCTAGCCCAATCCTAACCCAAGAGTTTATTTTTGACGCCGTTCCTTGTGCGGTATAAGTGATTAGACGACTTTATTCTTCGGGTCGGTGTGATTACAGCAATGCCAGAATCATATGGGGTTTTTATGACTGACAGCTGTCACACACTAAAAGACGCATTTTTTTTTAAATCTAGTTTTTGCATCGCCATATTTTGAGAGCTATAATTTTTCCAGATTTTGGCAGACAGTCATGTGACGGCTCGTTTTTTGCGGGATGACTTGACGTTGTTATTGGTGCCATTTTCAGGCACGTGACATTTTTTGATCGCTTTCTATTCCGATTTTTGGGAGGCAGAATAAACAAAAACCAACAATTCAGGAATTGTTTTTTTTTTTTTTTTTTTATTGTTCCGCGTGTGGTAAAATTGATGAGGTAGCTTTATTCTTCGGGTCAGTACGTTTACAGCGGTACCACATTTGTATCATTTTTCTATGTTTTGGCGCTTATACACAATAAAAGCTATTTTATAGAAAAAAATATTTTTTAGTATCGCTTTATTCTGAGAGCTATAACTTTTATTTTTCGGCTGATGGAGCTGTATGGCGGCTTGTTTTTTGCGGGACGAGATGACGTTTTCAGCAGTATCATTTTTATTTATATGCGTCTTTTTGATCGCGTGTTATTCCACTTTTTGTTTGGCGGTATGGTGATAAAGCATTGCTTTTTGCTTCGTTTTTTTTTTTTTACCGTGTTCACTGAAGGGGTTAACTAGTGGGACAGTTTTATAGGTCAGGTTTTTCCGGACGCGGCGATACCAAATATTTTTTTTATAATAATATTTATTGATGGGTACATTATATTTTTATTTTTGGTGTATTATTTTTTTTATTTTTTTATAATATTTTTGCACATTTTTTTTTTTTTTTTCCACTTTCACACAGTTTATACACTTTATTACTTTGTCCCACTCTGGGACTTTCACTTTTTTTTTTTCTGATCGCCTGCATGGCACAGGAATGGAGCACCATCCCTATGCCATGAAGGCTGTCAGAAATGCACAGTGTGAAGATTGCTTGGAGATGCACTGCGCATGTCCAAGCAATCTTCCTGCTCTCTGGTGACCCGGATGTTGTCATGACGACATCGGGTCGTCATGGCAACACCCGGGAAGCCTTTGCAGACTGCGCTGGAAGCCGGAAGAGGAGGTGAGTATCGCCGATCACCTCCCCTTGCCCCCGCAATGCCGCGATCGACTTCGATCGCAGCATCGCGGGGGTTAATGTGCTGGGAACGGTGCAGGACCGCTCCCTGCACATAGTACCGGGTGTCAGCTGTGACAATCAGCTGACACCCGGCGGCGATCGCGCCCGCACAGCCTATGTGCGCGCGCGATCGCGATGACGTACTAATACGAGTCTGGCTCTTAAGTCCCAGGGCACAGACGCGTATTAGTACGTCAGATGTTATTAAGGGGTTAAAGCCCAAGACGTACTGATACGTATCTGCGCCCTGGGACTTAAGAGCCTGATATGTATTAGTACATCTTTGCGATCGCGCCCGCACACAGGCTGTGCGGGCGTGATCGCCGCCGGGTGTCAACTGATTGTCACAGCTGACACCCGGTGCTATGTGCTGGGAGAGGTCCCGCACATTAACCCCCGCAATGCTGCGATCGAAGTCGTTCGCAGCATTGCGGGGGCAAGGGGAGGTGATCGGGATAGTCACCTCTCCTGCCGGTTTCCAGCAATGTGTGCCGCGGCTTCCCGGATGTTGCCATGATGACCCGATTCACTGAGGGGTGCAGTTTTAAAAATGGTGTCACTTTTGGGTATTTTCAGTCATAAAGACCCCTCAAAGTGACTTCAAATGTGATGCGGTCCCTAATAAAATGGTTTTGTAAATTTTGTTGGAAAAATGAGAAATCGCTGGTCAATTTTAACCCTTATAAATCCCTAATAAAAATAAATTTGGGTTCCAAAATTGTGCTGATGTAAAGTAGACATATGGGAAATGTTATTTATTAACTTTTTTTGTGTGACATATCTCTCCGATTTAAGGGCATAAAAATTCAAATTTTGAAAATTGCAAAATTTTCAACATTTTCGCCAAATATCTGTTTTTTCACAAATAAACACAAGTGATATCGAAGAAATTCTACCACAATCATAAAGTACAATATGTCATGAAAAAATATTCTCAGAACCAGGGGGATCCGTTGAAGCGTTCCAGAGTAATTACCTCATAAAGTGACAGTGGTCAGAATTGTAAAAATTGGCCTTCTCATTAACGTGCAAACCACTTTGGGTTGTAAAGGGGTTAAGGACTCTACTTGCATATACAGTCATGGCGGAAAGTGCTGGCACCCTTGAAATTGTTTCAGAAAATTACACATGTTTTATTACACGCATGTTTATTTCCTTTGTGTTTATTGGAACAACACAAAAAAACTGAGAAAAAAAAGGCAAATTGGACATAATTTCACACAAAACTCCAAAAATGGGCCGGAATACATATATATATTTTTGATGGGACAACACTGAAGATGCGACACTTTGATACAATGTACAGTAGTCAGTGTACAGCTTGTTTAACTGTAAATTTGGTGTGCCTGCAAAATAACTCAACACACAGCCATTAATGTCTAAACCGCTGGCAACAAAAGTGAGTACACCCCTAAGTGTGTTCTCAGCTGATGTTATTTGTTGGTTTTTCTTTGCATCCCGAACAATTTTCTTGGCAGTTGTGGCTGAAATTTTTGTTGGTCTACCTGACTGTGGTTTGGTTTTTACAGAGCATCTGATTTTCCATTTGTTAATCACAGTTTGAACACTGCAGACTGGCATTATCAATTCCTGGGATATCTTTTTGTATCCCTTTCCTGTGTTATACTCTTTTTGCCTCCCTTTCCTGTGTTATACAGTTCAACTACCTTTTCCCGTAGATCCATTGATAATTCTTTTGCTTTCCCCATCTCAAACTCCAGAAAAGTCAGTGGCTGGATCCCAGAAACTCACTCAGCTTTATGCACACACACTGATTACAAGCAAACAGGTCATAGGTGAGGATGTTACCTTTAGTAGCCATTCAAACCCATTTGTGTCAAATTCTGTGCATGTTATCAGGCCAAAATCACCAGGGTATGTGAACTTTTTGATCAGGATTATTTGGATGTTTTTGGTTGTCATTAGTGATGAGCGAGCACTAAAATGCTCGAGTACTCGTTGCTCGGGTCGAGCAAATTGAAATACTCGGGTGCTCAACCCGAGCAATGAGCCCAATATAAGTCTAGGGGAAACTTGAGCATTTTTCAGGTGGCTCCCCACGGCGGTCTGCAGAGGGCCTAAAAATTACCCAAATCGATGGGAACTGTGCTCAAATGACATGGGAACAACATGGGGAAGACCCCTGGAAGCATCTCTGACTCCCAGAACACTGCTGTCAACAACGTCGTCAGAGTATTACGCCACTTTTACGGCGTAAGGAACATCCTTTCCAGGGTGATGACTTGTATATAAGGCAAAATAAATAAACAAAAACAAAAATACTCCTACACACCTTGGGCTATGTTCACACGTAGCATTTTTGACACGTTTTTGCACTTTTGCATTGCTTTCAACCAAGACAAATGCATTCACCAGGAAATGTCATTTTAACATTTTACAACCTTATCTGGCCATGTGGTGTGTGACACATCATCAGACACATGCATACAGTGCTGAAAAGACATGGGAGCAGCAAGGGGAAGACCTCTGGAAACATCTCTGAATCCCAGGTCACTGCCTAAATGTGTGCCCATCATAAGTGATCCTTGGCACATGCGAAGATGCCTCCCGCCATGCACCTGTCGTTGCAGACTTGAAACAATCACCGTCCACGTCCTTGTCCCACTGCAGTGTTCAGTTGTCCCTACCCCATTCCTTGGAATGCAAGCACAAGAATGCCGGCAGCCACCCACCCACAGGCTGCAATACTATACTGCCAAATTTCTGACAGCTGCTTGCACTTGAAATGTGGCCTTTTAGGCTCGTGGAGGCGGAAGCTTTTCATAACCTCATGCCGGCGGCGGCCGGGTGTCCATACTCGGTCCCCAGCCGCCACTATATTTCCCGGTATCGCCTCCGCCTTCCACAATCACGGGTCCCATAACATTACCCGTGCCCGCCCCAGTGCACTTACTGGGAAGGACCGCCTAACCACAAACACGTGGACAGGTGAATGTGGCCAGGGACGGTACGGAGCCAGTCCACAACTTTTTTTGCTAAGAGTTGTATTTAGCTCGGTGAAAGGACTGGCATAGAGGGAAACCGTATCTACCCTGCGTGTCATTTCTCCCAGAAAATCCTGTAAATGAGCTTGTTGCAGAAGCAATGGCAGCCCATCCAACATCAACTTGCACTTGTCAATGGTGCTTTGACACACACACATCTTTCTTTGCGCATTTAATTTCTTGAATACAGAGTTGGAAAATGGCCTGATCCGTAATGCGTTTTGAGAAATAACATGCATAAGCATGGCCGATCCGCATTAAAAAAGCAGCCATAGAGTGTCCGGGAACCTTCCCCCACACTTTTCTTAGCCAGGGCTGCTTTTCGGCAGGGTTGGACGGGCCCACCAGAGAACCGGAGACTCCTCCGGCGGGCCCTGGCTTCTCCTTCAGGAGAGTTCATAGTGCCGAGGTGAGGCCATGATGATGATAGAGGCCATCATCTGCTTAGTTTTCTTTTACTTGGAATGCAATTGCAAGTATGCAGCCAGCCACCCACCCACCCACAGACCGCAACACTAAACTGACAGATTTCTGGGCAGCTCTTTGCACTTGAAATATGGCCTTTTAAGCTTGTGGAGGTGGAAGCTTTTCACAACCTCATGCAGGCGGCGGCCGGGTGTCCATACTCGGTCCCCAGCCGCCAGTAATTTTCCCGGTATCGCCTTCGCCTTCCACAAGCACGGGTCCCACAACAGTACCCATGCCCTACCCAGTGCACTTACTAAGAAGGACTGCCTAACCACAAACACGTGGACAGGTGAATGTGGCCAGGGACGGTACGGAGCCAGTCCACAACTTTTTTTGATAAGAGTTGTATTTAGCTCAGTGAAAGGACTGGCATAGAGGGAAACCGTATCTACCCTGCGTGTCATTTCTCCCAGGAAGTCCTCTAAAGCTGCTTGCACTTGAAATGTGGTCTGAACATTACTGCTGGTACTTTTCTGTGGGAATTTTCTTGCCTCCTACCAGCCTGGAATATTTCCAGCAAACTATGGTACAACACCATGGTATTAGCACTGCCCCCAGTACCAGTAGCGAAGCCATCCTCAATTTCCTTCTCTGGAATTTTATTTGGTAGACTGAGTGGCTGCCCAAATAAATTTTCTCACAAAGGAGCTGATGATAGAGTGGCAGTAGGTTCAAGTTTCTCCAGCTTGTTAGATATTAGAGGGTGAACGGCAGCACATTGGATCAGTGGTTAGCACTGAAGTCTTGCAGCACTGGGATCCTGGGTTCAAATCCCAGCAAGGACAACATCTGCAAGAAATTTGTATGTTCTCCCCATGTTTGCATGTGTTTCCTCCTCAGTAAAAATAGAGTGTCCTGGAATCTTCCCACACACTTTTCTTAGCCAGGACTGCTTCTCAGCAGGGTTGGACAGTCCCACCAGAGAATTCTCTGGTGTGCCTTGGCTTCTACCTCAGGAGAGTTCATGATAGCGCTAACTTTGCAGCTGCTATGGGGCTCTTGAGCGGGTGAGAAAGGTTAGCTCTCAGAAACAAATCCTCTGTTGGGCACAATGTTTTTCAATCTGAAACAGCTTCTTAGTGGGAGTTGTATTTCACCACAGCCATATTCTTTAGCTCTGTGAAAGGACTGGCATAGAGGGAAACCTTATCTACCCCGGTTGTCATTTCTCTGTCACCAGGTTCCGCCCATTGTAACACATGACCATGCCTGGCTGTATATTCAGCGGTGAGAGCCACAGATCAAGCTGCTGTGTTACAGCTTTCAACAACTATGCAGCGCTGGGCGGTTTGTCAATTAAGCATTAAGCATGTTATCTTCAGCACAGCCTGTTGCTGTTTGGCCAAGGCAGTGCTGCAGTGCTGTCAGCTTGTGACTGATGTGGTCATTTCGGAGATGGAGGAGGAGGTACATAAGCTGAACAATGTGATTACATTGAGGTTAAATTGGTGATGCTGTTTTTTATACTAAAGAAAGATCCTATTGTTATGTTTTTTTATGTTATTTTTTATGAAAAATGCATTCACCGGGAAATGTCACTTTAACATTTTACAACCTCATCTGGCAATGTGGTGTCATCAGACACATCCTGTTTTATTTATGATGGAGGGACTCTGAAAGTCATAAAGCCTATTTTTATAGGGACATCAGACGGCCCTTACTATTCTTAAAAGGCCAGCAGTCGGCCCTAGCTATTGTTAGAGAGCCATCAGAGGGCTATGCTTTGTTGTTCCCATTATTAACAAGTGGGTTTCCTATACTGTTATTGCGCATCCAGTGACTGCAAGGGTTGTCAAAAATTTGGACGCAACCTAATACCCCTTTGAAGAGACATAGAGGAGGGTCTCAGTAAAAAAAATGTTCCCATTATAAAGGAGCGGGTCTTCTATAGTGGTAATGCCCATGCTGTGACTGCAAGGGTGGCCAAAATTTTTGAAAAAAAACACTAACAATTTAAAGACACAAAGAGCATGGCCACAGTAACAAGGTACGACATGTTCCCGTTAGAAAGGAGAGGGTCTGCTATACAGTTATAGGGTATGCAGTGAATCCAACGGCTGACAAATTTTAGGAAAAACCCCACTAAGAATTTAAGGACACACAGAGCAGGGCCACAGTAACAAGGTACGACATGTTCCCATTAGAAAGTAGAGGGTCTGCTATACAGTTATAGGGTATGCAGTGAATCCAACGGCTGACAAATTTTAATGAAAAACCTCAATAAGAATTTAAAGACACACAGAGCAGGGCCACAGTAACAAGGTACGACATGCTCCCATTAGAAAGGACAGGATCTGCTATACAGTTATAGGGTATGCAGTGAGTCCAACGGCTGACCAATTTTAGGAAAAAAACGACTAAGAATTTAAAGACACATAGAGCAGGGTCACAGTAACGACAAATTCCCATTAGAAATTCTAGGGTCGGCTATACTGTTATAGGGTATGCAGTGAGTCCAACGGCTGACAGATTTTAGGAAAATCCCCACTAAGAATTTAAAGACACACAGAGCAGGGCCACAGTAACAAGATAGGACATGTTCCCATTAGAAAGGAGAGGGTCTGCTATACAGTTATAGGGTATGCAGTGAGTCCAACGGCTGACCAAGTTTAGGAAAAACCCACTAAGAATTTAAAGACACATAGACCAGGCCACAGTAATGACAAATTCCCATTAGAAAGGAGAGAGTCTCCCATAGTGTTGGACTATGCAGTGACTGCAAGGGCTGCCAAAAATTTGGAGGCACTTCAATGGCCCTTGGAAGAGACGTGGAGGAGCGCATCATAAATTTTTTTTACCATTAGAAAGGAGCGGGCCTCCTATACTTGTAATGCCATGCACTAAGTGTATGGGCTGACAAACATTTACTCCTGGGGGGTATACATGAACATACTGTATAAAAATTTTTTTTTTCGGGCATCATAAAAATGTAGCGCCCCGAGGGCTCGGCCGCTACAGGGGTATTGCACCTCTGCCAGAGGTGTGATATTCCACTCCCGGGTAAGGATGGAGTATGGACCAGGGTTCAGTTAGCTGCATACAGCACACTCACCCCATTTCCGAGGGACAGCTCAACGGTGCTCCCATTAGACAGAAATGCAGGCACGACAGACCATGTCCCTGGCTGGAGTGGGGAGGGGGTAGGAATACCCAGTGATGTAGGAGCAGATAGGGGTTGGTTCCTGAGCGTAGATAGGAGCCCATTGTTTGCTGGTCACCTGGGCTCATGTTCTAGAGGGCACCATCTTAGAACAGTGTTCAGTCAGAGAGAAGAAGTGACAGAGTGGGGGCCTTGGTTGTCGAACGAAGTGTGCCCTCTGCCTCCAGCGTTTTCAGATGGGAATTTTTTTAATAGTTCCGCAACAAGGGCCTTCTGGTACTGCCTCATTTTTGTACACCTGTCCGCCTCAGGAATAAGAGATATAAAGTTCTCCTTGTAGAGTGGGTCTAAAAGTGTCACCAACCAGTAATGACCTAAAATTTTGAGAATGCGAGGGTCATGGGAAAGGCAGCATAACATAAACTCAGCCATGCGTGCCAGACTACTAACAGGCAAGACTTCCGTGTCCTCACCAAGAGGATGACTGACCATGCTCTCCTCCTCCTCCTCTCTGTCCTCTGGCCATCCACGCTGAACAGACGGTATGACAGCTGTGCAGATAGCACCGTCTATAGTGCATGAAACTAGTTCCTGTCCTTCCTCCTCCTCCTCTTCCTCATTGTCACCCAATCCACGTTGGGATGAGATGAGGCTTGGCTGTGTGTAATCACCCTGTATGGTTAATTGCTCCATCTTATCGTGCTCCGCCTCGCCTCAGAGCCGCCACCAGGTTCCGGCCATTGTCACACACGACCATGCCTGGCTGTAGGTTCAGCGGTTTGAGCCACAGATCTGCCTGCTCTTTCAGAGCTGTCCATAACTCTTCAGCATTGTGTGTTTTTTCACCTAAGCATATTAGCTTCAGCACAGCCTGTTGCCTCTTGGCCGAGGCAGTGCTGCAGTGCTTCCAGCTTGTGACTGATGCGGAGATGGAGGCTGAGGAGGAGGAGGAGGCTGAGGAGCATGAGGTGCAGGAGCTGTAGACCGTGGGGGCAACCCTGATTGACCTAGGGCCTGCAATCCTTGGCGTCGGGAGGACGTGTTCCGTCCCAAGGTCCGACTGGGTCCCGGTTTCCACTATTTTAACCCAGTGTGCTATCAGCGAGATGTACCGTCCCTGCCCACAAGCACTTGTCCACGTGTCCGTGGTTAGGTGGACTTTACCGGTAACTGCGTTGTTGAGGTCACGGCTAATGTTTTGGGACACGTGCTTGTGTAATGTGGGGACGGCACACTGGGAGAAATAGTGGCGGCTGGGGACAGAGTACCGAGGGACGGCCGCCACCATCAGGTTGCGGAATGCTTCTGTCTCCACAAGCCTAAAAGGCAACATTTCGAGCCAAGCAGTCGTGAATTGTGAGAATTTAGTAGTGTGGCCTGTGGGACGTTGGCTGCATATTTGCGCTTGCATTCCAAGGACTGGAGTATGAACAACTGAACGCTGCGCTGGGACAAGGACATGGACGTGCTTCCTGATGCTGCTACTTGAGAGTGTGCAATGACAGGTGCAGGGCAGGAGGTATCTTTGCATGCACTATGGACAGGGGATTGGCTTGCATGCACAACAGCAGAAGAAGCAATGGTGCCACCTGTAGACACTGTTCCTGGACCCTGGTGTTCGGCCCACAAAGTCGAGTGCTTTGCTGCCATGTGCCTGATCATGCTGGTGGTGGTCAGGCTGGTCGTTTTGACACCCCTGCTGATGCTGGTCTGGCTCGTGATGCAAATGGCCTTTTTGGAGCTATCGGCAGAGTCTTTAAAAAACAACCAGACTCGGGAAGACCTAACAGTTGTAGTGGCAACTTCCTTCGTGTTGGTGTTACGGGAAACGGTAGCCTGCCTTCTGTCTGCGGCCACCACACTGCTTCTTCCTGCCTGTTGGGGTGCTCTGCCTCCCTCCCCCTGTGTGCTGCTGTCCTTGCTCTGCATGTCCTCCTGCCAGGTTGGGTCAGTTACTATATCATCCACCACCTCGTCTCCCACTTCTGCACCCTGGTACTATTCCTGACTTTCTGCCAATTGTGTCTCACATCGTCCACCTCTTGTCACAGTTTCCCACCGGCGCCTTCGTGTGACCGTGGCTGCTCAAATATTTGGGCATCGCTACACGTGATCTCCTCTTGCCCCGCTTCAAGTGGACCGGGCGAGAGGCCCGAATCCATAAATGGAAAAGTGAACAGCTCTTCAGATTGTCCAAGTGTGGGATAAGTTGTCTCTGGGTACTCGGCATGGTGGGAGGAAGGAGGATCAGGGTGAGGAATATGCGGTCCAGACTCACGGCTACTGAGACTTGACCGTGTGGAAGACAGGGTGGTGCTGGTGGTGGCTAAGTGACTGGAAGCATTATCCGCTATCCAACCAACAACCTTTTGACACTGATCTGGGTTCAATAGTGGTGTGCTGCAGTCCCCTAGAAATTGGGACAGGAAGGTCAGGCGAGAAGATGTGGGTGTTTGTTGTGGCACAATTTCGGCTTGCCCACGGCCTTGTCCTCGGCCTCTGCATGCACCATTACCATCACGTCCAGTTCCCCGTCCCTTGCCACGTGCCTTGCCCATTTTAAATGGAGGATAGTATCTTCCACGCTCACTACAAATGACTGAGTTAGAAGCGAAGTTATATGTGATCGGGGTGATGGAGAAAACAGAGTTTTAAAAACCTGGCCTGTAAGTAAGTAGTGTGAACAGCAAACTGCTGTGAATTGCTTCACTGACACACTGAAAAAATGGAGGCCAGAAATGGCAGTATTTTCTGACAACGTATATGTGATCCGTGTGACGGAGAAAACACAGTTTTAAATAGCTGGATTTCTAGCGCTCTAATATGGAAAGGACCTGGCTATATTCTGCAGTGCCAACAAGCAAATGGCGCAGAAAAACGGTGTTCTCTGGATTGCTTTATAAGCAAATAATGAGGATTAAGATCCAAAGAAAAGTATTCCTCGCCCCTGAGACCTGGGCCTTTGTATAGAAATATCTAACAGCAGCAGAAGGCAGAATTGGAATGGAACCTCTTGTGCTATATGCACTGCAGTCTGCTATATACCCTGCCTGCCTGCCTATATACACTGCCTGCCTGATATCTCTGCAGATGGATTAGTCCTCAAAAGGACTGTTTGTTGAGATGGATATGTGTAATATGCGGTTTTTCTCCCTACACTACCTAATACACAATCAAATCTCTTCCTAACGCAGCATCAGCTCTCCCTACACTGTCTGATCCGGAGTGACTGTGATGAGCATGGCGGCGCCAGGTCTGATATACACCTGATGACGCTGTGCGGCCAGCCAATCACTGTAATGCCCACAACCAACATGGCTATGGCATTACAGTGCATGGCAGGCAATCCCTGCATGTTCATTGGCTCTGTAAAGAGCGCCAAACATGCAGGGAGGGGACCCGACTTCCCGCCCGACCAACCCGGAAATACTCGGTGAGCGCAGAGCATCTCGAGCAGTGAGATACTCGGGCGAGCACCGAGCAGTAGCGAGCATGCTCGCTCATCACTAGTTGTCATTAAGATTTAAAAAGAGAAAACACAGAAATGTGACAGTAAATGGCTTCACCCAACCAATAACCATGAGTGGAGAAAAAGTGTTTTTGTTATCATTCATTTTCTCTGAAACAAGGCCAAGAAAGCAAAAATTCTGCCGGGGTATGTAAACTTTTGAGCAGAACTGTATATCCGCCAGCCCCAGTGTCTCCTATTCTATGTACTCCAGCCCCAGTGTCTCCTATTCTATGTACTCCAGCCCCAGTGTCTCCTATTCTATGTACTCCAGCCCCAGTGTCTCCTATTCTATATACTCCAGCTTCTTCTGTGATGTATATGCTCTAGCCCCAATGTATCCTGTGATGAATATACGCCAGCCCCAGTGTCTCCTATTCTATATACTCCAGCCCCAGTGTCTCCTATTCTATATACTCCAGCTTCTTCTGTGATGTATATGCTCTAGCCCTAATGTATCCTGTGATGAATATACGCCAGCCCCAGTGTCTCCTATTCTATATACTCCAGCTCCAGTGTCTTCTGTGACGTAGCTAATGTAGCCCTAATGTCTCTTATGCAGAGGCGTCGCATGATAAAGCAGTGAGACACAACCTCCCTGCCCTATCACTATCTCTTTCATATGCCACAGATCGCCATAGGCCTGCGGTTAACGAGATGTCAGCATACTCACGCAGGTGGCTCGGTGACATCATTGCATCGCTCTGCTCTGCTGTCCCGCCATGGAAGAGGAGACAGAGGCCGTGATGTAGGGAATCAGGATTAAGTGAGAATAAACGTTATTTTTTTAAATGATCGGGCAGTGGAGCCATCCTACTATATATCTGGAGTAGTGGGTCCATCATACTACATATGGAGTAGTGGGGCCATTATACTATATGTATGTGGGGCAGTGGGACCATCATAGTATATACAGGTGCATCTCACTAAATTAGAATATCTTCAAAAAGTTAATTTATTCCAGTTCTTCAATACTGTTTCAGTATGCTCCACAATCATGAGGAAGACTGCTGACTTGACAGATGTCCAGAAGGCAGTCATTGACACACTCCACAAGGTCCTAGAGTTCCAATTTTCATTTGGAAATCAAGGTCCCAGAGTCTGGAGGAAGAGTGGAGAGTCCACAATCCAAGCTGCTTGAGGTCTAGTGTGAAGGCTCCACAATCAGTGATGGTTTGGGGGGCCATGTCATCTGCTGGTGTAGGTCCACTGTGTTTTATCAAGACCAAAGTCAGCACAGCCGTCTACCAGGACATTTTACAGCACTTCATGCTTCCCTCTGCCCACATGCTTTTTGGAGATGGAAATGTCATTCTCCAGCAGGACTTGGCCCCTGTCCACACGGCCAAAAGTACCAATACCTGGTTTACACACAACAGTATCACTGTGCTTGATTGGCAGCAAACTCGCCTGACCTTAACCCCATAGAGCAGGGGTCTCAAACTCGGCTGGGTATATGGGCCGCAAATGGAAAAAATTTGAATTTGGGGGGCCGCATTTTTTGTTCAATGTGACATTTTTAGTGATACCATTTTTTTTTGTATACACCTTTTGAACATTTTTGCCCTGTTTATTTTTTTATAGCTTGGGTCCTTATGGATGTGGCGATAATAAACGTGTACTTTTTTGTGTTTACTTTAGTTTACATATAAAACAGCATTTTTAGCGCCCAATATTTTTTCATGCTTTATTTTTATTTTTTTGATTTTTACAATTTTGTTTCCCCCAATTGGCCACATACAGTAAAATTGTCTTACAATTAGCATCATATAGTAATAATGGCAAACATCTTGTAGTAATGTCCCCATCTTGTACTAATGTGCCCCAACCAGGTCCCCATCCTGTGGCTATGTGCCCCATCCAGGTTCCCATCCTGTGGCTATGTGCCCCATCCAGATCCCCATCCTGTGGCAATGTTCCCGATCCAGGTCCCCATCTAGTGGCTCTGTGTCCCATCCAGGTCTCCATCTTGTGGCTATGTGCCCCATCCAGGTCCCCATCCTGTGGCTATGTTCCCCATCCAGGTCCCCATCTTGTGGCTATGTGCCCCATCCAGGTCCCCATCTTTTGGCTATGTGCCCCATCCAGGTCCCCATCTTGTGGCTATGTGCCACATCCAGGTCCCCATCTAGTGGCTATGTGCCCCATCCAGGTCCCCATCTTGTGGCTCTGTGTCCCATCCAGGTCTCCATCTTGTGGCTATGTGCCCCATCCAGGTCCCCATCCTGTGGCTATGTTCCCCATCCAGGTCTCTATCTTGTGGCTATGTGCCACATCCAGGTCCCCATCTAGTGGCTCTGTGCCCCATCCAGGTCCCCATCTTGTGGCTATGTGCCACATCCAGGTCCCCATCTAGTGGCTCTGTGCCCCATCCAGGTCCCCATCTTGTGGCTATGTGCCCCATCCAGGTCCCCATCTTGTGGCTATGTGCCACATCCAGGTCCCCATCTAGTGGCTCTGTGTCCCATCCAGGTCTCCATCTTGTGGCTATGTGCCCCATCCAGGTCCCCATCCTGTGGCTATGTTCCCCATCCAGGTCTCCATCTTGTGGCTATGTGCCCCATCCAGGTCCCCATCTTTTGGCTATGTGCCCCATCCAGGTCCCCATCTTGTGGCTATGTGCCACATCCAGGTCCCCATCTAGTGGCTCTGTGCCCCATCCAGGTCCACATCTTGAGGCTATGTGCCCCATCCAGGTCCCCATCTTGTGGCTATGTGCCCCATCCAGGTCCCCATCTTTTGGCTATGTGCCCCATCCAGGTCCCCT